>NW_027266285.1:1989772-2653029 GCF_022045235.1 Haliotis cracherodii
CACTATAGACGGGGGCAATAGACAGACGGGTATAGGAAAGTGGACTAGCACACTATAGACAGGGGCAATAGACAGACCGGTATAGAAAAGTGGACTAGCACACTACAGACAGGGGCTACAGACAGACCGGTATAGGAAAGTGGACTAGCACACTACAGACAGGGGCTACAGACAGACCGGTATAGGAAAGTGGACTAGCACACTACAGACAGGGGCTACAGACAGACGGGTATAGGAAAGTGGACTAGCACACTACAGACAGGGGCTACAGACAGACTGGTATAGGAAAGTTGACTAGCACACTACAGACAGGGGCTACAGACAGACGGGTATAGGAAAGTGGACTAGCACACTACAGACAGGGGCTACAGACAGACGGGTATAAGAAAGTGGACTAGCACTACAGACAGGGGCTACAGACAGACCGGTATAGGAAAGTGGACTAGCACACTACAGACAGGGGCTACATACAGACGGGTATAGGAAAGTGGACTAGCACTATAGACAGGGGCTACAGACAGAGCGGTATAGGAAAGTGGACTAGCACACTACAGACAGGGGCTACAGACAGACCGGTATAGGAACATGGACTAGCACACTACAGACAGGGGCTACAGACAGACGGGTATAGGAACATGGACTAGCACTATAGACAGGGGCTACAGACGAAGGGTATAGGAAAGTGGACTAGCACACTACAGACAGGGGCTACAGACAGACGGGTATAGGAAAGTGGACTAGCACTATAGACAGGGGCTACAGACGAAGGGTATAGGAAAGTGGACTAGCAAACTACAGACAGGGGCTACAGACAGGCCGTTCCAGGAAAGTGGACTAGCACACTACAGACAGGGGCTACAGACCGACCGGTATAGGAAAGTGGACTAGTACACTACAGACAGGGGCTACAGACAGACCGGTATAGGAACATGGACTAGCACACTACAGACAGGGGCTACAGACGAAGGGTATAGGAAAGTGGACTAGCAAACTACAGACAGGGGCTACAGACAGGCCGTTCCAGGAAAGTGGACTAGCACACTACAGACAGGGGCTACAGACCGACCGGTATAGGAAAGTGGACTAGCACTACAGACAGGGGCTACAGACAGACCGGTATAGGAAAATGGACTAGCACACTACAGACAGGGGCTACAGACAGACTGGTATAGGAAAGTGGACTAGCACTATAGACAGGGGCTACAGACGAAGGGTATAGGAAAGTGGACTAGCACTATAGACAGGGGCTACAGACGAAGGGTATAGGAAAGTGGACTAGCAAACTACAGACAGGGGCTACAGACAGACCGGTATAGGAAAGTGGACTAGCACACTACAGACAGGGGCTACAGACCGACTGGTATAGGAAAGTGGACTAGTACACTACAGACAGGGGCTACAGTGACTGAGTATGGTATTACGCCGCTTTTAGCGATATTCCAGCAATATCACGGCGGGGGAGACCAGAAATGGGCTTCACCAGGGGCTACAGACCGACTGGTATAGGAAAGTGGACTAGCACACTACAGACAGAGGCAATAGACAGACGGGTATAGGAAAGTGGACTAGTACACTACAGACAGGGGCTACAGACCGACCGGTATAGGAAAGTGGACTAGCACACTACAGACAGAGGCAATAGACAGGCCGTTCCAGGAAAGTTGACTAGCACACTACAGACAGGGGCTACAGACAGACCGGTATAGAAAAGTGGACTAGCACACTACAGACAGGGGCTATAGACAGACCGGCATAGGAAGTGGACATTTAGCACATTACAGATTTTGGCTACATGTAATAAAGAATATAGTTAAAAGCTATATACATACCTTTCTTTATCAGGTTACCTCCAATTACTATTGCGTAAACTTCATTTCATCGAACGTGAACTTTGAAGAAGGAGTGCAGATTGAAAACGTAAACAGTTACGAGTTTTGGAAACCCAGATGGCCGTCCCCTTGAAACCACAGCTTGCTCATACGGTAACCGCAGCAAGCCGACAACGAGAGTGTTACGATTCTGGGACGAGCTGCAGATGATTCCATATTGCACAGATTGGTTCTGTGGTGTAGAAATGTATGTGTTAATGGTTGGCAGTATATACTTTACGTCCAGCAGTATATGCGTTCTTGGCTGGCAATACATGCATTTATGACTGACAGTATATGCGTTTATGGTTGGCAGTATGTGCGTCTATGGTTACAATACATGTATATGCGCTTGTGGTTGGTAATATATGCGCTTCTGGCTTGCAGTATATGCGTCTATGGTTGACAGTTTTTGCGTTTGTGGTTTACAGTATATGCGCTTATGGTTGGTAGTATATGCGTTTATGACTTACAGTATATATATGCGTTTATGACTTGCAATATCATATGCATTTATGGTTGTAGTCTGTGTGCTTACGGTTGGTAGCATGTGCGCTGATGGTTGATAGAATGGGCATTTCCGATTAACAGTATATACTAGTATACGTTTATGGTTGGCGGCATATACTTTTCTGCTAGCAGTATATGCATTTATGACTGCAGTATATGCATTGATGGTTGGCTGCCCATGCGTTTATGGTTGGCAGTGTATGCGCTTATTGTTTGTAGGATACGCCCTCGTGGATGGCAGTTTATACGCTTGTGATGAGTAGTGAATGCGTTTATGGTTGGCAATATATGCGTTTATGGTCGGTAGTATATCGTTTGTGACTAACAGTATATGCATTTATGACTATAAGTGTTTGCGTTTTAGGTTGAAAACAAATGCGTTTATGATGGTTACAGTTTTTCAGTCTAATGTTAGTCGGCGTTCCTTCATGTACGCCAGGTACAGTTCCCATTATAACACGTAACAAGGACAACAACCTAAACTAAATTCTGATCTTGCAACTTAATGGCAGTATCAATGTTGTTTTCTAGTTGAAATCAGTTGTTCAGACGAAAGAATATGTTATTCTCTATTTTCCTTTTGAACATATTGTAAAGTTATTAAGTTCTTATAGATCGACAGGTGCTGGCGTGGTACTCGTCTACTAAAACAATTGTATTTCCCTGACGCTGATTTGAACTACTATGAGTGGGTTCGGGTATAATGTGTTTGAAACACGGGACAAAATACAATAGAATATCGAAAATATCAATATCAGTATCAACGATTTCCTAAGGACATGATAAGTTGTCTTGGAGCTGGCGTCCTGTACGCATAACTGAACAAACATGTGTCCAGTGGTCGATAGCGGCTGAATCGGTCAATGACAAAGCCACCATTCGCGCTACCATGACTACAATAGCGTGAGATGAAAACTGAACAAATACCATTGCCATTTTACGAAATATGGTTCAGTCAATGTCGAGTGAGTGAATTTTGGGTTTTACGCCGTTTTGTTCAATATTACGTCGGGGGAACACCAGAAATGGGTTTCATACATTTACCCATGTGGGAAATGGATTCCGGGCTTTCGGCGCGATGAGCGCACGCTTTAACCACTAGGCTACCCACTCGCCCCTCAATTTCTAGGGTTTCAGTGGTGACTAAAACAATAACTTCAACAAATGTGTGTGTATTTAAACAAGTCTATGTCGACTGAAGTTATGTTTAACACTCGGCAGTACAGTAGCATCAGCACCTGGCAGGGCGAGCACTGTCATCGTTACTAGACTGGTTCTTGGACTTGCACATGTATTCATAGAACACCTCATTCGTAGGTACGTCATTAGTGCTAGAGGGGACCACAGTTGATGTAGTCGCGCGTAATGAAGTTGAAAACAAATGTCAAGTGAATAATATTTTCAGTGTAACATCAAAAGTAAATGATTTGTTGGCTGATCTTGAATAGTTGCAACAACCAATTCACCAATTACCAGAAGACGAACAGTTGAAACGATAATTTGAATTCTATCCTGCATTCAATTCTGTCTTTCTGTCGCAGCACAGGGTAATTCTTGCAACATCAACGAGTCCTTGTTGACGTTATACGACATCCCCGACTACGTTAACGCACACGAAAATAATGATACCGTTGACAAACCATTGGCAAGCATTAATATTTGACTGCATAGATGGTATTCCCACATGTTTGTCAAATGAATAACAGTAAACTGTGTCTGTCTACAAAAATATAACTTCTGTTTAATCTCAAGAAATCATCGGAGATACAAGCGTTATTGTTAAACTGTACAATGATGTAAAGAGTAACAGGCATATGCCAAAAAGAAGTGACACAAACTAGCTGAAGAGCAAAACGTGGAAAGCAGTGGTTCAAATCTCATTATATTGTATTGCTGTAAGAACTATATACAACATGCACAATCGACTTACAGTGGTATGTAGGACATTCTTGGAGCATGGCAACCTATAGTAAACAAAGGCAAGGACAGTCATAATGTTTTTGAAACAACTGGGAAAGTGCTTTAAGAAATACAGTGAAACCTCCTTGACTCCAAGTCCCCAAAGCCGAGGAACTAAGGTGGAGTTACAAACCATACTGTTGACATTGTACTGTCAGAACCAGACGACAAACGAGGTTTCACTGTGTAACCATACAAGATGAAATAAAATGGTAGTCAATATTTGTTGTATATCTTGAGACAGTGTTTTACTTTCCTCGCGAAACTAAAACAAGATTTTTAAAAATGAATATGAACATTTGTTGAAACTGAATGTTCTCTAATTAATAGATAATAGAATAGTTATTCCTAGATTTGTGTAAAATGAATAGCAACATCCAAGTCATATGATAAAGACAATGAGATAATGAACACGTAGAAAATTAAAGTAATTAAAAAAGGTTGTATCGTTTCGAGTACAAAATGCATGCCCTGTGAAAAGATACCATGAATAATTATGCGAAAAACATTGGAAATGCAACTTGCTTCACGTCTCTGCTATTTCTTGTTAGATACTTCAGATATCATCAGCAAGATATTTGAAACATATTTCGCTCCGTGTTCTTAGTTGACGATATATTTCTTAAACAACGAAACTTAAAAACAATTTCACTAGGTTCAATAACTGTTAACACATTATCAGCACAGTAACGAAACAATTCGCCTACTATGCGCGACTATTATCTATGTAAAACGAAATGACCTGCCACCACTGAACGAAAAAAAGCAAAAACACCAAACACACTAACCCTTCATTTCTCACACAACTGCTATCGAAATCTATCTTTGCTACTTTAAGAGACAGGTGGCATGCATATGCCTTGTAATAGACATGACACTGACAAGAAAACTGCATAGTTATGTCCGATCGCTTTGGTACGGTTATCACATCTCTTATATATATATATACTTTAACTTATATCCACAAACTTAAGTAACAATTAAAGTTAAATCAGCACCACTAACGGCAGCTAAGTGATGATGACGTCATATTTGACGTCATTGCTGCATTTTAATGAAACTTGATGAAATGATCTATAGGTGTAACCATAAATTAATCATCCAGTCAAGTACGATCAAAATATGGAATAGAACTACACAGTGTAACAATTCCACTTTATATTAGTTTTACAATATCCGTATACTCTCAAATGCACTATAACAGTATTATTTTACGCAATACCAACCACTGACATACATGTCTCTCTCAAATAACCACCAAATTCACACCACTATTTACAAATGTAGACGACAAAGGAAATTGAGTACAAAAGGCCGATAACAGAATTTTACCGCTGCGTTTCATTTGCATTGTCGTATTGCATGTTTTTACTTAGTCGATAAAACAGCCAACTTCGGATATAACGAAATCTAGTATGGGGAACAGATGTTATAACGAACCCAATCATAAACCAGTTTGAGTGATAATATATGTTCTGTTTATAGGAACAACGAGCCGAATTTGAACCCATATTGATCACACCCAGGAGATAGTGATATCCGCATTTGACTGCATCATCAACCGATACTTTGCATAGCTCCTTAATGTCCCGAAGTTTCAGATGTTGTGGAAAGTGAATCATTAAGTAAAGAATTAATCCATTTCAATTAAACAAAAAATCGTTAAGTAAACGGTGCATGCTGCAAAAAAGGGCATTATCAATATTATATTGGTATCCCAATATTATTAAGGGACATACTTCAACATGAACATTAATACTTTATATTGTTGATAAACAATTATACTTCGTCTGTTTCACGTTAAATAATGTGCATATGGTATTTTTTATTGGTTTGTATTTAGTGTTAGTTTTGGTACACAATGGCATGGTTATACATGACGAGTAATCATCTGCACGTAACCTTGATTAACATGAACAGCGTGAATCACCATTAACATGAACAGCGTGAATCACCATTAACATGAACAGCGTGAATCACCATTAACATGAACAGCGTGAATCACCATTAACATGAACAGCGTGAATCACCATTAACATGTACAGCGTGAATCACCGTTAACATGAACAGGGTGAATTACTCCTATCGCCTGTGCATGTCTATATGAAGGAAACAACTTTTGGCTACACTTCAATATATTTTCTTCAATATATTTAAATACCCAAAGGTGCAAGATCTACCATTCAAAACAATGTGTACAATAATACAATAGATTATTAAAAAAAACTACGACCGTACAGAAACGTTTCCTAGGAAGAAATACTACATTGTAAGTCTCGGTAGTACCGGGTTGACCAACTAGGTAATGAATACAGTAAATAGTATCTCCCAACTAGGTAATGAATACAGTAAATAGTATCTCCCAACTAGGTAATGAATACAGTAAATAGTATCTCCCAAACCAGAACTAACCAGAACTAACCAGAACTAACCGGAACTGGGAATTCCCACAGGGAAGGAAGTCAGGAATAGCAATGTACACATTTACTAGTTCCCCATATATCTCATCAATGCATCATGAACATGTTCACATATTTCAAAATAAATATGTTATAGAAATGCTGATCTATCCATTGTTGTTCTGCATTTGTTTGCTAAGTTAATAATCAGCTGCTTACACTAATACAAATACTACAAAATAAATACGAAATTTTGAGGAAATATGACCATAACGTAATGGTATACTGTTTCTTGCATTGCATTTTTACAGATATGAGTTCATTAATCACACATTCTCTTTAATGACAAAATAGTTTGTCGGCTAGGTATCTGCTCCTCCTCACGGCATCACGCAAACACATGGAAAGAAACAACGATGATATACACATGTGCCACAGCACCCATACAACGAAGTCGGCGCCAATGTACTTCTACTCCCTTGAGTGGTCCAGATGATGCCCAATGTGCTCCTGTCAATTGTGTCCCATCTTCTTGAAGCTTTAGTCATCAAATGACCTCTTTTATTCAACTGAACTTTCCTTTGCATATTTCTCGTATATGCATTAGGCGATACACAGATAATGTTATGAAGACGTTCAATGTAGAAACGTTACCTCACGTTTAGACACCGTTCATGTCAAATGCAGCATTTGGGCACCTTCTAAACAGTGAAAGCAACAATCACTCACTCAGGTATCAAGTATCCAGGCAGAAATGCAATCGTTTGCAGCAAGGAAAGGCGGCTAGAAATTTCCTTGACATGCCATCTTCATCTGGACTCATTAAAGTTTAGATGAAGCATTCTCGATGTTTACGTGCGTCTCGTCAATGACAGGAAGGTTCGGCGTACTGCTGCTATGGCGCCGTGCTTCGCTGAAGCTCGGTGCTTGTATGTTGTTGGCTGGCGAGGATGCTGAGGATGGCGAGAAGATAGGGCCGTGGCCATTGACGGTAGGGGAGTGGGGGGACAGGGTGTCTGCCGTATGGAACGCTAGTTTGCCGAGAGCCCTCAACTTGCTCATCTTCCCTGATTGAGAGTGGTCTGTAAAGATAAAACGACATGAGGAAGAAACATGAAGCTGATGCCGTATGGGTGTCGCATAATCTATGTGCCAGTGTCTGTATGGTGTGTGTGTGTGTGTGCGTGCGTGCGTGTGTGTGTGTGCGTGTGCGTGTGCGTGTGCGTGTGCGCACTAGTTCAGATTTAATGCCGAAGATACCATGCCGCAGTTTAACATGGGCTATCACCTAAGAACAGGTAACACGCATAATAACACGTACTACGTATACATGTACTGTTCTACAAACATATATTTGTATATCACTGGATATTTATTGTGTAAATAACCATGTTCAAGCTCTTGTGAGAATCAAAACATTTTATAGATCTATAAACATTTTGGAATTAATTTACTGTTTATTGTTCTTGGTGTTTCAATTCTTAATCAAGTTTCTTATGTTACAACATAGGCAGATGTTATTATTCAGTAGCTCGGCCTTGTGGTCCAGAAAACAATTGAAAGAACAAAAAATAGTTGTAGTCATGTGACCGACAGGACATTTGCTAACTTAACAAAGTTTAGAAATCAAATAGGATATATTTTCGAGAGCGATAGCTACTGACTTAATATATTTACATCATGTGAGTTATGTAAATTGTACTTTACTTGGCGATTTAAGTTTTTATATTCTAGGTGTGGCAAATATTTCATTCTCATAACATTGGTAGTAAAGGCATTGCAGATTAACATGAAACTCATGTTCAATAGACCCAGGTTTCCAATGTGTACCAACAGTATTTGAATAAGGTAAGACAAGTTCTATGGATGAACAACTTCTTTATTACAATTAGTGCGACGTTTCGGTGTAGATCCTAACACCTTTATCAAGCAATAGATGGATATGGCTACTTACTTACTTACTTACTTTGGAGATTTAACGTGCGCTTTCCGACTGACGCGTATTTCGCACACGGGCCCGGCCAGGCCATTTAATGTGTTTCCGAAAGGGGCGAGGGTGGTCTGTGCAACCCAAGAGGGGGCTTTAGGGGTTGCTTATATAGAATTTGGGAATTTTGAGATTTGGAATAGATGCCGATGGGGTTGGGGAGGAGAACTAAGGGAGCTGGGTATGGTGGATGATTGTTTGTTTTTGTGATTTTGATTTGGTAGGTTATTATGGTTTTAGATGCGTTTTATTAGTTCCGTTTTTATTAAGAATACGCCTAAGGCCTTGAAGTTTTCTAGTTTATTTTGTGGGTTTAGTATTGCTTCTAGAGTGAGAGCCTTGTTTAGATTGAGGGTGGTTTGTAATGCGGTTCGATGTGTTAGGTAGTGTGTGCAGTGGATGAGTGCGTGTTCTGGGGTTTCTGGTTGTTTGCAGTGTGGGCAGTTACCTGTAGTGTGTTTTTTAAATTTTTTTAGGTGGTTATTTAGGTTGGTGTGTCCTGTTTGGAGTTTAGTGATTACTCTGTCGATTTTTTTGGATGGATGGAGAATTTTTGGTTTGGTTAGTGGTTTGCTGAGCACTCTTTTGATTTGGCTATTTGAGTTTAGATATAGGTTATGCCATTTTTTTGTGATTTTTTGTTTGTTTACACTTTTAATTTCTGATTTTGAGATGGGTAAGTTTAAGCTTATTTCTGGGATTTTGAGGGATAGTTTAGCTGCTTTATCGGCGTTTTCATTACCGTATATTCCTACGTGGGCGGGTATCCACAAGAAGGTTATTTGTTTGCCTGCTTTTGTTAGGTCGTTGGAGCTTTTAAGTATTTGATTTATTAATTTAGGTCGGTTTTTGGTATTTTTGTTTTGGAGGGCTTGTAGTCCACTTAGGGAGTCAGTAAGTATTAGGATTTTTTGGTTGTTTTTGGATTCTTGATTGTGGAGGGCTGAGGCCATGCCCATTAGTTCGGCCGTGAATATTGATTGGTTATTTGGGAGTCGGAAGGATTGTGTGGTTTTAGTTGGTTGTGTGGTATGGACTCCGAAACCCGTGTGTTTGGAGGTCGGATCTGAGGATCCGTCCGTGTAAATGTGACACCAATTTGGCCAATTTTTGTGTATGTATGCTGGATATGGCTAAACAACATAGGTATATATATACACTTATTGACATCTAAGTTGTTACAGTGACTAGTTGATGGGCACAGAGAGGTGATTAAGCTAATTGGAAGCCAGTGGATGACTAATGAACACAGAGTAAACAAGCAGACAGATGGAGATGATGGAAGCCACTGTATTAATTGGATGGACAAAGGGATTTATCAATTAGGTGATGGTAAGCAGGCGGGATGTAATAGCCTAGGTCTCTGTTCATTGCTGGCTGGATCCTTTTGATGTAGATGGCTTCTAGGAGCTTCCTGATTTTGTTGTCTGATTGGTTGTTGGCCAGGATCTTGATGTTGTTCCACTGGATGTTGTGATCGGGGTGGGTTTGGGTGTGGTCGGAGATGGCTGATTTTGAGTCATTTTTTTTGTACTGAGGTCTTGTGTTCTTTTATTCTAATGGGTAGGGGCAAGCCCCCTACATCAATGAAAGAAGACCCAGCTGTAGCCGTATATCACATACAATGTGACTGTGGCGACTCCTATGTAGGAGAAACACCCAAGCCCCTACCCATTAGAATAAAAGAACACAAGACCTCAGTACAAAAAAATGACTCAAAATCAGCCATCTCCGACCACACCCAAAACCCACCCCGAACATAGCTAAAACCACAACACTTGCATACATACACGAAAATTGGCCAAATTGGTGACACATATACACTGACGGATCTTCAGACCCGATCTCCAACCACACAGGCTTCGGAGTCCATACCACACAACCAGTTATATCCACACAATCTTACCGACTCCCTAACAACCAATCTATATTCACGGCCGAGCATAACCAACAATCTAAAAACAACAAAAAAATCCTAATTCTCACTGACTCCCTTAGTGGACTACAAGCCCTCCAAAACAAAAATACCAAAAAACGACCTAAATTAATAAAACAAATACTTAAAAGCTCCAACGACCTAACAAAAGCAGGCAAACAAATAACCTTCTTGTGGATCCCCGCCCACGTAGGAATTTACGGCAACGAAAGCGCCGATAAAGCAGCTAAATTTTCTCTCAAAATACCAGAAATAAGCCTAAACCTACCCATCTCAAAATCAGAAATTAAAAGTGTAAACAAACAAAAAATAACCAAAAAATGGCATAATCAATATCAAAACTCAAATAGCCAAATCAAAAAAGTGCTCAGAAAACCACTAGCCAAACCTAAAATCCTACACCCCTCTAAAAAAATTGACAGATTAATTACAAAATTCCAAACAGGACACACGAACCTAAATAACCACCTAAAACAACTTAAAAGACACACCACAGGCAACTGCCCCCACTGCAAACAACCCGAAACCACAGAACACGCACTCATCCACTGCACCCACTACCAAACACACAGAACCACACTACAAACCACCCTCAATCTAAATAAGGTTCCTACTTTAGATGAAATACTAAACCCTCAAAATAAACTAGAAAACTTCAAGGCCCTAGGCGTATTCCTAATCAAAACAGACCTAATTAAGCGCATCTAAAAACTAATTAATCTACCAATCCAAAATCCAATAAACATACAAAAACCCACCTCACCCGGCTCCCTTAGTTCCCTCCTCCACCCAGCTCGGCATTTATTCCAAATTTAAAAATTTCAAAAAATCAATATAAGCAACCCCTAAAAGCCCCCTCTAGGGTTGCACACACCACTTTCACCCTTCTCGGAATACACTAAATGGTCCGGCCAGGCCCGTGTGCGAAATACGCTGCAGTCGGAAAGCGCACGTTAAATCTTCTATATCAGTCAGTCAGCCCTATCCATCTATTGCTTGATAAAGGTGTTAGGATCTACACCGAAACGTCGCACTAATTGTAATAAAGAAGTTGTTCATCCATAGAACTCGTCTTACTACATCACTCCAACTTCTAAATGCCACTGAAAGAAGTATTTGAATAGTCTATGTCTTTGTTCTTCCCAATATCTTGTATTTTGAAACAATGTAAACAGCTTCATTCACACTGTTCTATATGCACGGTCATTTTTTGTGTCTCTTCGTGTACAATGGAGAAGCACGGCTGGGTCAGGCGTAAAAAGCGTCGCAATTCGCTGTGCAAAGTTTTGTCCCTTAGACATGTCAGAAAATTGATCGTGGGTTTGAATCCCAAGCTCACTGTATTTCTGGATTCAGTTGTCAGAGCCATACCCGTGCTCCAGGGTTTCGCCAAAGTGGTAAACATTAAAGATAAACAGACTTTCCTCCCACATGAAGTCAAGCTTTTTAACCACGATGTCAGTTGATAATCCAGTTACAGTTGGTAACAACCGGTTACTCTCAGAGACTGATAACCAGTCTACCAGTCACTTACTCCATTATTTAATTACATCCCATTCACTGTGCCTCACAGATTGATTGGATGTCACATAATTGTACTGTCTGATAGCAGTTAGTAGTTGCGAGGAATTTCTAAACACTTTTAACAAAAGTGCGCTCTTTTCACAGCAAAATCTTTTTCTAAAACCTATTCATTTATTTCAGAAAAGAACGACGCGTGGAAGGGGCGAAGCCCCGAGTGGTTTATTCGTCCTGCAGTATTTTATTGTAAGATAAATAACGACCACGTGTCGTTTACTTCTTATATGAGATATCATGATTATGTAGATATTAATAAAATGTACAAGGTTTACAAATATTTACCTGTATTCAAATAATGATGACTTCCTGAATACAACCAGACCTCGGTAATGTCGAACGATTCCATTTAATGATCAGGAGGTTAAATTTTGTATTTCCCGTATATTCTCACACTTTTCATGTCGATAAACTGTATCCTTTCTCCGAATACCGATTGTCATATTTTCCTACTGTTGGATGCGATCAATGCGTTTATCTGCGTTGCTTAGCTAACATCTGTGGGGAACATTTCATTAGACACTCCCCTCTCAAATCTAACGTCGTCCAAATTACGACGTCATCAAGGAGCGAGCGCCTGTTCGAATCTCAAGAAATGATGTAATGATTGAACAATGTTTTATCTAGAAATAAACCACGCTTTGTTCTTCATTGTTCTTTGCAATTTATGGCGTAATTGTCTTATATTTACACATAATACTATGTTACTTATTAACATCGAAGAACATTGCTTTATCTTAAAGCATATCTTTTCACCAACATACCAAGTGCTTTTCCAAGCTCGTGGGAGGTGATGCCTTTTTCAGAACATAAACCTTTGATGGACTCAAGTTGTTTCTGAAACAAGTAATATCATTATATATGTATACCAATCTCTGAAAATGTTCTGGTGTAACCAAAAACTTTCATTCAAAAATCATAGATTCGTTGTTGAAATTTGCAAGTCTTCGAATAACAAAAAAGTTTCATGTCAAAGTAATTCTTTAACATTTGTACATTATTATTCATTCGCTCTGTTTAGAATCCTTGGTTATGAGCACCGTACCTCTGGTAGCGACCAAGACCCACAGTACTCCCTCCAACATCAAGCTGACACGCTTTAATATGGTTGAATACTGTACAAACCGACGTGAGCCTTCTAACTCTTATCACTACCTTCCAAGGCCCATGCGGTTCATATCTATTACTAGTTATAGGCAAACTGCATAAGGTAACTGGAGATATGAAAGAATGCATCTTGATAACTGTGTCTCACCAGGAGCTGTTTGTTCTTCTCGTGTGCCTCCTGGTACTGCTTGTCGATCTTCTTCTTCTGTTTGTAGAGAAGCTTCATCTGGAACCTGTGTTTGTCCAGCACAGCTACGATCAAACCTGCAGGAGACAATACGTTGTCCATCAACTGTTTACGGATATGTTTTAGTTATTCACTCTCTTTTTTATTCACGGCGCTTTATCCAAAACCACATGTTTGCATTTCGAATATTATACATTTTCACCATTTTGCGAACACACCTGGTGTATTCAGTATTTAGTAGTGATGCATACACATGCTTATGATGTAGTCGGAATCGTACAATGGACACTGTGGCGGTTGGGTAGCCTAGTGGTTATAGCGTTCGCTCGTCACGCCGGGTTTAATTCCCCACATGGGTATAATATGTAATGCCCATTTCTAGTGTCTCCGCCATTATATTGCTGGGAGATTGCTAAATGCGGTGTAAAACAACATTTACTCATTCACACTTGACACTGCCTTAAGCAGATATCTCTTATCATTATAGAAAAGGGTTTTGCCGCTTTTAAATACGTCATTCAAATTTGATCAAATTGCAAATGTTTGACTTACTGTTGAGAATTCGGATGATTCTCCATGGCAAGAGGAAGGTTAAAACGATGACGTAGTTACTTATTTCCATGCTCATGACGCCTTCGATGAAGACGAGATCGATAACGAAGGAGATGAGGATTACCAGAGCATCGAACACCTGGATGTGGAGAATACTGATATTGAAACACCTTACATGAAGAATTTCAAATACCTTAAGTTCACATTGAAGCTTCTGCTTACCCCGCAACTTATCGTGAGCAATAAAGTGAACGTCTTTCATCATGCATGATAACCAAACAATAGCATGTTAAATATTTTCACTAAGTTAATCATCAACTGAAATACCAAACAATTTGAAAAATTATTAGCTTGACAACTTAACTCACATGTTTATAGCAAAACAGCATGTAGTTCGATGCAGATTTAACATTACGTACACACGTTTTAGAGCATCATTAAATATTACCCTACGGGAACTATTTCAATAATTTTATACATATATATGTTTACAATTATTCTTATTTGGTTTAAAGACATTTACATTCCAATAATATCGTTGCATAAAATATGTTTTCAGTGCGATACAACGATATTTGCTAATTACCTGCATTTTGCTCCTGAAAAACCGAGGGACAGTTGCACCTATCTTCAAGGCAGTCTGAAAACAATACGAGTAACAGGTATGTTATTATTTTTATTATTCTGAAGGAGTATAGGATAATTAATGGGAAGCGATAAAAGAAGAGACAATACTGTGAAATGCCGCACCAATTGACGATAGTTGGGATACGTCTTTAAAAGAAGACACGTCATCTATATTCCTTGAAATTAGATGACACAAGGAAGGAAGCCTGTAGAAGAACAGATGACTTTATCTGATGAAAGCAAATAGACACAGATAATCTATAGCAAAATAAAATAAATCTTAAGTAAATGGTTTCATCAGCTTCTCTGTCATCGGGTAAACTTGGGGAGCAATTAACGACATAATAGACACTTTCACATTTTGTTTTCGTTTACGTGACTATCACTTGACACGCCACGCAATATGGCTGCAGTAAGGGTTTATGATAACGATCATATTATAGCTGTTGCAACGGCGGAAGACTTCGAAATCTATCGTCATATTGTGGGAATTATCTACAATGGTAATTGACTGCAAGCACATAACAGTGAAAGCTTTCAATTTGATCACTTCTTTAGTCCCCGAGCTACAATGCAGGCAGCGGAATCTGGAGAGATGGAACGGGTGATTTAGCCAGGTAGCTCGGTCAGAGAAGGAGGCCGAAAGCTCGCCATATGCGAATACATGTGAAATAAACACATACGGTGTCCTTTGACTGGTTCATTCCATCCGGTATTCCATCCTTTGTTCAAATTATGACGCAAGGAAACACCACCTGCAAGTGAGCTCATGGCTTCTAATACAAATGCAATCTGATATTGTTAACAGAAGATGCACTTACAGCATTACATTCGTGTCAACGCGCTTCACTGACCACGTCACGAAGCAGCTTCCTCCCGAAGCGTGGCACTTGAATACAGGCCAGGGGACGTACCCAGATCAGCTTACTCAAGACTTTGAATACGGAGTTCAGAATGGCATTTGAGAGCAAACTGATTCATTGTCCGGGGTAAAAAATGTTGTAACGTTGTAAACAGACTAGCAGGGGTGGATACTGGCGCAATATAATTTACTCATTACTATTCCACAGACGGGCGTCACTTATGTCTCCCTTATCCTCATATAGCGGCGTGAATTATCGTGAATCCCAGAGCAATTTGAATCCTAAATCCTACATATACCTATAGCTTATAGTTGCTCAACAAAATGTTGAAATAAGCTGACAGTACATTAATAAATAATATGAACATTCAAATTACTTAGACTGAAATAACATAGAAAGACAAGGTTTATCGCAAAATGATAAACCTACACAGTGAAACCTCGTTAATACGGATACATTTTAAACCGAAATACTGATTGGATCGTTATAAATGGCATAACTTTTCATAATCCATTTTCATCGTTAATCCATGAATGTGTGCCTGGGCTATTTTATGGGAAAACTATTGTCCGGATTAATGGGGTTTCAGTGTGTAATGGTTATGGAATAGAATGCTTACTATGAACACAAGAAGTGATAAAATGGCAACAGAAGTTAAGTGGAAACCATGTCCCATCTCCTCCTCAATACTGTGTCCTCCACCGTGACCGTCATCGCTCCCTGATGCACGTTTCCGTCGGTGATGGGGAAGAGGAGTACTGGTGCCGTTGCCGTCTTGGTCGCAGAATGTTTGATTCCCCGTCCAGTCTATCCTTGCCGCCACTATTCTATCATACATGTTTTCCACAGCATGATCAGTGATACCGTGCAAATAATCTGGATATTTATCTTGAAGTTGTGTGAGGAAGTCCTTGGACAAGTGTTGATGATTTTTTATCAAATCTGGAATAGAATACATTGTGACATAATGAACACCACAAATACATATTTATCGTATCTTTAGATGTCGCGGTTAGAATGTTCGGCGTTAAACAGCAAGAGTGCGACATACGAAAAGCTGCAAAATTGCTGAAGCGGCGTTAAGCAATAATCACTCACTCACTAGACTTGCTACAGGTTCTGAATCTCCCACCACACCGGTGCTCCTTTTCAATTTAAATGTTGTTTGTTTCTGTCAAACGTATGTATTTTCAGAGACTAAGCGTTAATATAGACCTACGTATTGCACACTGCATCACGAAGCATCGATACGTCCCTCACAGTCATCCACTCTAAGTCTAATTGAAAAGTGAAATATCAATGGTCAATGGTTAACATGTAAATGGGTAGCATTGTTCCATTGATGTCTCTGTATTGCAGTGTTGCTGCAAGCTTTAACAAAGTTAAAGAGTTCTTCTTATTTGTTCCATTTCCCCTATCGTTGTGCAATTAAACAAGGGAAGTATGTTATCTCGCGTGTAATCAATTGCACTTGATCGATGGCCCCGGTCTCGTTGCAGTTGCTTTGTGACTGAACCTTTCAAGTGAGTTTTACAACTTTTGTTCCATGTTTTCAAGATTCATCAAAGGTAAAAACGACCATTTAAACTGGTAAGTGATTAGGTGGAGTGGTCTGAAGGGGATTTTCTAAAGCTCGTTTTAGAGAAAACTTATAACTAACCTCAAACAGAAGCATTTACAAAATAACAAACCACACGATTTTTGAAAGTATTTGAGTAGAATCAATCACTCGATAACGTTTTCTTTGAGTTTTCTTGAGTTCTGTTCGAATTCCTATAACTACCATCAATCTATACCTCTCTGATGAATCTGAATAAAATAATATCGTTCAACAAAGAGCCTGTTTACGTGTGTGCTATTGGGAGGTGTAAGTCAGATTTGTAAAGGATACATGTGAGAGTATCGATATTGACTTTCTCCGATGATGATGAATACAATAATAAATACGCTCGTTAAAATTAAAACTTTAAATACGTTTCAAACGTGTTCTCAGCATTTATTGTTTGAATACATAGTCGTAGTGTGTAAATGATACAATTGTGACATTACATTGCACATATCCAGTGAAGTAAGGTCGTGAGTACAAAAGTGAGTGGGTGAATGGTAAGTTAGTTCCTTCACAGCATGTCAGTGTAATGGTGTGGGGGTCCCAACCAAGTGCTGTAGATGCATCCCCATGAACACACGGATTGCGACGACATCCTTAACTGGGTAGAATCTGGGATTCGAACCAGGACCAGCGACCAGTGGAAGCTAACAGTCGTAAATAGTTGCAGCATGCAGGACGTCACAAAGTGAGTTTGGAGCAACGCTGCTTAATCAGTATTTCAGTTACATCATGGCGTGTCAGCTTGATGTGGGAAGACAGCCCAAAGTGATTCAGCCCTTAGCCGGTTCACGGGTTAGTGAAAACCACGAGCACAGGGCAAGTGATGACACACCGAGGAACACGTTTTTGACACGCCCCGGGACGCAATTCTGCACAACCTTAGAAGATTTGGCCACTTATGCCCATAGAACTTTGCAGTGTTCAGTTTACCTTGTAGTGTCCAAACCAACGTGTCGATCCCAATTACGTGAATCGATGCTCATGATGTCAATCACAAGATTGTCTTGTCCATACTCGATTATATACAGACCGCCGTCATATAGCTGGACTATTATTGTGTGCGGCGTTAAACATGAAGAAGTAGATGTACATTCACTTACTGCCCACGTGGTTGAAGTCAAAGGTGAGCTCTCCGAGTACAAGCAGACAGTCGATGACGTTGAGTATGACGACGACAAGCAGCACGGGTTTGCAGTGAAGAAAATGCTCCACGTTTCGGCGTACTCTGTTATAAAACAAGGGTAGATAAACAATAACGTTAACATTCAACACTATACTTCTGATACTACTACCACAATAACTACTACTACTACTATTACTACCACTACAGCTTCCACTACTACTACTACTACTACTACTACTACTACTACTACTACTAATGATAATGATAATACAACTACAACTACACTAATAATGAAAATACAACTGCTACTACTACTATTACTACTACTATGACTACCACTACAGCTTCCACTACTACTACTACTAATAATAATAATACAACTACTACTTCACCTACAACTAATAATGAAAATACAACTGCTACTACTACTACTACTACTACTGCTTCTACTACTACTGCTATTACTACTACTACTGCTACCTCTACTACTACTACTACTGCTGCTGCTACTTCTACTACTACTACTGCTGCTGCTACTACTACTACTACTGCTGCTGCTGCTACTACTACTACTACTATTACTACTACTACTACTGCTACTACTGCTACAACTACTACTACTTCTGCTACTACTACTACTACTACTACTATTACTACTTCTGCTACTACTACTTCTACTACTACTACTGCTACTACTACTACTACTACTTCTACTACTACTACTACTACAGCTACTACTACTTCTGCTACTACTACTTCTACTACTACTACACTTAATGACGTACCCGAGACGCTGGACGTAAACCATACAATGTAGGTACATTTGTTTCGGAAAGGAGTTTGGAAGCTATGAAAAGCTATAATTCCTTAATCATCCTTCGAAAACAAAATACACGTATGTTTCTTTGTTATAATGAAAAGCTAGAACACTAAACACCGGGTAATTTCTGTGTTGCCTCAATGTCCGAATTATAATATTATTCGACTGTACTTTGAATCTGTATCTCTAGTTCTATGCAACATTTAGCTATTATACCCAATCCATATTAGCAAAACAACAAGAACCGTTACTGTAACAATACACACAAATGCCACATTACAGGGGACACAGCCCTTGGCATCTACACCATGAAACTGACGAGTATTTTGACGTTGCGATCAATGTCTCTTACAGATAATTGACAGATACTGGCATGGGTCTGGATCATTTATCAAGTGAAAACATATCTCTTCCAAATCTCATAAATTATTGATTGTTTTGGCTGAAACTTTCCAAAGAATTTGAGTGTCTCTTGAGTAAAATTTCTAATTAAACATAATGGAGGGTTTTCCTTCTTCCTCTAAGAATCGATGTTACGTTTCGCCTTACATAGGTTCAGACCACTTTGGACGGATCAATCTGTGAACGGTGTCCCTTGTGTTTCAACTAGCTTTCACTCTGACAGTAGAACATGTTTACAATAAGAAATCAATTATATCATAGTGCTAATTCTCAGACCTACGTTTGGATACTTTGAAGAGAACGAACAACGCTAACAGCTTTATAACTGCTTCTGTTATGACCTGCTTTTCTTAGACTTTATGTTCTGTTCGTGGTATTAATGAGACATCATTTTCTTCACAAATGCAAAAAACGGTCTTTTATTTTCTTATCAAATATATTGATGCGCGATTAAATTAATTGATGGTCGGTCGGCAAACATGTTCAACAAGCGACCAATCATGATTTGTCATAATCGATTTGGATGACTGAATATATGTCTTACTTTATTTAGAATATTTTGCAACTGTAAGATATGAAATTGTTGACAGATGACCCAGTAATGAAACAGCACACACATAAAATTTAACATGCCTGTTTTTAATCACATAGTACAATATTTCATGAAATATATATTACGCAATGTGGAGAGAGAACTGACATGAGAACAAAGGGTTAAGCTACTATTTACTGTTTAAGTTGTTTTTTACCAGGAGAGGATCACCAGTACCAACGTAGTGTTCTTATCGTTTGAGAATCTCGTGCGTTCTATTTCCATAGTTCATTCCATATGGGTTCTCCTTTGTATTGGCACTGGTCAACTGTTGTGTTTCCAACATTTAACTACTATGCAAATCCTGTCATTCGTCTCGGTAGATTCCGATATATACCAAAGCATAATATGTGTCAGGTCTAAAATTGTATTGCTGAAATTGATTTTACCATTTTGTGAAATAGCAGGCTGTGAGTGGTTCATAACACCACATGACATTCGTACCTCATATTGGTTATGTATCTTTAGCAGCATGAGCTGTACTGCTTTGACCGATAATATCATCATTTGTCAGATGCATTATATTATGATCATCATAACTAATATTTAACCAACTCAATCTTCTCATATACCCTGCACATGTCTTAAAACAACAGGGCAGAACTTGATGAAGGTCCTTCATAGGTTGTGGCCACGATCAATAGTTCTTTCGACTTCAGATTCAGCTACAGTAATATATTACGCATCAACAAACTTCCAGTGAGTATCTCTCGAAGATCAGTTATCTCATGGTGAGCTATCCACTGGCTCTATTTAAGTATAAATATTTCACGAGTCAATTAACTTTTTACCAAACATGATCCTGCATGCACTATCCTGCACTTCATCAATATCTTACTGGTATTCAAGGTTCAAGCATAAGACAATCTTAAAGGTAGGATTGTGTGCATAAAACGGGAAATGTTGTTAACATCAAAGGCAGACTTTGCAAAGCACCTGCATATAAGGCTCCTGCATATAAGGCCCCTAAACAATTTAGCCTCCACTTAAGATTGTTGTGTGAGGTAGACACGAGAGTGTTTTTCACCCTGGATTCCAATTATCGAAGGTGACGCAGTAAATGTTTTTGAATGCAGGGATCTTGATCCATTGCCAAGTTGTTGTATTGATTCTCATCTTTGTTTTATAACCGCCATGAGGGAACCCCGTGGGAGGTTATTTCAGAGTACAACGAGGGTGTGTGTCGTTTTAGAAGAAGATCGAGAATAAAAAGAGTATGGGTGTAAATATAATTGTACTACGCGGCTACTCATACCCCGACACTTACATTGGGTGATTGAGCATTATGTATTCTGGCTAATATGATTCAGAAGGGGAAATTTCTTTGATCTGCTGGAGAGACATTTTTTCAGAGGATTTTTTTAATGTCTGCCTCTGACAGATCTCCGACAAGATTAATGCTATTACTAGTATTGATCGAGGAGACTTGTTAGTGAGTTGAGTTGGAGTGCGAGTGGGATACAATTTTCTCTAATATGGCGGACATTGAACCTGTGCATGGTATATTGTAGAAGTACTTGAAATTGTGCAAACTGACCGATGTCACGAGTCCGTTGGTGAAAACATAAGCAATTAACATCATATCCATAATCATAAGATGTCTCCTAGAAGCACAGGACCAGTGAAGATCCGGGTTTGCACAGGCCTTCAGCAACCGATGCTTACCGTAAGAGGCGGCTATGCTTGTTAGACAAACGACTATATATTTTATACAAAAATAATTTACAATGCGCCATGTATTACGTCTTATGGTATTATGTGTTTAAACATAGTCAAAAGAAAATTTTGACCGTCTCTCATAAATTGATGAGTGATTGGTCATGGGTATTTTACTACATTTTCAAAAATACATATTGTGTTGTATATTTTGATAAATCTGATGTACCCATGAGTGAGACGTAAATATACATATATGTCTGTCTGTCTGTATGTATGTCTTGTAAGAGGCGACTAACGAGATCGGATGGTCAGGATGGTTGACTTGGTTGATGCATGTCATCGTATCCCAATTGCATGGATCGATGCCCATGATATCCATCACTGGATTGTCAGGTCCAGACTCGTGTATTTACTGACCGCCGCCATGTAGCTGCAATATTGCTGAGTCAGGCGTTAAACAACAAACAAACAAACAAACACACGAACCTAGAAGCAGAGTAAATAATCAGCATGTGTTTATGAATCACCTAGAAACATGATGGTGTGGGTGCCCCCACGGGTGACACCCGTCACGAACTCAGTCAACCGTTCACCCGAAACAAACCAAGGGAACGGTTTGCACAAGCCAAACCCAGGAACCGCCGCACCCGACATGTCTACAACACAACCCACCGAAAGCTGTTCTAAGCCTGATCAAACAACCTCTGGGCAAGAGTCATATGAGTCTCTTTGCAATATTCGTAGAACGCGAATCTCGACATTGCCTTAAAAGTTGTTTTATGTAGACACCAAAGGCTGAGGCTGCTTTAATATCTCTTGACATAAATCGAAAGTTGACAATTGGGAGCTGAAGTCATCCGTCTTGTCATACATACCTGTGGAGACTTTTTGCCACTTTGAAACTTTATGCACATATACTGAACCACAAAAGAAATGTCACCCCAAGTAACATTGCATGAAGGTCACCATCCGACGTCAGGGTCGTCAGATTGTGTGACAGCATCTTCAAGATCGCTTTGTTCCTGCTGCGGAAACTGCTCGACAGTCCACGTGGACACACCAGCGACAAATTAGCGCGGACACCGCACGTCGACGATTGACGAGCAGACACATCCACTGCCACAGGCCACATCGAGGGCCCCATTTTTACACCACGTCATCGCCGGGACCGTCTCCAGTGGGCAACACAGCCCCAGCATTGGCGCCACCAGCAGTGGAGAAGAGTCCTCTTCTTAGTCGAGAGCCGTTATTGTATCTCAACAGCAGATGGCAGAGAGAGATAGAGTCTGGCGACGCTGTGGAGAACTTTATTCCGATGCTTGTATTGTTGAGAGAGACTCGTGGGGTGGTCCGAGCATCATGGTGTGGAGTGGAATTGGTCTTGCACAGAGGGTCGGCCCTGTGGTCTTCCAGAACATCGGCCCAGGGAGAGGCAATGGTGTCACAGCAGCTCGGTACATTGATCAAGTCTTGAGATCACACGCCATACCGCATTTGGCACGTCGCTGCAACCACGAGTTTCAGCATGATAACGCCCGTGCCCACACTGCCAGACCAACAAGACAACTATGCAGTGGCCTGCCCTCAGTCCCGATTTAAATCCCATTGATCACCTGTGGGACGAGATTCAAAGACGGCTGAATGACGTCCGACCAAGGCCGACAACTGCAGCTGTACTGCGTCAGACGTTCCTCAACGTGTGGGCTCAAGTGTCTATAGCCTTCATCAACCGCCTCATCCATTCCATGTATCGACGTTGCACCGCAGTCATCAATGCACATGGTGGACACACGAGATACTGACTTGTGATGCCATTTTCTCAGATACTAGTGTTGTTTTTCACTTTATGAACATTTGACACTTTCATTTCAACCTTGATGACCAGTTTTGCCAAGTTTCATCTTTTTAGTATGTCTCAAAGTATGTTTACAGTGTTTGGACAAATAAGGTTTCTCATATGTCTATCCGTGATGACGTTTGTGTTGCGGTTCAGTATATTTTATATAAAACACTTGCATGGGTTTATTTCTACTTCAGGTGGGTAAATCAGTGGAAGGGAATTGGCTATTTGACCATTATTGAACTTCTTGGTCAAATTCCCTTGTTATGAAAACAATGCACAGAGATTATCCTGTACTTGATACAATCACGTCTGCGTCACTTCACTTCGGTCATGTGTAGTAAGTTGACACGACGAACAGCAACATTTTATATAATTTCAAAGAGCTAATTATAAATTGCCCGAAATCAAATGCATCACCATGCTTTGCACAATAAATTATCAAGTGACGACAAGGTCGGCGATGACGCCAATACATTTTTCTTTTGTATTTGTCCTTTTGCATATGGATAGATCAGGTTGCCAAGTTTTTCGTCCCATCATATTTGTAACATGCGAATAGTCTGATAATTGTGTCGTTTGTTGACTAAACATTTCGCGCACATAGATATCTCGTCATGCGAGGGATTGCAAAACACCACTGCCTTAATGTATGTGTAACAGAGTTGCATATACATTTTCTGTAACTATGGGTCGAGAACAGAAACAAAATAAGAGCAAAATAGAATGTTTTCATAATTGAGTGAGTGAGTTATGGTTTATAGTCACATCGGCAATATTTCAGCCATATCGTGACTAAATCAAGTTATAAAGTCATGAAACACAAAAAATGAACCATAAAACCTGTCGACAAAGGACAGTACAATAACTAGAGTATTACAGATTTTAGTTAAAACTAGTTTTAGAATGTTTTCATAAAGAAATAACACTACGACAGAGTGGTGTTATATTTAATAGGCAATGTAAACTGCCTATGGAGTGTGGTTTCCTGTTTAACATGAAGAGCATGAATAGTGTAGTCTCCTGTTTGACATCAAGCATCTGTGGAGTGTGGTCTCCTGTTTGTCATCAAGTATCTGTGTATTGGGGCCTCCTGTTTGACATCAAGTGTCTGTATAGTGTGGTCTCCTGATTGACATCAAGTATCTGTGTAGGGAAGTCTCCTGTTTGACATCAAGTTTCTGTATAGTGTGGTCTCCTGTTTGACATCAAGTATCTGTGTGGTGAAGTCTCCTGTTTGACATCAAGTTTCTGTATAGTGTGGTCTCCTGATTGACATAAAGTATCTGTGTAGTGTAGTCTCCTGTTTGGCATCAAGTATGTGTGTAGTGTGATCTCCTGTTTTGACACCAAGTGTCTATTGAGTGTGGTATCCTGATTGACATCAAGTATCTGTGTAGTGTGGTATCTTGTTTGACAACAAGTGTCTATTGAGTGTAGTCTCCTGTTTGACATCAAGTATGTGTGTAGTGTGGTCTCCTGTTTGACATCAAGTATCCGGGTAGTGTGGCCTCCTGTTTGACATCAAGTATGTGTGTAGTGTGGTCTCCTGTTTGACATCAAGTACCTGTGTAGTGTGGCCTCCTGTTTGACATCAAGTATGTGTGTAGTGTAGTCTCCTGTTTGGCATCAAGTATGTGTGTAGTGTGGTCTCCTGTTTGACATCAAGTGTCTGTATAGTGTGGTCTCCTGATTGACATCAAGTATCTGTGTAGTGTAGTCTCCTGTTTGACATCAAGTATTTGTGTAGTGTGGCCTCCTGTTTGACATCAAGTGTCTGTGTAGTGTAGTCTCCTGTTTGGCATCAAGTATGTGTGTAGTGTAATCTCCTGTTTGACATCAAATATGTGTGTAATGTGGTCTCCTGATTGACATAAAGTATCTGTGTAGTGTGGTATCTTGTTTGACATCAAGTATCTGTGTAGTGTAGTCTCCTGTTTGGCATCAAGTATCTGTGTAGTGTGGTATCTTGTTTGACAACAAGTGTCTATTGAGTGTAGTCTCCTGTTTGACATCAAGCATCTGTGTTGTGTGGTCTCCCGTTTGACATCAAGTATCCGGGTAGTGTGGCCTCCTGTTTGACATCAAGTATCTGTTTGGTGTGGCCTCCTGTTTGACATCAAGTATGTGTGTAGTGTAGTCTCCTGTTTCGCATCAAGTATCTGTGTCCTGATTGACATCAAGTATCTGTGTAGTGTAGTCTCCTGTTTGACACCAAGTATGTGTGTAGTGTGATCTCCTGTTTGACAACAAGTGTCTATTGAGTGTGGTATCCTGTTTGACATCAAGTATGTGTATAGTGTGGTCTCCTGATTGACATCAAGTATCTGTGTAGTGTAGTCTCCTGTTTGGCATCAAGAATCGGTGTAGTGTGGCCTCCCGTTTGACATTATGTGTCTGTGTAGTGTGGTCTCCTGTTTGACATCAAGTGTGTGTGTCGTGGGGCATCTTGTTTGACATCAAGTATGTGTGTAGTGGGGTATCTTGTTTGACATCAAGTATGTGTGTAGTGTGATCTCCTGTTTGACATCAAGTGTCTATTGAGTGTGATCTCCTTATTGACATCAAGTATCTGTGTAGTGTGATCTGCTGTTTGACATCAAGTGTCTATTGAGTGTGGTATTCTGTTTGACATCAGGTATCTGTGAAGTGTGGTCTCCTGTTTGACATCAAGTATCTTTGTCGTGGGGTATCTTGTTTGACGTAAAGTATCTGTGTAGTGTGATCTCCCGTTTGACATCAAATATATGTGTAGTGTGATCTCCTGTTTGACATCAAGTATCTGTTTAGTGTGATCTCCTGTTTGACATCAAGTATCTGTGTAGTGTAGTCACCTGTTTGACGTCAAGTATCTGTGTAGTGTGGTCTCCTGTTTGACATCAAGTATGTGTGTCGTGGGGTATCTTGTTTGACATCAAGCATCAGTGTAGAGTAGTCTACTGTTTGACATCAAGTATTTGCGTCGTGTGGTATTCTGTTTGACATCAAGTATCTGTGTAGTGTAGTCACCTGTTTGACATCAAGTATTTGTGTAGTGTAGTCTCCTGTTTGACATCAAGTATGTGTGTCGTGGGGTATCTTGTTTGACATCAAGTATCAGTGTAGAGTAGTCTCCTGTTTGACATCAAGTATGTGTGTCGTGGGGTATCTTGTTTGACATCAAGTATCTGTGTCGCGGGGTATCTTGTTTGACATCAAGTATGTGTGTAGTGTGATCTCCTGTTTGACATCAAGTGTCTATTGAGTGTGGTCTCCTGTTTGACATCAAATATCTGTGTAATGTGATCTCCTGTTAGACATCAAGTATCTGTGTAGTGTAATATCCTGTTTGACATAAGGTATTTGTGTAGTGTAGTCTCCTGTTTGACATCAAGTGTTTGTATAGTGTGGTCTCCTGTTTGACATCAAGTATCTGTGTAGTGTAGTCTCCTGTTTGACATCAAGTATTTGTGTAGTGTAGTATCTTGTTTGAGATCAAGTATCTGTGTAGTGTGATCTCCCGTTTGACATCAAATATCTGTGTAGTGTAATCTCCTGCTTGACACCAAGTATTTGTGTAGTGTAGTATCTTGTTTGAGATCAAGTATCTGTGTAGTGTGATCTCCCGTTTGACATCAAATATCTGTGAAGTGTAGTCACCTGTTTGACATCAAGTATCTGTGAAGTGTGGTCTCCAGTTTGACATCAAGTATCTGTGTCGTGGGGTATCTTGTTTAACATCAAGTATCTGTGTAGTGTGATTTCCCGTTTGACATCAAATATATGTGTAGTGTGATCTCCTGTTTGACATCAAGTATCTGTGTAGTGGGATCTCCTGTTTGACATCAAGAATTTGTGTAGTGTAGTCACCTGTTTGACATCAAGTATCTGTGTCGTGGGGTATCTTGTTTGACATCAAGTATCTGTTTAGTGTGATCTCCTGTTTGACATCAAGTATCTGTGTAGTGGGATCTCCTGTTTGACATCAAGTATCTGTGTAGTGTAGTCACCTGTTTGACATCAAGTATTTGTGTAGTGTAGTCACCTGTTTGACATCAAGTATCTGTGTAGTGTAGTCACCTGTTGGACATCAAGTATCTGTGTAGTGGGGTCACCTGTTTGACATCAAGTATCTGTGAAGTGTGGTCTCCTGTTTGACATCAAGTATCTGTGTCGTGGGGTATCTTGTTTAACATCAAGTATCTGTGTAGTGTGATTTCCCGTTTGACATCAAATATATGTGTAGTGTGATCTCCTGTTTGACATCAAGTATCTGTGTAGTGGGATCTCCTGTTTGACATCAAGAATTTGTGTAGTGTAGTCACCTGTTTGACATCAAGTATCTGTGTCGTGGGGTATCTTGTTTGACATCAAGTATCTGTTTAGTGTGATCTCCTGTTTGACATCAAGTATCTGTGTAGTGGGATCTCCTGTTTGACATCAAGTATCTGTGTAGTGTAGTCACCTGTTTGACATCAAGTATTTGTGTAGTGTAGTCACCTGTTTGACATCAAGTATCTGTGTAGTGTAGTCACCTGTTGGACATCAAGTATCTGTGTAGTGGGGTCACCTGTTTGACATCAAGTATCTGCGTAGTGGGATCTCCTGTTTGACATCAAGTATCTGCGTAGTGGGATCTCCTGTTTGACAACAAGTATCTGCGTAGTGGGATCTCCTGTTTGACATCAAGTATCTGCGTAGTGGGATCTCCTGTTTGACATCAAGTATCTGCGTAGTGGGATCTCCTGTTTGACATCAAGTATGTGTGTCGTGGTGTATCTTGTTTGACATCAAGTATCTGTGTAGTATAGTCACTTGTTTGACACCAAGTATTTGTGTAGTGTGGTCTCCTGTTTGACATCAAGTATCTGTGTCGTGGGGTATCTTGTTTGACATCAAGTATCAGTGTAGAGTAGTCTCCTGTTTGACATCAAGTATGTGTGTCGTGGGGTATCTTGTTTGACATCAAGTATCAGTGTAGAGTAGTCTCCTGTTTGACATCAAGTATGTGTGTCGTGGGGTATCTTGTTTGACATCAAGTATCAGTGTAGAGTAGTCTCTTGTTTGACATCAAGTATTTGTGTAGTGTGGTCTCCTGTTTGACATCAAGTATTTGTGTAGTATGGTATCTTGTTTGACATCAAGTATCTGTGTCGTGGGGTATCTTGTTTGACATCAAGCATCTATGTAGTGTGGTCTCCCGTTTGACATCAAATATCTGTGTAGTGTGATCTCTTGTAGATATCGAGTATCTGTGTAGTGTGATATCCTGTTTGACATCAAGTATGTATGTAGTGTAGTCACCTGTTTGACATCAAGTATCTGTGTAGTGTGATCTACTGTTTGACATCAAGTATCTGTGTAGTGTGAACTCCTGTTTGACATCAAATATCTGAGTAGTGTGATCTCCTGTTTGACATCAAGTATCTGTGTAGTGTGATCTCCTGTTTGACATCAAGTATCTGTGTAGTGTAGTCTCCCCTTTGACATCAAGTATCTGTGTCGTGGGGTATCTTGTTTGACATCAAGTATCTGTGTAGTGTAGTCACCTGTTTGACATCAAGTATTTGAGTAGTGTGGTCTCCTGTTTGACATCAAGTATGTGTGTCGTGTGGTATTCTGTTTGACATCAAGTATCTGTGTAGTGTAGTCACCTGTTTGACATCAAGTATCTGTGTAGTGTGGTCTCCTGTTTGACATCAAGTACCTATGTAGTGTGGTATCTTGTTTGACATCAAGTATCTGTGTCGTGGGGTATCTTGTTTGACATCAAGTATCTGTGTCGTGGGGTATCTTGTTTGACATCAAGTATCTATGTAGTGTGGTCTCCCGTTTGACATCAAATATCTGTGTAGTGTGATCTCCTGTTAGACATCAAGTATCTGTGTAGTGTGATATCCTGTTGGACGTCAAGTATTTGTGTAGTGTAGTATCTTGTTTGACATCAAGTATCTGTGTAGTGTGATCTCCTGTTTGACGTCAAGTATTTGTGTAGTATGATCTCCTGTTTGACATCAAGTATCTGTGTAGTGTGGTCTCCTGTTTGACATCAAGTATTTGTGTAGTGTAGTCTCCTTTTTGACATCAAGTATCTGTGTAGTGTGGTCTCCTGTTTGACAGCAAGTATTTGTGTAGTGTGATCTGTTTGACATCAAGTATTTGTGTAGTGTAGTCTCCTGTTTGACATTAAGTATATGTATAGTGTGGTCTCCTGTTTGACAACAAGTATTTGTGTAGTGTAGTCTCCTCTTTGACATCAAGTATTTGTGTAGTGTAGTATCTTGTTTGACATCAAGTATCTGTGTAGTGTGATCTCCTGTTTGACGTCAAGTATTTGTGTAGTATGATCTCCTGTTTGACATCAAGTATCTGTGTAGTGTAGTCTCCTTTTTGACATCAAGTATCTGTGTAGTGTGGTCTCCTGTTTGACATCAAGTATTTGTGTAGTGTAGTCTCCTGTTTGACATTAAGTATATGTATAGTGTGGTCTCCTGTTTGACAACAAGTATTTGTGTAGTGTAGTCTCCTGTTTGACATTAAGTATCTGTATAGTGTGGTCTCCTGTTTGACAACATGTATCTGTGTAGTGTGATCTCCTGTTTGACATCAAGTATTTGTGTAGTGTGATCACCTGTTTGACATCAAGCATATGTGTGTAGTGTAATGGAGCCTTCTGTTCACAGCATTGTCTGTGTAGTTTGGTATTCTGTTTGACATTAATTAGGTCTCTGTAGTGTGGTCTCCTATTTGACTGTTAGTGTATAGGTAGTATTTAACATGGAGTTTTACACACCATTGTATATTGTTTTATTTCCAGATTTAAAAGAAGTATAACGGACCAATTTGATATTTGAAACAATCCTGAAGCTGACAAAGCACACCACATCACACGTACATGTAGGACTGACAACGTACTTACACTGAAATGTTTTTAGCCTATCACTGTCGATTAAGTCAATGAAAGAACCGTAACGATCCATATATCGCGAACAAGGGAAATTTCTTTGGGAAGCCAGTACTGGATAATGAAACTGTCAATATTCAACTGTGTTAATTCATTTTTTATGGATCTTAACATATCTGTAGTTTATTGTTGAAGGAAATTGGTTATTTCATCACAACATCTGTCGTCTTTCATATATTTTCTTTAATACTAATTGTGCATGCATCCAATAAAACATCAAATATCTTTCCGTTCTGTTACATTACTGATTAGATAATATATTATCTAAATCACTTACTTCTGAAGAGTTTCCCTTGGTGGAGCTTGACTCTCATAATTGATTTCATCTTCTAATTCTGATTCGAGCTTGTCAAGTTCACCCAAACCATTCATAGACGCAATCTTCAGAGTTTGTGCCGCGAGGAACTGAAACAAACAACATGACGTAAATGTATAAACATGATATACACATCGAATAAATATAGCAAAGCCTGATGTTGCCATTGTGACTGTTCATCTCAACCAAATATCAAGTATTTCAACATCAGAGACGCATCTCTAGAGAGGTGAGAACGCATATTTCGTTTAGGTTATGATACTTTTTCTCTTGAACAATTCAATCAAATCTAAGATAGTTATAGTTTCTAATATTTATTCCAAAGCACTGCGAGACACAACACCCCGTGTGGGCATGCGTACACTACATGAATATATCGTCCAACACGTGATATTTCATGTTCGCACTGCATGAAAATATAGATCGGTGTCATGTGACGTCTGATTTGTCTGTTGAATAGGAATAAGCATCAATCATATGTGTGTGTGTTGAATTAAAAGATTACCTCCAGTCACATAAAGTCACCATATATGACTGCCCACTAGATTTAACATGGTCAGACGAGTGAGTTGCCGTCATGTACTGCTAGAATATGCACGTCATTGCAGGTCAGCTGCGTCATTTCGGTATACGTCACGAGGGTGCACGCCGCCAGAGACGAGACTTGAAATGTCACCATATATAGCCATTGTCGGAGCGGATCTGTGTATTCATATCGTCGCTAACGTCAATTCTTGTGTTAATAAAGACATTCTTCAAACACCTTTGGTGAAGAAATTCACCTTTACGTGTTCAGCTTGAATCGGTAACCTGATCGTGGCAAGCCTCACGTTAACTGTGGGCCAAGTGTCTGTATTACTGGACCATAAATCTACCGGCCAGATTATGAAAGCATATTATCACGGTGCCCATCCCTTTGAGACAATAGTTCTCTGTCTTGGATATCATCCAAAGGTTCTTTCATAGCATATATCTGTCAATTAATCTTTATTACCAGTTGAGTCCTTGGACGATTATGAACGATTATATATTATAAAATAAACGATTTTCTAAAAGACGGAACTGGTCCCCCATTAGGCTATGCTTGCAGTAAGAACTGACTACCAAAGTTTGGATGGTCTCGACTGGCTGTGTGTCATCGTGCCCCGATGGCGTGGATCACTGCTCACGCTTTCACTAGTCACTGCTTTCTCGGGCCCACAGTCGTCTTTCTACAGTCTTTTCTGACTGCTGCGTTAAACAGTATTCATTTCCTTACTCCCATGTATTTTGTTTATTGAATTTAATTTAGAGAACTTGGTTCCATGTATCTTTCTCCGCCGAATCAGTACAGATAAATAAATATCCTTGGTCTAGCTGTCTGATGCAAATTACATTAAGAGGAAGTGACATGCCATCGAAGCCGACTGTACTGCTTACCACGCGCAAATCAATAAGGTCTTGGAGCCGACTACCGGACTCACAGAGCGGAAATAATGTTTCCAAACATCACAATTTCATCTGCTGTTCTTCCAGTAACTACTTTCCCTACACTTCCACCGTTATTTATACGACAAATGACTTGGAAGTTACTATTCGCCGGGTTGGATACTTCAATTTGTTTTGACTGATTCACCAGACATCGACAGTTGTCATTTTGAGACACATGACATACCACATGGCAAATAACATACAGTAGAGAAATCAGTACGATTTGCCCTGTGTTGAAACAATGTTCCCATGAAAACATTCAGATGGAGAAAGAATTTAAGTGAATTAGTTGCTCTTCATATAGATTTACGGTTGATAACTGTTGATAAATAGATGTTTTGGGAACGAATAAGAAACATCAACAATGGAATTAAACGAAATACTCTGGAACATAAATATAGGCCATCTGGCAAATTCTTGCATGTGTACGTATGCGTGTGCTTGGTAATTTAGTTGTAAGAAGCTGATCGATTAATTGATTAATTTGATACACTAATCAATATATACAAATCAGCTAATTGTCAGCAATTTACCTGGAAGAACAGTCCAATTCAAGTAATGAAAAGGTACAAATCCCACTCACAAATTCAGGAGGAAAACATATCGATTAGTATCATTATGAATACGCTTAATCAAACATATCGTGCTCAGAAGCCAAATATATTTCTACTTTCTACACAAACATGATGCAAAGCACGTATCACATGGCTTGAGACACATTAAACCAACCAGAAAAAACATGAGTTATGAGGACAAGAATATCGTTGCCAATCAGCAACACTTTCAGGAAAATTGAAGAATTACAAACTGGTGCTAAGTGGTTTTACAAATAACATCCTCCTGCAAACGGAACTGTGACGTCTTTACAGACGATAACCCAATAAAAAGTCACCTTGATATCCTTGTTTTTCGGCTTTCGGGGGCGTTTAATGCCTTTAGATGGAGCCTTAATTTCCCACAGCTGATTTAGTGAGACGTTTTAACTAGCGTGTCTGGAAGCGATACTGCTAATCTATTTCATCAGATTAAAATCCAGTTATACAAGTTTGAGGTTAAACTTTGAAAAAAGCAATGACTGAGAGTTTGCCAGAATAAATACACAGCGACACATTCATACTTTCAGGCAGACACGGTGTTTTATATACAATATACAAGCTCATCATATATCAAACAATTGTATCATGCTCCCCTGATCTACTATAACTTCACTGATTATCGATTTAAAACTCTGTTTTCATAATATGATCTCTCCTTTTATGAAGATATTTCTTCTTTTTGCAAATCATGCGAACTCCTGTCATATCACCTCCATGTCAATATTTGGTTAATTGATTCACTGTAATGTGGCTTGAAGTTGTATTTCTTTGGGATATGTAACATTTGTAAAACAGGTGCTGTAAGTTGTAAAAATTCTCTACCAGCATCTTGTATGATTCTGTTTTCTTTATCTGATTCAGGCTATTTTTCACAATTACTCATAGACCCAAGATATCGTCTTAGAACAAGATACAGCTGGATTTGACGTTTTTAAAGTTAATGGATTAGATTGCTTTTCTTATACTGTATAAATATATGCTAACTGGTGTCAAATTGCACTCACGGCAATTTTGAATCAGTCAGCTCTTATCTTGTCTGCTAACTCAAGTTTATATGATCTAAATCAATCTAGGAATACCCATTACCCAGTTTATATGGATTCGATACATCAATTTCACACAAGGCATCAATTACGATGTCTAGGCCAGGCCGTTAAAACACACCAGACTGAGAAGCATTTCTTTCTGTTTCTTTCGGCTATACACCATTGGAGAATTACTAAAACCATCACACTTTGAACGTCAGATTCCAAATAGTTTTGCAGCTAAATAATGCGTATATATTTGTTTAAATGTAATGTTATTTGTTAATTAATGTATGCATTTCCCAAGAGATAGTTGTATAATAAGTAGAGATAATAATAACTTTCATTGTTTCAAGGTCAAGTTCATAATATAAAAACGTGAAACATATGGAATACTGTCTCCCTTAAGAAAGAACAAATCAAAATATACAAATGGTTCTGCGAATTTATCTGACTTTAACAGTATTATTGATTTTCTTATACTGAAAAATACACTTATCATTATAGGTATTTCTATTATACACGTAGTTCTGCTCATTGATTTCACCCTTTGAAAGTCAATGAACCCGATTTGTTTTCTTGCAGTATAAAAAAGAGATACTACTCAGGGGTCAATTTGGCTGACATACGTGTCCCCTGAGAAAGAAACAAATGCGCATTATAATAAACAAATGATTTGTTGATTTGAATATAAAATGACGTAACGAAACAACTCGAATCTCACCTTAAACCAGGTATGGCTTGGATCAGAGGGCAATAGATCTCTTTCAGTCATCATGTAAACCATTTCTGACTAGCATACAACCTTTGGTAAATCCAATCACTATTTACAGAAGACATGTTAATTACACATTGTCCACTGGAAACAATCACTCAGAGAATGTCAATAATCACTGGCCAAAGCCGCCAGGTTTGCATGCGGTCCATGAATAAAAAGCCTTTGCCAACCTCGAGAAACAATGAGTACAGGTGTCTTGAGAATTACCATGATCTCCGTGCCGAATGAACAAATTTAGCCAATCGTGAAATAGAAGTGTCGGTATCTCCATGACGTCATCGGTTGGGTAGGAATCGAAGTGACAACGATGAATCAAAACTAATTGGCATGGGCAGGATAAAACAAGCACATTCTTAGAATTTACTTATTTGGAATGAGAGGGTGAAGCCCACGCAGGTTTCTTCGTGGAATTTCAGAAACCAGCCGTTCCTTGGCCCGCTCCTCCCGGATTGTTTATGTTGATACTGTTACGTTGATAGATAAAGAGATGTGTGTGTATGTGGCGTGTGAACCCCGGCTGGATAAACGTTGTTAATATCATAACCACGGTGAAAGCATATCTATCAAGGGAAAGGATCATCCCGCCAGAGTAACATATTGATTCCCTTAAAACTGTCAAGGTGAGGATATGAAATGAACAGGTTTGAAAACAGTTTATTAAAAAGAATTCATATAATTTGACAGCTAAATGGACGACCAACACTGAAACAAGATGCAACAATGGCGTCACCCCAAAAAACAAAATCGTTTCCTGACACGCACATCACCATTCCTGTATTCCTGATATAGGAGTGGCTTTACCAAAATCGTAAACAAGGAACAGTAGCAGACATTGTCTGTGTACTTATGGAACCAATGGAACCCTAAAACATTGCCTCATATTGATTATCTCTCGCAGAGATTACAAATGAGTCTCGCGAGTCTTATACGAATCACCATGTCACCGATTCAAGCATCCCGAATCCCCAAAGAATATCCACCCTCCTAAATTAAATTTCCCCTTTAACGTCCATATTTTCAACATTTACCAATTAACGGTGTTGAAAGATCTTCAGTAAAGATATCGTTTTCACATTATGGAAGAGAAGGGAATGAAGCGGTCTCTGCATTACTGTGTAACTTTCAGCATTGGAAGGTGCAGGAGCCCGCTTCTAATTGAGGTGATAACGTTGTTGACTAGCAACAAAGCCAAGTGAACTAGATCGCTATCAAATATTTATGTTGTAATAGAATTCAATTCCGGACACGTTCGGTGTTTTGGTATGTCTATCGCCGAAATCTGTTTAGCAAATATAATGGGCATCATGAAATGATACACATATTTCCAGTTTTTAACTGAATCGAAATATCATTGAGTTTATTAAATCATTGAATTCCGAACGTACGACAGTCAGTGTGCAATATGCAGGGTTTCCATATGTACATATAGATGTCAGGGCTGACAGAAACAGACTTTTCCGTTGCTTATCGAACATTAAGTTTAGAATATATTATACAATATATCATAATTAACACAAATCGCAAATACCCGAGCCTGGTTATAGCGAAATACGGAGTACATTGATGCCAAATCTGTATCCAATCAATGCATATCAGCATCACATTTCATGTTCATTGTGAATAACGAACATGACATTGTGTAACATCCAGAGACTCACAAGGTAATCCAATTGTCGTAACTGCCATACTATAACAGACTTACCATAGTCGAAGGCCTTGAGCTGTTGCCCTTATTATCTCGAACTTCCATAACTCGATATTTAGTTTTTTAGACGATTTAATTTTATCTTTTTGGTTGGATCCCTATCGGCACAATTGCCTATCTTATGCACTACGTTTGTCTCGAGATTCGGACACCGCGACATATTTTCCATGGATCTCAGGACTTCCAGTTAATGATGTGTTAAGATATTCCCAGGCCACTAATCAATATTTCGTAAAAGAACCAGTATCTCGTCTGGTTTCAACAATGACATGGATTTCTAAATCAGAGATTCTCCAATGGGAGGTGATTAAATGAATGAGCGATGAAGACAGAATTGACATATGGATTTCATCTTCATTATGCTTTCAATGTGACGTCTAAGTTGAAATTCATCAATCAACTATGCCTTCCTTCATTCAGACTATAACATCTAAGATGCCACTTAAAAGGAATGAGTGGGTGTTGTTTTATGCCGCAAGCAGTTATTACACCATGGAGAACCGTAAATGATAGTGTTTCGATAAGAATAACCATTGATGAATTCAACAGTCAAAACCGTCACAATCTCTAAGTAACTAAGTGATCCCTATACACATCGGCTCATCGGTAGCACGGGGAATCGGCGACCGGCGTCCACAAGCGAGAATAAGGTGGCACGTGAGTATATAAACTGTGTGACTTTGTATTAGCCTGAGAGACTAAGTGAATGTTTCGGGCCGAAACGACTCAAGTCATGGAGCCTGACAGTGACAACCCGATCCCCCTGAGAGGTTCTTATGACATACGTACATTGTATACTGGGGACGGAATCCCAGACGGAGCGAATACAAATCAGATCGCAGCTATCAGTTGAGTAACGATAAAGATACATCACTGAGAAGGTACATATGGTACATAAGAGAATTTGATTAATTTGATGTTTCAAAGTTGTCATTTTCATAATCAACTGACATATGTGCTCGAATTTTAGAGGTCATAGATGACTCGATAAAAAGACCAGATGTCTTAATCTTTAGTAGCCCCAGTCTTCAATGCAGAATATGTTAATGTCATTGTGATACAAACTATTATTATTATCATCGATACATGTATATATTTTACCCATTTTTGAATTGAATGAAAAAAATATGTTTTGCATAATGTAACAATCCAAAACAGGTACATAAAAGCAAGAAAACCTAACAGCAGAGGCCATTGTACGATCATAAGCATGCGTTGGTGAATCACTATCCAGTAGTGGTGATACCAGGTGTTCGCGAAAGGGTAAGCGTACCCTGTCCCACCGGTTGCACCCATCACATAGACAAGTCAAGTGAACAAATATGGGAACATATGGTACAAGTCACAACACCGACTGTATCAGATATAATTGTAGTCGATCACTGATGTCAAATATGGAAACGTCCACACCATAAACCATAAACGTCTTAACCCAAATCAAACAACTACTGAGCAAGAGCCTTATTTTGGAAACATGCGTAGAAAGAACATGCTCGGCTGTACCTCGGAAGTTGTGACATGGAGACAAACACGACTGGAGCTGCTGGAATGTTACTGGACATCAGATACAAGTTGACAATCAAGAAAGTGAAGCCATCCCATTGTCATACATTCTTGTGGATAGTGTGTTGTTGCTTTGAAGCTATATGTGTATACCTGAACAACAGATGAGGCAGTTTCAAATAACCCCAAGTACTGTGTTAATACACCCGTGTAAATAATCGTGTAAATATATAATGACACGTGTACAAACAAAGGTTCCCTGACGTATATGGCATGCGACATACAGACCGGTGCAAAGCGCACATTACTGTCAAGACAACGACATTAGTTTGTGCTTTGTTAGCGGGCCAAGGATGAGGGTGTATCAAGGCGCGCGAAGCCAGGACAATAACTTAAATAAGCGGTCGTTGAATTCGAATAGATTTCAATCGTGTTGTTTGCATGAGGCTTGTCGATGTTTTCAGCCAAGGATTCAGATTTACATAGATGAAAACATGCATCTTCAGTTTCAGGTATGTGTCGATGCAAACATGCATCTTCAGGTATAAAAAGATGAAATCAGGCATCTTCAGGTGTGCATAGATTTGAACAGACACCTTCATGTTTCTAGAGATTAAACAGGCATCTTTGTGTGGGTATAGATTTGAACAGACACCTTCATGTGTGTATAGATTTGAACAGACACCTTCATGTGTGTAGAGATTAAACAGGCATCTTTGTGTGGGTATAGATTTGAACAGACACCTTCATGCGTGTAGAGATTAAACAGGCATCTTTGTGTGGGTATAGATTTGAACAGACACCTCCATGCGTGGAGAGATTAAACAGGCATCTTTGTGTGGGTATAGATTTGAACAGACACCCTCATGTGTGTAGAGATTAAACAGGCATCTTTGTGTGGGTATAGATTTGAACAGACACCTTCATGTGTGATGTAAACAAACATCTTCAGATATGTGTAGATGCAAACGTGCATCCTCAGGTATATAAAGATGAAAACAGGCATCTTCAGGTGTGTATATCTTTGAACAGATACCTACATGTGTGTAGAGATTTAAACAGGCGTCTGTAGATGTAAACAAACATCTTCAGATGTGTGTAGATGTAAACAGACATCTACAGAAATACGTAAATGTTAACATCCATCTTCAGGTGTGTGTAGATGCAAACAGGCATTTTCAGATGTGTGTAGATGTAAACATCCTTCTTCAGATGTGTGTAGATGTAAACATCCATCTTCAGATGTGTGTAGATGTAAACATCCATCTTCATATGTGTGTAGATGTAAATATACATCTTCAGATGTGTCAAGATGTGAACATTTTCAGTTAGTATGTATGTGAACAAACATCTTCAGTTAGTATAGACGTTAACAGACATCTTCAGTTAGTGTAGATGTGAACATACATTTTCAGTTAGTATAGATGTGAACATACATTTTCAGTTAGTATTGATGTGAACAGACATCTTCAGTTAGTATAGATGTGAAAGGACATCTTCAGTTAGTAAAGATTCGAACAGACATCTTCAGTTAGTGTAGATGTGAACATATACATCTTCAGTTAGTATAGATGTGAACAGACATCTTCAGTTAGTACAGATGCAAACAGACATCTTCAGTTAGTGTAGATGTGAACATACATCTTCAGTTAGTATAGATGTGAACAGACATATTCACTTGGTATAGATGTGAACATACATTTTCAGTTAGTATAATATGAACATACATCTTCAGTTAGTATCGATGTGAACAGACATCTTCAGTTAGTATAGATGTGAACAAACATCTTAAGTTAGTATAGATGTGAACATACATCTTCAGTAAGTATGGATGTGAACAGACATCTTCAGTTAGAAAGGCATAAGTGGAAAGAAGTATTCTGCAATGAATTTGGAATTGACTTGATTCTGATTAGTCAATCAGAGGCTATTAAATCACAATAAACCCCCTCTGATTGAAACAGCTGGTTTGACGGCCGCACCACAGCGGAAGCTTTATTAATATAATAGTATTATTTTCAGTCATTGTCGGTAGGCATATTTTAATAACTATTTCTACAATTACAGGTTACAAAATGCAAAGTTGCGGTTACTACCATATTTAAAGGATGTGTGGCAATACATTTCGTGCAGAAAAACACGACAGAAATCAACAAAGGGAATGTATTTACGTTTTGGAGACAACAGAGAGCATGACATTTTGGCGCTTTTCTATATACGACTGTGACGTCATATCTTTTGCGTCACAATGAGCGATATGACGTCATAATGGTGACGTGCGATGTAGAGCGAAAGCCTTGCAAAGCTTGCTTTGTTTTCTTTAGGGATGCCCACCTCATGTTAGCTTAACAAGTTGCCGAGCTTATATGCTTTCAATGCCTGTCATATGTTCGAGTGAAGTATTACGGTGTAAACAAACTGCTTGAGTATATACAACGCCATATTTTGGGATTCCGAAATTCAGATCGATAACCCACTCAAAACACTGAACACAACCCATGCCGCTTCACTCAGTATATTTAGTACCACCAAAGAGTTCGCGTTTTATTTTGTCATGGTAGAATGGAGATAAACATACTGTGTTTTCAATGTAGAGCTAGGTTACCTGTAGATTTAACCGCGCTAAATTTAACATTTGAAACCTCACGCTGCACGTTCGGTTCCAAATTCAATTTATCGGGGTTAAATCTAAAGGTAACCTAGCTCTACATTGAAAACACGTAATGTTTATCTGCTAATTTAAAGGTGAGTATAGATGTAAGCATGCATTTATAATAAATCTAAAAAACACATGATAACTGACAAACTGTTTATTAGAATAACACTATACCATAGCACGTGCATACAAGACTAGTTTCTTGGGTGTTTGGGGTTTTCATGTTAATACCAACTACCACTATAACTATAGCAATGAAACCTGTGGTTGAGCATCAACCTCAACCAGACACAAATTACATGCCCAAGCATGGGGAGCAAGTACCCGAATATAGTGCCGCATGTACAGTGAGTGAGCATCACCGGAATGAGAAGCTGTTTGAGTGAGCATCAGTCATAACTGACCCCAGCATGAGGTGACTTCCAGTATATGACTTCCTACGCTTCTGAGCATAAGAAACAGAAACATATCCCCAGAAACGTTATGGATATTGATCTGCCATTCAACACTGGATATTTAAACATGTACAACAATGAATGGTGGGGGAAAATATCCTCAGAAACATCATTGATATGTTTTAACTACCTTCTATGAATCATCATGAGAATCCCTGTCTCTATTACAGCAGGTACAGACTGATTGGTAAAGACAACGAGTACAAACAACAATGATGGGGTACAAGACAAATTCCCCCGGACTTAAACGGCATTAAACTTTTAAAGTACAACATGACACTGTAAGCGCTGAGACTGTGAACATGGACAACAGGTGGTGTTGAGGGAGGAGGTGGGATTTTCTCGCCTGAAGAAAGTATACGGCATTGCGAACGACAACATTGCTATTGCGCATAAGCGGAAATACCGAATGTAAACACATGTTACTCAAACGAGGCTTGTTTTTCAAACGGAAGTTACATGTAGTACGCATGATCGGAGGTACTGAATGTAAACACACGTTATTGAGTATAAGCTTTCTAATGGAAAATATCACGTACAGAACACAACTGAGTGAAATATAAAATAAAGCGTTGCATACTATGTTATACGGGTTTCGTAAATACAAGCTGTGCTGCTTATGTGACGCAGTACTAGTGCTGGAGTTGTGATTACCTGGGACCAACGACGAACGTAGGTACGTACCTGACAAGACTACCAAACTACAGTAATACAAATGCGATCAAGCAGTTTGTGTTATTATAAACCCAGTCATTTTCATTGACAATCACTTAGATATTTGGAATTGGTTGAACACCCTGCTCTACATACAGATACAGTGTCTTGCTTTAATCTATCTGTTCAACATACATAGCTGAAACTCGTACTTGACATCTTTCTTCTTTCAAACGATTGTTCACGAATATATAACCAATATATCCATGTATGTACGTTTTGACAAATCTTACTAAATGACAAAGTATATCAATACTTTGAACATACAACATATACATAAGCCTGTCATAGACGTATTGCCACTGGCTGTATTTTCTACATTTGACACATCACAATAATGTCAGATCCTATTCCCTATTGTGACTTGTACCACAGGTTCCCATGTTTGTTAGCTGAATACTTGACATGCCTTCGCATGTGTTTGAGACAGGTACTACCAGGGCAGGATATGCTCACATTTTCGCTGTTCGCGAACACTTGGCATACACATGATTGAAGCATTGAGTCCTTATGGTGTGGCAAACAGTATTAAAGTTTATAAAACTCATGGATCATGGATGCTGATGCTGGTAATGGTGATGATGATGTATCAAGCGCCGAAATTATTTCATTCATCGAGTGGCCTTTGCGAAAAGTAAGCTTATTCATATTAGAAACTCCTTCTATTCATATTCGAAAATATGCTTCCTGTAAATCCATATGCCATCAACTTGGCACTGAAGCCGAAATCATTGAGCAGAATATGCATAAGGAGAGTATCAGCAAGAAATGAATACTTGATGAAGTCATTACTCCCTATTTAGGCTGATCTTTTCCTCAAAGGGAGCCAGTGAAGCATTTCTCCATAATTATGTTATTTATTTGTGTAGCGGTCAAACATATTCTAGAAATTACAGACGTCCTGGCATCGGATCATTATTGTCTCATGTTGTATCGAAAATTTGTGTGAGTCCTAAGAATGACCTATGCCATAGATGGAATTTCTATTGAGGTATATACACGTATTTAGCACAACATTGCAGCCGACCTATGTTCCGTTAGGTTGTTATGAGCTATTAAATAATTGTTTCATCGTCATGTCATCCTGAAGTACTAGTATGCATACAATAAATCTGTCTGAAGTATAATGTATGAGAACGTAAAAATGTAGTCCAACAAATAAACCGTTTTTTTGTGAAACAAGGAAAATCCTTGTGCTTTTAATGTTCCGAAAACAAAGCCAGTGATGACGCTACCCTTTGCGAGAACACCTGGTATCATCACTGATTTAATGAATGATATACTATTGTTTGGCGTTATATTGTAAGATTGTTGCAATCCTCTTGTTCTGCTTTGATATTATTTGTTGTGATGTTAATTTGCGCCATGACACAAACAATGTAGGTCTGTTTTGGCTGTAGATTTATAACACAAAATATATCAAAATATTGACATTCTACCAGAACCAAACTTGTCAATGGGTAATCACTGAGACTGTTACCAGTTATATATAGATTTTCTTAAAAGGTAAAATGTTTGGCACATCTGAAATGAAACAAATAAGAGAACAAAAAACTAAATGCTTCACAGACGATGTCACCATGTCACAGGATGTGACGGAAACAGATATCATTTTTTGCTATCTGTTGCCCATACACAGGCAGCCAACCGTTCATCTATTCGCAGTAAAAGGCCAAGTAGTTGTTTAGCTAGGCGGTCATACAGACCCTGAAACAAATATATCCAATACAGCCCATGTAAGTCTATAATGTTTTGCAAGTCCAGATTACTGCAGTATCGGAAAATGAAGTACGTCTCCGGGCTCCTTTTTATCATATTTAACAACTTTTTTTCTGTAAAATATGTTCATTTAAGAGACTAGATGTTAGTCTATTATTTAGCCTGACATGCTCGTTTTAAACGTGCTAGATTAACATGATTCTAAGACTAATGATTAACTGATAGAGCTTGCTCGTTGTATTTTTGGTGTACGCTTGTACCGTTGAATGGACATGAGGCATTAGTCTTGTATGAAAATTAATTCTATTGGTGTCAGTTTCAGTTCAATACCAAGTGAGAGAGAGCATACCACATAACCGAATTATTCCTGAGGAAAAGTCAGTAAGATTATTGGTAGCGATGTAAATATATTTATAAGATCGCAACATTCATTTTGAAATACCCTACGATGATAAGCACACCACCCCACAGATTGACAGGGGGTCTAGGTAGAACAGGACATGCTTCCCCTTCTCGAGAACACCTGGTATCACCACTGATTTTCAGTCATCCATTCATAGAATTTTCACATTTATTATTTATGTTTCGGCAGATAATCGAGACTGATTATTCTCTGGCGTTGGCGTTTTATATTCCAGTTATAGAATGAGACCAACGCAATCAATATGCAATGTATAACTGTATATGGATTTTCAACCTTACCATAACGACCTTATGCCTTTAAACACAAAATACGCCCTGACTTCACAACGAAAAGCAAAAATTAATATAGTAATGATTTATGGCAGGAACGAAGCTATGAACTATGCTAATCGATACTGATATTCCTTTGGAAGTGAGCGCCAATGTAAAAGGATAATGTGTAAGTATGTCAAGTGGTTAATGGCTTTATGGGTAATACATCGACTGCTGTGTTTTGTTTAGTATTGTTTGCAGAATGAAACTCGTCTGAAGACGGAAGGAGGAGTGTGTGTCTTCCAGGCGGTCATTTTTTTTATCGATTCCTATAACAATAGATGATACCAATACCTATGGAAGATAACCGTTATAAGCCATACACACCCGGCTGTGTAACAGTGGAAATGTAAGTTGCGTTTTTGAAGGTTTTCAATTTTAACGAAACGCAATTAAATTGTAATCATTTCCAGCAATTATTGTCATATCAAAAAAACTATTATGGAACCTGTACACCATCACCCCATATATATAGCTGAGCTACTGCCGATTTGACGTCACAGTTTAACACACCCACTTTCTGATATAGATTTTCGGTATCGATATGAAATATTTGAGATATAGTAAACCTTCCATAATAAAGATTCCTTATTCACGCCCTTTCCATATCATTAGGTGTACATTCCCCATATCCGGCTTTGTTTTGTTGCACAGTTCAGAGTCGTTTCAAATTAAACGGTTCATTTGAATTGACGGGTTCGGTCATAAATACAATCATAAACTCAATCAACATAATCCCCTGCCCCGTTTAGATGGTATTTGATCAATCGGGAATTCGGTAATGTGTGAATGTATCGACATATTAATCGACCAACTTGCCCCAGTGTTATAAAATTACTAGGGCATTTTATTTCCTGCTTAAGACCCTTTTGTATTGCTTAAAGCATTGCAAGTATAACCCCAGCTGTTCACAAACATTGTGTAACTATGACAGATGAAGGATGTCCATCATTTTACAATTTGTACATGCCAAGTATTTGAGAATGTACGTGGGTCGTGGGTGTGGTATGGCTCTCTAAATACACATGCCCATGTATATTCACACGGGTTTCCATTACCTTACCCATCCCTTTCCACTTTCTTTCAATACTGCTGTACCTATTATAGACACAACAGGAAATCTCAAGATAGCATGCAATAAACAACATCGTCCCTTTGCCATTCACTGAAAATGTTGATTTTCGTTTATAGGAACTATAAACTTTAAAATGTATACATCCATGTTTGATGGTGGCTAAAACTTATGTATCGTGTCAACATGACCCACCAAAAAGGCTACAGCTTTATCTCCCATCATTACATGAGTAATGTCATTTCATGAAGTACAAATAAACATGCCCAAACACATGGGTCCTGTAAAGAGATACTGTCCGCTGACAAACGCATCACACTCGTTGGTGTTCATTGTAGGACACTGCAACGGTAATTCAATGCCGAATAATACAGATGTCATATATTGCCTAATATTACATTACTTACCCGATATGTGCACTGAGCATCGTTAGGGGAAGGACCTCTTTTTCGCCGTACTGATGATTTTAATCGTCGCCACATTGTTTTAACAAGTTTGATTAAAACAATTACGAATTGTTTCTTGTAGCGCGGTACAGTTGCCTGTCGGGTATTCTAGTAGACCTTCTGTGTTGATCCCAACCATGTGCTAATGATTTGAGCGTACGACCTCCCGGGCGTTATGACAACTTGTGGCGTACTGAAGTGTGTACAGAGTTATTTGCGATGACACTGTACAATGCAACTTTTCTATATCCTCTTTATAAGGACATATAACTGATATTCAGCTGCTGTTAGAATGACCTACCACATGGACCAACTATATGAATACAAGCCTACAGCAGAAATAAAACTGAATTTTATTGTTTCTTCAATGGATGATTTGACGTCGCCCATGCGTAGCGCTTTAACGAGACATTCACCTTTCCCGTTCTGCAGGTCTTTGAAACAAAATGGCGAAACGTAGTTACTTTTAGAGTTTGAAATGTTTGCAAAGGATGGAGCACAATGTTAGCAACAAACAGGAACGTTATGTAAATGTTAAGATATAATCAAGGATCTTGTTTCAAATGGAATCAGTGATAGCTTTTGCAATCGGAACTCATTTCTTTGATTTATTGAATAACTCATCACGTACATGTACATTATTATGCTGTAACGAATTATATTTATCAACATAATGATGTAGAAAAATACATATGACGAGTCATGCAACTGGAACAAATAATATGATATTTTACAAGGCATACGACTGGTTATATTTGTTTATGTTTATATTTGATATGATATTCCTTTCTTGTAAATGTTCTTTCCTTCTGCACAATTAAACATAAGGTAACAATATGAAATGCATACCGGATATCTTATTTAAGTTTTTTAAAGCTGTTGTAGTCAGTACCTGACATTTACTTGATACTTAAACTGACAATTGAAGCACGGTCAGGACAGGAGTTTGTCATTCATATTATTTATTTCATTAAATTTGTAAACACACTATCTTTTAATGCATATATACTTGGTCTGATACGTTTTATGTTTAAACGGAATATGATTGCAAAAAATGTTTGCTTACAATGTTTATGTATTTGAACGCATACAACCTTGGAATGTTCTCATGAGTGAGTGAGTGAGTGAGTTGGGTTTAACGCCGCTTTTAACAGTATTACAGTTATATCACAGCGTGTCAGCTTGATGTGGGAGGACACAAGTAATAGCACGCGTACACCCCTGAAGGTGCTGCCTTTCATTTCCGTCACAGCATAACGTCCAACGATATATGGTAGTCCACCAACGCGTGGCGGAAATTTTATCAATTTTAACGAACATGGTGTCTAACTAAGATAATGAAAGTCCGCAACACAGAAGCCCAGCATATGTCATCCCTGACGGTCAATATAAAACATTTATTTAAATAACATTTTACGTTGCCAGAATGCCACAACTACGCCCGAACCACGACAACACATGACTGAATATCGCAGTCGGTGATGGGAGTCTAATATATTGAAATTATCGGGAGAATAATCTAATTGTTTCTTCATTTAATGTGTTAAAGACGAAATCATGAAACTATCAAGCATCGTCAGCAACACTTTCGAAGCCAAGGTATTTGGGTTTCTGGACTGTACCAAGCACAGCATGGAGTTAACTTAGATAATCTCTTAATGTTTTCCCTTTAGCTTCAAAAGCTGTAATAATCAACCCATGTGCAAAACATGATCCAAATCTCCTCACAACACTGACAAAAGATACCCATAACACTCTCTCTCAATCTATGCCAGCAACTCCACCGTGAACTCACCTGATACCAGCAATATGACGGATCCGATGACCGAAGTCGCCTCGGATTCCTGGTAAAGCTCACACGTTTCCACATTTCAGAACTTCTATGTACGTCCTATGAACCTTCCTTTATTAGATGCTTCTTGTTAACTCATCATGTAAACTAGGCATGAATATTTTCTTTATCCACTCTGCTCCATTTGTCGTTAAATGCTTTCCATGAACATTGATGCACAGGATATAGTTGTTTTTTATGTCATTCGGGATGATTGACTGACTCGATGAGGTGCTTGAATGAATTATTCCCACCGTAAATGACAGCAAGTTTACATATTAGGCCTATTATAAATTTCAAACTAGAAATATTGTTGCCTTTATCTTGGTACTTTTGATGAATTAAAGGTTAAATAGTCTATCTAAGTAGAATGTTAATAGTCCATGAGACCGCTCATACCGAAGTCCCGACCCTTGTTCAGTGATGCATCGGTTGAGATCCCATCTCGGGCTCCTAGTCTCTGATCGCCTTGGTTTAATGGTTTATCGCTTGTTTTCCATCGATTTCTATATTATAAACAATGAAAGCCATTGATGAAGGCATGATCCTTTATAAGGAAGCCTATTTGTCTTCCGTGCGCACAGAGCTTCAAGTATTTATGAACAACAGCTATGTAAGTAGCAGCTGTTGTTGCTGTGGTTGCTGAGGCAATTCGGTGACCGTTTTCTTTCCAAGAATTATTTTACACTTATCCTGTTCACAATCAAGAGTGTTTGTGGCAAGAAGTTCTTGTACTTCGATAAACTGCTTGAAGTATCATATTCGTGTTCAGATGTTCCCATTTGTGTCACATTTGATGATGCATGTCCATTGTTGATCTTACGCGACGTCGTTTTTCGTCATTGAAATCGACATTGGAAAAATACGACAATACACAGCACCCTCATTCTCTTAGGACTTCCTTTGATAACATCAGCATGAATGAAATTGGTTGACAGAGAAGATACAGTCGTCGTTTCCATGACCAACGAGGATACTGATCCCAAAGAGTGCAATACAAGGCTCACATATACCTTCAAAATAACTCTACATATCAGTTTCACATATTCCTATATCTCTCAAATACCAACAACGACAGCATGTCCATCCTGTGCTGTAATCGGCCCACGTAAATCCAAACCTGTTTATATACAAACAGCAACCATGAACACGTTGCATTAAAGCACCATTGACCAAGCAACTAATAACACGAAGGTTTAATGTTTAATGGTTTTGCAGCAGGTCTCCATTTCCGTGATTCGATTTGTGAATAACAGATGCGCGATTTAAGCAAATGCCGAAACTATTTTTTGGGGAACTGCCAAAACTAATTGACGTCAACTCAACCTGTGACACACTTTTTGACAAAGTATTTTGAAACCCATCCAAAGAATCGATTGTCCCGACACGACGTCCATAACTCCAGTTCCAAGGTCAGAACAGTACAGCACAACACTGTATATGGTGGCACTCTTTGTTCTTTTGTCTTGTCCGGTGTCTTTGAAATACAAATAGACTTCAATACACGTGTAGAATCATCTCCAGTGTAATAACTAATAACTTCCCAAGGTGCGCTGTAGTAAAGTATGCAGTAAACATTCATAATATGTGAACACACATCGTCAGTGAGATTACTGGCAACACATACAAAGGATTCCAACTGTAAAACGTTTGATAAAACATCAAAACTCGACGTAAGAATACAGTTGTTGACTCTGTTTCGCACACAGTAGAAACGTAACAGGGTATAGCATGATAATATAATGGACACTTGTGGCATTAAGTCCAAGTTCAGAAAGAAGTCCCGTGGAAGAGTTAGTTGATCATTGAACAATCACAATGTCGTGAAATCCGAGAATCTAACCGTCATGCCAATGCTGTTGGCTTCTCACTGCAACATCTATCCAACTCGAGTAAATCCATTAGCATTGAGGGCATATGTTTACATATGCAAAAACAATATGATATCGATCAAGAGCAGCTAGACATTGTCCTGTTCGATAAACAATATTGACCGCCAATGACTAGCAATGACCACTGTCGGGCCATGAGATTTTCTCTATTGACCTCTAGACGTTGCTTCGTGTTCACGAAACTCCGGGGCTCGTTTGCCGATCATATTGATCATTGGAATCAATGTTTGTGTGTATTTCAAATAGACAGTGTCTCGGGGTTTACGTTGAACGTCATTCAAGCCTCATAGAAGAACATGGCCTGTCTATGGAGAAACCAATGGTAGAAAACTTACATGAACCTGTTAAACTCCACCATAAAATAAAGATTAATGTTGTTGTCAGCTGACTATTGTCAACTTAAGTTTAACAGGGTTCCCGAGTGTACATAATGCGCGCATTATGTGCATAATGCTCCTTTCCTAAAAATCCAATACGTGGCCTGTATTTTCTTCATGGAAACATTTTTTGGTAATTTGGGGAATCATCTTCATCGATAAAACACTGAATTCATTAAACGTTATATTATTATATCAGACGAAATTATTAAAGATGACCATGACTTTTAACACAAGGAACATATATTTGTAATTGAAAACATCAAGCAAATTGAAACAAAGTCTTTTGTAAAAAAAATGTAAAGGTATATTTTTCGTCAACTGTAACCGTGACATTCCAAAACCAGCCCAAACCAGTTTTCCTTGTTTTTATTTCTGTTTTACTACATCAGCTTGACATCAAAGTTTGCTATAACGGGTATTCTGTCAAATAGCTTTTGCCACGGAGAATCAAGAAAACGATAGCTTGAAGGACCCGATGAGATTGTATGACTATTACATATGTCCGGGGGCGTTGAGAAGGATATTGTTTAAAGGGTTCTCGTGAACTGGCTGATTCCTCAAGTCAATCAAGGTTGCTTTCCGTGACATACGAGAGGAGAATATAAAAATCAATATTACTAATTATGATACACAAGCCAGCAGACATTGTAAAACAGTCCAACCGATATTTATAACCCATAGCAGACAAGGTCTTGCATCAAGTCCACAAACTGACATGTGTTTAATATGCCGATTCATATAAGGGAAAAAAATCACCTTTGAGCCAAGGTTACACGCCATAAGATGGTTCGCGTTGGAGAAGACAAAAACAGGGAAAACAAGTGACGTTGTTGAATGACTGGACGTTGTTTTATTGATGGGGGCAAGAGTCAATTTACACGGGGTATGCCGGGTCACTGACTGCAGTCGACCATCACACAACACTACCTGAATTCTTCTTCAATAGGACAAGCCTCGGTCATTTTAGGCTATTTTTAGATCACATACTTGTTTTCAAAACTTACTCTATATTGTTTAGATTTCTTTAGCAGCAATCCTTTATAAAACAGGACAAAGCAACAGTGACCCTTGTTCTCTCCGTTTCACGCCTTCCACAACGCATCGATGGAGATTTGAATATGATAAATAGGTAGCACAAATGTTCGCTATACCAGTTCAGTGTTAGATTTTATGGAATCTACTCTATAAACGTGTATGTTATTTTCGCTTGACAGTCACAAGATGCTTTTGACGTGTTTTCTTCATCAAGTTGTTTGTTATAATTATACAAGAACTAATTCTTCAGAGGATAATTTATTACATCAATTTGTTACTCGCCTAGGTGACATTCCAGTGGTAATTTCGTGCTACCAGTGTAAGTTTGTCAAGTAATGGCCAAAGGAAATAAAATAAGACATAAGGGTTCTAGAAAAAGTACAAAATACTACACACACTTTCTTGCCACAGCATGTCCCAACCAGAATAAGCAATCAACACTGAAGAACATGTGTGTTTGTGGGTGTTTGTGTGTGTGACTGTGTGTGTGTGCGCGCGCGTGCATGCGTGCGTGTGTGTGTGTGAGTGTGCGTGGGTGCGTGTGTATGTATGTGTGTGTGTGCTTGTACTAGTCAGGACTAATGCCCGGTTTGATAATGCTACCCCACTGACATACCATACCACATTATAACCTGCATACCCCACTCAGACACAGTATACTGACTGAGTTGACCAATCCTTATATGTCCCCTTAATGCCGGGCGCCAGACATGGAAGAACACGTACCACATTCGTATGGTATTTTGGTATGACATGGCCGGAGATCGAACTACGGTCGGTATCTAGAAATCACATAGATAGATAATGCTACTCGTGTATATGAGTCATATTAAGTTAGGCTATGGTATAGGCTAACGGGTAAAGCATTAGCTCGTCACGCCGAAGACCTGGGTTTAATTCCCCTCCTAGGTACACTGTGTGAAGCCCATTTCGGGGGTCCCAATGGCTGAAATATCGCTGAAGGTATCGGGAACCCCGTGCCCAAATCGCTTATTCGCCCACTCCTTCTGGCGGCACTGCTAAATGTTAAATCAATAACACCAGTTATTTTGCACAATTAATCCGAAAAGAGGACTTCTTCCTACAGAGAAACTTTGGACAAGGGGAGACGATGACATCACCCAGTGAGTGCATGAGTATGTGCGTTTCCTTATCACCGCTTTGATATGTATTTCAATTACATCACAACATTTCAGCTTGAAGTAGGAGGAGAGCCGAAGAAATGCAGATCTTAGCCGGTTACCACGAGCACGGGTAAGGTGGTGACAAACTCAGAAACATAATCAGTGTGAATGTGCATTGAAACCATGATAATGTGTTGCAGGCAAGACCAAGGGACGCAACTCTGCACAGCGAATTGAGGGGCCTTGGCGTCTGTGCCATCACTGGTCCCTCACACAACGAAGAAGTCAATATAAATTTGTGGCATGAATGTACAAATGTATACTAGTAGCTAGACATAAAGGTTATATATATATATATATATATATATATATATATATATATATATATATATATATATATATATATATATATATATATATATATATATATATTTTCTTGTTCATATAACGTGTACACTCGGGAACCCCGTTAAAGGGTATTTGACATGAGTCATCTGACAACAACATTAATCTTTATATCATGGCGGTGTGTAACAGTTTCTAAAAATAGTATCGATGACAACACTGTATTGAATTGAACAAGTGTTGGAACCTGTGCTGCTAAATACACTGAAATAATACTTTTCACAATCTTATCTCTGTTTTGTACAACACAAAGTCCAAGATAAAATGTAGGCCAAATTTAGGAACCTAAAATCACAACTAAACCAGTCTTGAAGGAAGACACACACAGTGAGAAGCGTCTTGACAATAACGCAAGAATTAGACGGTTGAAAATGTATTTTTAGACACAATTTAATTTTCAGAGAGTCCCAACACTTTAAATCTAATTAGTATGTCCAAGGCTATATCAATGTCGAATTACGTCTCTGTTTCCCATCGTAAATACTAAAGACATTAGTCAGGTGTCTGCGTGGATGATTAGAATTGCCGCGCCACAATTACAGTCGGTGCTCTTTGCAGAACCCATGGACAACTTTCAGTATGATCCTCTCAATTGCTAATGTACGCATACACATACAGTGAATTGTAGTGTATTTTATGTAATGCGCTGTCAGTGGCTATCAAACTGATCATATTTCTTCCAGATTAATAAGAAAAGGAGACCCGTGGGATGTAATCAGCGTCCAGATGTATAGTTTCACTACGTTATGAACTTACATTTTACTGACATAATCAGCAGAAACTGTGTGATCGAAAATTCTAAACACATCTATTCTCAGTAGAGGCCAATTACTAAATAGTGAAATTGATAGTGTATACATTCCCTTATCTCACAATACCATAACGTGATCAGATATCCGTCATAAGATAAACATGCACAAACAGAAAGAAGAATTGACGTGATCACTTCCTATTTACATTTTGGCTATCTGTCAAAAGTTAGGTTAAGATTTTTGCTTTCTTATTCGCCAGCGCAAAACATCGATTTCTGTGAGTGACCGATATTTCCTTTTTGTCTAGGGTGTACAAGTTCAATATGTGTGTCTCGTCGCTTTGGTTTAACGGTTTCGGGATATGCACATTGTTTGTGATACATTTGGCAGCAGCATCCCAGAGTCCACCCCAGCCCTGTCAAACATTAATCGCTTCAACTCAACTACAACGAACACGTCAAGCAATTTAGAAATCTTTGCAGACGTGGCAAGGTGTTTTAACCAACTTTCTTCGATTTTACTTCGACTCTGAAACAAACCAGACTCTCTTCTAACTCCTTCCAAACACTGCAACTGAAATCAATGACTTCGATATTTATGAAGCAAGTTTATTCAAAGTCTATTATGGCGAGTCCACTCGATCCGCGAACTTTGATAATTTGATTACACAGCCACTGTTGACAGTGTGAACTGTGACTGTTGTCCTATTCTGAGGTACTTTGTTATGTTTCTATCCTATTTTCCGTGGTTGACCAACGTAACACATTTAATGTTTCCGTCACAACAGATTCCATAGTTTCGAATGGTTGAACAGTAAACTCTTTCTCAAGAGTCCCTAATATATCTCTATATAAATACATGTTTGTACAAAGAGGTTTTTATTTGAAGGGGGTGTCTGGTTATAGATGAGATTCATGGTTAGCATTCCAAACGACATTAATGGTCAACTGCAAGATGACACGTACCGCTGTTGTCTGTACATTCTGACGATAGCACACCATCATCTAAGTGTATTAAATTCAAAGAATACAAATGCGTTTGTACAACGTTTCTCAACAAATCTGATAAGAAATCAATTACTTCAAATTACAATCTATTTGTTTCAACTATTCTCTATTAAAGTTTTGGAATTAGAACGTGCTGCATTGTTCTTGGTTGCTTTCACAAATGACTTGTTTATTAACTTTAAATGTCTTTGTGCGATCGACATTTACTGTGCATAAGTGAGGCTGATTGTAAGATGTCTTTAGTCACTTATGGCCAATAAGTATTTACAATACATTCTACCCCCAATGTATTTATTTTATTTCTTGTTCTGACATGGTTTTATCATGGACAAGAATGCTAAGTTCATGGTAGAAACTATGCCAACGTTGAAAAATTACGTTTGTGTCAAGGCCTTTGGAAGAAATGTTTTTTGGTGGGAATTAAAATTTGCGTTGAAATTTGAGCTATGTTTAATCATAACGTATATTGAAACCCTCTATTTATTCACATTTTCTAATTTATATATATATACTAGCCACATAAAGAAACTGTGCACGGAGAAAATATATTCTGGATTGAAATACAACACAGCAAGAGCAAAATGATGCAGACGCTGTAGCAGCTGAATGATCGGACCATAAGAAAATGTCAACTTGACCTGAACAACATCTGTTACGATGACGTCAGAAGATCAAAATGGAGTAGGGGTCAAACGGCAAAGTCACAAAGTCACAAAGTCAATAATGGGTATGACCACCCTGTACGTGAATCACAGCAGTGTATCGGCGACGCATGGAGTCCACCAATGGCCTGCCATTTCCTCCTCAAATCCTGTGCCAAGTCACGGACGTTATCTGGAGGATATGGAAGACGACGCAGACGTCGCTCCATTTCATCCCACACATGCTCTATTGGGGAGAGATCTGGAGAATTTGCAGGCCATGGCAGTAACATGACATTGTTATGGTGAAGGAAATCCATTGCGACCCTAGCCGTGTGAGGACGAGCGTTGTCCTGTTGAAATGTCAATCCCCGGCCATGGCGTTGCAGGAAAGGAATGACAACAGGCCTCAGCATTTGATCTCTGTAGCCAACACCGGTGAGATTGCCCTGAAAAACCACCAAAGGGGTTCGGTGCCGTGCTGTTATCCCACCCCAAATCATCACAGAGCCACCTCCAAAACGATTCCTCTCCACAATACAGTTGCGTGCATAACGTTCTTCCAAACGCCGGTAGACACGTTGGCGCCCGTCACTGTGGGAAATGTTGAACCTCGATTCATCTGTAAAGACAACATTTCTCCACCATATTCGAGGTTGGCGAACATGATTTCGACACCATCTTAGACGGTTGACTCGATGACGGTTTGTCAGGATGGGACGTATGGCAGGGCGTCGTGGTCGAATCCCGTACTGATGTAAACGATTCCTGACAGTGTTGGGATGGATACGGCGCAGTCCAGGAATTGTCTGGGACGTCATTACTGCCGTTTGGAACCTGTGTCGGAGATGTGTAACTCGAATCCATCTGTCCTGTCTTGGCGGCGTTACTCGGGGACGTCCTGAACGTGGGTGGTCGGCAACGTCATTTGTGTTCTGATAACGCCTCACCAATGCCGATATCGTGTTACGATGGCATTGGAAATGTGTTGCCACCTGTTGTTGCCTCAATCCGCTCGGATCATTCCAATGGCTTCATGACGCTGTGCAGCTGTCAATCTTGGCATGATTTGCTTGTGATATGCTTGTGTCTGCGCCTGAGAAGTTTTGAATTTTTGAATGACCACAGATCATGCTTTCCAAAGTGACAGCGAGTTCTGAGTTGCACATGCTGTGTACAGCTGCACAGGATGCACGTGCAGTAACACATTGCACGTCCATAGGCCCCCATCAATGACGTCATATCGCATGGCACGTGCATGAGCGTTTGAATGTCTCCAGTAATTGCTGTGTTCAAACCTATATTTCATATATGGACGGTGTGCCCTTATATCTATATTTTCTCCGTGCACAGTTTCTTTATGTGGCTAGTATATGATAAACATACATCTATACAGGTGAGTTGCTGATGCCAAATATGAATGTTAGTTAAATTATATCAAAGCCATGAAGTGATAACCATGCAGAAGAGATTTCTCTGAACACATAATTCTTATCCCCCACCCCCTTGTCACATGTTTAATAAACATGGTCCCGCCCCCGGTTCACTTGAGTTATCCACTGTGTCAGCAACATGAAGATTGGTTTATGGATCGTTTCGGAAAGATATGAACAACCCTTGTGACGATGTAGAAAGGTGGAAATTAATTTGAAGAAACGTCAGTAAACATCTGCCTAGTCGGCAATATTGCGTCCGTTAGGCGTGTGAGAAACCAATGTTAGTGAGTTCGAATCCCGGTCGACCTGACTATGTGTGTAGGTTTGTCGGCACAATACCCGTGCTCGTGCACCATACCCAAAGTGGTAAACCTGCATCACTTTCCCATATCAAACTTACATCGCAGGATAAAGTACAGTCGGCGACATTCATCTTCTAGCGAAGCATCTTAGAAAAGATGTTTTATGATATCAAAGACACCTGTACAAATAAAACAGTCTAAATAGTTTTATGTGTAATTGAATTTAACCAAAATATTACTTTTTCAGTTTTGATAATCACCCCTTTTTCAATGCTTCTTGCCTTATGCATGCTTACACACTTGATGAGTCTCATATAGATGAGGCTTTTTAACGAAATCACTCCTGGAACACGTGATGTGGTGAACCACAGGTTCACAAGGTATTTCGGTGACCTATGGATCTACGCATTATGCATTGCTTAAGCACATATATGCATATTATGTCATAGAATATCAACTCTGATGAACAACAATCACGCAGCAAAAGTTACTTCCCTCTTTTGAAAGATCGCACTCACATAATAATATATCAAAATACCATCACACAAGAATAATTACCCCAATTGAAGAAGAACCGGAAACTTTCGAGGTAAATCTCCTGTTCCGAAATATCCCCCTTGAAGTCATGGCGTCATATAATCCACAAGTAAAATCTTCTCTTTCAAACAACTTATTGACCGAACATAAATTAAATACTCTGGACCCTGTAAACTGTACGTAAGACACCCCTTTCCTCTTTCAGAAGCTTATTGGCTTGGGATGAACAGCATCGAGCGGACTTCCCCAAACACGATTGGTATTGACTGTTTCATGTTTATCTTCAATTCGATCATAATTATGTGCAAATAGTACTCAAATTGGGTCATTTCTTTGTCTGTAACCTGTGTTTGAGGTGTACATTTGATTGCTGGGGCCCTTCTCATTACAATTACGTTATTTCAGAGTAATACATGTAGAGATATGGGTCTCTATTAGATTGTCGGTCTCACACGTACAACACGTAATGGTGCGTTGAGGTTCTCCAAATACCAAACCTTTGTCTACGGTGGTCTAAAGGGAGTCCAATATTAACGGACTCCATGACTCAATGCACGACTGGCGATCTATAAGTCGGATGTAATGAATGTTTTCTTCTCACTATAGTCACACGTAAAGCCTTCAAAAATGAAAAATGTTTACAAACAACAGAAGAAATAGTGCCTAATCTTAATCAATGACAGGATGAAATTCACCCAGTGAACAAAAACAAAACTCATGAAACTGGGACGTTTCTCTAATGGATATATCGTCGTGGTCCCCACAAATGTGTTAGATTAGATGCACTGATAAAATATGCCACTTGCGTGATTCCATTGTCGCCTTCTACAACACTGTTTCTCGTATTGGTGACATAACATGGTTTCTGTGAACTCGGATATGTGGAAGAGGGCTCCTTAATTGGAGGATATTGTATTGTATACAACTCTGTGTAGGTGTACAATGATGAGTTTGTGTAGGTAGATATATATGTATGTGTCATCTTGTTTGAAAATGTCCTTACCTGTCACACACATATTGATATGATGAACTGAGGCCTTAACATTTTTAGGCCTACTACTGAGCTACTGATACAATTACTTTACATACATAACATTTTATCTTTCCTAAAATCCTATACCTATAAACATACATGTGGTGCATGTGTATAGATTTGAACAATGTTCAGTTTGTATCCTGTTTGAAAGTAAACACATTTATCGTATATGATAAATATTACAGTTCATAAATGAAATATGGTTTGCTAATAGCGATGGTGTTTTAATCAGAACAGATATATTAATCGCAGATGTGCCCACCAGTCCTTTTTATAAATTGTAAGCTATTTCTGTGTCTGAAATCGATTCACATTTATTATTGTGGTTTAACGGTACTTGGATGCATACACAATAGAAACAAAGCAATGGATTATATCTAGCTTCCTGCAAAGACATCTACACGAGTAACGGTTTGTGTACATGCTTGAAACATTGTCAAAACAATACAAAAATAGAAGTGATATAATATCAACAACCATGTAAAACAAATTATAATACAAATCTTATTGGAGAACACTGTGTAAAGTCAGTCAAGAATGAAATCGAAGATATGAGAATGTGGGGATTCGTATCATGTTTCAGACTATCCACATTGGGTGCTTATATTCACAATACATTTTCAGTAGAGAGCTCTTGGACTTCCACTATACGTAATCCCTTGATATGCTTCAATAACACCGCGTGATGTTCCGCAGAAACTCTAACTTCATAATACTTCCTCTGGTGGTGTGCAGTATCCTAAATCGATATTAACTGAGGTCACCCAGGTACATACACACTGAAACGAACCCCTACCTTTTTCATTTAAGCATTTTATCCCGTGATGTCAGCCGACATCGCTACAAACACAAATTTACTTTTGCAGAAGCTTGGTTGTTCAACATTGTGTTTCTGTTAACATATTGTGCCAAAATTATATAAAGATCATATTATAAACTGAGGGCCAAAAGAAACGTTACCAACATCAAGTGATTTGACTTTGAAACAAAGATGCCAACCTGTTTAAAATCAGTAAAGAACACATCTCACGAATACAGCCTTCATGTTCTCTGTCGTTCTTTGCACGTGCTTTGCGGATTTTGGGAGATATTGGTGTTTTTCAGCAATTTTTTAAAACATTCTTTCCCAAATTATTTCCGGGTATAAATTACGCACGGATATGTTCCCTATCATTGGTTGCGATGATTAACACCAACGAACATGCCAAGGCTGACTGCTGTCCAGAGGGAGAGAGCCACAGGTATGCTCCAGATGGGAGCGACACAGCAAGCGGTTGCCATTAACATGAACTGCTCCAAGATGACCATTACCAGACTGGTCGCACGTCTCAGACAGACTGGGAGAACCGCAGACAGACCACGGAGTGGCAGACCAAAGGTCACGACCCCGCAGGATGACCGCTTTTTACGGGTACTTCTTCTGAGGAACAGATTTCTTACTGTGACGTCATCAGCTGCCAACAGCTTAGGACATCCGGTAAGCAGACAAACAGTGACCAGACGACTACGACATTATGGTCTCCCGGCTTAACGCCCTTTCAAGGGCATGACCTTGACCCGTCAACATCGACGTGCCAGATTGACGTGGTGCAGGCAAACTCAGCGATGGCAACAAAGGGAATGGCGGCGAGTGCTGTTTAGTGACGAGAGCAGGTTCCAACTCTGGAAGCGAGTTTATCGACGACGTGGTGAACGTACGGCTCCTTGTTGTGTCCAGGAGGTGGACCCTTACGGGGGCGGAAGTGTGATGTTCTGGGGCGGCATTTGCGGGTACGAGAAGACGGTCATCATCGAAGGCAATCTGACAGCACAACGCTACATTGACAATATCTTACGGCCAGTGGTTCTTCCTTTCACCCAGCGCTAACAACGGACGGTGTTCCAACAAGATAACGCCGCACCCAATAAAGCCCGTATTACTAGAGACTTCCTGAACGCCAACAACGTGACTGTCCTACCGTGGCCAGCTCGATCACCAGATCTGTCACCCATTGAACATCTCTGGGACCAGCTGGGACGTCGTCTTCGGAAACGTCAACATCCTCCCTTCACGAGACAAGCGTTGATCGTCAGGAATGGAATCGGATACCTGCAGTCGATGCGAGGACGCTTGTCTACTCAGTTCGACGCCGCATTCGAAGATGCATTGCCACTCATGGAGGTCATATCCCGCATTGAACGGTCTGGGCCGTCATCACCTTAAAGTTGTAACCAATGTTGTTGATCGAATACTGGACGAATGACCCCTTGTCAAGAAATGTCCCTGTTGGAGGTCAAGGACTTTGTTGTTGAATTAGTAAATTCGCATTTTACTGTTCTGAATGATGAATTTCTACAATACAATTGTTACTGCTGCTTCAAATTGTGTTGGTCATATTTTATCCTAGAAATATCGTTGGTAACGTTTCTTTTGGCCGTCAGTTTAGATGAGATGTCCGCGAAATCCTAACTGTATAATGATTTGTGGACTGTGGAGTCTGGACTATGCATTGATGTCGGTTCTATATTTTACATGTTCTTCGTCCCTTGCAGTATGGCATCACAAGTTCATGTTCCAATTTATTCAGACATATGTCATTGTACAGTACCATTACTGATGATACTTCATGCACCACGCGAAACATTAATACATTAAACACCACAGAAGCGTTCTCACGTCCTCACTCCTGAAAAGAATGCAAGTAAACTGTAAACTGTCATTTAGAAGTTTGTACAGTGATCTGGTGCCTGGATATCGCATACCTCTCGATCTCTGAAGACCCCCAACCCCACCCATCCTAACATCCACCCCTGACCCCTTGTCAACTCCGGGCAGACACCAGTCAACTATCCCCCTACCCCACAGAACACATACACACACCCCGATTCACACTGGAACCCACAAAACGCCCCCAAACCTACTGTCAGGTAAGCACACTTTAGTTTGATTATAAGAGAAGCTGGTTAGTTCAAGCTATTTTGGTGGTGTTGCATTTAACACAGAAGTGTTGCTTGAACAGACTAATCCTGCTCCAGTGCATGTTGTTGCATCCTGCTCTAAGACGACGTTCAGACAGAGTGATCCTGTTTATATGCATATTATCCTTGAGCACATAAAACAAGTGAAGTCCCTAATACGATAAGCTGTGGAGTGTATGCTTGATTGAACAATCGACAGGGTTGCTGACGTCACAAATGCGGTAGGCATACACAAACAGGACCTGCCCTTTTTAATGCTTCGTCCGCTTTGTCCAAATCACGAGCCGCTTCGCTCTACTTTTTCACCTGCTGTTCAATGTAAGTACTAAACAACAGGTACACACATTCCGAACTTGTCCCAAGTCGAACGACAACTACCGTAAATACGCCATGATACTATTTAATCGCACTATTATGTTTGAGTGTTATGAAACTCCTCTCGTAATTGGCAATGTACCGAAAAACCAATAAGACAAAAAGCTGTGTACTGCAGTACTATCAAATGAGTGGGTGAGTAAACTATCGAATAAGCCAGTGAGTCTTTTAGTCGGAGAGTCAATAAGTCAGTGTGTGAGTGAGTATGTTTCTACGCAGCTTATATCAAATTCCAGTCATGACATAAAGGAGGGTGCCAATGCAAAAGAAACACCAGGTGCAAACATCATATCCAGGTCGTTTACGTCAGAGGTGTGTGTGCTCTTTCAAGCAACATATTTAGGTCAGACGTTGTGATTTGAAAACGTTGTTGGTACTGTCCTATCCAATGCAGTTTGTGATAACATGGAGGCTGTTGACGACAGGGATCTGTGGCCCGGAGTGTAAATGACACTCCCTCGGGGAGGGCCGATTCCGCTCATAATGAATATTCATGGTTCCTGAATCATCCTCAGACAGTATGGAAATGTGGAGTGGCTGGACGACCGAAAACTCCTAAAAGCTCGTGCCAACTTCTCTACCGCCGTCGTAATAGTATCCCAGCAATATAGTAGCACGCAAATGAATATTCAGTCAATCCTCTTATCGCTGGTTGTTGTTACGAGTGAGGCCTCAGACAGGGAGACACATATAGCATAAAGTCTTTGTGTCATTGTCAGACAGGCAGACACATGTAGCATAAGGATTTTGTGTCGTTGTCACTGTGGGAAAGACACGCTGGTACACAGAGAGTGGAGTATGAGTGTCACTGTGGGGAAGACAGGCAGGTACACAGACAGTAGAGTATGAGTGTCACTGTGGAGAAGACAGGCTGGTACAGACAGTCAGTACAGTATGAGTGTCACTGTGGGGAAGACACGCTGGTACACAGACAGTACAGTATGAGTGTCACTGTGGGGAAGACATGCTGGTACACAGACAGTACAGTATGAGTGTCATAGTGGGAAGACATGCTGGTACACAGACAGTGCAGTATGGGTGTTACTGTGGGGAAGATAGGCTGGTACACAGACAGTACAGAGTGAGTGTCACTGTGGGGAAGACATGCAGGTACACAGACAGTACAGTATGAGTGTCACTGTGGGTAAGACACGCTGGTACACAGACAGTACAGTATGAGTGTCACTGTGGGGAAGACACGCTGGTACACAGACAGTACAGTATGAGTGTCACTGTGGGGAAGACACGCTGGTACACAGACAGTACAGTATGAGTGTCACTGTGGGGAAGACATGCTGGTACACAGACAGTACAGTATGAGTGTCTTAGTGGGAAGACATGCTGGTACACAGACAGTACAGTATGAGTGTCTTAGTGGGAAGACATGCTGGTACACAGACAGTACAGTATGAGTGTCATAGTGGGAAGACAGGCTGGTACACAGACAGTGCAGTATGAGAGTCATAGTGTGAAGACATGCTGGTACACAGATAGTACAGTATGAGTGTCATAGTGGGAAGACATGCTGGTACACAGACAGTGCAGTATGAGTGTCATAGTGGGAAGACATGCAGGTACACAGACAGTAGAGTATGAGTGTCTTAGTGGGAAGACATGCTGGTACACAGACAGTACAGTATGAGTGTCACTGTGGGGAAGACATGCAGGTACACAGACAGTACAGTATGAGTGTCACTGTGGGGAAGACAGGCTGGTACACAGACAGTACAGTATGAGTGTCTTAGTGGGAAGACATGCAGGTACACAGACAGTGCAATGTGACTGTCATAGTGGGAAGACATGCTGGTACACAGACAGTACAGTATGAGCGTCACTGTGGGGAAGACAGGCTGGTACACAGGCAGTATAGTATGAGTGTCACTGTGGGGAAGACAGGCAGGTACACAGACAGTACAGTATGAGCGTCACTGTGGGGAAGACAGGCAGGTACACAGACAGTACAGTATGAGCGTCACTGTGGGGAAGACAGGCAGGTACACAGACAGTACAGTATGAGTGTCACTGTGAGGAAGACATGCTTGTACACAGACAGTACAGTATGAGTGTCATAGTGGGAAGACAGGCAGGTACAGACAGTCAGGCAGATAGTGGAGTATGAGTTTTACTGTGGGGAAGACAGGCTGGTACACAGACAGTACAGTATGGGTGTCACTGTGGGGAAGACATGCTGGTACACAGACAGTACAGAGTGAGTGTCACTGTGTACAGACAGTCAAGCAGAGAGCGGAATATGAGTTTTACTGTGGGGAAGACATGCTGGTACACAGACAGTACAGTATGAGCGTCACTGTGGGGAAGACCAATGGACTACAGACAGTACAGTATGAGTGTCATAGTGGGAAGACATGCTGGTACACAGACAGTAAAGTATGAGTGTCATAGTGGGAAGACAGGCAGGTACAGACAGTCAGGCAGAGAGAGGAGTATGAGTGTCACTGTGGGGAAGACAGGCTGGTACACAGACAGTACAGTATGAGTGTCACTGTGGGGAAGACCAATGGACTACAGACAGTACAGTATGAGTGTCATAGTGGGAAGACATGCTGGTACACAGACAGTAAAGTATGAGTGTCATAGTGGGAAGACAGGCAGGTACAGACAGTCAGGCAGAGAGAGGAGTATGAGTGTCACTGTGGGGAAGACAGGCTGGTACACAGACAGTACAGTATGAGTGTCACTGTGGGGAAGACATGCTGGTACACAGACAGTACGGTATGAGCGTCACTGTGGGGAAGACATGCTGGTACACAGACAGTACAGTATGAGTGTCATAGTGGGAAGACAAGCAGGTAGAGACAGTCAGGCAGAGAGTGGAGTATGAGTGTCACTGTGGGGAAGACAGGCTGGTACACAGACAGTACAGTATGAGTGTCTTAGTGGGAAGACATGCTGGTACACAGACAGTACAGTATGAGTGTCATAGTGGGAAGACAGGCAGGTACAGACAGTCAGGCAGAGAGAGGAGTATGAGTGTCACTGTGGGGAAGACAGGCTGGTACACAGACAGTACGTTATGAGTGTCATAGTGGGAAGACATGCTGGTACACAGACAGTACAGTATGAGTGGCATAGTGGGAAGACAAGCAGGTAGAGACAGTCAGGCAGAGAGTGGAGTATGAGTGTCACTGTGGGGAAGACAGGCTGGTACACAGACAGTACAGTATGAGTGTCACTGTGGGGAAGACAGGCTGGTACACAGATAGTACAGTATGAGTGTCACTGTGGGGAAGACATGCTGGTACACAGACAATACAGTATGAGCGTCGCTGTTGGGAAGACATGCTGGTACACAGACAGTACGGTATGAGTGTCATAGTGGGAAGACATGCTGGTACACAGACAGTAAAGTATGAGTGTCATAGTGGGAAGACAGGCTGGTACACAGACAGTACAGAGTGAGTGTCACTGTGTACAGACAGTCAAGCAGAGAGTGGAGTATGAGTGTCATTGTGGGGAAGACAGGCTGGTACACTGACAGTGCAGTATGAGTGTCACTGTGGGGAAGACTTGCTGGTACACAGACAGTACAGTATGAGTGTCACTGTGGGGAAGACAGGCTGGTACAGACAGTCAGGCAGAGAGTGGAGTATGAGTGTCATTGTTGGGAAGACAGGCACGTACACTGACAGTGCAGTATGGGTGTTACTGTGGGGAAGACATGCTGGTACACAGACAGTGCAGTATGAGTGTTACTGTGGGGAAGACAGGCAGGTACACTGACAGTACAGTATGAGTGTCATTGTGGGGAAGACAGGCAGGTACACAGACAGTACAGTATGAGCGTCACTGTGGGGAAGACATGCTGGTACACAGACAGTGCAGTATGAGTGTCATTGTGGGGAAGACAGGCAGGTACACTGACAGTACAGAATGGGTGTTACTGTGGGGAAGACAGGCTGGTACACAGACAGTACAGTATGAGCGTCACTGTGGGGAAGACAGGCAGGTACACTGACAGTACAGAATGGGTGTTACTGTGGGGAAGACAGGCTGGTACACAGACAGTACAGAATGAGTGTTACTGTGGGGAAGACAGGCTGGTACACAGACAGTACAGTATGAGCGTCATAGTGGGAAGACATGCTGGTACACAGACAGTACAGTATGAGTGTCATAGTGGGAAGACAAGCAGGTAGAGACAGTCAGGCAGAGAGTGGAGTATGAGTGTCACTGTGGGGAAGACAGGCTGGTACACAGACAGTACGTTATGAGTGTCATAGTGGGAAGACATGCTGGTACACAGACAGTACAGTATGAGTGTCATAGTGGGAAGACAAGCAGGTAGAGACAGTCAGGCAGAGAGTGGAGTATGAGTGTCACTGTGGGGAAGACAGGCTGGTACACAGACAGTACAGTATGAGTGTCTTAGTGGGAAGACATGCTGGTACACAGACAGTACAGTATGAGTGTCATAGTGGGAAGACAGGCAGGTACAGACAGTCAGGCAGAGAGAGGAGTATGAGTGTCACTGTGGGGAAGACAGGCTGGTACACAGACAGTACGTTATGAGTGTCATAGTGGGAAGACATGCTGGTACACAGACAGTACAGTATGAGTGTCATAGTGGGAAGACAAGCAGGTAGAGACAGTCAGGCAGAGAGTGGAGTATGAGTGTCACTGTGGGGAAGACAGGCTGGTACACAGACAGTACAGTATGAGTGTCTTAGTGGGAAGACATGCTGGTACACAGACAGTAAAGTATGAGTGTCATAGTGGGAAGACAGGCAGGTACAGACAGTCAGGCAGAGAGAGGAGTATGAGTGTCACTGTGGGGAAGACAGGCTGGTACACAGACAGTACGTTATGAGTGTCATAGTGGGAAGACATGCTGGTACACAGACAGTACAGTATGAGTGTCATAGTGGGAAGACAAGCAGGTAGAGACAGTCAGGCAGAGAGTGGAGTATGAGTGTCACTGTGGGGAAGACAGGCTGGTACACAGACAGTACAGTATGAGTGTCACTGTGGGGAAGACAGGCTGGTACACAGATAGTACAGTATGAGTGTCACTGTGGGGAAGACATGCTGGTACACAGACAATACAGTATGAGCGTCACTGTTGGGAAGACATGCTGGTACACAGACAGTACGGTATGAGTGTCATAGTGGGAAGACATGCTGGTACACAGACAGTAAAGTATGAGTGTCATAGTGGGAAGACATGCTGGTACACAGACAGTACAGAGTGAGTGTCACTGTGTACAGACAGTCAAGCAGAGAGTGGAGTATGAGTGTCATTGTGGGGAAGACAGGCTGGTACACTGACAGTGCAGTATGAGTGTCACTGTGGGGAAGACAGGCTGGTACACAGACAGTACAGTATGAGTGTCACTGTGGGGAAGACAGGCTGGTACAGACAGTCAGGCAGAGAGTGGAGTATGAGTGTCATTGTTGGGAAGACAGGCACGTACACTGACAGTACAGTATGGGTGTTACTGTGGGGAAGACATGCTGGTACACAGACAGTGCAGTATGAGTGTTACTGTGGGGAAGACAGGCAGGTACACTGACAGTACAGAATGGGTGTTACTGTGGGGAAGACAGGCTGGTACACAGACAGTACAGTATGAGCGTCACTGTGGGGAAGACAGGCAGGTACACTGACAGTACAGAATGGGTGTTACTGTGGGGAAGACAGGCTGGTACACAGACAGTACAGAATGGGTGTTACTGTGGGGAAGACAGGCTGGTACACAGACAGTACAGTATGAGCGTCACTGTGGGGAAGACAGGCTGGTACAGACAGTCAGGCAGAGAGTGGAGTATGAGTGTCATTGTTGGGAAGACAGGCTTGTACACAGACAGTGCAGTATGAGTGTCATTGTGGGGAAGACAGGCTGGTACACAGACAGTACAGTATGAGTGTCATTGTGGGGAAGACAGGCTGGCTATTTCAACTCCTAACTATGGACCGTGTTCCAAGTGAGTGCAGCAAGTCTCCGTCGACAAAACAATACACTCTTTTCACGTTGAAGGGGTTATGACGCACATCTGCGCTTGGCCTCAGTTGTTGCAGTATGGACGGGGAGGTTAACTTGACATGAGGAGTAACTTTCACGCTTCAGTAGTTGACAGTGGCTTCCCGCGAGTGCAACCTTAAAGCTCTTTCCCTGAACATTGCCCCGCTTTTATCCCAGGTATAAACCACGTGTGTTTAGACGTTTAAACGTGGAGTCCGTGAAACGGCGATACTGCTTGGACTTGTAGCAGATACTTGTTGCTCTGATGTCCACTCGTGTCCACGATACGGCAGGTGGGCAAAAGGTGGGATTCATTCTTTAAGTTGACTCAAATGACTTTGATACCATCACCGCAACACTGGTTTCCTCCTTAAATCGTGTAGTTAATAAACTTAAACCGAGTAGTAAATATACCGAATACACCGAGTGTTACAAGCCAAACATTCTGGCGACGAGGATACTGATGACGTATTTGAAATGGCTACAAATCTCCCGTCTTTGTCATCTTCTGATGTGTATGCTGATCCAAACGCAGGACCGCGCTGGACAAAATGGCTGCTTTGGATATTGCCGATGATTCTCCGAAAACATCGTAGTTGCTGCACTCTGCGGTACCAAATGTGGATGAAATATTTGACACATTAGAAGGAACAGGTAATGATGACGATTATGAAACTGCCAATATTTCACGCCGGTTGTCAATACCACATTCGGACTTTATTATTTTCGAAATGTAAAACAGCGTCATGGAGAGAACATTGATGCATATTACATACGTCTTCGGCATATTGCGAAATCATGTGACTTTGATAATGTTGATAAAGAATTGCTGCACAAGTTGTTCTCAGTTGCACATCGCAGAGATTAAAGAGATTAAAGAGAAGGACTGGACTTACTTAGAGCAGGAAAATATCTTGAATCAAGTGAATTTCAGGCTTCTGATGGGGAAAGGTCAGAGTCAAAATCTGTTGAGTTTTGTCTCCCGTGGAAGAATTAGAAATATATACCAGGGACAATGTGACAGCAGAGATTCAATCATCGCAGTCAGTCAAGAGACAGATTCAACAGAAATTCAAGACAATCACAAGACTAACATCACTCACAACGACAATCACAAGACTATCATTACCCACAACGACAATCACAAGACTAACAGATTCAACAGAAATTCAAGACAATCACAAGACTAACATCACCCACAACGACAATCACAAGACTAACATCACCCACAACGACAATCACAAGGCTAACATCACCCACAACGACAATAACAAGACTAACATCGCCCACAACGACAATCACAAGGCTAACATCACCCACAACGACAATAACAAGACTAACATCACCACAACGACAATCACAAGTCTAACATCACCCACAACGACAATAACAAGACTAACATCACCACAACAACAATCACAAGATTAACATCACCAACAATGACAATAACAAGACTAACATGACCCACAACGACAATCACAAGACTATCATCACCCACAACGACAATCACAAGACTAACATCACCCACAACGACAATCACAAGACTAACATCACCCACAACGACAATCACAAGACTATCATCACCCACAACGACAATAACAAGACTAACGTCACCCACAACGACAATAACAAGTCTAACATCACCACAACGACAATCACAAGACTAACATGACCCACAACGACAATCACAAAACTATCATCACCCACAACAACAATCACAAGGCTAACATCACCACAACGAGAATCACAAGGCTAACATCACCCACAACGACAATCACAAGACTAACGTCACCACAACGACAATAACAAGACTAACATCACCCACAACGACAATAACAAGACTAACATCACCACAACGACAATCACAAGACTAACATCACCCACAACGACAATCACAAGACTAACATCACCCACAACGACAATCACAAGACTAACATCACCCACAACGACAATAACAAGACTAACATCACCCACAACGACAATAACAAGCCTAACATCACCACAACGACAATCACAAGACTAACATCACCACAACGACAATCACAAGACTAACATCACTAATAATGACAATAACAAGACTAACATCACACACAACGACAATCACAAGACTAACATCACCACAACGGCAATCACAAGACTAACATCACCACAACGACAATTACAAGACTAACATCACCCACAACGACAATCACAAGACTAACATCACCCACAACGACAATAACAAGACTAACATCACCCACAACGACAATAACAAGACTAACATCACCCACAATGACAATAACAAGACTAACGTCACCCACAGTGACAATAACAAGACTAACGTCACCCACAACGACAATAACAAGACTCACATCACCCACAACGACAATAACAAGCCTAACATCCCCACAACGACAATCACAAGACTAACATCACCACAACGACAATCACAAGACTAACATCACTAATAATGACAATAACAAGACTAACATGACCCACAACGACAATCACAAGACTAACATCACCCACAACGATAATAACAAAACTAACATCACCACAACGACAATCACAAGACTAACATCCCCCACAACGACAACCACAAGACTAACATCACCCACAACGACAATCACAAGACTAACATCACCCACAACGACAACCATAAGATCAACGACGGTCATAGAAGCAACATCTGATTCAATACCTACATGATGGAAAATGTTCAGCAGGGGGTAAGAATGAAGTGAATGTGAGGGACTCTAAATCATTCTCACGTATGTGTCGTTCACGTTAAAGCTTCAAAGGTGAGACCAAGTACAGTGGGTTGATAGTGATTTTACGAATCTTCGTATTCTGATGCTGCAGAAACAGATAATTTGTGTATCGTTGTTGATGAACATTTAATCAATTCAGCTACAGATAAAATCGCTCAAACATGCCTGTGAAATATGTTGACATTGCTGGAAAAGAAATTCCTGTCATTATTGACTCTGGAGCATCATGTGACATTATGGATCAAAATACTTGGGGTGTGCTCAAGCGAGATGTATTTGTTTAAGGAACACAAACTGATACCAAACGCTGATGGTACTCGTTTTGGTCGGACACACCATTGGCAGAAAATGGTGTTGTTAAAATACCAGTGATAAATGGTGATGCAGAAATTGAATGTTGAATGTCAAAATCTTCTTACCTTTAAATCAGCAGAAAGTTTGGACGACATATTACATTAAAGATATTGCAGATGCATTCCCCAAATTATTCAATGGCACTGGCAAGGTCTAGAATGTACAAGTCAAATTACATGTTAATAAAAACATTCAACCAGTGAGATAATCATATCGCAGAATTCCTTTTCGTGTGCGAAAGGATGTTGAGAATAAACTGCAGCGTTTGGTAGAGCTTGATATAGAAACGGTTGATGGCCCAACTCCGAGGAAGGCGTAGGACTGTGTTTTTGACATGCGAGAGGCAAACATAGCAATCCGAAGAGAGAGAATTATAACACCGACCATAGATGATCTGATTTCTGACTTAAATGGTTCCCCAGCATTTAACAAGACAGGCCCTAATGCTGGTTATCACCAGTAGAGCTGCACCCAGATGGCAGATTACTTGCAGTACTCATGTTGTTTGGAATCAATACAGCCTCAGCAATATTTCAGAATGTGATAGCTGAAATCATACAAGATATCCCTGGATGTCGGATATCTCTGATGATATTATTGTTTATGGTAAAACAGAATTACAGCATGAATACTCTCTGCGGAAAGTTCTCACGACACTTAAAGAACTTACTCTGAACAAATTTAAATGTCATGTATTCGGAAAGACTAGCATGTCTCCGGATCCTAAAAAGATGAAGTCAGTTATCAATAGTGAAGTCAAATCCTTGATTGGTATGGCACAGTATGTGGCTAGATACATCCCTGACTATACCACAGTCACTGAACCCACACGTCAAGATACAAAGTGTAAATGGAAGAAACATGGAATCCAAGCATTCACACGTCTTAAAGATGTACTCCACGAAATGCATGGACTACTGATCCAAGAAAGAAACTTGAATTATTTGTTGACGCAAGTCCTATAGGTGTAGGCGTCATACTCACACGGAAAGGGAAGGTTCTCTGTCATGCCAGCCGTACATTATCTAACATCGAGAAAAGGTATTCACAAACTGTAAAGACAAAGAGACTAATGCGCGAAAAAGTCTGGTTTCCTGAAATTGATCAGCTTGTAGGAGACAAAATCAAGTGTAGCATTCCCCGTCAAGCAATTACTCCTAATCCACAATCAGGAGAACCACTGAGAATGACTACCCTCTGCACCACGGAGAAATGGATCTGCAGATGTGTCTGGTTCTTTCCCATCTGGTGAATATTTGCTAGTTGTGATTGATGATTACAGTAGGTATCCGGAGGTCGAGATTGTAGTTGGTTGCCATATGTGATCGTTAATGCATTCCTCATACTGCGAAAGTTGAGAATGAAACACCTTTCAACTGTAAAGATTTCATGCACTTTGCAAGTTATCTTTGATTTAACCATCAACGAACCACTCCATTATGGCCGGGAAATTAGATAATTTGAACGGTTTATGCGCAGTTTGAAGTAAATTCAGGCTGCCACAGCAGTGCGACTCAACTTGAACAAGAACTATGGAAGTTCGTGAGACAGTACATAGCTACACCGCATTATACAATTAATATAAGCCCATTTAAGCTCTTTCAGGAAGGAAAATGAAAACACAGTTACCAGACATACATACACAACAAACTCAGAGACCACAGTCTGAAACAATTAAACACAAGGATGAGGCACACAAAATGAAAATATGTTAACAAGTGTTATAAAAGTGTTTTGGTTACTTTGAATGCGGACAAACCAAGGATCATAATCGAGGTGGATATGGGATTCGAACCTACAATCAGTGGACCATTGTGTGGCTAACAGTTTGACGTCAAGGGTAAACCTAAAAAATCATTGCGTTCGGAAAGGGGGCGTTCTACATCTGATTTCTAACATATCGCTTACCAGGCTACCCTGCAAGCCACTTTGACATAAGACAGGACTGATCATATTTAGAAGCCTGTTTGCCGTTGGATTCGTGACAAGCGGTAACACCTCAACTAGATTTGCAATCTAGAGCTAAATAATGGTGGTTTAACACAACAGAAGGTCAGCCATCACTATGAAAGATTGGCACAGTGTCACACTGCAGCTTCCCTACCAGCCCTTGTTTTACACCACTATTTCAGGAGATCTCTTGGTCTGTAGACAGGACTGTGTTTGTGGAGCGTGTTTAACGGCGCTTTGAACGCCATGTCAGTAACATGACGTGATGGCCTGTCAGCTTAACGTGGGACGTGGAATCTGTTCCACAAAGCGATCTAAGCGCCATAATGACCGTCACACCCATACGTTTAGGCTCACAACTCTTCACAGCAAATTAACACGTTCCCCAATGTTGTTGCGTATTATTAGTGGTATTAGTGGGTGAGTGAGTGAGTGAATTCCATCACAGATTACCTACAGATTAACTGCGTCTTCTAAGTCTAAGAGCTATCCTATCTTATGGTTGTCAAGTATGTTTTATTTTTATCATTCAACATTTTATTTCTAATGTTTTGGGGTATACACGAAAACTGACATTTTCTAACAAAAATATACTACCGTACAAAAGAAAAAATACACTTCAAAACTGGATTTGACAACAACAAAAATACCAACGTTATCAAAACGTTGCTTGTCCGAAAACAGTAACAGAAACACTGAACCTTAACGTCCAAAAAACAACAATTATGATACGTGTATAAAATACATTACCATCGAATAACCCTTTCTTGTTTGTTTCATTTTTAGCCACCATTAAACATGGGTGTATACTTTATTTTCCCCGGTTATTTGTCTACATACAAAATCAGATGACAACCACCGAGTGAAATGAGTTATAAAAGATATCTAAGCGATAAATCATAAAGAACAATGAAGAATAAAGTGTGGTTTATGACGTCATTTCTGGAGATTCGAACGTGCGCTCGCAACTTAACGAGGTTATATATTGGACGACGTTATTTTTGAGAGGGGGGGGGGGGGGGGGGTGTGTGTGTGTCTACAGTGAGTTGTTTCCCATAGATGTAGCTAGGCAACGCAGATAAACGCGATGGACGAACGATAGCTTTCAAAGGCGGGAGAGATATGACAATCAATATTAGGAGAAAAGGTACAGGTAATCGACGTGAGGATTTTTGTGAGAATTTGCGGGATTACCCCCCTGTGCATTAAATGGACTCGTCCGACACTGCCGAGGTCGGATTCTGTGTCGGGAGTCATCCTTATTAAAACACGGGTAAATATTTTTAAAGCTTGTACATTTTATCACCATCCTTAAAGAGGCTGTATATAATGTTGACATCTCATGTAAGAAATAAAGACATTGTTTGCAGAGTTCTAAATGTCAACCCCATCGGAACAATCGAGCATCCTCTTTCTATCAAGATTTCAAAGAGCGCCATACGACTCTGCTCTGAAGCTGTTTGATCAAGGTTAAAACATTCAAAGCCTCAGTAAAGCTTTCAAAAGGTTGTTTGATAGACACGTGGTGGATGTTTCCAAATTTGACGCATCAGTGACAAGAATGATGTCCGATGAAATTCTCTATTTTAACTTGTACCATATGTTTCTGTGTTTTTTCAGGTGAAACATTGACTTGCCTTTGCATGTGTTTGACGGGTGCCACAGGTGATACGGCCACCTTTTATCATCTTGAACACCTTGTATCATCAATATATTGATATTGATTCATAAACACATGGTCATGATATAGCTGGTATCGTAAATCGACTATGCTTTTGGCAGAGATTTCTCATGAATATGGAAAGGGTTTTGTCGCGTGTATTTAGGCGTGTGTGATGTCAGACACTGATGCAGCATATATCAACTGTAAAGGACAAGCAGGTATTTATCTGCATGTGAACAATGCTCACTTCGGAAACACAAGATGTAGGTGAATGAGCTGCATTATTATCAGCGGTTTTATACTGTTCACATATCAGAATGTTAACCACCTCGAATCTCTTCAAAAAACATATATATTTGTGTCTAATATGCGCTAATAAAGTATCTCATAGTATTAATTGCATTACCAAACTTATATACGTATACGATGAACCGAGGAACGCCGTTATTCCGGACAGGGCCTTCCCTGTAGATCGTCGGGACTAGCAAATGTCCGGATTACAGAATGACGTGTATAGAGGTATGTCCGTCATATACAGAGTGTTTCCATCAGACATCCCCTGGAAGGCACATGTCCGGATTACAGAACCATGGGAATAAAGGTATGTCAGTCATATACAGATGTTTCAATCAGAACTCACCCGAAAGGCACATGTCCGGTTCAGCGGGTGAACTCTGTTTAGATTGTACATAACTTATCATACGCTATTTGTTCATCATCCTTGAAATCCTTATTATGCCAGAAACCTGTGATTGTGAGTTGGAATCCAGGTTCGCCCTGATTATGTTTCTAGGTTTGTCAGCACCATACCCGTGCTCGTGGGTTTTCACCCAAGTGGTAAACGTCTAAGACCTGCATCACTTCGGGCTTTCCTCCCACATTAAGCTGACACGCCGTGATATAACTGGACTAGTGTTCAAAGCGGCGTTAAACCCAACTCACTCACTTACTCACTCCCGTTGTTCTATTTTTATATAGCATGACATATTGATGGTATGCGCCCAAATCGATCAGCATATCTGCATGAGTTAATGCAAGAATTAGATCCAACGTGTTTGTCGTTCACAATAGCGTTCGTACATGTTGCACATTTTAATAGAAGAAATGACATTTCATGTCCATATTTAGTGTCCATGTCGACACAATTCCACTCTGTCTGCATAGCAAATTAAGAACACGAACGGTGACGTTATCACACTGGAATGCCCTAAAAAAACACGAACCATGTGCTTTTAGCATTAACACTGGATTATTTCTAGTCTAAAAACAATCAAATTAGTCACAGTGTTTAAAGCCAGATTTACAGATGAAAGCGACCACTCACTTAAGTAAACATTACCTTCCCACATCGCAAGGGCGCGCTATACATCCGAGCAATGGAACGAAACACAGCATCAAATGCACAACTATCGAGCGCACAACCTTATGCTCCATATACACAGGAGTGTTTCTTATTTCAGCCATTTAGTTTGTGTCCTTGATCCACAACAATTATTTTTAATACGTTTTTTGAAAACATAACTTTCGAATGACTCACATGAACTTGACTATATGTACATTCAGACAGGTAAGGGGGTCAGGCCTAAAGACTAAGGCATAGAAACAAAACAAACAAAAAACTCTCTCTCTTGTAGGTTTTTCACAGTCGACTGGTGTTTCATATATATACATGCTTGCTTGAAGTTGTCACATTTGTGATATAAACATCATTCTGAGTGAAGAGGGTCACGCACGAGTCTCTTGAGATGTGTTTGACAATTAAATCGAATAATTCTTCCCGCGTAATGTCCGCTTTTGCAATCACATTTCCAAACTAACGCACAAAACCAATTTACACTATATAATCAAATATATTTAGAAATAAATCAATAAATCTAATAATCACTGTCACGTTATAAAATCCCCCCTGACATACACAGGCAATTATAACTGACAAATGTTACGCTTGCCGTCAGGGGAATTGATTTAATGAAGTGAAATGCAAACCTATTCGTAACATCAACGCAGAGCTTTAAACAAAACAGCTTAAAATTGATCCCTGTTATCAACAGATGATTTATACTCTCCCCAGACAATACGGACGTTTTGAGATGTACGCTTGTATAGGAGGTACATTCCGGCGCAGATCACTTGCTTTCGTAAACGAGATTTTTATTCTCCGTTTGCTTTAATTTACAAAGCCATTACACCATCATCTATAGGTGAATCTCTTTCATATAAGACAAAGATTGCAGTAGGACATTGACGTGTAACTGATGTGTACATGCTGTTCAAACCAAACGAGAACACACAGAGCCAAATTTCGCGTCGAAGTCGCGATCGAGAGGCGTTTGTTTTGATTCGAAGTACACAGGCAAGCGTTCTTTGATCGCCTCAGAGGCGCGAAATTCGCGGCCCCGGTCGTGTTCGAGGGAACAGTTGTTGTGAACAGTAATATATGGTTTTCAAATCGTGTTCTTCACTCAACGTGCCAAAAGTAGGATATTCGATTTCGTTCGAGCTTTTTGTATATACATGTTGAATGAAGTCACTAACATACACTGTATGTTAAACAGTTACAAGTGCAGAAAAACATGCACTTTAATGGATGACAACTTCTTAAGACATTATACAGGTTATTGTCCACCAAAATGTCCAAATACTCGTGCCAACATACACATGCCTAGCCTGCACACCCCAAGGAGAATACAAGTCTCCTAGCCGTGTAATATCCAGGGCCCACGTCGTAGTAAGTATATATGGATCTAAATGTTTTTAGAGGACGATGTAACACCCGTCCGCGACCATCCTACCTCCCAAAATTAATAAATTATAATAAGATAACTAAAACCTGGTATATATATATGAACCTACATTGTTTAAAAAAGAGCAACATTTCATTCATTAATACACGCCTAAGTTAAATGTAAAGGCGTAAGTTATTTGTCAATTGTCAACTGGTATTGTGACGTCATAGATCTCCTAAATGTTATGACGTCACGTAACTATATGTTACTACTTCATGTCCGTTATTCAGATTCAGTTATGGGCTGATGAGACTCGTACGTGGTACGAGTTGAAAGCGCAAGCCAATTAAAACTGTGTTCAATCTTACTCCACTTATTTAATTATTACCATATATATGGGTATATTTTGTTAATGAATAGCTATAACAGAAAAATAAAAATGAATTATACATTATCTCATTTCAGATGTTACGCGTGTTTTGTGTTCATATGAAAGAAACAACCATTTGTCAGCCTCTCGTATGCACACGTTACGTGTAGGTAACTTCAGGTGCATCCTTAGAGTAACACTCAACACGGGACACATATACATCAGACATTTGATGTTACGTGTAGGTAACTTCAGGTGCATCCCTAGAGTAACACTCAACACGGGACACATATACATCAGACATTTGATGTTACGTGTAGGTAACTTCAGGTGCATCCTTAGAGTAACACTCAACACGGGACACATATACATCAGACATTTGATGTTACGTGTAGGTAACTTCAGGTGCATCCTTAGAGTAACACTCAACACGGGACACATATACATCAGACATTTGATGTTACGTGTAGGTAACTTCAGGTGCATCCCTAGAGTAACACTCAACACGGGACACATATACATCAGACATTTGATGTTACGTGTAGGTAACTTCAGGTGCATCCTTAGAGTAACACTCAACACGGGACACATATACATCAGACATTTGATGTTACGTGTAGGTAACTTCAGGTGCATCCTTAGAGTAACACTCAACACGGGACACATATACATCAGACATTTGATGTTACGTGTAGGTAACTTCAGGTGCATCCTTAGAGTAACACTCAACACGGGACACATATACATCAGATATTTGACGTTGCGTGCAGGGTATTTGAAACTGATATCAAAACGGAAATTGGTTGCAAGATATTTTAGCAATCATAATGTATATTCCAGCTTCGTGATGTAAACAACACTCTCAAAAGCGATACTTTATGAAGCAGCATGCTGTGAACGTTCTCATCAAGTCATTCTTTATCTTAAAGATATACATCGTTTTTCAAGAGAAACGGTTCAGATAAGTTTTTGTATGAATATTGATAAATAAAGACGATGCCTTTGTGTAATATTTGAATATTTGATTTGATGGTTCCATAACGAGGAAAAAAAGTAAAAATCAACTTTGAAAACATAGTTACTGAACCCGAAAAGAATGTTTATCTAAAATATGTCTGTTCGCGGATAATGTGAGTTCTGCATTGTCCAGTGTATGTGTGCGTGCGTGCGTGCGTGCGTGCGTGCGTGCGTGCGTGTGTGTGTGTGTGTGTGTGTGTGTGTGCAATGAATCACAGCTTAACAGACATGATGAAAATTAAAACACATCATGTGACGTGGTACTAATTAAAACCAAGTTGCAGACTACCGGGAAACCAACTTATTATTATGGGGTTATGAGTATCATGGGGGAAACAGGATTCCCCAGCAGGATTTCCCAGCAGGATTTCCCAGCAGGATTCCCCAGCAGGATTTCCCAGCAGGTTTCCCCAGCAGGATTTCCAGCAGGATTCCCCAACATGTAGTATACTACAGTATATTTAGCAAAACAACATGTCGACCCGGGGATGACATTGAACCCCTAGGAATCCCAGAACCTCCCTACACAACACCACATCCTACCTCACCGAATCACTTTATCGTAATAAATAAACCTTCCTGAAAACGTTTCTGACGATTTGGATTTCGCTCCCACACTGACATGTATAGCAGCATCAGTGCAGGTATCAGATGCAGCTGTTACCTGTAAGAACCTCGAGTCAACAAGACATGAACCAAGGCATGTATCCAGCCCAACCAAGCAAGACGGCAATACTCCAAGGACCGTTCCTGCTGTGCTCGTGAACTGATACTTTAAAACACACTGCGCATGTACAGTTTCTACGGAGAACAATAGGTAATTTTCATCTGAACAAAGGCTGGTTGCGTGGTTGTCGACCCATGCGGATTATATTGGATTTCACTTATATTACGATAACCCCCTGATGACGCTGATGAGCTAGCCTACCTAACCAGTAACTGTAAACATCATTACCGGTGATGGTCTATCCCGACTGTGACGTACATTGATGTACGGCGGTCGCCATTTACCGCTATATGGTCTCTGTGTACAGTAACTGTAAACATCATTACCTGTGATGGTCTATCCCGACTGTGACGTACATTGATGTACGGCGGTCGCCATTTACCGCTATATGGTCTCTGTGTACAGTAACTGAGTGATGTTTAAGGATGCGGTGAGTGTGAGAGCGGTGGTTATTTCCCCTTTTCAAATGTTTCATAAACTAAGAGGTATTTGGTAAACAACAGACACAGCCAGTCGATCTTGTTGATTCGTTTCTGCGGTATGACTCCCCGTGGACATCGCGGATTGGTACAGATCTCCATAGCAACCTGAGCTGGACGTAGGGGACAGCCGCATACATGTAGATCCGGTGAGTCAGTGACTTAGCTGATTGCGTGCCATAGTACCTGGGCGATGGGATTGTTGGTCATAATATCAATCACTGGATTGTCTGGTCCAGACTCGATTATTTACAAGTCGCGGTCTTATACTTGACTATGTGAAGGTGCGGCGTTAAGCAACAGGCATGCATACATATAGCATTGTCCTAACAACAAACTGGCTACACGTTGGCCAGTCGGAGCTAATTCTCTGATATTGCTGGAATAGTGCTAAAAGCGGCGTAAAACAATACTTATTCACTCCAATTGGACCGATGCTTAGTGTATTCCAGACCCAGCGCCATCGAACAAGATCGCACACTACTGCCAAGAAGTAGTACGGCTAATGTCCAGCCATATCCCAACTCCACACCAATCACTCTTCCCCGCTGGGTCACCTTCTTCACAGCCATCGCTGACTTCCCATCCTTCTCGTCCGCCCGGCCTTCCTTGTCTACCATCCTTTCCAACAATTGCAGCTGCAATCGCAGCCTTCCTTCCCTGCCAGCCCTTACCATCCTTCTCATCCTTCCCACAAATCACTGCCTCCTGATCCTTCCCAGTGTTCTCATTCCCCCCAGCATTGACTGTTATATTGGAACTATATTACAATAAACTATGCACGTCTCTATTGAACGTCATTCAAAGCTAAGTAAGAATTTACTGAAATGTCAACACGGTCGTTGTGAGATGATATATCTTTTTTTCAGTATCGTTTATAGAGTGTAGTGTCAAACAACACTCGACCATTCGTTGCCTAAGCATGACAAGACAGAGTACATTCAGGTCAATGTTTTTTAAAACAATAAACCGGAAGTGATATCCAATTTGCCGCGCCTCCTGATGACACTTCTGGATAAATTGGCGATCGATTTAGAAGTGGTTTGAAGTTTTTCATCATCCATACATGTGAAGGTCTGATGGAAACCTCACAACAGGATGGGATTATATTAGCCCTTTGTGGACTGTCAATGACAGCGGGCCTGGCGGACTTCAAGCAAAACTCGGGTTCCAACTTATCAACTGTCATGTTCCTAATTGAAAACGACATAGCTCTGTCAAAGATTCAAATGCTAAAAGCAGTATGACATGCATTTGAAAGTGTAATCAATCTTGCTTGCAAGTTTTCAACAAGGATTAAAATATGTTTAATCTGGTAACTCGAAACAAAAACATCGCATCGTGACGTACAGGTACACGCTTTAATATAAGCATGTATTGCATGTTTAAGCTTATATTTGGGAATTGTGTATTGGGTGTAAAAAAATTAAAACATGCACCTTTGATCTATGGTAAATTGACATCGAAAGTTTCGAAATCCTTCTGCGGTATTCATCAGCATTCGGGTCCCGCTTGCCAGTTGTGCAAGTGCTATTTTCTTACCTCATCACTTAAAAGCTGTTAGATTTGTTCCTTCGCGAATTCCGGGCAACAGGAAAAAAAAGGAAAATTCGAGAGTATCGGGCATTTACATCAGATTGGGCAAAACCTGAGTTGAAATTGATCCTTGCAAGATGATTTAGGAATCGTCGTCACCAGCAGGTGCTGCTGACAGTAAGAGTGATGGTCTGTGACGTGTTCACTCTAGGCTATGAAAGTCCCAAGGCCACACATGAATGGCAGATATATTTCATTCATATGTATTATAGATGTATGTTGCTATGTGATATAAACGCTTAAGCGTGTGTGTGCGGGTGTGGTAGGTCTATATCAATTTTACCATGGCGATATGAGTCACGCCATTACCTGTTTCACATCAATATGCTGAGCTTCAGTCACACCAAAACATCTAAACATCACCACTACTCCCTTGGAGAGGGTGTCAGAAGTTACACTCACTAATCCTACTAATGACGAAGTTGACTATCCATACAATTGTCGCTACAAAACTTCCAAAAATCTTTAAAAAGCAAATAGTCACGAAAAAAGAAAGCAACAGTTCAGCAAAGTATCACAATGGTGAAAAACATTCAAATATTTGTCTTTAAAACTTATTTTATCTGAAATTATACCTTTGTTTCCAAAACACACCGAAATTCTATCCCCTTTGTTCGGGGTATCCCTCTCATTACCCTTAATCCCCAGCACAATCTGTAAAGGTCAGTTAACATCAACTGTCAAGTAAGTACACCATACATTGTACAATTGTGTATACATGTATCAAGTTATTACATTGTACAGTTGAGTTATTTATCTAAGTATGCAAGGAAAACTGTCCTTTTGTGTAAAAATGATCCAAAACGAGGATTCGCAGATAAGATTCACATTGTTATACTTTGTTGATCATTGTATATTTCTTAGTTTGCTTCTGTTTCAGAACTGAGATCAGATGAAACTGACGAGGTAGTGCGGTCTGTCCCCAGCTACCAAAGTATCCACAACACCCTCTACATATATACTTGAATCTTTATTTTTAAAACAATATCAATGGAAATAAAATGTTGAGCAAAAACACTTTCTTCTGAGGCCGGATTACTGGGGACCATCACTGACAGACCTATATTTGAAACGACCCCTCGTCTTAAACACACATGGTGGGGATTAACTGTTTGCCGACTGCCGGACAAGTAGGATATCACCCCCTCCTCACGTCGCCGGGATTGTATATAACTGGCTTCTTTGACTATTGTGTATTTAGTCAATAGGATTAACTGATATTGGTTTTATTTCTTTGATCATATTCCATTATATCCGGGTAATGATAACGAAGTTAATTTAATAACAAAACATTGTTCTTAGTATTCATAGTATAAAAGTACTAACGGTTATCAATGCATCATTATTCATGATGGCAGGTATTCCGAGGGTTGAGTATGTTCAGTCGGTTACAGGCCGGCAAAGCCACATTTCGAAAATAGATAGCCCAAATTGATGTGGCTCTCGCGGCAATGGTTATGGTTGCGTGATTGTATAATGTGGCTCTTGCGGCTATGCTGTCAAAACATGCTTTGTGATTCTATCAGGTTACCGTATATAACAAAACAAGTCTTGTTTTCTCATTTTTTATTCAACAAGGATAACATATTCATCAAAACTTTACATTGATGAATATGAATATGAATATGAATTGTAAGTGGGTCAAACTCTAGACCTCCTCTACTAGCAAAATCGCATAGGTACTGAAACATGTTGACATAACACTCTTTTGTTCGATAGGACAACAAACAGTAAACTAATGGAAACATATGGCCATACACCTCAGCATGTAAACAATAAATATGATCTAACAACTTGGGACAGGCATAAAATGTACCATCACAAAATACAATGTCTGCAGAACACAAATGTTCAATGTGCTGTCTGTAGTGAAGATGAAGATGTCGTCACTAACACGGTGTAGGAACTGGTCGCCTCCCTCAGTCTGGGAGTATTAAATTAGGAGTATAATTAAAATGTGGGACACTCATATAAAGGTATCGGTAATCGGATTAATTACTTACCCGCTAGAATAGGTGAAATGCACTCAGCTGAAAATGTGGCTCTACCGGCTATAGCCATTTCTGAAATGTGGCTCTCCCGGCTAGACACCGTTCAGTCACAGAGAGGTGGTCGTCAAGTTTTGATTGGCAATTTTAAATATAGAATTAACAGAAAGGGGTCAGACATATGTCTGCTGTCCGCAACCATCCACCTGAGAATGACACTGCCATAAGAGTAATCGACAACATGAGAAAAAGAGCCCGAGATGAATCGGATCCTATGCCTCAAATCTACAATAAAGAAATCAACAACCTTGCCCCAGCAGAAGCTGCACAATGTCCTCCCTTTGTTAGTATGAAGAGTGGATTGTACAGACAACGCAGAAAAACAACACCAGCATTGTGTACCTCGATGGTCAGCTGTCCAGACTCCGAGACAGACACCAGCAAGGAGAAATATCTTCCTTGGCATCAGCAGATGCAGTAGGAATCCTTATCAAATTACATTATAATGATTCTGTTAGCTTGTATTTCTCTGTTGTTGGACTGGTTCATTTTCATCATCATGGGGGAGACGGGTAATTAGTGAGTGATCAACCAAGCGATTACTTACCGTAATTAAATCCTCTAAAAGCGTAGGCCAAATGGGAAGTAAGCCAATGGGGAGGACACCAGGTGGGTCACTGACCATGCCCCACATCTACAATGACTACCCCAACTGTGCCCAGCTATGGATATTGAGGATAAAAGGATTATAATCTGTATTAAACTTTGTTCAGTTTGTCAAACGTATTTTTATTTGCTTTTGTGGCCACAGACTGTGGACTTATGATGATCATACCATTTATATTTAAAATTATTTACAATTTTTAGCAATACAGTGTCCCTATTGTTTTTGACCCAGGGGCTCATATGTTTTGATTATGATTGAACAAAACTTACATAATTTGTTTAACACACTTATTTTTGTACTATTAAACATACTGTGGAATGTTGTCACATTTGACTTATCTGGACAGCAAATCAATTCTACAGCTTTTAAAATAAGAACAATTGAAAATTGCACGAATTTCATTACCAATGTAACTACTGTCAAAGTACATTTTCTTACTTTGCTCCATCGACTAGAAACCAACTGGAAGCCGATGTTCTGAACTGAATTAGTTAGAACAATTTTTTTTACATAATTTATCGAAATTCGAATTTAAATAGTTTATACGTTACAGCTTTTGATGATTAAAACATTTCAGATGACCATATTTGTATGATACTGATCTTGTAATCTATTTGACACAATACATTTTTGTGAATGGACAGTAAAAACAAAGTAAATGCCATCTGTACATCAATCCAGTCTTAATAAAGATAGATTCAATTGACGATCACCATTTATTTGTATTACCTTTAGCACGCTTATCATCTAATAACAGTTTGTACAATATATAAGAGACACGTTAGCTGCTTGACACCTTAAAGTGCATATATTTAAATATAAAGGGATTTTCTTCCAAGTTCTCCGTATATAATAAATTACAGGGTGCTCTTTTTTAGAAATTAAGTTTAACTGATATAAGTTCAGCAATTTTCACATGAACAGTTTCCACATGATTTCAGCTCGTTAATTAGTGCAAGCGATCACGGTGAGCACTGTTACCAGAAACTGACTATAATTAATCCCCCTATTGTTGTACGGTCTACTGCATGTTGTTGCCTTATCAATGTTGGGCACTCTTGGTGGTAACCATCTACAGAACCTGACTGACATGATCAATCAGGGAGAGGGTCCAAGATCATCGACAGATCACCGCCGCCTCACCAACGACTACGTATACGATGTAGCATTTCCGTCCGACTTCCTGCCTGTCTAAGTGACAGAGCGAGTCCCCGGAAGGGAACATTGGTCATCGGACCAGGAGTGCGTTCTGTCACATGATTACCTAACTTGTACCTGATCGACCTATTTCAACCTGCAGCAATGAACACGGCTGCTGTCGTCTAACACTTCACCCCTGAGTTTTGCTTTCCGTCATCACCCTGAGCTACCATCCGAGGGTAAAACAGTACTAAGACCAAAACATATTATTTCATTATCACGATATTTCTTTAAAACAACTACTTTCGGCCATGTTAGCATGAATTCCTTTCTCACCAGGGGGTACGGGTGACCTTTGTGGTTTTAGGCGACACCATTCGCTCTGAAGAGTTCTGCCAGCAACGTATGAGTATATGTTCAACACACAGATTCACCCTGATTATGTTTCTTTGTTTGCCAGTACCAAACTCGAGTTCGTGGATTTCACCAGTGGTAAACGTCAAAGTTGCATAATTCCGAGCTTTTCTACCACTCCAAGCTGATACACCATGGTATAACTGAAATACTCTTCAAAGGGGCAATAAACCGAACTCACTAATTTTGGACCACCTACCACATTTGCGGTGTTACACTATCTTCGTGTTACATTTTGCAAATTCAGAATAAAGTGTATGAGCCAATAAAACTTTTAATTTGTCATTCTTGTTTTGAAAAAATATCACAACAGTTCATTGGTACTGTATAATAACTCTGACCCCCATAATGTCCAGTAACAAATACCTACTGCTTTTGAAGGTGTTGGCCACAAGGTTGCGCTAAACTCAGTATTTCGCGTTGGCCAGTTGTGGGAGTGTCTGTGGCGTGTTATGACGTACACGTCGATCGAGTTAATCCCAGAGATGTTCGATTGGGTTGAGATCTGGAGATATCGACGGCCAGTGCAAGGCGTTGATGTTGGCATTATGAGTTAGTTTACCGTGACACGAGCTGTGTGCGGTGGAGCGTTGTACCGTTGAAACAGCTACCCCTGGTGGTCAATGACTGGAAGAAGGTGAGGTTGAAGAATTTGATTCATGTAGCGATTTGCTGTCAAATTTCCCCGAACCAAGACAGATCTCGTGGTGTAGGATATGGCCCACACATATGGCGTTTGTAGGGCAAAACGCTCATTTCAACGACGATAAACACGTTGTCTTCCATCTCGCCAGTGAAGAAGAAATCCTGATTCATCGCTAAACCACACTCGTCCCCAGTTTCTCAAATTCCAAGGCTGTAAAGTATGGCACCAAATCAAGCGTCGCTGTCGATGGATTTGTTTCAAAACGGGGACGATAACTGGTCTTCGGGGTCGGATTCCAGCCTCGCGAAGATGGTTCTGGTCCGATATCCTCCTCAAACCAGTGATGCGTCCTGCAGTCCCCGTAGCTATGGCATTGCGATGACGTAGGTGGAACGGTCGAATGTCACGATCATGTGCAAGGGGTGGTAACTCTTGGTCGGCCGGTTCTCGGACCGTCTGCAGTGGAATTGAACTGTGTGTATCGGTCACAAAGGCGGCAAATGGTGCTGTGGTGGACATTGAATGACGTGCAACAGAAGACTGCGATTCCCCTCTTTGAATACGTCCTAAGGCGATGTTCCTATCGGCAGCCCTGAGTCTTGTCATTTTCGAACTTTAAAAATGTTGACAATTGAATGACAAATTATTGGCTTATGCTAGCCTTTATATAGCCACTACCACGAGTTACGAATGCCATAACTTGCATGTGCATTTTACTTTACTGTTTTCCTCCATGACATTTTGAACAAGTGTGAAAACAATGCCATTTAAGACATTGCAAATCGACAATGGCTGCGTTTTGACACACCGTTTGTCGAATATCAGGCCACCAATAACATATATCCAATTTATATACCGAAGTTTATGTGTAGTAAGGTTCAATGAACTACATACTACCTGTGCGTTTCTATTTTTGAAGAGTGTAAGTCGATACTTAACTTCCTATGGACCTATTAAGGATTGTCTGTACCGGGTTGGCGGGTCATTCTACATGTCGTACATACGTATCTATAGTGCATGTAGGAATTTACACTAATTGGACAGACGTAAATCAATAGGGTTATTCCTGACATGTTGTAACATTCCTTGTTATCATTCCACCTAAATCCCATCTAATAACATGACACAGCCCCAGTGCTATCATTGTCAGATTCAGCGCGTTCTAGAGTTAACTAATAGACAACGGACACACATCATAGTGCTTCAGTTAAGACTGCGACAATTGTTTCTGACAGTGAATTGTACCGTCGGAAATTGAGAAGCCGGAAATCATGATTTATAGGCAAATAGGATCGGTTTGACATGCACAGAATATAAACGTATAAAGCAGTCCCACTGAGAGTGTCAAGGGCCGATCACAATTTCTACGTCGCATACCACAAAAGAAGTAAACATTTTCCATTATCGCTTAACTTCGGACACGGCGTATTAATTAAATGTTGACTTACTAAATAAGATACAATGGTTTGGTTAAAAATTTGGTTTTGGTTTTCTATAATATATTCAAATAGACATGAACGCGATTATCAAGTTTTGAACACCTATTGTGCTCAGATGATGTATTTACGAAAGTGACGGACACAGCCAGGATTATGGTTGTCATAGCAGCAAGCATCCCTTCTCTATTATTCATCCCTGGACTTTGTATATATCGTCATCATGTTCTTGCTGTGCTTTGAAACATACGTACTCAGAAATACAAACATGTTACATCGTACATTCCCACATTACAGTGTAGATTATTGATTCTGGACATTCAAATTCCCCAAACAGCGCTGCCTAGTCGCCTTTATAAGACTTGTGTAAGATTATCAAATGTTACTATTCCGGTGCTCAAATTATTAAATTTGACTAGCTACTCACTTCACTAATTATCTCACTTTAATGCTTGCATGAAACGGTTGATTTTCAAAGTATTGATGTGTGTTGCTTCCTATAGGACTATGAATGGCATCACTAGTAAACGTTAACAATACAATATGCGTGAGGTTGTTTACCTATGCCACTTACAGCCTAGGTCTAGGTAACGTTAACAATGACTGAGACGGCAAATGACGAAAATGGCTTTTTGTGAACATAGATCTTGACTTGGCTATTTGTAGAGATTCTTGATCAAAAGAAACCCTATATGTGATAAACATGGCGAGAGTGAGTATTAACTGTGATGCCCCATCCTGCAACTCTAGCCATCAACGTATGTACACTGATGACCCTACTCAACCTAGCAACATGGAACATTCGTGGGATCAAAAATGGAACGGCTGAGCTGTGCAATAAACTCGACATATGTGACGTCGTGCTTGTTGCAGAGCACTGGCTAGACAGGGAAAACTTACAGTTTCTGGAAACATTCCACGACAACTTTAATGTGTATTCGAAATCCAGCTGTGACTCTGACACCCACTACAGCTGCCACGTACTGTGCATTAAACTACACATCGGCACTAGCCATGTGTATGTACTTGGGACTAGACTGCCTTCAACAAATGTCCTAGACAGTGTGTACTATGAAGAACTGTACTATGTTTTGGACTTTATGATATTCTCTCTCAAGAATATCCAACCTACCTCCTAGGAGACTTTAATACAGATATCAGTCATGATATCAATATGAAACCCAGGGCTAGGTGCCTATTACGACTGCTTAGCGAACGTCACCTTTATTCGGTGGTTCCACTTGATGAATACAGGTACACTTTCCATAGTAAATGTAACAAAGTAAAAACATTAATTGATTACGTCTTTATAGATATTGATTCACTAAGCAGTGTTACTGGATATGCCATAGACACTAGCATTCCGTATAACATCTCAGATCACCTACCAATACTTGTTTGTATTTTTCTTCCTGTAAATATTCTGCAAAACGACAAAACGCTACAAACGCTATAAAGGTAATACTGAAAAGCTTGTCTATGGCACTCAAACTTGTTACGAGGGAAAGGATATTTGCAATCTGTTTGGACTGTATTTTCATACACTAGCTACTCCTTGCCCTGATGTTAAATGTGACTATGCACATGCTCAGAATGTTAAAGAGAGAGTTGCTAATATTGAAACAATAGAGGATATAGATAACGACACCAGATCTCCACTGCATTGTCCATTCACTAAAAATGAAATCCATTGTGCAGTAAAACGACTTAAAGTTCGAAAGTCGCCTGGTCCTGACGGTATTGTAAATGAGCATATAAAGAAGGCTGGTAGATCTCTGCTGTATCATATTGCCTTACTATTCAATGCCATGATTAACTTTGAAAACATTCCAAAATCATTTTCTATAGGCCAAATTCTTCCTATACACAAAGGCCATGGTAAACCAAAATATGACCCTGCCAATTATAGAGGAATAACACTGACGCCTGTATTAAGCAAACTCTCTGAAAGACTTCTCCTCAACAGAATAGAGTCGTGGGTAGATAATAACATAGAATTTCCCCATCCTTTGCAATTTGGATTTAGACGTCACTATGGTGCTGAAACGGCTCTACTTACGTTAACAGAAAATATTGCATATTGCAATGAAAGGATGTCGCCTGTATACTGTGCATTCTTAGATAACGAAAAAGCATTTGATCGGGTATGGTTTGATGGATTATTTATTAAACTGTATGATAAAGGAATAACGGGTAAACTATGGAGAATATTAAGGCTCTCCTACAGCTCTATGAAATCATTTGTATGTTTTGAAGGATTTAAGTCGGATGCCTTCCCCTTGAATCAAGGAGTAGGTCAAGGTAGAGTAATGTCCGCCTGGCTTTTCATGCTATTTATTAATGACCTTCTTTATGAACTTGAAAACTCTGATTCTGGTTTAATTCTGCCATGGGGTAAATGCCCTGGGATTCTTCTTGCTGACGAACTTACTTTATTGAGTATCTCAAATAAAGGCCTGCAAAATCTTCTTGATGTCGTTCAAAACTATGCTCATATGTGGCAGCTAAAATATGATGTAAGCAAAAGTGCAGTTCTATACTTTGGATGCCCAAACAATAAGGTTCAAACCACTAATGTATCAATTGGCGATATGCATGTTCCACAAACGAAATCTATTAAATATGCAGGTGTATATCTTAGTACAGATAAATCATCACTTGAACATACAAAATCTGCATGTGAAAAGTTTCGCGTACTCATCAACACTAACCATAATAATGGGCTGTACTTTGGTGATCTGAATCCTTTATCCGCAGCACGTATCTGGGAGAGGGTAATCTTATCATGTGCCGTCTATGGATGCAGCGTATAGGGTAAACTTCCTCTTACAGAGTATGAAATGCTTGAAGTTGTACAACGTCAATTTTGTAAAAAAGTTCAGGGACTCCACAGCGCACTCCTAGTATTGTTGTATTGGAAGCTATCAGCATCATGCCACTACAATATTACATAGATAAAAGAGCACTCTACTTTTAGGAAAGCTATGCAATGCAAAGTATAACTGTGTTTTTAAAGTTATGTTTCTAGTTCGCCTGGGTCAATTTATGTGTACAGATAGTTTTACATGCAATGTATGGAGTAGAAAATCTCCGATATATAATATGCTACAACTTGCACAGAAGTATAACCTAAGTGATACACTTGTTAACTATGTCAGTAATTTGTCAATTTATTAAAAAGAAATGCTGGTCCAAGGCCGTGAATGATGCTATTAAATCTCATCGAGATGATGTATTTTATGTCCATCTTAATTCAAGACTCAGTCTGTCAAGATATGTTAGAATAAGATCAAGTAATGAACACTATCTCTGGAAACTAGCCCTGGAGAAGTATGACCATTTAACTAATATTGCAAGGCTTGTATTCTATGGATCAGATGAAATTGTCTCTAGAGAATGCTATTGTAAAACTGTTGCCAGTGATATTGTAAAGCACGTGTTTATGTCCTGCACGATCAATATGAATGACCGAAATTTACTTTTTAACACCATATGTGATATCCTGGTTGTAAATGTTTTTGTTAAGATTTGGGAGAAAGATGATGATGTTATTCTTGCGTTCTTACTTGGTGGATGTCCAATAGAATGTATTATGGAACTAGAAAGAGATGTGTGGGCAGAAGTTATAATTAATGTAAGCCGCTTTATAAGGAAATGGCAATACCTGCTAGAAAACTTGTATGTTTATGTGTACATATACCCCAAATTCATGCTAAACATGTAACATAATCATACCTGCATATTGTAATCTTCATTCAATTGGAGGAAATAAAGAATATCTATCACATTTTAATGATTGCATGAAACGGTTGATTTTCAAAGTTTTAATATGTGTTGCTTCCTATAGGACTGTGAATGGCATCACTAGTAAACGTTAACAATACAATATGCGTGAAGTTGTTTACCTATGCCACTTACAGCCTAGGTCTAGGTAACGTTAACAATGACTGAGACGGCAAATGACGAAAATGGCTTTTTGTGAACATAGATCTTGACTTGGCTATTTGTAGAGATTCTTGATCAAAAGAAACCCTATATGTGATTCAACACACAACCCGTGTAGGGAATTGATACGATTATTTGAACAATTACGAATAGAAATTATCCACCGTTACCTCACATGAATCCCTTTCCAAACTGTTGACACATAAAGCCAAACCAATTTCATGAAGTACTGGATTAAAGTGACTGAGTGAGTATGGTTTTACGCCGCTTTTAACAATATTCCAGCAATATCATGGGGCCACCAGAAATGGGCTTCACACATTGTACCCATGTAGGGAATCGAACCCGGGTCCTCGGCGTTTTAACCACTAGGCTACCCGACCGCCCGTTACTGGACTGAAAAGTTACTGAGTTCATTGAAACCTTTTTCAGTTTTTAATCTTCCAAAACCAAAATTTCAAACTTGTTACATTGTGGTCAGGCTACCGTAAGATGTTAGTTTGTGTGGTAATGAACATGTCGTTGTGAAACCTTTGATGTCATGAGGCACATGATGCACACACACATTAATTATCTCATATTACCTTCTACCTGGTTTCAAAATTAGTAGTGTAAATATGAATAGCCCCAAGCTTGTCACGATTTAAGGTTTTAATTACAGTAACAAAGTGAATGTACGTCTTCTGGGGTTTTCGTGTCATGCGTGTCACTAAAATAAGGATGTGTGGAAGTTGCATCCTGTCACGGAGCTGTGTTCCTTAGACCAGGGTGCATTAAACAAGAATAAAGTAATAACTGAAAACCTGGTCATAGGTTCGCATGTTTATTATCAGCTAGTTGTAAGCACAGATGACAATAAACATTCTCAAAAACCCAATTTACACTGACAACGAACACTGATGAATTAAACCAGACCAAATATACAAGCTGTTCGACTAAGTAACTGTATAACAGTAATAAAAAATCAACACTTTGTCAAGACATTGACAAGATGCATAGACAGCCAATTAAGTCGACTGCGATCAATTGACACCTAGGGGTTAATTAACTCAACACTCTAATGAGTGAATAATATCGGCTGAGTTAAATAGCGGGAATTAAACACACAGGGAAAAGCTCTCGTTGCAATCTCTCTTGGGCAACATAATAGACGAAAAAACGCCTGTTGGCAAACTAGTCTCATGGACTAAAGACTCAGTCTCTTTGACTGGCCAAGGAAATTCAAAACTTCCCAAAGATACACGTTACTTGATCTAAGGAGTATCTTGACCGACAATCATTAAAACGGGTACTTGACCGAAAGAGTAACTTGATTCCCTATAGTAAATAGGTACCTGACCTAAGTAGACAATCGCAGGAAAGTTGGTTATCCGCGGATTACAAGGGAAACGGAGTACGAATTATAAAAGCCTAACCATTACAATATAGGTGGAAACCACCAGAGTAAATCAGTACCAGTGAGAAAACTGCCCAAATACCACCGAACAACGAAACCTCACGTTTGACCTGACGAAACCGGTAGCATGACGACCCGTAAATGTATGAGCGATACCTGGGGGTGAAGTCTAGACAGTGACTAGACTGGTTTTACGACCCGGTGACATATCCTTATGGTCACTCATCATCTCAGATACGATGCAGGAGTCAAAATGTTAATACGTTACCTTGTAACGTCAAAAAATCCATCCTCGATTATCGAGCGTAGATTATATTGATTCTGTCATGGTAAATAGCCTGGGTCCATTCTCTACCACAGTTTCTGTGAGGATGTCACCATCCCCATAACATCTCACTAAATTAGCACAGGAATTCTCTCGCTCATGATTGTAATCTGATAGGAGGGTTCAAAACAAAGCTATGGGAGCGAATGGGTCAATAGTGTATCATAATGGATGGAGACATGATAGCCTGGGTGGATATGTCTGGAACACACTAGAAACGGTGTAAAACCATACACACTAAGATCACGTCGGTTTCCAATCCAAACTTATTATGGACAAGAAAATTCAGGTTAAAACAAATTTCGATATAACCATAGTTTCGAATTTAATGAGGTTCACACAAATATGACACATCTATCTAGCCATCCTAATGGCATATATATATATGTATGATGACTTCTTATGATATAAACGCTGTCAAGGGATCAAGCTCGTTTATATCATAATATTGTGGCTATATGAACATTCAATTTTAAACATTTTCATGTCTTTTTAGGAATACATGTAAGCAAATGTATAACATAATTTGAAAGCCGATCGAAGTATATTAAGTATATCATATGACCACCACTATACTCTGGTATGCATCCTAGCAAGAATGAAATTCCACACGAATGTTATGTTCATCAATTTATTCCACAGAGCTGTCAAATTAGCTGATAGTACACCTTTGATGACTATATACTCAGCACTAAAATCACGTTACAGTGACCATAAACTGTCGTTTACTGAAAAAAAACAAAAATGTCAGAAGAAGACGTTATAGATTATGTAAATAAAAAGAACAAGCTGTCCCTATAAGAGACTGGAGACCATATATCTATACTAACTTGCATATTAGGAGGATAGAATTACTACACATCCACGGACTTTTCTTTCAGTACAGCCATAGAGCAAGGCTAACTCACTTAAAGCAGCCGTGTTTGTTGCTCTATGGTCTGCTGGCGTTGAATCAAGTGTAAAACAACATGGCGCATATCTATGTTAGTTTTGTAGGTTGTGGTGTTCATGAAACCAAAAGGACCGGCATGTGACACACCAAACTGATGGGCAAGAACAAAACGCGACAAAACGCGATGAAACAATAGATTAAGAATGTTCTTTCTTTCTTTCTTTCTTTCTTCCTTTCTGTCTTCCTTTCTGTCTTCCTTTGTTGTTTAACGCCGCTTTCAGTAATATTCCAGCTATATGACGGCGGTCTGTAAATAATCGAATCTAGACCAGGCAATCCAGTGATTGATATCATCAGCATCGATCAACGCAATTGGGATACGATGACATGCATCAACCAAGTCAGCGAGACCACACGATCCCGTTAGTCGCGTCTTATGACAAACATGGGTTGCTGAAGACCTTTCCTACCCGGAGCATCACGGGTAGATTGAGGATGATTTCTGATGGGATTTTTTGTTCCCCATTTGGATTTACCCCGAACTGTCGCGTCAATCTACAGTTCATGTCATGTCAATCTAGCGGTGGAACCGCCTGGGAATGCAAGAGTAGAAATTTTATTACAGACAATATGTACGAAATTACCAGGAAGGAGGAGGGAGTTGCGCAACTCATTCTTTAAACTACAGTAAATGGAATCGCGCTGCGTGATATTAATAAAACAATGCTATGATGATATGAGTAAAAAGCTCTTCATGTGGACAATTCAGTGACAAAATTAAATTCACAAGTTGCACAACATCTTGTTGTTTACTTCGGGGTAATCATTGAGTGACACGTATGACCTTACATGGAGCAAGGGAACTTAAAACTTCGAGGTGATACTAAATGTGCAGATCTGCATACATTTTATCCAAGAGCAGCACATAGATATAGGTAATGATATATTATGCAAACACGTTGGTGTAGATAGTGTTATACCTGCATATCGTTGTAGAATGTCACTCTGTGATCATATAGCATGGTTAGTGCACATCTTTCATTCCTACGGTAATTAAAGCCTTCAATGTTATCAAAAAATACGTACCTCAGAACAAAAATCGCTCTTTTCACACACGAGAGCTGGCATACACATTAGATTCGTTTCACTTTGCAGTCTTCCGTTTGTTTATTGCCGCATAGAACGTGACAGAATGTTCTCGGTACCTAAACATAGTCACACACCAACACTCACGGGGAATAAACCCACCAACCAGTAGCAATATTGACACCTTCAAACACATACCCAAAAGACATGATTACAATGTATACAATTGCCCTTGAAATATCAGATGCCATATTTATTCAATCATAGGTAGCTAGAGGTGAAGACTTTAACATGAGAAAGGGGTTGTTTTATATCCAGCAATGTAGGGCGTTGAATATACTCAGTCGTAAAACATGCACATTTACAATTTCCTTGGGACGGCTTAAGTGTGTTGGAAGAAACTATCTTCCAAACTGACATTGGTTGTAGCATGAGGTTCTGAAATACTGATTTCTGATAATGTAGATTTGGGAAAGGTAGTCGTATAGCATACAACAGCACGCACACATTCATAACGCCCCTCACTGCTCATTAAGCCTGTTGGAAGAAAAAAGCTTTCAAAATTATCGGGGTTGAAACATGAGACAAATGGCATATCTGTTACGTGGTTCTTGGAAATATTTTCAGGAATATTGCATCAGTTGATGCAACATTAAAAATGCAATCTGTAACGATAGAGGTTAGAGCAATATGTTTAAAGCGAGTATATAAATATCGTTCTGTACACACCTCCGTTATGCAGCATACAGCTTTGATGTTTATCAGCGTCTGCCCCTGCAGATGTTTAGGATATAAAATGGTTAAATATATATCTTCATTGCTCTTCATGGAAATATTTGATCAATGTATTAAAAAATAATGTTTGCGCCTTCTAATGAAAAACACAACAAACAAGGAAACAACACGTAAACCGCAAAGGACTAAGAAGGTATTCCTGATGACTGTATATGTACAAAGGTGTATGAATCTGTGCTGGTGACGAAAACTAGGTACAATATATATTGATCAGTGATTTTCACAATGCATATTAAAGAAGACACATCAATATATAAACATACACACTGGTCAAGATATCGAACATGCCATTTCTTTGCTCTGGTACAGTTAGATATTCTTACTGTCGACAAATGTTTGTTTGCTGGTGTTTAACGCCATACTCAGCGTTATCTAAACTTTACGACGACAGCCTGTAAATAATACAGTATGAACCAGACAAGACGGTGATTGATACTATCGACAATGACCCACACTGTTGGGGTACGATGACATGCAACACATCAAGCCACAGAGTCTTACCACCCAGTCAGTAAGAACGATAAATAAGAACGATAAGTTCTAAGTACACACGTTTTTTAGTCAAATATATACTATGTATAATTAACGGGTCTTTAAACCGAAAATGCAATCTCCAGGCAATCTACCTCTCTCCCTTCTGCATATCACATTCGACAAGATACAAACATGGCTTCAAACAGAAACAGCCAGACCAAACAAAGTATACCCCTATGTTTGATGGTGGCTACAACTGAAACAAACAAGAAATGGTTATTCCATGATGGTGTATTTGATACGGGTATAGGCGACTGTTTTCAGCCGAGTAACGTTTTCATTTCGTTTGTAATTTTTTGTTGTTGTCAAATCCAATGTTCAAGTGAATACTTTCTTTTGCCCGGCAGAATTCACAGATGATTACATTTGTTTTAATTTATGACAAACACACTCCCCATACGCAATCGGTGTAGTGTGCGGGAAGTGTGGATAAAAACCTCTTCTGGGATGCCTCCTTAAGCCTCCGAGCCAAGCTGTGCCGCAGTCAGCAATGCCGTTAGTATCTGGCAACAACTCACAAATTGGTCGATAGAAAGACGATATGTTAAATCTCATGTTCGTTTTCACGCTACAGATACTTTTACACCTTTGTAATGCTAACACGGATACTTATTCCCAACTCAAATTATCTAGATATCTCCTTATGTCATACACAGTGAGACCTCGTTATTCCGGAACCCGAGCAGTTATTGCTGGGAACATTACATGACTTTCCCTTTATGTCGAGCAATATTCCTGCAGCTCCAGCCCTTGGTGTCCATATTTCACAACTTTTGATGTACAATCGAGCATGCTCTTTCTACCAAGATTTCAAACAGCGCCATGTGACACTTGCTCAGAAGATGTTTGATCACGGTTACAACGTTCACGGCTAGTGAAGCTTTCAAAAACGCTTACGGCGGACACGTGTAGGACATTTCCAAAATTGAAGCATCTGTGACAAGAATGATGTGCGATGCAATTCCATACGTTGACTTGCACCACGTATTCCTGTGCTTTTTTTCGGGTGAGCGATTGACTTACCTTTGCATGTGTTTGCCACGGGTGCCTCCGGTGGGGCAGGATGCGGTCACCTTTTCGCGAACACCTGGTATTATCACTATTTGATAGTGATTAATAAACACGTGTTCATGATATAGTCGGAATCGTACAATCGATTGCTTTTGGCAAAAAAAATCTTTTTTTCCCTTATATACATAATTCGTTAATCCGGACATTTGTAGATTGACGTCCGGAAATGCGGGGTTCTAATAACTAAGATGTTTCTATCATGTCATTAGTTTATTTTTGACATATATTTGTACCTTTGATAATAATGTGTGTTCTTGTATTTGGACTTGGTTGTATTTAAAAGGTTTAAAACCTACAACAATTGTAAAGTCGTACTGCATACCCTGACATTGAACTCAGCATACATTACCGACAAAAGATGTACCATCACATTTAATAATGTCATTATTTCTGTGAAGAACTGTGAATACAATTGTACATGTTCAGAATGAGTGCCATAATTTACTTTAAACCAAATTAAAATAATTATTTTGAAACAATAAACAATTCGGCATATTGAGTTCGTCTCATCAAAAGTAATTCTGATAACGAAAGAAAACCGTCAGAATCGACTTCTCGAAATCACAGATCATCAGACATCATCATATCAATGCATTGTGTCAGATATATTAAGTTACATAACAGTTTGTATAATGAATGTAAACGCATTCACGTTTTAACATAAAATGAAAGGCTTTCTGATAGTATCACCATCAATGTCAACATACACAGATTTATCCTCGTAGCGCTGATGGCGAGGTCTCCTAGCGTGCTGAACGACATGAAACATGTGGCTATCATCTATCATTCAAGCTGAACTTATATTGCTTCCAAAGCTAAACATCAAATGGGCGAATTAGGACGTCTGTTCTCACATGCATACGATTGCATCAGTAGATAATGGTTCCATGTCAGATACGTGGCCATTACATGAAACATCGAAGGATAAAGGTTCATACAGGAATTCCCCGTTGTTTTTGCTGCTTGAATGTTTCGCACATGCGTGGTTTTTCCAAAGGTTTTTGTCGAACCTCTAACAGATCTCTTTCATTTCTCAAATAGTTTAATACAGTCATCTCTTGGAATATGTGTAGATGTCTTATATCTCAATATTATTTATCCTATGGCTTGTTCACGTAACTTTATATCATTCCTTATAGTGTCTATTTATATCAAGGCTTGTATAAAACAGTTTATATAAAACTCTATATCGTTCACCTCATAGCTTTCTTCGCATCTACCACATTACTTAATATCTCATATCTCTGATATACATGTAGCTAAATGTCATTGATCGCCATTTTTGTGTCGGATCTTTCTGTATGGAAATGCGGCACATCGCGCATAACTTCGTTCAGCTAACTGTGTTATTTATCTCATAGAGGGGCGTCGGGGTAGAAAAGTGGGTAAAGCGTTCATTCGTGAAGGCGTTCGTTCCTCACATGGGTAAATTGTGTTAAGCCCATTTCTGGTGTTCCCCGCCGTGATGCTCGACTATTGCTAAAAACGACGTAAACATGACGCGTGTACCCTAACACTGTACACATACACCTGTTTAACATGACCTTTATAACTGACACGACGTATGCCGCTTCACCAAATTACGCGTACAAGTTCTGCCTCATCTACAATACAACTTGTTCTTATCCTTACCTTCTGCTGCTATGCCCTCATGCACATGGGAAATAATTAACGCTTTAAATCCTGACTGTAAACGTGAACGTTAAATCTGCCAAAACACCGCTTTGTATACAGCCACAAGAAACGAACAAATATTGAACTCTAGTTATTCACAGGTCAACTAAACCTTCCACAAACCTAATGTAGCATTGTACAAGGTAAAAACGCCACCGCATAACAGCTTTTACAACTTTGAAGTATTCACGTCTAAAGCTAGCCCTTATATCCCAGGTCTCTTAGGTTCTCTTTCCATCTTTTTCTATGACGTCAAGTGTAATAAATAAACACTGAAAATGGTAGAGGCTATTCTGATACGTGCCACTGAATCTGATTAATCGCCATGACGAAGGCAGGGTAGCTCAAACACTATATCTCAATTCTTCTAAAATTAAAGTGGTTACATATTTCAACGCCTTTTAAAACTTAAAAGCATCCATTAATTTCTAAGTCAATGGGTTGTGTTACATTTTGGGGCATCAGAATACCAATACTGTCGATAAATTCCAGTCGGATGAACTAAACAGCATCAGCTTTTTAGGCTATCAAATAAATTTGCAGAAAAGAGCTCAATCTGCAACCCACATCCATTGATCAGGTGAGCTATGATGAGAGGCAATGTCAGGATAACCAATAGATTTTTTGCCATAGCCATCTCTCCACAATATTCACAAGTGTCCATAAATAACCTGAACATCAATGACCATAAAGAACCCATCTTTGACCTTTGTGAGATACTCACAGAAGGGAAAGCGAGTTACACTCATCATTCCAAGTGTCGCTTTGATTGCTCAGTTATGGTCAACTCGCTAGTCAGCTGCTTGACTCCGCCGTCGGGGGTCGCGTCACAGAGCTGGAAGATTTCGTAGCATCCTGACGCTTATCTCGACAAGCAAATTACCAGTACCGGGCATCGTGGCCGTGATTCGATTTTAACCTCCAGTAGTAATCAGATTGACAGAAATGTCAATGAACACAGTTGAGGTGCGGTGGACGATTTTGGTGGCGACTTCAGCGTATTCCAGTTTTAAATTTGTTGACAAGACTACCTCCAGATCATGTACTTCTTGCCTTAAGTCATGTCCTGTTTTCACAAGGAGGAAAATTGTGCTCCGGAAACTAGATTTCGATTCTAATCCTGGTGATGAGGTGCCATTGTGAACTCGGTTCCACTGTTTAAATTCCTGTCGCTGCTTTAAGTACTTTTTTGGCAACGACGCACAAATGTGTTGGCTAGAATACAATCTCGTTTTGAAGAAAACTTGCTGAATTGCTTTAATGTGTTGATCGATATATCCTTCATAATACAAAACACATCTGTGCAAGTAATCAATCCAAAGATGCCCCTAAGATCAATTTGAGGCCATTCAGTTTGAGAGATTAGTGATTTGATTAAGATAAATTCCTTCATGTAGGTGCCAAATCGTTTCACTACGCCACTTCGATGACGTCATAGACGGTTTTATAGCTTACCATGCCAAATATGTTGGATATGGTAATTGTTACATCTATATCCCCCTTGAGTTATGAAAGTGGAATTGATACTATGGGTTTTCGGAAGTTTGCTTTTCTCAGTAGAGAATCTTGCAGTTTGATGGAAGGCTTGTTGTCTTATTTCCCTAGACATGTAGAAAGTGTTGGTAACGGCCCTTCATCACGAAAGATTGTTATAAATATCCGCGAGTTTTCTTAATGTCTGAATTGACTGTCTGTTTCAATACAGCTGTTTGTAATGATACAGGCAATGGGTTTTTCCAAATAATGTCTCCCCAGATTAACATAACATATGAAGAATGAAGGTGTACAGGAGTCTGCCTACAATGCTCAACTAGGCGTACAGTCTGGGCATCGTTCATGAAGTTTTAAGGCTTTGTCCAAATCTGCTTTGGTTAGACTAGTGCCGATGGAAACCAGTCCGTTTTAAATAAAGGCATATCCTTCGTGTATACCGTACGGAAGTAAGTGATTTAAGTGTGCATTCCAAACGGCAAGATATCATTTTGGAAATAAACTATTCCACCTGAAGTCTCGCACACCTTGAGACCTGCACATTTAGAAACATCTAATCGTTGTTAGGCCACAACAGATTGAGTATGTGTTTTTCGATTCATTTATCCATGTATGAGGACGTGGAAGACAACAAACCTTTTATGGTATTCTCAGCTTGAACGATAGAAATGACACTAAAACCATATCCTTAGTACACTCGTTAGAATGATGTCGCAAACGTAGTGTCTTATAACTGACCATCTTTCATTATTCATACTCCTGCAAAGTTTATGAATGTGTCTCAAATCCAAATATTTCCAAAGTGCAAATATGATACTGACATAGCAACATTTCCATGCGTCCTTTGGAGCAATGCTGTGAATGGGTAAATCTAATGGAATGCATAGTTTTCTCAGAGGATCAGAGAAGATATCGATTCTTTCTATGCAATGCCACGTAAGAGTAATCATTGGCTCCTATATGAGTGCTATCTGAGCCACAAATCAAAACCGGGGTAAATGCAATAAAGAGGATTTGGGAACTGTCTGAATGTGGGCAGAAAATAAAGACTTATGAGGTGATGGCTCAATGTCTTATGGGAGCATTCTATGCATTTGTATGGCAAATGTGATGTACGTTTTGAATTCAGATCACTGCGATGCCAATAAATGGCAGTTAATCATTATAATCTTTCCGAGAACGATTGTTTGTCTGAGTGCATTGATCATATTGGTTTTAAGAACACAGTTACATGAATAGGTTTTCCTTTGTAGAAGTCATTTCTATGTTAATTGCCACCGTAATTCATATAGTCATGCTATATGGTATATAATACTCTTAGTTCTATGCACGGCTATCACGTATATATTACCAGGCATCACATTACGTCTTCTGTGGTGTTAGAGAAAACATAATCTATAGACAAGAGACACGCTGCTTTTCTGTTGCAGCCCTGGACTTGAGTAATTGGTCATGACTACCAGACAAGCTATTTAACAGGTGTAATTAAAACCTGCTATCGCCGAACAATGCTGCACCTGATGCACTAAAACATCTAATTCACTTGATTTCATGTTAAGATCGTTAATGTCGTATAGAACAACAACTCCCGTTAGCCTATGCAAATTGGCTTTTGCAAACGGGGCGCTGTGTCGTTGGCAGTCGTTAATGAGAATTACAAGTGCAAAAATAGGAACTTGGTTGATTGCGTGTCATCGTACCCCGACGGTATGGAACGTTGCTGGTAATACTCGATTTGATAAAGGCCGAAGTGATATAACTTTGATCATGCTGAATGTGTTAAACAAACAACCAACCAAACGAACAAACAAACATAACGCATATGTTGGTTCTATATAATATCTGCACAAACGTTAATTTCATCCTTATGATTAATTTAACGTCAACAGGCGTTGAATGCTATTCAACAGATACGAGAATATCCCCTAACATTGCACAAACAAACCCTATTTTGAGAAACGTGAAGGCGCTCTCTTCTTGGTTTGCCTTATTAAGGTTACATCTCACCCATCGTCTATAGCAGGGAATGAAGTCTGTGGTGAGGGAGTGTCAAACCTAGAACAAATGGAATTCTGCGTCCTTGTAGGCTTACAGAGGCCCTTTGCCATTGATTACAACACCGTTGTGTACTGTGAGATACTACACCGGGCAATTAGGCTGGTATGTGGAATAAAACTAATCAGTTTAAAAATTCACACACACAAACACACACACTCCAGTAATGCACATGGCCGTTGCTCAGACTAAACGTCTTCTGTAGTCATCCTGGGCAATTTCACTCATCGAGAAAAATGCTCAGCATACATTGAGCAATATACCATTTGAAATACATTCCCCGTCTTGTTTATCTTGAAGTTATCTTAACGTCATTGAATTAGTTGTACGTTCATTCTTACATCTTTGCACAATATGCCTCATTTCTCACAAATAGAATGTAGATGCATAACGGTAGTCACGAGCTGAAAGTGTTAACAGCTTACGCCTTTCAATCGTGTTTGCTTCCCCTGTGTAAAATGTGATAGGCACAATTTGGGTGTACCTGACGTGATTTCGTCACAGCAATCCTACAGCCTAGTAGATCCGAATTCATTCAAGAATACAATAAGAGCATGGGTTACAAAATGGTTTGCAAATGATATCGAACGTTTGCAACCAACTGTCGTCCTCATTCGACCAATAAAACAACCACAATTGCAAACGCCCTCTCAATTATGACAGACTGATGTCATAGAGCTGAACCCCACCTACGATCGTTGTTTTCATTGTTGACTACTGGTGTATATAGTAAAGGCCAGATTGAGCCACTCTCATTTAGGATTGATTTATCTATTATTTGTATACACTCCTGACATTGCACCATCTCAGAGTTCACAACAATCCAATGTCACCGTCTACCTGTCTCAATCAATCACATCACAAACACATCTTTCACAAGCTCTGTCATAACACCATCCATCACATCGAAAAAACACATATTTTACAAGCTCTGCAATAACACAATCCATCCTATCACAAACACATATTTCACAAGCTCTGCAATAACACAATCCATCCTACCACAAACCCATCTTTCACAAGATCTGCAATAACACGGTCCACCATATCATGAAGGCATATTTTACACACTCAGCAATAACACAATCCATCCTACCACAAACCCATCTTTCACAAGAACTGCAATAACACAATCGATCATACCATGAAGGCATATTTTACACGCTCAGCAATAACACAATCCACAATATCATAAATACATCTTTCACAAACTCTGTAATAACACAGTTCATCATTATCACAAACATATCTCTCACAAACTCTGTAATAACACCACCCATCACCAACCCATCGTTCACAATCCCTATTCGTACCCCTGGACATCTCAATTCATCAACTAACTCCCACCCTTTACGTCATAATTCCACCAAAGCCTTTGTTCGCCACGTCGAAGATCAGGGTTTGATTACCCATGTTGGAACAATGCGTGAAGTCCATTTCTAGTGTCCCCCGCCGTGATATTGCTGGAATATTGCTAAAATCGGCGTAAAACCATACTCACTCACACACTCCTTCACTGTAAATAACAGTGGCAAAATCCTTTTCATATTTCATATGAAATCTTTGCCAAACAGGGTCGATTGTACGATTCCGACTATATCATGAACACGTGTTTATAAATTACTATCAAATAGTGATGATGCCAGGTGTTCGCGTATCCTGACCCACCGGTAGCACCCCTCACAAACACATGCAAAGACAAGTAAACAACGTTCCAGTTTTCCCCGTCCACACAACTTTCGCAAACACCCGCCTTAGCACCTGCCTCTGAAACAAGCGTTTAATCTGCTCCATAAATCCTACCGAACCGATGATAGTACCACCACACTCTACTGCCAACATTCCCTACGCTAAGGAAACATTATCCACTGTGTTCATTATGCGGATTAATGTTTTTGCAATATAAGTACAACCCTTTTTCCCAGTGCGTGATAAAAACGAGTATATTTATTCCACCAATTTTGACAATTAACGGAAATATCATGTTTACCGATACCTCGCGGCATCTTATTACTCGACATCGATGGCTTATCGATCTCATATTACCGTCTTATCATGTAGTTAGCCGAGTATTATTTCCAGACAATCTGAATTCTGCTTTGAGAGCAAATACCATGTGTTACGAGGACAGGCATGGTCGAAATGTTTGTACATTGGTCTTGCTGCCAGATTGTTCTGGCACCGGATGGTAATAACTCTGACAATTACCGTAACGATAAATCATTGCGGGAGTTAATCCCTTTACTGTGAACCCTTACAACACTAGCAGTGTAATATAATAGTGTAAAGTCTATGAATGTAGTGTGCATGTATACCTGGAGGAGTGTAGAACAAACTCACAACTTTCGTAGTTATTTGTAGAACATCCCTTAAAGATATGACAACCAACCTCATGGTTGTTGGTTATAATATAACAAGGAGGTCTGTTAGCTATAACATAACATGGAGGTCTGTTAGTTATGACATAACCTGATGGTTGTTCGTTATAGTATATCAAGGAGGTCTGTTAGCTATGACATAACACGGTGGTTGTTCGTTATGGAATAACCTGACGGTTGTTGGTTATAGTGTAACAAGGAGGTCTGTTAGTTATGATATCACCTGACGGTTGTTCGTTATAGAATATCAAGGAGGCCTGTTAGTTATAACATAACATGGACGTCTGTTAGTTATGATATCACCTGAGGGTTGTTCGTTATAGTATATCAAGGAGGTCTGTTAGCTATGACATAATGGTGGCCAGTTCTTTAAGACATTACATCGTAGTCTGTTCTTTGAGAACAACAGAATAATATGTTCATTGGGACATAACCTGACACCTGTTCTGTAGAATATGACGTCGTGGTCTGTTCTTGACTAATAACAATTTCTGTTTTTAAGGTATATACATATCATCGCGTATGTGTTAGGCCAAAACATGGAGGTTTTGGCCTAAAATGTTATTGTCTTTGACCTGTAAGCAAACCCTGAATGTTTGGAACTGCTTATGCGTAACATGCCCGATTGATAAAAAATATATTCTTAATTGAAACAAAACTCTAGCAAGAAAACTATCTTCGGAATAGAGAAGCTTTATGAACAACAAAGACACATCAAATTACATTTGAAAACATCTGTATTTATATAAAGACTATACGATCTAAACACCAAATTCAAAAGTGTCGATACATATCACATACATGAATTACCTGACATGATAACGGATAAAACTGCCAAGAAATCAAACATACTTTCCACCAATTTTATTTTCAACCCCCAGAATTAGTGTGATGTTGTCAACTTCTTCATGTTTACCCACATGCCTATTCCCAGAATAATAGCCATGACACTATCTCTGGGCGCAGCGTCCTCCCATCGGGGATTCAGTTATTCAGCTTTACAGCATCGCCGTATCAACAAACACCTATGATAGAACTTCCAGATTTAAAGTCAAATCTGAGCAAAGGTTCCTACCTGCCAGCTTCCCTCCATGCTACCACTTTTCATCCTCTGGAAACTGTCTGTATTATCCAACTAAGCATCACCCCTCACTGCTGATTAACGTTCAGACTAAGGAGCTCTACGCTTGTACTGTCAAAGACATAAATCGCCAAGGAACTGGGTAAAAACGTTTGGAATCGCAGACCTTAGTTGTGTTGCCATACGGCACTGTTCGGTTAAAACGTGGGTTTCCCTTCCATTCGGTATTGATTAATCTTTGTGTATACAGTGTAGTGGTTTATGTTTCTGCGGAAGGATCCCGAATATCGCAGCAATGGATGGGGTGTTTACAGCTTTCTGATACCACTTGCATAATAGACAAACCATGACAAATATTGATATTTTGATACCTCTCGTTTAATGTTTAACTTTTCGGTTTTTGAGACAGTGATAAAGTGGGTGGTGTAGCTTAGTGACTTTCTTGTGACGTTTACGGTGGGGTTCAAATCCCCACAATGGGTACAATCTGTGAGCTCTTCTCGGTATGACGTTAAAAATATTAACGATACTTAACAGATGACCTAAACTTAACTATATCCAAAAGATATCCAGAGACGTTATATTACAGGGGGTTTAGACTAGTTTTATTCACCATCGCGGCACTGGTTAGTTGGGCAGGGTTGTCATGAGAAGCCTTGAGAAGCCTTGACTTTTCAGGTACGGTGGAACACAAGTCAATCTGAACACAAGAATGACATTCTAGAAGGAGATTCCTAATCGGTATATTTACAAGGATAAAGTCAGTAAACAATGAATGATAGTTTTAAAGCAGTACGCACATTTATTATCTGCATTGACCGCCTCCGTGGTCTAGTGGTAGAGCGTCCACCCGGAGAGCGGAAGGTCCGAGGTTCCTCATACCAAAAGACGATAAAAGATGGTACTTGTTGTTACCCTGTCTGGCACTCGGCATTTAGGGGCTAAACAAGGACTGGTCGGCTCGGAGTCAGTATACTGTGTCTGAGTGGGGTATTCATGTTAAACTGCGGCATGGTATCTCAGTGAGCTAGCACTTTAAATCGGCATCAGTCCGGACTAGTAGAAACAGCCACACAAACACACACACGTATATGCACGTAGCTATATAAGTGCAATAATCTTGGACGCGACGTTAAACCCCATTTCACTTCATCTTTTATCTGTATTGATCAAATACGCGAGCTGAAAAATCCATACGTGTAAATTATCATTCCACGCGCTCTCCGGCTTCGTTGATGTAATGCAGACAATATTGCTGACGAGTCATTTAGAAACGTCATATTATATCCTTGTTGACGTCGTAGAGATACTGCTGGCTTATCAACACGAATCTATCTATGGCTAAAACGGTGTCATATCTACAGCTGTTTAATAATGATTGATTATAAAGATAATATTATATCCTTGTGTTTGTTGTCAATATATTCTCTTGATGTTACTTAACCCGTGTCAAAATTCACGCATTTCTTCTTCGATCTTGAAATTAAACCATTTTAACACTTTGTTTAGTCAGCAAGACACATACAAACCCGTGTTTGATAGGATGAGCGTGGACCTATCTAAAAGACTACTATATATATATTACCGTATCACTTCGTATATGTGTTTATTCATAATACTGAGAGGCCATGGGCCTATAGCACATGTTATATAGTAATGTGTGTATATGCATTTATATAAGGTAACTTCTTAGCTTCACAGCATGCATTATTACTTTCACAGCTTTTTCGTTATTACTACATTCTTACTTGACGTTAATGTAACAAATTTCTGTAGACTTGGATAACGGATATAATATTTATCAATGAACAGAGTTCAGCATATAACGGACATTATCTACAGTGTTTAGATCACAAAACTGACAGATTCTGTGTTCTCTCACGATACCCGTCTCAATAAAGAGTCGTGTGAACCACATCTGAATCTTACAAAACAATTAGAAATGTTTTTAGTGTCACATCTCATAAGTATTGCTCTCCACAGAAGCTGTATTTAAAGAGGGAATAACTTGATAATTTCTTTGAGACTGATAAGGAAAAATGCCAATTTTGAATATACATATCTTTCAGGGTCTGAGTGAAAGCATGTATGAAATGATCGGGTATATACGTATCCCGTTCTGTCCATATCTGAGGGGCGTTCAATAAGTTTTGCAACTTCAATATAAGACCAAGTCGCAGAATATCTTTTGCACTTTTATTTTTCAATATAATCTCCATTCACCTCAATACATTTATTCCATTTGTCCTTCAAGCTTTTGATACCACTTTTATAGAAATCCGCGGATTGGCCCTCTAATCACGCCTTTGTGGCAGCCTTTATGTCCTCGTCATCCTTGAAGCGTCTTCCACGTAGGGCAGATTTCATTTGGAAATAGTCCCTGGGGGCTAAGTCTGGGCTATAGGGTGGATGATTTTACTGTTCGAATCCACATTCACATATGGCTGCCTGTGCAATTCTCGACTTGTGAACCGGGGCGTTGTCATGCAAAAGTAGAATACCACGTGTTAACATCCCACGGCGTTTCTGGCGAATAGATTTTCGCAATTCTTTCATTACATTAGCATAATACTGTCCATTGATTGTATTTTTTGGTGGCATGTAATCAATCAGTATTATGCCTCTTGCATCCCAATATATAACCTTGCCAGCCGATATTTGAGTTCGAAACTTCCTCGGAGGCGGAGAATTGTGGTGCTTCCAATGCATGGATTCGAATTCAGTTTCTGGGTCCCAGTGGTGGATCCACGTTTCATCCCCCGGCTTCATCGGCAGTATAGACATCCAGGAGGTGTCGACAACTTTCAGTTCTCTGATGGCGATCTTGAGCTCTGAGGTTTCTAGGTACCCATCTTGCAGATACCTTGGACAAACCAAGTCGCTCATGAATAATGGTTCCAACAGTTCCAACTGATATTTGGAATTCCCTAGAAAGTTCAGATACTTTCACTCGTCGGTCAGACAAAATTCTTCTTTCTATAGCACTGTAAAGACCAACGGCAAACTGTGGACTAGTCAGGAGCATCTTTACCCACCATTTTACACATGCGATCATGGATCATTTCATTTGCTTTGCATCCCTCCTTGGTAAGGAACTTTATTACAGCGCGTTGTTCATGTTTGAGAGAATCCATGATTGTGACCACCCTTAGGTGAATGAAGCCATCACATCGAACTTATTGTTGTGTCTGGAACTTGTTATGACCCGTGTCAACCTGATGTTATGACAAGTGTCACACCTGCCACAAGTTGACATTGTTTGCGTAAACACAAATGCCCAGGTTGCAAAACTTATTGAACGCCCCTCGTATTACCATTACCACATGAATAAAGTTGATGCTTAACAGAAGCTGCCCAGTTAGTGCGTCCTTGCTGATCGTGGATGAATTACATGCCATAACATTTCTTTGGATATCTTGTTGCAGACATTTATCACATCATGGGTGTCCTGTCAGGATAGTTCCTGATAGACGAGGAGTATCTCGCCAATGAGGACTGAAAATGGATATCAACAAAAAACAGTGCTATAAAAATAAAGTATTTCCTTTGTTTCCCTTAAACTCAAATTAATACCACTTTTTTGTTATTGTAGGCAAATGGGGAACGTTGTCAATATCCAATGAGGCAATATCACAGTGGCGTACAATAACTGTTTTAGACGTTTTTAACATGTGTTGATTTGAACGTGGGTTTGAGCCCGACTATCGAAAGCACTACCCAGAGCCACTCCATACTTGTAGTGAATGTAGATAGTGAGAGTTCTCTCTAACAGGCAGCAATGTTGGGATATTGATCTACATGCTAGTTGATGACACAGATGTACTTTGATACGGTAAATCAAGCATGTGTTGCTTCTCTGGCAATTGATATCCGTCAACTCAAACAGACCGTCAAACTCCTCCATTGTCATGAGGGGCATATTGACAGGTCCGACGTGGCATAATGGACAACGGAAAATAAGCTTGAACATGCTTCGACTGGCATATTACGCGTGGTTCATTCTACACACATTACTCAATCATACAGTTAATTCGAAGATAATAATGTTATATAGCTGAACACCTTCGCACTTGAAAATAAAAACGACTCGCGGATAGTATTTTGGAATGGTACACAATAATGTTTATCATGCTTTTGTGACCAAGTGATAAGTGTCAATACGGCATTTATTTCATAGATATATATATTATGCGAGGCCTCTTTCACAGTTTGGTGGACGACTTTGTAGCCAGGCTTTTACTGCTTTTATCTGCTGTATGTCGGAAACCCGGGCTGTATTTTCCACATGGTTGCAATGTTTTGAAGCCCATTCCCAGTGCCCTTTGTAAGGTAAGGTGAAATTGGGTTTGGCGTCGGGTTCAAGATTATTGCACTTATATAGCGACGTGCATCTTGCAGATACACGTGCGTGCGTGCGTGTGTGTGTGTGTGTGTCTGTGGGTGTTTCTGTGGGTGTGTATGTCTGCGCGTGCGTGTGTGTGTTACTGCTTATACTAGTCCGGACTTATGCCGATTTTATAGTGGTAGCCCACTGAGATACCATGTCGCTGTTTAACATGAATACACCACTAAGACACAGTATACTGACACCTAGCGAACCTGTCCTTGTTTTGAACCCTGAATGCCGAGCGCCAGGCAGGGTAACAATTAACATCTTTTGACGGATTTTCGTATAAAGCGGCCGGGGATCGAACCAACGATCTTTCGCTCTCCGGGCAGACGCTCTATCCACTAGAACACGGAGACGGTCGAGGTAAACATGGTTTTCTTACTCACTGGTTTCAGAAAACGTTTGTTAAATTTACATTTATGCCAAACCAACAAAATGTATCAATAACAAAAACTAAATGTTGGTGACATTGTTTTGTTTAGGAAATTGACACGCCACCATAAAGAATCTGTTATGTCATATTTCTTTGTCTACCAGCAGCATACCTGTGCTGGTGGTTGGTCAATATCACTTGGAGTTTTCATTGAAGACAAGAATGGAAAGTCCCTTTGAGGGATCACTTCGTTTGCGAAGTCTGAAAAACACGACGCACTTATTACTTATACTGAACCATGAAAATAATGTCAAAGAGAGGAACGGGAATTAACATAAGCGAATTAACATAAGTTTCCGGCTGTCGGTCAACCATCTTTGTGACACCGTGATGAATTCCACCAAGTGCCTCAACCAATCGTCCCGCTGTCAACCAATATAAAGCCTCCTTTGCTGGTTACATGGGTGTTCAAGTCAATTGCGTGCATTGGCTTTGCCTTTGATTCATCATTAATGAATGACCGGCAGGTTGTTGTATTTAACCACACGGCAATATTGAGGTGATTACATGAAACGGAGGTGAATATTGTCGGAAGTAGGCCAGGCAAGTGCATGGCATTTGAAGTTGAAAATACCTTGATAATGTGTCACTTGATTAATTCATAACACAACCATTTGACATCTGGCCTCTTACAGCATGTACAGCTGTAGTGTAGCCGTGACATGGGTAGAGCATGTACATCTGTAGTGTAGCCGTGACATAGATACAGCATATGCAACTGTAGTGTAGCCGTGACATAGATACAGCAGGTACAGCTGTAGTGTAGCCGTGACATGGGTAGAGCATGTACAGCTGCAGTGTAGCCGTGACATAGATACAACATGTACAGCTGTAGTGTAGCCGTGACATAGATACAGCAGGTACAGCTGTAGTGCAGCCGTGACATAGATACAGCAGGTACAACTGTAGTGTAGCCGTGACATAGATACAGCAGGTACAGCTGTGGTGTAACCGTGACATAGATACAGCAGGTACAACTGTAGTGTAACCGTGACATAGATACAGCAGGTACAGCTATGGTGTTACCGTGACATAGATACAGCAGGTACAGCTGTGGTGTAACCGTGACATAGATACAGCAGGTACAGCTGTAGTGCAGCCTTGACATGGGTAGAGAGTGTACAGCTGTAGTGTAGCCGTGACATAGATACAGCAGGTACAGCTGTAGTGTAGCCGTGACATGGGTAGAGCATGTACAGCTGTAGTGTAGCCATGACATAGATACAGCATGTGCAACTGTAGTGTAGCCGTGACATAGATACAGCAGGTACAGCTGTAGTGTAGCCGTGACATAGATACAACATGTACAGCTGTAGTGTAGCCGTGACATAGATACAGCAGGTACAGCTGTAGTGTAGCCATGACATAGATACAGCAGGTACAGCTGTAGTGTAGCCGTGACATAGATACAGCAGGTACAACTGTAGTGTAGCCGTGACATAGATACAGCAGGTACAGCTGTGGTGTAGCCGTGACATAGATACAACATGTACAGCTGTAGTGTAGCCGTGACATGGGTACAGCATGTACAGCTGTAGTGTAGCCGTGACATAGATACAACATGTTCAGCTGTAGTGTAGCCGTGACATAGATACAGCAGGTAGAGCTGTAGTGTAGCCGTGACATAGATACAGCAGGTACAGCTGTAGTGTAGCCGTGACATGGGTAGAGCATGTACAGCTGTAGTGTAGCCGTGATATAGATACAACATATACAGCTGTAGTGTAGCCGTGACATAGATACAGCAGGTACAGCTGTAGTGTAGCCGTGACATTGATACAGCAGGTACAACTGTAGTGTAGCCGTGACATAGATACAGCAGGTACAGCTGTAGTGCAGCCTTGACATGGGTAGAGAGTGTACAGCTGTAGTGTAGCCGTGACATAGATACAGCAGGTACAGCTGTGGTGTTACCGTGACATAGATACAGCAGGTACAGCTGTGGTGTAACCGTGACATAGATACAGCAGGTACAGCTGTAGTGCAGCCTTGACATGGGTAGAGAGTGTACAGCTGTAGTGTAGCCGTGACATAGATACAGCAGGTACAGCTGTAGTGTAGCCGTGACATGGGTAGAGCATGTACAGCTGTAGTGTAGCCATGACATAGATACAGCATGTGCAACTGTAGTGTAGCCGTGACATAGATACAGCAGGTACAGCTGTAGTGTAGCCGTGACATAGATACAGCAGGTACAGCTGTATCGTAGCCGTGACATAGATATAGCAGGTACAACTGTAGTGTAGCCGTGACATAGATACAGCATGTACAACTGTAGTGTAGCAGTGACATACATACAGCTGTAGTGTAGCCGTGACATAGATACAGCATGTGCAACTGTAGTGTAGCCGTGACATAGATACAGCAGGTACAGCTGTAGTGTAGCCGTGACATGGGTAGAGCATGTACAACTGTAGTGTAGCCGTGACATAGATACAACATGTACAGCTGTAGTGTAACCGTGACATAGATACAGCAGGTCGACTGTAGTGTAGCAGTGACATACATACAGCTGTAGTGTAGCCGTGACATAGATACAGCATGTGCAACTGTAGTGTAGCCGTGACATAGATACAGGATGTGCAACTGTGGTGTAGCCGTGACATAGATACAGCAGGTACAACTATAGTGTAGCCGTCACATAGATACAGCAGGTACAACTGTAGTGTAGCCGCGACATAGGTACAGCTGTATTGTAACCGTGACATAGATACAGCAGGTGCAGCTGTAGTGTAACCGCGACATAGATACAACAGGTACAGCTGTGGCGTAGCCGTGACATAGGTACAGCATGTACAGCTGTAGCGTAGCCTTGACGTATAGACAGCATGTACAGCTGTAGTTGAACCGTGACATAGATATAGCATGTACAACTGTAGCGTACCCGTAACATAGATACAGCAGGTACAACTGTAGTGTAGCCGTGACATAGGTACAGCATATACAACTGTAGTGTAGTCTTGACAAAGATATAGCAGGTACAACTGTAGCGTAGCCGTGACATAGGTACAGTATGTACAGCTGTAGTGTAGTGTACACATGTGGATACTGTTAATAATTGCAACTGTTGGTACCGCGGTGACATACAAATGTGGATACTGTCAATAACTGCAGCTGTTGGTACTGCAGTGACATACAAAAATGGACACTGTCCATAACTGCAACTGTTGGTCCTGCAGTGACATACAATTTTGGATGCTGTCAATAATTGCAACTGTTGGTACTTTGGTGACATACAATTGTGGAGACTGTCAATAACTGCAGCTGTTGGTACTGTGGTGACATACAATTGTGGATACTGTAATTAACTGCAGCTGTTGGTACTGCGGTGACATACAAATGTGGATAGTGTCAAAAATTGCAACTGTTGGTACTGCGGTGAAATACAATTGTGGATACTGTCAATAATTGCAACTGTTGGTACTGTGGTGACATACAAAAATGGACACTGTCAATAACTGCAACTGTTGGTACTGTGGTGACATACAATTGTGGATACTGTAAATAACTGCAGCTGTTGGTACTGCGGTGACATACAAATGTGGATACTGTCAATAATTGCAACTGTTGGTACTGCGGTGAAATACAATTGTGGATACTGTCAATAATTGCAACTGTTGGTACTGCGGTGATATACAAAAATGGACACTGTCAATAACTGCAACTGTTGGTACCTTGGTGACATACAATTGTGGAGACTGTCAATAACTGCAGCTGTTGTTACTGCAGTGACATACAAGTGTGGATACTGTCAATAATTGCAGCTGTTGGTACCGCGGTGACATACAAATGTGGATACTGTCAATAATTGCAACTGTTGGTACTGCGGTGATATACAAAAATGGACACTGTCAATAACTGCAACTGTTGGTACTGTGGTTACATACAATTGTGGATACTGTCAATAATTGCAACTGTTGGTACCGTGGTGACATACACATATGGATACTGTCAATAACTGCAACTGATGGTACCGGAGTTACATACAAAAATGGATACTGTCAATTATTGCAGCTGTTGGTACTGCGGTGATATTCAAATTTGGATACTATCAATAACTGCAGCTGTTGGTACTGCAGTGACATACAATTGTGGATACTGTCAATAATTGCAACTGTTGGTACCGTGGTGACATGCAATTGTGGATACTGTCAATAATTGCAACTGATGTTACCGCGGTGACATACAAAAATTGATACTGTCAATCATTGCAACTGTTGGTACCGCGGTGACATACAATTGTGGATACTGTCAATAATTGCAGCTGTTGGTACTGCGGTGACATACAATTGTGGATATTGTCAATAATTTCAGCTGTATATACTGCAGTGACATACAAATGTGGATACTGTCAATAATTGCAGCTGTTGGTACCGTGGTGACATACACATATGGATACTGTCAATAACTGCAACTGATGGTACCGCGGTGACATACAAAAATGGATGCTGTCAATCATTGCAACTGTTGGTACCGTGGTGACATACAATTGTGGATACTGTCAATAACTGCAACTGTTGGTACTGCGGTGACATACATTTGTGGATACTGTCAAATATTGCAGCTGTTGGTACTGCAGTGATATACAAATGTGGATACTATCAATAACTGCAGCTGTTGGTACTGCTGTGACATACAGTTGTGGTTACTGTCAATGATTGCAACTGTTGGTACCATGGTGACATACAATTGTGGATACTGTCAATAATTACAACTGATGGTACTTCGGTGACATACAAAAATGGACACTGTCAATAACTGCAATTGTTGGTACTGCGGTGATATACAAATGTGGATACTACCAATAACTGCAGCTGTTGGTACCACGGTGACATACAATTGTGGATACTGTCAATAACTGCAGCTGTTGGTACTGCGGTGAAATACAATTGTGGATACTGTCAATAATTGCAACTGTTGGTACTGTGGTGACATACAATTGTGGATTCGGTCAATAGTTGCAACTGATGGTACTGCAGTGACATACAAAAATGGATACTGTCAATAATTGCAACTGTTGGTACCACTGTGATATACAAAAATGGATACTGTCAATAACTGCAACTGTTGGTACTGTGGTAACATACACATATGGATACTGTCAATAATTGCAACTGTTGGTACCACTGTGATATACAAAAATGGATACTGTAAATAACTGCAGCTGTTAGTATCGTGGTGACATACAATTGTGGATACTGTCAATAACTGCAGCTGTTGGTACTGTGGTGACATACAATTGTGGATACTGTCAATAATTGCAACTGTTGGTACTGCGGTGACATATACATATGAATACTGTCAATAACTACAACGGTTGGTACTGCGGTGACATACACATATAAATACTGTCAATAATTGCAACTTTTGGTACTGCGGTGACATATACATATGAATACTGTCAATAACTACAACGGTTGGTACTGCGGTGACATACACATATAAATACTGTCAATAATTGCAACTTTTGGTACTGCGGTGACATATACATATGAATACTGTCAATAACTACAACGGTTGGTACTGCGGTGACATACACATATAAATACTGCCAATAATTGCAGCTGTTGGTACCGCGTGACATACAAGTGTTTTTACAGTCATGTCTTGCAACTTTTGGTACTGCTGTGACTTACAAATGTGGATATGTTTGTGAATTAAAACTGTAAATCTGCGTTTAAAGATACCAATTGCACATTCAACTGTATATACTGCAGGGACATATCTGCCAGTGTGAAATACCATTTACCGTAGTTACCGTGTTGACACACAACTGTGTGGCGACCGACGTTACTTACGGCCCACACATATCACTGTTAATCTGTGTCGCTTCTTACAACTGTAATATGCTTGCTCAACAGCTAACCTATAACCACACACCACCTGTCAAACAAGTGAATGTGTGAACGCAGAAGGCTACCTATCAAACCAGCCGTACAATAGCACATATCAATAAGAAAACCTGTTAACACAATTGTATACTTATCAAACTAATAATTTGTCTCTTCAAGTTCTGCTACAGATTTACCAATAAAGCGCATGTATACCCATCTCAGTTGCCTTCCGGTATATCGTGTTCATCACCTTCTCTCTACTTCCAAGGAATATGGCCTACAACAAAATGGTAAGTATGTGATCTAGGTATAGGCTCCCCTACCTGTAGTCCCATGCCCTTGCCCTTCTTTTTCTTGCAGCACAACGCCATGTTGAAGTGAAGTCAGAGCTGACCTTGAACAGCTGCTAGGTGCCGATCGTCTTGGAGAAGGAACTTGGTTTCTTTTCTCGGCTGGTCTGAACAATATAATGAATATTTTAAGGAAATCTTAAAACAACGAATGATTCTGTTCATTATTGATGGAAACGGTTCCTCAATTGGTATTGGGGTGGTAAACAGTTTTCACTTTGGGTCTACGGCGGAGTGAGACGTGTGGAGTAAGCCACGAATACGTCTGGGTTACGCTGTCTTGACCCAAATGCTGCTGGCATTCGCTTTCGTAAATGTATCGAACGAACAACACTTAAAAAGTAATAGTTGCTGCGCTACATCTGATTTAATGTATTGCCACTTTTTTCTGTTGTAGAGCGTGAGTGAGTATAGTTTTACGCCGCTTTTAGCAATATTCCAGCAATATCACGGCGGGGGACACCGGAAATGGGCTTCACACATTGTACCCATGTCGGGAATCGAGCCCGGGTCTTCGGCGTGACGAGCGAACGCTTTAACCACTAGGCTACCCGACCGACCCTTTTCTGTTGTAGAATTCAGTGGAGTTTGCTTACCTGACTTTTAGTTGTAAATTTTACGCGCCATCTATTTGCAAGATTTTCCATCATGACTTTTTGTGTTAAAATATATTAAAAGATTTTATCACAGTTGTTTATGTTGATAAACTCTTTCTAAAACTCACATCAACTGCTCACTACTCCCTCAAAAGTAAAACACGAAAGCACTGCAACGGTTGAGCAGTATCTTGTCTCAATGTGTTCAATTCCAGTGATTTTGTGGGTCAATTTATGGTGACGGAAATAGCATTGTTTTCTCTTTTTTACATCCTATCATATGACCGTTGGGCATATACATTTGGCTATACATCACAACTGACAATATATTTTCACTTATCGTTTGACGTGTTGCTTTATGAGTCATAACTGTAAACATGACCTTGAAGAGATCGCCGTCATATGCGTAAAATAAACACAAATGAACTAAAGACTCAAAATGATTTATGACAAGTGACAAAGCCTCATCTGTTTCATATCTAGATATACTTTATCATATACTTCAGAGTTTTCTGAAGTTGAGAAAAAGTGATATTTGCATTGCAGTGAACATAACACTTGATATTTCACTGCAGTGAACATAACACTTGATATTTCACTGCAGTGAACAAACCACTTTGATGGAACTACTGTCTTACAAGACTAACCTCCGCGCCAATTATCTCCCTTTATCCCATACACAAACTGTTAGCTTCCTATTTACGTTTGTGCCGCATTGAGAAGGCAAAATAATGACAGATGGTCATTTATGGGGATATTTCGCTTCTTGTCGTCTGTTATTCTCTTAAAAATGTTTCGTAAAAAAACAGTAAATTTCTTATTTACCTCGTCAATCGAAAGCGCGAAACCGATGTGCAAACTTTTGTAAGATTCCGCTACGCGGATTCATACAGTTTGCACATCGGTTTTTCGATTCATACCTCAATGAACCGAAAAAATTACATAGTCAATCCTTAATAGAATGGTTGTATTCTTGTTAGAAATATTAATAAACGTTTTTGGAATGTCACTTGTAGAGTAATATTCAAAAGGGGAATTATTATTTATTTGTTGACACAGGTATGAGTTCCATATTATAAACAATAATAATATATACATTGGAAATCTAACAGCTGCATGAAGTGGACATACTTCTAACAACGTAAGCGTGAGATGATAGTCATTCTTGTACAACAACAATACCTAAACAAATGTGGCCATCTTCAAACACATTAATAATGCCATGCCAAACAAATGCGGCCATCTTCAAACACATTAATAATGCCATGCCAAACAAATGCTCCCTCAGAACCCATCCACTTGTTACTTCTTTCAACCATACACGGAAATTTATAGTTAAATAATTGACATTCATGATGGTATTAAGTGCAAACATGGTAAACATGCAGAGGTCACAAAAGTTTATGTTCCCATGACCGCCTTTGAACAGATCAAGGTCGATAACCCCTGAACGCATGTCAAACATGAATTAATGGAGCCTTAAGCGCTTTTGTGGACGATACATATAACAGTATCTGATATGGTTATAGATTTTAGGAAACTACTGAAAACTATCTTGTATGTCCGGGTATCTATGGTTAACCTTATCAGGATGAGTCATTAACTGATATGTTAATTTCCCTTGACACTGTGGGTATGTTTAACTGTAAACAATAATCCTTGTGGTAGAGTGGTTTGAAATTGCCATGATTCATCTAGTATTATTAGCTAATGAAATCAAATATGGTCAAGTACTGTTACGCATTTATTCAAAATCTAATGCTGTGTGGTGTTTATTGCAGAAAGAAATCGAAATTAGAAAACTCTTTTTTCGTCTGCCATTGCCATTTTGCTCATATGGGCTATTTCAAACGAACTTAATAGCTTTCACATTATAAATGTTACAATGCAGAGTATGCTGTTTCCACTTGTCCGGAACCCCGTGTGTCTTGCGGTCAGTATCATATCAGATTTAGCTGTCTCACGTTATTTCCAACATCTTACAACCGTCTCACATATGAGTCTTAAAGTACGTGAGTTTTAGAAATCCGTTGGAGTTAAAATAGCGTCGTCACCTATAGGTTTATATCCCATGGTGACGTATTTTTATTCGTCAGATAACTGCATTTGTATTACATTGCGTTAAACCTGTCATTCATTGTATTATGTTAGATAGACGTAATCCACCAACATGTAATATTTTCAAAGCAGGGATATCAGTTAGCACTTTTTTCAGAAAATAGGCAAAACATTCAACCAACATTAGTGTTCTGCTTTTATGCGAGTCTCTTTCATGTATGATGACAAATGTAAGAGCCTCTTACAATTTGTATAGTGTTAAATGCCAAAGCCACGATGCAGTAATTACAATGTATGTGATCCTTTGACACCGGTCCCGTCGTTTCGTTTTCTCATCGGGAACAGGTTACTTGAGTTAGATATTTTATTAAGTAAGTTTCGCTGCGGCTCACTGCCATTAGAAATAGAATTGGGAAGATTCACCCGCCCCAAAACACCGCTTATTGAACGTATACAGATTTACGCTATGATTTATGGAATTTAGCTTCTCAATCAACTCCAAACTTTATACAGATGTCCACTGCCGATCGGACCGTGTTCTTTATGCGGAACAATAGGGTGGTTAGACCCCTAGCCGCGCTTCTTCATCACATGTATCAGCGAAGACAACTGTGTCTTTTGTCTCTACCAACTTAGTTCAATGTATCTTAGTATCAGAATGTTCTGATAACTGGTGATAACTGGTGATAACTCATTTTTATGTATATGTATGTACTGTGATATTTCTCATTTTTACTCATATGTATGTGACGTCCTGCGTGTCTCGTAGGCCATAATGGCCGGACACTGTACACACTATTTGTGTATTTTTATTGTCATTGTTGTACAGTGTGTGACACGTAAATAAAATAATGTTCTTGTTCTTCTTCTTCTATGCCTCTCTGCTGAATAGTGCATGATAAGATGCATTGCGCAACTGATGTTTTGACAAGTCTTCAAAAGCAATAATGTTATTGATTTCCAAGACTAATGATCACTTTGACAAGGAAACAAAGCCCGTTTGTTGTGACCTTACTTCATTGGTGTCACATGGAGTAACCAGAGACCATGGCGGTCATGTTCTGTGTATATATTATTCAAAAGTAGACATGCATGCAGGTAATTATTCAACAGAAGACATGTCAGTGGATCCTTATTGAACAGAAGACCTGTAGGTGGATCATTATTCAACAGAAGACATGTCAGTGGATCCTTATTGAACAGAAGTCCTGTAGGTGGATCATTATTCAACAGAAGACATGTCAGTGGGTCCTTATTGACCAGTAGACCTGTAAGTGGATCCTTATTCAACAGTAGACCTGTAAGTGGATCATTATTCAACAGTAGACCTGTAGATGGATCATTATTCAACAGTAGACATTATGTGGATCATTTTTTTTTATATAGACATGCATGTAGATCATTATTCAACAGAAGACATGTACAAGTATGCGGGCCATATTTTAATACTAAGGCAAAGTCGACTAAAATACGATATGAAATTTAAGGCATATCCTGGTGAAAATTCAATAATATGAGGTACTGGGAACATGTATGTAATACCTACAGGTTTCTACGCCAATCGAAATCAATGTAAGCTTCAAACCTACCAAGTGTATAAACAGTATAACTTTCTACAGTTAAGCGTTGAGTTGACCAAACAGTTACATTCCTACATGTATATTTTGAGTAGATAGTAAGGGATACAAGCATCAATGAGATATCAATGACTTAATCTAATTAGGTCACTTGTGCAGGCTGAAGTAGCTTTTAAAATGTCCTTTTGGGGTCACGCAATTTCTATCACGATAGAAGAAATGATATAACTTTCTTTAAATCCTATTGAAACCAATTCTTGTGACGCCTCAAGGAAAACGTATATGTCTGGAACTTTAGGTTGTTTAGATTCGAAGAAGTTTGACATGGAAGTGCCAGTATGATCAGGAATTCATAACACCCTATACTCGTAACAAGCCCAGGATTTCGTCTCAAGGATTCTCAGGAGCGCCGCACGGGTACAACAGCTGTTGCGGTTTCTAATTTTGAATATTAAAAAGACGTTTACTATCAATAAGAGGAGCAGAGGCCCTTGTGGTTAAAAAGCCATGTTGAGTCAATGTGCGTTGGTCGACCCGACGAGTAAATTGTTACTGTGTTTTTATGTTTTGTTGCGAGGGGTTGGGATGTTACCATGGGACACTTTCACGTTCTTAGTTTCCCCCATTGAGTGACGCCAACTTAGCATTCACGGCACGTCTTCGTTAACCCAGGCAGGATGTTGTCCAACTATTGCCTCAATAGTGCTTTCTCTACTATTTCCCCAGCTGTTTACAAATATGATGACCTGTTTTAACAGTTACCTGACAAGTCCTAAATGAAAACGCACGCAGACGAAATCAATAAGGCAGATAAAGAATCACGGTATCATTTGCCGGGGACACATTTAAATCCTTCTTTCAAGTTTCCTAAGGTTATATTGAAAGCACAACACCGTTCATTGATAGGTTATTATGACGCTGGAGCCCACTGTAGTGATAGAGGTAGTTTTAGGTGATAGGGAAAGAAGTGAGGCTCTTTCCAGAGCTGATTTATTGAAGGGCAAGAGTGTCAATGCGTTTAGGTAAGGACATGCAATAATCATGTCCGTCTGCTGAAACATGAACAGTGTGCATGCATATTAGTAAACCCTGAATCATGATTTGCAATATACTACCATTAGTAACGCGAGATTTGCAAAAGAACAATACTGGTTTATTTGCAACCCAGTACGTACATAGAAACACGACTGCACACAGGTATGCATGTTTTGAATTTACAAAATTGTTAAAGAATAGATTCTGTCCAAATCTCTTCACTGTATCTTGACGCAGTTCAGTGATTTGCTTTGCATTTAAAGTGATGTAAGAGTTGGACATAGTTACCAATCATCGTGAGGTTTAACTTCTATATTGTACTGCAAACAATTTCGGCAATGCCTTCTCTGTTATGTTTTGCCAGCATGAAAGTTATGATTATATATTTAGGCGTGAGTGGCGTGAAGGCAGCACGCAAAGTCGTTAACATCTAAACCTCTAGGGTGCCAATAAACACTGGCATATATATATACCATTTACTAAGCTGTTATAGTGCATACCATTTCAATATTTTTATTTAACATTTCATTTATCTAAATACCTAACTGGTTCAATATGTTTCCAAGTGCACCGAAATTCTATGCCCTTTGTCTAATATATTCAGCAAACACTCGGCGTATCCCCTCTTATCATAAGCCCCTCCGGACAGGACCCTTAATCACCAGCGCTATCTACAAATTTGAATTAACACCTCCTAACGTCGCCGGATCTTACGTATGTACATACACGTGGGACAATGACCTTGCCACACGTTATGTAATACCTCGCTCTACAAAACCCGACTGACATGGTCAGTCAGAGAGACAGCCAGGAGATAAGTGACAGAACGAGTCTCCACCCGGGAATATTGGCCACTGGGTTCCAGTGTCTGTTCTGTCACGTTATTTTCAACATGTACCTTTTCGACTTATTCCAAACCATCAACAATAAACATGGCTGCTGTCGTCTAAACTTCACCCCTGAGTTTTGTCTTCCGTCATCACCTTGAGCTACCATTCGAGGGCCGAAACTTACGCCCTTGGACAAAGCTAATAATTATATTACTATTTATGATTTCGCAAAAGGGGAAATACTGACTTTAAATAGGAAATGTTGGGAGTTTAACCTCTTTTTGAGTTAATACACAGTTAGAATATACCACTAGAATGTTTAAATTACTATTCATGATTCAGCTTTGGAGAAGACTACTAAATAGTAAAAACATACTTTCGAGAGGGTCTTCGTTTTGAGTTAATATCAGTATTATAACTAGTCTATTTGATATGGACATCGTGTGTTATAGAAACTCTCACCGTGGGATGAGGCTAATATTTCCTTGTCAGACTTGCCGAGTTCAGTTCAGGTGTTGCTACTGGCGCCTTTTGTGTAAAGAGTGTGTGCCCCTTGTGTCAACCCACCACGGTCTTCAAAGAGATGCCCGATGTATGTTTATCCTTCTAAAACTCCGTCCACTATACACTGAACATTTGCCCCGTCACATTGAAAATACCGCTTTATGAAAATCCGATAAGTCTAAACTGATTAAAGTGAAACTATCAAGGTATATCATGGTACATGCGCCTTCGAATTTACCTTTGTAATAAACACAAAATAAATCAGATAAAAGCTATGTTGTTTTTTTTAACTCTGGTCGTATATGGTTAAAGATAATGTAATGTAAAACTGCATACAATACCTGCCATAGAGCTTGGGGTGGGGTGTTATTTATGACGATAATGGACACAATTGACTTTCTTTTGTTAATTAACGAAAGTGTATGTGAAAACTATTTTAATATCATATATCATTTATCAGTTATTTGTCTAACTGAGTCCTAGAATAATGTGAAACTGCATTTCTCAGATCGGATTTGTGATATCAACAAACACGCACTGACAATATAAATCTTGTTTCATAGTCGTTACATTCATATATTGGTAACAGTAATGGGATAGTATACTTTGTCAAGTTTTATTAAGTTTTATAAGAATGTATATAGTAATATTCCTAAGAGAAACATGCTGATGTCTTCAGCTGAATGTTGACTTTGATTCCAACATACATAACGAAGCACACAGAGAAACACACAATAAATCAAATGCATTTGGCTTCAACAATTTTAAATCGCTTTTGAATCATCTACTATTGTAATAGATTGCGAAATTAAGTGTCCTACCTCTCTCTGATGCAGACAGGCACTTTGTGGTCGTTTGGCGGTAAGGACGCGGTGTGCGTACCCTGAAAAGCCTGAACAGCAATGTGTCCTTTCACTAAGCGTGTCGGGTTTTCGAACAGCTTTCGACCAGGTTACGGATGAGAAGCTTCAATTACATTCAGCCACCTTGTGATAATTGATACCCCAAGGACGCTGACGTCAAAACAAGCGTACTGCTTTACTATTAAAAAAGATTGGACAAAAGCAATATCCCTGTAGAACACCTGTATCAAGTATTCACTTCTGATCGTGTGTTTTAACACAATAGGAGAATCGTTTTATGATTTTTTCTTCGAAATTGTACATAACGACCATAGAAACGAAGCATGCACATATTATATAGCACATGTTGAAAGGCGCTACAGGACACAATAATCGTAACATAAAGTCTAAATGGTAGTTTTATGGTGACAAATATTTCAACATTACATAATATTGTATTTCATCGGTTAAACGTATTTTGACGTCATTCTATTGTTTATTGAAATGCACATACCCCACTGGGGCGGTCGGGTAGCTAGTGGTAAAAGCGTTTGCTCGTCACGGCGGGTTCGATTCCCGACATGGGTACAATGTGAACCCATTTTTGGTGTCCCCGCCGTGATATTGCTGGAATATTGCTAAAAGCGGGGTAAAACAATACACACTAACACACCCCACTTGCAAGATGCATGAAACATATTGTAAACAATGAACCTGCTCGACCTCATTTAACTCGACATATCATTTAAGACGACGTAATTCAGGACCGAAGACTCAAACACGGTACTATGGACGGGCATTTGCACTAGATTCTAACAAAGGATAAGTAGATTAATTTCGATAACCGATTCGAGTTAACAAGTTTACTTTGCATGAAAACGTTCAATTATTTTGCCTAACTCCAGATGGATTGTTTTCATCGTTATTTTTGTTACAAATATTCATTAACTCGAGACTCATAAATCAACGGAAACAGCGGATTGTGTTCACAAATCGGTGTTCATATCACAGGTAAAGTGTTCTTCCAATATCGCAATGGAGCCTTATCTGACAGTCTCGTGTCACAGTCGGTGACAAGGCAAGCTGATAATCGGGTACACATTCGGTAAAGTGACAACAATTGGTTGTATATTACATCAATTTCAGAGGCAGTGGTCTGATATTAGGTATTTCCTCTGGGTTACAGATAGGCCGCCTATCAATATTTTCAAACAAATTTTGTGACAATATCACTGACCTCGGGCAGGATGTATCTCACACTGTGTATAGTTGCAATGGAAAGTGCTATCGAGACATCTCTCAATCTCACAAGTTGTGACATACACTTGCTATCTATTCGTATTCATATATAATGTATAAAGTAATTAAAAACTATAGGATATGAAAAGGCATTCAGTTGGTTGGTTGGTTGGTTTGTTGTTTAACACCACACTCAGCAATATTCCAGCTATATGACGGCGGTCTGTAAATAATCGAGTCTGGACCAGACAATCCAATGATTAATATCATGAGCATCCATCCACGCAATTTGGATCGATGACATGCATCAACCAAGTCAGCGAGCCTGACCACCCGATCCCGTTAGTCGCCTTTTACGACAAGCATAGTCACCTTTTACGGCAAGCATGGGTTGCTGAAGACCTATTCTACCCCGGAATCTTCACGGGTCGAAAAGGCATTCAGAAACATTTAGGAACAACTTAAATGTTTATATATATGATCAAGCCGTAAGCCGGTTTTCAAACGTCTTACCTTGCGAGAGTATAACGAAGTATATTAATTTAAAAAATTCAGGAAACACAGATTGAAACACGGAAATCTCAGCTGGGTTTTCCAGCACTAGGAAAAACTTGAACGCTAAGACTATATATCAGTGATAAGCGAGGTCACGTGTTGTCACATACGGTACAGTGCTAGGCGCCAAGCGTCTACATTACATTTTTACGCCTAATAAAAATTATTATTGTTAAAAAAACTGGCGATATTCATAAAGCTTTTGAATTTCACCAGTGTCTATGTTAAATCCCTTTCCAGTAAGCATGAACTGTAAAAATATATGCATTTATTTCAATATCGTAAGGACATTTTTACATGCGTATTAAGGTCGTGTTAGATGGAGACGATGTATTTAAGAGTGAAATCCAGGTGTCAACACAGAACCTTATCGATTATTGTAGTACAATGGAATACTTTAATTCTGTTTACTACAATAATGTTGATGTAATTTTCATAGTTGTGAAGATTTGTAATACATTGCAAGGAAACGACGCAAACGGGAAATCGTATATATGGTTAACACAACCAAACAACTGTAGCATTCAAACATGTTATTCTCTCAACATTACCGCGAAGCTGATACCACAATGCCTTCAATAGGGCTAAATTACACTATATACAATCATTTAGTTTACGTTTAAACATAAATTAAGGCAATAAAATTAGACACCAACCGCTTTTAGTATTTTTGGAACATCGTGATCAAGTGACTGTAGCAGTTGCTTGGGCGAAGACAGTGGATGCGTTCATCATCAAAGCTGCACGTCGGATGTGTTTAGTTGTATGAACACAAAGCGAATGCATAGCAACTCGTTTGGTCTATAACCGCAGCTTGTGTCATGAGACTACTACACAACTAAATAGAGAGAGTGTCGAAAGCATGGGATCGTATGTACACACAGACACATACCGGTATAAAAGAAATATTTGAACAACATCCACAGAGGCTCTTTATTGACAGAAGCGGAGATAGCACAATTATTCGTATACATGCACTGATTAAGACATGCTTTTACGTTAAACTCTGTTCAACGTATTTTATTATTATAGATCTAATGTTTGAATGGACAGTTTGAGTTTGGTGCTGTTTGCAAATGCATAATTGTTTAATGCCATTTCATTTTACATGCATATTTTACATCACACAACACTGTGAGTAACACTCACAACTACATCGTTTGCTCATAATTACTAAGTCAAAGAGATCGCGTTCGCCTTGGTTTATGTTTGAATGAACTAGATATAGTCCTTGGACCGCAACAACAATGCCCATATCGCATATCGTAACTAAAGCAAACATCTTATATCTATCTGTATCAAACTTTCATCGTTTCGTCATGTCATATTCCGATAAAAGTGACGCTGGGGGTTAGCGTGTGAAATTTTGAAAGATTGCCTGAGTAGAAATGTTTTAATATTCATATATCCCTAATGGAGATATCCCAAAACGACTATTACCTACGAAGACAGAGATGCCTGTTTCTTTGTAGACTTTTAAAGTTATTTGTAACCAATGGGTATCATTTGATAACAATAAGAATCAATAACAAACATCATCTGTGTGAAATGATGAACAATGGATAACAGAAATCATTGACGTAGGCGACTATGCTTGTCGTAAAAGTCGACTTTGCTTGTCGCGTGAGGCGACTAATTGGATCGGGTGGTCAGGCTCGCTGACTTCGGTGATGCATGTCATCGATCCCAATTGGGTTGATCGATTATCTGGTCCAGACTCGATTATTTACAGACTGCCGTCATATAGACGTTGGAATATTGCTGAGTGCGGCATCAGGCAACAAACCAGCCAACCAACCTGAAGCTTCGCTGACACGACTGATATCAGACAATGTAAGGTAAGTGATTACATCATGTTCAGCTCATCATGCCCAGTGATTCAACTGGCCCTAAATAAGAGGTAAAGATTTAGAGGCCTTAAATGTGAAGTCAACCATTCGTCCATTATAATTCACGAGAATGCGTAATCGTATAGCGCTATTATAACATGTAATAAAGAAGCTGAATATCATTCGACCTGCATAGGACATTTTGTTCACGTCCATTCTATTCATGTGAATGCATGAGTCTGAAACCCGTAGGGTGTGTTTGAAACCCGTGGCTTTAGTAGTTTAGCATCCAACCGTGTCACTGACCCTGCGAATATAATTGACCTTTGAGCCGTGCTCCATCCGACGTGATCATTGATGTGGATGTGCGGTCAGCTGATAAGTTAGATTATCGCAACCGCAAAGTGACCCCCATTTGTTGCATTCGGGTCCACTCGTCACTCCGTAGATGACTTCCTACTTGTCCAGCAGCTGGCCAAGGTATAATACCCTAGATGTTTGTATGGGGTCAGGGCTCATCTAAAACACAAAGGTCGCGATTTGAATAGGTGTTGGAAGTAGGAATACCCCTCCGGTAACTACATAATAACACGGGAAGAAAGGCACAGTATTCCACTCAACGCCAAAACACGTTCGTACAACACAGCGGTCGGTTTTAGAAAAGTTTTCATGTTTTCATGGTTAAAAGATATCAGGTACATAGTTTGATATATCTAGATGAGAGTCACGACGGCCGCCAGGTAATTCTGCAGTCACGTGAACTGGCGAAACTAGTGAATCTAACTTATGAGATGATCTATCTAAATATAAATTGGCAACGCAAAAGAATAACCAGTCTAGATTAGCCACCAAACGATATAAATATTTGGCGTAAAGGACAAACTAGCTGTGACAATTACATGAAAGGACCTCTTAATATCAGTGATGACAAGAGGTGTTTGCGAAAAATGTAATCATGTGCTGCCCTACCGCCATTACACAATTTGAATAAAAAAGTAAGACGTATTTATTGCCTGACGCCGCACAGCAGTACTTCTGCCATGCGACATCAGCCTGTAAACACACCAGACAATCAAGTGATCCATGAACCAAACAATTAAGTCACACGACAGTGCATTTACTTATTTTGTTAAAACTAAGAAAAACGATATGTTAATTTTGAATTCCATCAAGAATGCGACCAGTACCCCCATGCAAACGCGGTACGCCTACAGGGTTATATAAACATCTTTATGCACCACTGTCTCTTCTGCCTTCAACCTTGAAATAAAGTGGTAAAGCTCTTCATGGTGCCGTGGACAAACAATACACAGTAACACATTTCATTATTTTCACTGAGAATAACTAACAGAAGCAGGCCACATTAGTCGCCATAAGCCATCAATCAATGGAGAACAAGGTTATTTCATCCTACCCTCCTACTATGAACATTAAGCACTAATCACCCCATCAATGTATACTTAATCCTGTTTAATTGGCTCTCTGTCTCATTGGCTTCTTCTCGTCATGCCGAAAACCCGGGTTCGATTCCCGACATGGGTACAATGTGTGAAGCCCATTTCTGGTGTCCCCCGCCGTGATATTGCTGGAATATTGCTAAAAGCGGCGTAAAACCGTACCCACTCACTCACATTGGCTTCTTCGTTGTTCTCTGTCCACCATTTTGTTACAGTATTATTCTTCTGTTGTCATTACTTAACCTACTCACGTTAATCCCTCTCATGTATGCAGTTGTTGTTACTATTGATTCTATATTGTTAATCCTCAAACCTACTATATATATTCTGTACCATGCTCATCATTCAGCCTTGCTTGACAACGGCATAAGGATGGAGTATACCCAGATCGTCTAATTTCCTAAACCAATTAATACCCACATTGTCTGATTACTGATAAGCCCAGATTGACTAATCTGTGTGATCACTAATACCTCTACAAATCTCTTATCAGATAAAAAAATGACTATGGTTGTGAGGCCTTTCATTCAGCATCAAATACTGTCTTGAGGCGCCTAGACAGAATACAATACGAAGCCATAATGATGGCCACAGGCGCAGCAACAGGCACCTCACTAGAAGCACTACAAGTAGAAACGTGAGAACTCCCATTGAAACTAAGAAGAGAGCAGGCAATATTATCGTTCTGGGGACGAACGTCAAACCCTTTGGTTAAACAGATAAACACTCACGATGAAGCCCTAGCTCGATAAATTCCCTCACTAAAGCCATCTGGGATATGAGTACGTGAACTCATTCGAAGTCACAATTGTAATGACATTCAGCCTCCAGAAAGACACTACAAAGGGTTACACCCTCCCTGGAATTCCAAAGTTGACACTGCTTTAACATCAGAAGTCAATATAAAAGAAAACCCAACCCTATTACGATCTGTAGCTATCACTAAAATTCAAACTGCCTGGGCCCATATATACACTGATGGATCCAAGAATCCAAGAACTTGCTTAGGCAGAAGACGACCTCTTAAACACTTAATGCAACAACAACAACAACAACAACAACAACCTGTTGTCCATAATCAAAATGGCAAATGCTCCAGTGGCAGTCTCCTTTCTACTTCATCCCCAGGGAGGTAGATATGCTTATCATGGAGGTTACAAGTTTAGAGTGAACAGAAAGAAGAATGATGCAGTCTTCTGGAGGAGTACTGTGGCTACTTGCAAGGGACATATTATGACAGTTGTGGACAGACAAGTAAAGATCGGCCCAGACCACAATCACCAATTAGCTCCTTATCTCCATCATGTTGATGCCTTTAGATGCAAGCTTCTTGATCGTGCCAGAACTGAGACTATGCCTATCACATGTATTTATGCTGATGAACTGGCCAACCTCAGACAACATGCTGATGAAGTTCCTGGGGAATATCTCTGCAAATTTCCAACTTTTGACAACATAAAGTCACCTATGTATAGAGAAAGACAGAAGAACATACACAGACTTCCAAAGACAAGATCAACAGTTCACTTGGAAGAAGACTGGACAAGAACTGACGCACGGGAACAGTTTCTGATTGCTGACCATGGAGAAGATGACAAGATTCTTATCAATGCCACAAGAGAAAATTTAGAACATTTTTGCAATGCGGACATCATGCATGCTGACAGAACTTTTCACCACCTCGTTTGTTTCTACAAACATACTCCATCCATGCAGAGGTTCAAGGAATTATGCATCAATTAGTGTACTTTCTTCTACCCAACAAGTCACAAGAAACCTACACAACAGCCTTCCATTTACTGAAGACAGAAACTGAGAGACTGCATCTCAACCCCCCGGGCCCAGATTCTTCAGATAGACTCTGAGAAAGCCGTCGCCAATGCAGCATTAGCCGTGTTTGATAACATTCAGATACGTGGATGTTATTTTCACTTTTCAGAGGTTCTGTGGAGGAGGGTTCAGCACCCTGAACTCTCGTTACAAGGATGATGCCTACTTTAGGAAGCTAGCTGAGGGAGCTAAGGCACTTCCTCTTGTGCCCCTTCATCAGGTCGACAATATCTGGTTGGACGCTGTTGCTGATGCACCAGGTGATGATGCCGCCTTCAAGTTCATGGACTATGTCACAACAACATGGGTGGAGGAGCAGCACTGGTCAGCACAAGTTTGGAACCAATTTACCAATGATGGACACCGGACTAATAACCACATAGCAGGCTCTAAGGCACTTTAAGCTTAACTCTCTTACAACATGCCACCCAAATGTGAAATGACTTTGTGAAACCGATCAAGAGAGAACAGTCTATGACAGAGGTGAAGTTGGCACAGCAAAATGGACATCAGCGTGAGCCAAGAAGGACTGACTGACTGACTGAGTATGATTTTACGCCCCTTTAAGCAATATTCCAGCAATATCACGGCGGGGGATACCAGAAATGGGTTTCACACATTATACCCATGTCGGGAATCGAACCCGGGTCTTCGGCGTGACGAGCAAACGCTTTAACCACTTGGCTACCCGGAGCCAAGAAGGAAAAGAAAGTACATCGCCATTGACCAACGGTTAAGAAGGGCTAAAGACAGTTTGAATGCTGGTACCATTTCAATCATGGACTAAGTTGACCTGGCTGCTCACAATCTTGGTAAATGGAACTAACTGGTGTGCATCTGGAAATCATATTAATCAGACACTGAGAGACACATAGCTGTTGATAGAGGCTACTTGTTATAATATGTTGCTGATTAAAATGTGTATGATTATCTCTGGCTGTCTTGTCATCCCTTCATTCAGTTGGACTGTTCCAACTACCCACATTACCTAATTATAAAACTCATCCAGGCATGGCATACCCACATCACCTAATTGTACTTTGTTACCTTGTGGGGAAAAATTAGGCGATCCTACTAAACTGGTCACACATGCAAAAGTCCTAATGACTGTGATATCTTGACTAAATGTCCAGCATCAAGGAATGAAAGGAGTCTTCAATCCCGCTATGAACTGGCCCCTAAGTGTGGACAACCTGTGGTCAATATCAGTGCATGTCCTCTTGCGGGGTGGAGGGCGGGCACCACGAACCATCTGAGCTTACTTGTTTCTCTACGTCTCTGTAACACCTTGTTCAGATGAGAGTGTCATCCCGCGAGGTGGTGCATGGTCATGTAGTCGTGGAATACGAATTTGAATTTCCCATGGTTTCAACAAGAACACCAAGACAAGCATTTTATGATTATATATTTCCTTCTCCACTTTGAGTTTCTCACAAAACTTCTTACCACTCTTCTATTCAAACTTGACTCTAAATTGCCGTGAAAATACTGGAGATGCAAACTAAGAGAAACAACATTATCTGTACCCATTTTTTTTATATATCTATACATTTCTGTCTCATCTTCCACTCACACTCCACCCTGACTCAGTGTGAAAACACTAGAGATGCTATAGTCGTATACAGTTAATCTGTTTTAACATTTTTGCCATTTATACGAAAATAGAAATCATATCTATACAAAGTTAGAAATTCTATGAATATTAAAACTCGCAAAAGATATGTGTACCCTACTCACACACATGAGTCCCAAAGAGGCACAGGTCAGCTGAAATTGCTAAGGCAAAAGGAAACCTCTTAAACACTTAAAGCAACAACAACAATTGACACTTTAGGCATTAGTGAACAGTGAGTGGAACAGCCCAACTGTGAGCGAGAAGCGTAAACCAGTCACTGCACTAAAACAGCATACTCTGTAGTGAGTTCTTCCTGTATGCTTTTGTCACTGTAGGCATGAGTAGACGTAACCGTCGTAGGAGCCGATTCGGATTGTTACAGGCTGTGATCAGGTTGATGCATGCTCTCAACAACGAGTTTGATTCACATTCGATTACTCACAGGTCGCCATAACATAGCTAACTGTAACATTGTGACCACAGTGGAAAATACCATTCTCTTGATAACGAAGTAAGTTTCACTACTGGAGAAGGACACTATGGAGTGTTTTCTAAGAAATGTTTATCGGTGGAATTTTAGATCAAGGATGTAACATAGCCAATAATCTTATGAAGTTGTCGTTCATGATACTTGAAATATACTTATAGGACCTACATGGCATAAGACAAAATGTCACTACAATTTTCGGTTCATCTATTACACACAGGGAGGCGATATGGTGCTCTGTTGTAATACTTTTTTTTTACAAAACTTACACTCTGTCGTAACAACGGTTGCAAAACCTGCATCCGTAGCCACGAACGTGCATACGTGGGTGAAATGTGTCTCCCGTCTTTGAACAATATTTCAGTTATATCTCGGCGTGTCAACTAAGCGTAAGATGAAAGGAAATGACATCTGGGAGGGTATTGTCACTACAAACATGATGTAGTTTATGATGTAGGTAAAAGTCACTCTGCCAGGATGGAATCGAAATGACTATTTCCAATACCGCGTGCGTCTCCCATTGAATTTAAAACGCATCTGAAGATCGTTAGACGTAGATTACCTCATTCGGTATTCGGCGCCATTCTTTCCCGAAAACCTTATTAACGTACATCTTTAGCAAGAGGGTTAGGCCGTGTTCTATTCTGACGATAAATATGGCCTCATAGGTGTTCAATAAGTCTCAGCGGAGCTGGCAAAGGCAAACCGTTGACGTTATTGATCTGCAGGAAGTGATGTACATACGTGCTGTGTGTGGTGTTTCTGTTTTAAGATTGGTAGCACAGCTGGACGTAATAACTCATCGATGTAACATGACTGTGAGTTTATCCTATAACACAAATCCTGACCCAAATCACCACGATGACAACTCCCCTAGACATGGAGTCGCGCGTTCTTCCCGGTGATGATGCACACGTATTCTATCATCTGCCTTAAAGAGCTGGAACCAGCTTTCATCAGAAAACATGACTCTCTCCCTGTTCCTATTCTGCCATCGTCGTCCAGTGCGCGCCCACCTGAGTCCTTGTCGATGTTGACGTGTCAATATGATCCCCGGAAAGGTCTATAGGCCCAAATATCATGGTGGCGTACCTTGTATACAGTGGAGCGGCTGATATGACGTCCTAGGGCAACTGATGCTGGTGATACCAGAAGAAGCGGTTCATCAAATGAAGAAAACGCATGTAACGATCTTCGTTGGGTGTTGTGACACGTGGTCTACCTGTCCCGGATCTGCCCACTGTCTGCCGGTATCGTGACGGCCAGCTGGTGATCATAGCACGAGAACAACCAACGTGTAAAATTAGTTCAACCTAAGTGTATATTTAGTGCAACCCAAATGTATAGTTAGTGCGCCCAAGTGTATAGTCAGTGCACCAAAGTGTATAGTTAGTGCACCCAAGTGTATAGGTAGTGCAACCCCAAGTGTATAGTTAGTGCAACCCCAAGTGTATAGTTAGTGCACCCAAGTGTATAGTTAGTGCACCCAAGTGTATAGTCAGTGCAACCCCAAGTGTATAGTTAGTGCACCCCAAGTGTATAGATAGTGCAACCCCAAGTGTATAGTTAGTGCACCCCAAGTGTAAAGTTAGTGCACCCAAGTGTATAGTTAGTGCACCCAAGTATATAGTTAGTTCACCCCAGTGTATATATTTAATGCATCTAAGTGTATAGTCAATGCACCCAACTGCATAGTTAGTGCACCCAAGTGTATAGTTAGTGCAACCTCAAGTGTAAAGTAAGTGCACCCAGTGTATAGTTAGTGCACCCAATTGTATAGTTAGTGCAACCCAGAGTGGATAATTAGTGCACACGCGTGTATAGTTAGTGTAACCCCAAGTGTATAGTTAGTGCACCAAAGTATATAGTTAGTTCACCCCAATTGTTTATATTTAATGCATCTAAGTGTATAGTCAGTGCACCCAAATGTATAGTTAGTGCAACCCGAGTGTATAGTTAGTGCACCCAAGTGTATAGTTAGTGCACCCAAGTGTACCACTGCAAGAAAATCCATATATACAAGCTTGTATATGCTTTGGAAAGATGATATATCCAAAGCATATACAAGTTTGGAATGATGAGATGTTTGTAAATATTATGTTTCCAAAATTGTTTTTCTTTGTATATATCAGTAGAGGGAGATAATTGTTATGTATTCGTGTATAATTATGTGCAAAATGAAGAGTTTTAAGTTGAGCACTGTGTTGCTTTTTAAATGTTGGTAAAGGGGGATATTACTAATAGTATATATTGTTCTATAATTGTTTAGTATGTGCAAAACGCCGATCAAAATTATTAGCAAATTACAAATAAAACTGATATAGTGGCGTGTAACATTATTGGAATGTTTAATTCGTACTCCTCACTGTTAGCGGGAGTCCTTTCTCTCCTTGCAATTATATTGACGGGTAAGCGACTGAGGCGTCTGGTACTTTACCTGGCGCGGTGCTTATAAGTAATTATGACATGGTTTATATTTGTATTGTTTAGGATGTTACAAAATTAAACATATCTATCCCTCTGTGTGATTGAGTGATTGTTGTTTAACGCCGCATCAACAATCGTCTAGCTATTCGCGTAGATTGTTCCCAAGAATTATGGCTCACATTTAACCGTCCCGTCATTTTGCAGATTGTTCTCTTCATTGGTGAAATGGCACACACCTAAATCCTATTCACTTCCCCCAACATTGTTAAATATGTATGCAAACTGATCAACATGTCTTTATATTTGATAAGAATGTGATTTTATGGAATGTGTCAAGGCTACCATAGTGTTTTATTAAGACGCGTGTGCGAGCATGTGCACGTGCATGTATATTTGTATACGCAAGGTGCTCATGTATATCTGTACATGCGAGGTGCTCGTGTGATGTATTCTACTATAATCGATGGGGTATGGGAGGGGAAGGGGGAATGGGGGGATCTGTACAAGATGTTCATGTATTCATACTTCTCACGATCGCCAGATAAGCTGCGTATTTGCGTAAAATACGCAAACTGCATTTGTAAATCACCATAAACCATTTGAGTTGCTTGCGTACACAAGTTATATAATCCAATATGCGTAATAACCTAATGTAGCCTTTCAGCTCGCGCACACAGATGTTTTTACATATCTTTTCTTACTGACTAAATGCAGGCATCGTGTACACAAGAATTCCACTGTAGTAAATAATGCACAACTGTGCAACATCTTGCTTATTGGAACTTGTATCACTGTAACGAAGACAAGTTGAGCAGAAGTTAAAAACTAAAACAGTATACAAGTACAATTATTTTGAACAAGGTACACTCATAGGTTTGCAATTAAGGATTGACTGTGTATTTTTTTCGGTTCATTGAGGTATGAATCGAAAAACCGATATACAAACTGTATGAATCCGTGTAGTTGAACCAAAAACAGTTGTATATATCAAAACAGATAAAAATGACGAGATGGAAAAACATTCCAGGTGTAGGAATACATACTGTGGCCTGACATGAATCAGGTGATCGTTTAATTTATGCACATAACTTGACACGCCTACACGGCCAGTAGCCAATAAACGGACAGCAGGATCAAAACAATGTTCAATGGACCTGTCAATCAAGGCAAGAGGCGGGAAGAACTGCAACAGTTAGACTGCAACGTACCGGAAGAAATATGTCCAGGAGAAGGCGGCTGTTTTATATGACATGGTCTGCAAAATAACGGTACGGTAAAATGTGAGCCATAATTCTTGGGAACAATCCACGCGAATAGCTAGACGATTGTTGATGCGGCGTTAAACAATAATAACTCAATCACTGAGAAGAAATATACATGTTCCCTGAAAACGGGAAAACACAGTTGGAAAAATGCTGGTTACAAATGAAACCCGAAGACATGAAAGTTGTGGAACCGAAGCGAATGGGGACAAAAACAGGCGAGAGAGCCTGCACTTTTGCTGTTTCATACCTTCTCGGCCTTCGGTTTCAAAGGGTAGTTTGGACAATGAATATGCATCAATGTCGCTAAATATCCCGTGCATGACGATACACGTAAGCAGAAAGGGAATTCCCTCGACGGTAATATTTGGATTCCCCGACATTCCGCAGTAATAAAAGTAGTGCGCCTCGGTGGGCGTGGCTTAAGTTTTTATATTCATTGGGAAAGGAATGCAATAACAAGTGACCAAATGAGCTAATCGGAATTTCAATGAACACAGCGAAAATATAATAACTATCCTATAGACGAGAGTAATAATACACTGAATATCGCAACAAACTATCAATACCCAATGTGAATCATAACATGAGTGAACGCTCAATGGCTCTGTCATTCATCTGAAGCGCTGGTCTCCCACTCAATTGTCAAAAGAACTGGCAACCTGGTGAGCGAAGCGATTAAATTGATGACCTAACGGGAACTTTTCAGCTTGCATAATAGTGTTTTATTTAACTAGAAACTTAACAGAAAGGTTAATGGGGTCATATGAACCTTGATGGCAAGAAGTGAAATTATAGTTAACCCAATATTTAAAATGTTGGAAACGTATCATCATCTTATTTTAGTACCGATAATATGAGCATAAACTATTCAAATACATACCCTTGACATTCCGGAATGATGCATAACTTTCTAAGGCTTGAAAACATTTGAAAATTCTATATTTACAAATGTTTCCCCACCTAAGGAAACGTTCATATTTCATACCCTAGTACACTTAGAAAGGACTAGGAAAGCTCAGCAGCTATTACAATTAAACGGAATGCATTCTAATACTCTATGATCAAGTATTTACTGGGGGATCAACTTTTTTTTTCATGCCTTGGAAATGTCAGAAAATCCGATCAGAGCATTTAGGACAATGGTGCTTGTGCATACAACAATACACGGTGATCATATGTCTCCAAGTTTAAGCTCCATAATAACAACGCCCAAAGTTAATTCATATCGGAAAACACCACATAAAGCCGGTCACAGCATACATTTGCTATTGTATTTGCGTTTGTTTCAATGGTGTAAAATCCGGCTTTTAGAAACTTTTAATGTGTTTCAAGATAGAGAGCAAACTTGTTACGATTCAAGACATGTATATTAAATACTAGTCACAAATAATCAAGTCATTGTGATCCTCACGAGTTATGCAGATTCACGTATCATTCAGTTATGTGTTAGAAATATTACATTGACAATTATCTGGTCATCTCCATTTTATTGAATAACAGTAACTCCAACGTATGTTTCTTGACATCCCCTGAGGCGGTCGGGTAGCCTGTTTGTTGAAGCGTTCGCTCGTCACGCCGAAGACCCGGGTTCGATTCCCGATATTGGTGTAATGTATGGAGCCCATTTCTGGTGTCCCCCGTCGTGATATTGGTGGAATATTGCTAAAAGCAGCGTAAAACCATACTCACTCACTCACTTGACATCTGCTACTGTGTGAAATCCGATGCTGAGTGAAAAGCTGATTTAAAGGGCATGTCATTCTTTGTAATAATACAGTTATTTACTCTGCTAAAGGATCCGCATCAAATGGATGATACATGTTTTTTATTGCAGATACTGGGGTAATAAAAGCACAACAGAGATACTTTCCAATGCCACTCTGCAGTACCTTCAAAAGAACCACCAAACTGAAGCGCTTGTAAATCATCCTTTCCATAGTCTGTTCCTGGTTCCAATCAAAACAGAGCATGAAGATCCTAAATGTCTACAGAGATGGATGATGGGAAATCATTCCGCATCTGAGGGAGAGAACATGTCGTCACTGATAAGGCCTACATATACATGTACACCAAGATTTTACGTCCTTGTTTTATAGGATCCTTGTTTTGTTAGTGAGACTATATCAGAAAGAATGTTCTAAAGTCCATGTTTGTGTCAGATGGCTACAAGGAAGTTCTATTTCATCCCTGCGAGTGATTGTTTTGACGACGCAGTCAACAACGTTCAAGCCAGATCAGGAATCGAATCGTAGAAGTGTGACAGAAGTATTCCTGTTGTGGTAGTTCTCTTGCACTCCTGCATTTTGTTCAACATGTTATAAGAAGATGGTGACCGAGAGGGCTCCTCGCCATATTGCTCCGAGAAATCCACACAATATCGCGCGACAAAGCGATAATACGAAACACAATGACAAAACAATAGAATTAGACGATGCAGCGATAGTACGACACGACAAGTTGATAGCGTGACACGACGGATAGAACGACATGTTATGGTGATAACATGACATGTTATCACGATGAAATCGAAGCAAAAAAGCCATAAAGCGATATGGTCACGCGATACGATGATATGGCAAAAGAACAATAATAGAGTGATGGTATGACAACAGACCGATATTGTGCAATTGCGTTATGACAATGTGACGACATGACAAAACTTATAACTGAAACTGAGGCTGATTGGCCAATTGCAAATGCAAGGAGCATAATATTATGGAAATGGCCCAAAGTAGTTGCAGAGCGACATCATTACCCGAACCATAACAATATACATGATATATTTCATACCTTGTTGTCTTCATATAAATACTTAATAATTATATTGTCATTGTTTGAATCGTTCAAAGCGCAACAACGACCACATGCATATTGCAAAAGTAAGAGCGGTAGCACCACATTACAATAGGGTCAATGCACGTTCATGGTGGGGTGGTTTTGATTGGTAGCAACTGTTTTACCTGTGACGTCGTGCCACGTCACACTGAAGCTCAATGGAACAACCTCGTAGGTCGATTGGAAACAGGAGACTTTGCAGTCAGTTGTAGCCAGGATATTGAAATGTGTTACAAGACACCATCAATTCCTCTGGTATCGATACGAAAAGTATGGCACGTCAATCGACTGACCCAGGTCGAGCCGTCCCCGTGTTACACTGGCTTCCAAGGCCCGCTTCATACGGCTACGTTTTTGGCAACTGATCTAACGCAATTCCCCGGGACTGGTTGTTGCCTTTGTTATTGTTTTTTCCCAGTGAGTGCCCGGATGTATAGCAGAAATCTAGACTAGTTCGCGACCTCTGCTGCGCCATTCGTTAGCGCATTAGTCACTTTTATGGATACCGGTAGTAATAAGGGCGTATGGTCACATTGATCAACAAAATGAAATACAGTTTTCGAGATAATAAGGAAATGTAGGTATCTTTGTGGGTAGCATCGGTAATGGTGACGAAGTTTTGATAAGTCACTTGCTTGGTAATTTTGCGATTTTCGTTTACACTATTTTGACTTGCAACATAAAGTAAATATTTCACCTGAGCATTGCTTTTTTTATAGTGTGAATATTATTTTGCTGTCAAAATGTGTAACATATTTATTAAACGTCTAAATATTCAGTTATTTTACAAATTGGCTGAAAAACATTTCCATCTCTATTATTTTGATAACGAATTCCAAACATTTTGATGTTTAATGTCATCACCAAGAGACTGAAAACGTTGAAAAGTACATGTCTATGTTGTTTGGCTTCTAATCCTACATAATAATCTGTTGTGATGTTTGTAGGCCCTTTTGATAGTCTTAATCAATCTGGACAGATTTTTTAGTCAAAATGACTGACTGACTGACTGATATAGAAGATTTAACGTGCGCTTTTCGCTTTTAGCGTATTTCGCACACGGGCCTGGCCGGACCATTTAGTGTATTCCGAAAAGGGTGAAAGTGGTTTGTGCAACCCAAGAGTGGGCTTTTAGGGGTTGCTTGTATTGAATTTTTGGAATTTTTAAATTTGGAATAAATGACTGAAATATTTACACATTTTATAAATTGCCTGAGAGAATCATATTTTACAAATTGACGGTAATATATACACCCTTACAAAGGAAAAGACCTGTGAAAACATCATCGCGCATTGAAGAATTTCCCAACCAAGACGTAGAGAAACAAGAACGAATTATCGGTTCAAACGAAGGAAAACAAAATGCAAATACCATAATTACAACCTACCAAATTTATGTGTATAAATTTTAGGCAGCTTCCTTGTTCGAGGAATGTATCCGTGAATATCCACACAAAGGAACAATATCCCACTCGTCTGCAGCTGTACAAAGAAACTTATTCGATGTCACATGCCTCTGTAACAATCAAATATTTTAAAAGATATATATCGTTTCGGGATATTATAACCCGTGTTCGTTTCTCAACTGATCACTTGGATTGTTTCAGGTGTTTCACATAGGTGTCAAGTCTCAAGGGTCGGCTGAGAAAGCCCACGTGACAACTATTTTCATAACGTCCACGGTTCCTAAAACATCCATTGAGTAATAGATAACAATGATCAATCAATCAACGTATGATCAGTTAACAATTTGAACAAAGTATGTTGTTTTTACATGGGCACTTCACGCCATGGTATGAGTGTATTCCCTTTGTTTTAGTAAACCTAGACATGTAAACACTCACTTTTGACATATCCACTGTGCAAGATAACAGTGATTAATCAATCAACGTATTTTCTGTTAATCCTTTGATGACTAGGAACGATCCGTTGATTTACAACAAAAAAAGTAAATCAACTGATCATTCATCTCTTGCTGGGCTGTCACGTGCATATTACATAACACACATTTCACCTCACTTCAAACCTGGATTTAGATTGAATAATTACCCCAGACACAATAAATGCCAAATGGGAACCTTTGTCGGGTAATCTAAGTGGTGCTACCACTAATTATACATGTAATAAATTCATTAACTGAGCATCAAGTGAATAACGACAAATACACAAGGGTAGGGTTATACGAGAAAACGTGGATGACAACAAGGGAGTAATAATCGTATAATCGACGCAATCCGAAATCCGAAAATGCTTTCACTGCATGGATACTTTTTTTAGTTTTAAACTATAACCATCTGGGGTATTTCCAAATGACGACATCCGATGAGCTCCGCCGTTCTTTTTGTCTGTTTGTTTAGGTTGAAGAAATTAATTAACATGCGCCCTTTGTCGAAATCTTTATAGATCACAGTTAACCAATCAGTGTTTATGCAAAAATGCGTAAAACAAATATTGCCCCCAGCCTCCAAGTTTATTTAACTGTCCTTGCAGACGGTAGCCAAGTCTCTGGTCACGCTCAGTTGCGTTGCGTATCATCCGGGTACTCACGGGAGAAAAAACAATAACAAAGGCAACAACCAGTCCGGGGAATCACGTTAGATCAGTGCCCCTTTAAATAACATGTTATTTTAACTACAGCCCTATCAAGGTAGTAAGCACATATTGGTGGCAAAAATTCACATACACGACTACAATTACCATGTAGAGTAGAAGTAGTTATTGAGCTAAAGTTTCATTTCATTCCTTTATATTAATGTGTATTCATGGCAAACAGACAGGCACTATATTCGTAGAAAGGTCATGATGCCCACAGTACAATTCACACTTACGACTAATTAATAAACTATCTAAGAACAAAGGATATGTTTTTCTTCCTTTATCCATTTAGTGCCCACTAAAATGGTTGTGTTGTTTCTAATAACATTGTCTTATTTACCATTACTTAGAATGAGACCGTGATATGACAAGACCTATCCGCTCATTGGGATACGCTACAGTCTCTGGTGCAACGAACCATGACCAGTGTTTTAAAACTTGAGTTCTTTGTTCCTACATGTATGTTATGAAAGAACACTATTTATCACCAATACTTGTTTTGGTGTCAGATGTGGATCTATGCCACCAATTTAATTATTCGAATACTTTTTGAGGGTTTTTTTTCGGTAAAAGATACTCAGTTTATGTAATTTTATAACCAGGTAAAGATGAAATATCATTTGTTTAAATTTTTTTATGAATAAGCCAAACATGCCATCTGTTGTAGTCACCTTATTGGTTTGACTACATATCACCTTACCATAAGTGCATATTGTCAGGATAATTATAATATTACAACTACATGCGGAGGAGGACATGAGTGCACATCAACAAACGTTAAGTACATATAATTGGATAATTATATATCATAAACGTTCTTTTATCTGAAGCACTTGTTTGAACTCCCATGCTCAATGTGTGAATGTGAATGTGTCAAAACGTAGATTCTTACATGTAGCTGTACATCTTGAAGAAGATTAAGGGTAGTCCCCAAGCGGAATGACACACGTTATTTTTTAACTGATACTATTAGCGATATGTGATTAATCAATGAAGTCGTTAATGGTGTCACTAAACGATCGACATTTCTCTTCTGATACGCTTGATTTAATTGCATTGTGATTAAATTTCACCAAGACCCCAGACATAAGTTTGATATAACGATTGTAACAGCAGAAGATTGACGCGCGAAAGAGACCGGTTAACTAAGGAATGACACCATTAACTATAATACACAGTTTTCATAAACATGTTTATGTTCAAAACATGTGGTGACTTTAGGATGTTGAGATCGCGGCATAAGTCATACATGACATAACGTGTTTAGTTACAATAATCAAATCCCCTTTTGGGACTTAAACATAAAGCTTAAGCACCAGTTTTATACCTCAACATATTTTTTCGGTGTATTAATGTGGTAATATCGTTTGGACACGACCCTTAACATTTCATTATTGCAGCAGAGAGCAGAGCAAAGCAGAGCAAAATACGATGCAGTTGATAATATCATATCATATCATATCATATCATATCATATCATATCATATCATATCATATCATATCATATCATATCATATCATATCATATCATATCATATCATATCATATCATATCATATCATAGATTTGAAAGTGATACTTAAACTTAATTTGAAAGTGATACTTAAACTTAATTTGAATCTGAAGAGTATTATGTTCAAGTGGTTTCTGTGATTCTGTTCATGCGTGTACATGTACATGTGGAACGCAATAACTGAGAGTATTGATTCAAGGTACATGTACCTTTCACTGCTATTATTAACTTAATAGACAAACACTTGGAAGGGAAATGTATGTAATAAAATCATTTTCATGTACGAGGAGGAAGACAAAGACAAAAACTATCACTATTGTCATAATAATATGCGATAACATCAAATCTTATAATGGTGTAAAACACTTTTGGCAATGCTAAATCTGCCCTTGAAATTTCGTATAATACAGGACCGGATCGGACCGTGGTCTCGTGGAAAGAGCGCCAGTCTGGAGAGCAGAACACTTCTTTTACTAAAAGACTTTGAAAGATGGTACTTGTTGAGGCATGGTACCTCAGTGGGCTAGCATTATTAAACCGACATTAGTTATGACGAGTACAAACAGTTCTACTAAACCGTTCATTAGTTTATTATTTATAGAAGAATTGGGTCTTGAACGAAGCATGGCCACATAGTTACACTATTCTTTCATGTCATGAGAAAATATATTTCTATATTTCTCGATTTTACACTTTTCCCTTTCCTCTGGACATATAATTATTATCCATTTGTTGTTGCTACTTTTTAATAATGATAAGGATGGTGTAAAAGAGTGGATAAATAGAATTTAAAGTCATTAGGAGAAGCTCTAGGAAATCTAGCAGGAAAAGCTGCATCTGCACTTCATGGTTTATCAAGAAGTTTTGTATCCTGGCTGAATTACAGCAGATGGCTGTGGTTTGACTATTCCTGTCTCACCCGTGCTTGGGTGAGTTATTAAGACAGTGCTAATATCTGAATTGATACCTAGAGTTTGTTTATCAGTAGTAATTACAATTTTATTATTATAACCTACCACTTGAACAATCTTAAGTTCCATGTTACTCGGTGTCATATTCAGACCTCTCCCAAAAACATAGTCTACTTTACCACCAGCATACTGTAGAGCATCTTGATATGGGTTGTTGGCCGAACAGATGACGAAATAGCATCCTCTACGTTTCAGCAAACTGCTTTTGTGCAACAAATGCTGCGAATTCCCCAATGATGTTTGTACGTGTTTGCGCCTGAGTCCCAACAACAAACAACCCATACATAATTTCTGACTGAGTCATTAAGTCTTTCAATACCGGGGCGAGTAATATCTTCTGATCTATTTAAAATGAATTCCAAGCATTTTCAGCATCTTGTGGTTGCTCAACCTGTTGAACAGCGAATACAACTCCACCCTCAAAGTTCATATGCTCATCTCTCCACTCGTTACTCGAGAGAGAAATGTCCTATCGAAGCCATCCACTGTTCAATACACTATTGCTGACTTCTTGAACAGAGCGTGTGTCACTGTATGGGATACCTAGACCATGATTAACTCCATGCAGACGCCAATCTATGTTGTTGAAATAGCAAATTCACCACACATGTGTTCATATGCCCGCTGATGATTGTATTGATCACTTGACGGATTCCATCCTGTGGTAATGGTTGACTTATATCTGCAAGGATACGTCTAATCTGATAGTATATATGAAAAAAGAAACACACACACACACACACACACACACACACACACACACACACACACACACACACACACACACACACACACACACACACACACACACACACACAGAATATAAAATTGTCGGTCCTATATGGTCTGAAAGGCCTATATGGAGGTTCCCTGATCCACACATCATAGTGATTTTAGGGATATTGCGATCAGATCATCTCTGTGTATAGTCAGTTAAGGTATTAGAAAACCAAGATGCATTCACGCATTTACTCTAAAGATATTTCTATCATGTTTCCCGTTCAAGTAATTAGTGTTTACAGGAGTTCAATACACAATCTCAGTTTTGTAACTATTTGGGTCTGACAGCACCAGTATAATATGATAAGGATTTTTAAACCGATTCAACATATTGTTGATATGAAATCCGTAATTATCAATAAATAGGTTATTACAGACAGGTGTTCAAAAGTCCCAATGGCCATGGATACTCGTTATGTCATGTTCATGTCGTCATTTATGTCAATTAGGCAAGCACATTCTTGGTATAAATAATCGTGTATATGCTCAAACAGTTTTTGTTTTCACATTGTCAATTCAAATTGAAGGAACATTATCACGACCCCAAACACGAACGTTCACTTCTGTTTCCCAAGTCTGTAGACACATTCTGGTTCCACTAGACGGTTACTGTAAAATAACTTGGTTTATCAGGGTTGTGTTATGTACTCCAAGTTGTGGGGAAAACTGATGAAATATATGGCTGACATAATGAAAGCTTGCTGATCCTTTTGTTTGTCGTTGTACTAATGACTATTTTTCACTGATTGTGGCCAAATGGTAACAGCAGCCTCTGTCCCGCTCAGAGACAAACATCAACACGTGGAGGTCAGGAAGTTATGTAACCGTCAAGGCAATGAGAGACATGTGGTGGAAGGAATAGCCTTGCTGTGGACCTACTGACCTCATGATCAGTCTGGCCAGAATAATTGGAGCGCCATTTTATCTCATTTTGCTGTTAACATTCTGTTTAAATATGTTTGTCCTATGAAGTAGGACGACTACGTCACTATTATTTACAAACTTCGGGTGATCGGGACATAATAGATAGATCTCATGTGTTAACAATATAGACCATACACAAGGAGACAGTCCTTGGTTAAAGAATAACACCCGCTGCAAAGACCTTGACGTACATCTTGTGTACAGATGTTTCTACCACTACATATTCGTGTAACTCGCATTTAAGAAACAAAATCATATCTTGAAGATTATTTCCGTATGAACTGCATTTCACCATGATACATGTCAACTTATGAAAAATCGTCAAATTATATGTGCGTATAATGTTAAACTGAAGCAATTTGAAATAATACCACAGATATTATTTAGGTTTTAAGTCTATGTTGTAGTTATGAATGTAGGACACTGAAATATAAATAATCAGTCAGGCGTTGTGAAGGGTAGAATAATTTGGAACAAGAGGTATTTAAATAGATTTTGTTTCCAAGATAATTAATATGATACATCACAGATATGGTCATAAGGACAAAAGAACATTTTAGCCAAATATAGGAAGAGTAGATCATTATTATATCCCAGTGGTTTTTTTTAGAGTATTACAATCTCGTGTTCCTTTTTAAAACTTACAAGGTTCTTGTAAACTCACACACACAAACAAATACACATACACGCACGCACATACACACCAAAATTTGAACATAGCACAGCACCATTGGTAGATCCCGATTGCAATTTTAACTATATCCATATACTAAGTGATCACAGGTCGTTCACCATAAATTCAATGTCACCAATGTCACCAATTGTAAAATCATGATTAAAGTAAGCATAAGTTCTAAAACAATTGAAATAATATACATTCGAGCATAAAAAGTATCTTCAAATGGGTCTCCACATGGACTGGACGGATCGGGGAAGATTTGCCATTACTATCGCCGTACATTATTTCACAATTGCAAGTTTTCTGTTAAGATAGGGGCGGTCGGGTAGCCTAGTGGTTAAAGCGTTTGCTCGTCACGCCGAAGACCCGGGTTCGATTCCCGACATGGGTACAATGTGTGAAGCCCATTTCTGGTGTCCCCCGCCGTGATATTGCTGGAATATTGCTAAAAGCGGCGTAAAACCATACTCACTCACTCACTCACTCACTCTGTTAAGATACTTAAATTATATGAACTATATGATCGCCCATGATACTGTGTTATAGACTACATGAACACACGACAAATGTTAAGTAATTATATGATGGTGATTTCATAAACATCATTTTATCCTCAGCTTGTTCTGTTCAGTTTGTTTAATTCCAATGGAAATGTTCATGCATCAATGTTTTATGAAGTTATGTACAAACGTAGATTTGTACCCTTGGTAAATTCATATAGCTGTACATCTTCCGTATTTTCAAACAGAAAAAAAACGCTTACTTGTTACACTGAAGCAGATGACATCTTTACTACCTTTGCGTTACAAAAGAAACTGAGCATATTCTATCCCAGTAGATGGAGAAGAGGATAATCCCATTGTTATGACATTTGTTGATATCACTCATGCGTGTTACAGAAAGAAGAAGAAGAAGAAAAATAGTTTATTTAAGTGTCCAGCGGTGTATACATAAAATTACATCAATTTATACAGGAGGTAAAATATATTTAAGAATTGACTTTCACTTTGTGTGAGTTCATTGGAGTATGAACCTTCATAGAGTGAGGGCCAAACATTGTATGAACGTCGTCGCAACCTCCGACGTTCATACAGTTTGGCCCTCACTCTATGAAGGTTCATACTCCAATGAACTCACACAAAGTGAAAGTCAATTCTTATAATTTTTTCATCACAATTTCTTACCTCAAAGGCTGTAGGCCAAGATCTAAACACAATTTCATTTACATACGTGTGACTTCATGTTTACACTGACCGCCATACAACAACCAGCTATATCGCAGAGTAAAATAGTTCCTCAAAAAGAGAGGTGACATAGGCGTATGGATGCACAACTTGCTCTTCAGAAACATCTTAAGCAGCACATGTGTTCAAATCATTATCCTCATTAGATGAGAAAGGTCTGTAAAGAACTACCTCAGTAAGTCAGTCACAATGACAGCGCGTCGTAATACATTTACATCAAGTACAAGACGTCAAAATGGTCGACACGATAAACGTGACGGGAGAGATTTCCGAAGTTGTTAATGAACGTGTGGCGGTTACATGTGTACGTCATCATTGATCAACTGGCCGATCATTGAAAAGTGAATAATGATGTGTCAAACAGACACCAGGGTAAATTCATAGATTGCCGGAGACGGTCAATGTCAGCCAAGGCACGGATCGAGTCGACACTACGATAGTTTAGATGTGCATTTTATCGTTTGTTCATTAGGATAGGCCGCAGCGAGGATATTCGTGAACAATCATGCAGTCACGCTCTCTGACATTTCTCAATGTACACTGAAACGCTCTGACCAAGAATAAAGGTTCTAAATTATCAGAAAGAACGCGTATGTGTGTTTTCGTGCTAGGGAATTCCCAGGGGTTTCCCCAGGAATGTGGAAGTACTCCGTAAGTGTTTACGTCATTTAAAGAACACGGTCTCTTGAAAAACGTATGAACGTCAAATTGTGTCGTTCATACACTTATGAACGTCAATTTCACTGTCATGTGACCGACCTCACGTCCAATGGAAAAGCCGTATATCGTGTAAACTTCAAATTAAAAAAATATTAAAAGATACACATCGCCCGGCCAGCGTGGGCCTATTAGACACTAATGTTCTTAAAAGCACTGCAAGTGCTAAAATACACCAAATTTGGTTAGGTCTACTAATTCCACAGTTATCGAAGATTGGCACTAAAAAAACAGACCGATCCTAACATCGCTAAAACCACCACACTAGCATACATACACGAAAATTGGCCAAATTGGTGTCACATATACACAGACGGATCCACAGACCCGATCTCAAAACACACAGGTTTTGGAGTCCACATCGCACAACCAACCAAAAACACCCAATCTTACTGACTCCCATACAACCAATCCATATTCACGGCCGAACTCATGGGCATGGCCTCGGCACTACACAATCAGCAATCTGTAAAACACCAAAAAATCCTCATCCTAACCGACTCCCTCAGTGGACTACAAGCCCTCAAAAATAAAAACACTAAAATCCGCCCCAAACTAATAAATCAAATACTCAAAAGTTCAAACAACTTAACTAAGGCAGGCAAACAAATAGAGTTCATTTGGATCCCCGCCCACGTAGGAATCTTTGGAAATGAAAACGCAGATAAAGCAGCAAAATTATCCCTTAAACTCCAAGAAATAAGCTTAAACTTACCCAGCTCAAAATCAGAAATCAAAAGTGTCACTAAACAAAAAATCAACAAAAAATGGCAAAATATATACCAAAACTCAAATAGCCAAATCAGGAAAGTACTCAAAAATTAAACCAAACTAACTAAACCAAAAATACTACACCCATCCCAAAAAATCGACAGAATAATTACTAAACTACAAACAGGCCACACCAAACTAAATAATCACCGTAAAATAGCTAATCTACACACAACGGGAAACTGCCCACATTGAAAACAACAAGACACACCAGAACACGTACTCATTCACTGCACACACTACCAAACACACCGAACAACACTACAGACCACCCTAATTCTTAAAACCGCACTTACGTAGAGGGGAATGTCCGAGTAACTCTCCATTCCTTAAAAATAATGGAGCAGAGTCCCCGCAGGGGCCGAGGCCCATTACTTTTAAGGAATGGAGAGTTACGAGGATATTCCCCTACTTAAAACTCATCCCTACTTTTACACTTTGAAAAATATTCTGTAGTTGTAAATATTTAAAAAAATTCAAATGCTGCTTCAAGATAATGTATAGTTGACAAGCAACTCTCCATTCCTGAAAAATAATGGAGCGTTCAAACAATAGAATGACGTCACAGATGTGTTTTAAACTAGACTCAATCCTAAATCCACAATATAAATTAGAAAAATTTAAAGCCTTGGGCATATACCTAATTTAAACAGGACTAATTAGTCGCATTTGAACCCCAAATAAAATATTAAAACCAAAACTAACTTATCTAACAACCACCCAACACACACGGCTCTCTTAGTTCGTCCTCCACCCACTCTTGATATCATTCATTCAAAATCTCAAAATTACTATATAAGCAGCCCACCTCCCCTCGCTGGGTTGCAAAAACTCACCTTTCCCCTTTTCGGACACGCATTAAATGGCCTGGCCGGGCCCGTGTGCGACATACGCTTGCAGTCGGAAAGCGCATGTTAAATCTCCATAAGTAAGTAAGTAATTGGCATGTTAGAGATCTTGACATGGCAAACCCGAAGAAGGTCCAGTATCATATGTCACAAAAAGGGGTCAGCAAGTCCTACTAGATGGCTACAGGTACAGACTCCACAACCGTAGGCTAACATATGTGCATTGGAAATGTGTACAACGTGGGTGCTTAGGGAAATGCACAACAGTTGGCCAGTTTGTGAGGAATCAGTCACCTCATAATCATCAACCAGACAACCTTGTAGCATTGCAGACTGTAAGCAGACTTCGACAGAGAGACAGAAAGACAACTCCCATCCAGATGATTTACGACGAGTAAGTTGCCCGACTCGACGTTCATGATGCTGCTGTCTTCCCGGCTTACCACAGCAAGAAGAGGGGCCTCTACAAACAGAGAAGAAAGACGATTCCCCCACTTCCACAGTCCCTGAGTGAAGTAGACCTTCCTGATATCTACAAGCAGTCAACCGATGGAGAGCCCTTTCTCTGTATAGATGACGGAGATGAAGACAAGGATCTGTGTTTTGCCACCAGTGACTGCCTTCACCTACTCCAAGAGATAGATACTCTGTACATGGATTGGACATTCAACAGCTGCCCTCCTCTTTGGGATCAGTTGTATGTCATTCATGGACCCGTAGGTACCAAGATGACACAGATAGTGGTCTGCCTTCTGCCAAATCGCCAGCGCCAGACTTACGAGCGTTTGTTCCGTGTTCTCAAGGATGCCGTCAACAGGTTCCCCACTACAGCCCCAAATAATCCAGACGGACTTTGAAGTTGCAGCTATTAGGGCAATAGGGACAATTTTTCCAGACTGTGATGTTAGGGGGTGTTTCTTTCATTACTCCCAGGCCCTTTGGAGGAAGGTGCAGAGACTAGATTTCAATGCTCTCTATCAACAGAATCCTGAAGTCAACGCCTGGGTCAGCCGTTCAGCCGCACTTCCACTTCTTCCTGTCAACCTGGTGCAGGATACATTCATAGATGTCATGAACAGTGCTCCAGAGATCCCACAAGCTGTACAGTTCCATGACTACATGACCAACACCTGGATTGATGACCATGCTCAGTTAGGACTAGAGAAGAAGGAAAGAAACAAGCTTGCTCAGTATCTCCATGGCGCCCGTCCACCACCCCGCAAGAGAATCTACGTAGATCAACCAGAGACTAGAAAGGCTACAGGAGCAGCTTCGACCGGGTATCAAGTCTCCTCTCCAGTTCCTTGATGCAGCTGGATGTGTTGTAAAACTGGGCGAACAAAGCAACTATTTTGTGCAACTCTGTGACACATGAAATATGATAAATGAAAATGAATGATACATATGGTTGATGTATGAGATGTTGAATGTAAGTCTGAGATGTGTATAATGTAAACTGAAGGAAATGTATATATGGATAATGTAAGATGTGTGATAAAATGGGAGTGTGAATGTGATGTTTGAATCATAATGTACATGAAATATGATGTATGAAACTATGTATGATGTATGATGTATGAAATATCAGAAGAAATGTATGAATAAAGAAAAACCACTAAATATCATTTTCTATTTCTCCTTTTTTCTAACATTTGAAATATTGGGTTCACGTTTCTTTGTTCTTACATATGTTGATACCTGTGCCATCAAGGCTCATATACAGTTCCCGAACTAAATATATCCAATACAGCCGATGCTAGTCAATCATATTTGGCAAGACTAGATTACTGCAGTTATATATTTTATTAATATAATTAAACAGTTGTTTTATTTTTTGTAAAATATTTTCATTTCAGAAACTAGATGTTAGTCCGCCAGTCTAGTCTAAACTCGCATTAATTTGGTTACACGTTTCATGATTTACAGTATTCGTGAAGAATATTTAACAATTAGCCACAGTTAGAGCCTTTCGTAGGAGTAGAGGTAATGATAAGAACAGACTTGGTAAGTATTTTATGATATTCATGCTAGCTCAAAAGAAACTTTGATTTATGTTTGTAGTACACCCCAAAAAGAGGGATTACACAAGTGATATATTGAGATGACATACAACTTATACATACTTACGTGTATAAACTACTATCAAAGAGTGAGGATAACGGGTGTTTGCAAAAAAAGTGAGCGTATCCTGCACCACCGGTGGAACAAACACATGCAAAGGCAAGTCAGTTGTTAAACCCGAAAAATACGGAAACGTAGGGCACAAGTCAAAACAAAGAATTTCATCGGACATAACCCCATTTGCTACTTCTGTGGTAGTCACCAATCAACCCATTTATACTTCAAAAAAAAACTTTAACCCTTTTAAAGCTTTTGAGAAATTCAAAAGTATGAGTAAGGTCAGACAAAGCAAGAAGCACAAATGGGGCGTGTTTCGGCCAATGATTAGAGTATTCTTGCAAGTCTAAGGGTCCAACAGGAGTTATTTCTGCAATATGCTATTTCAAAACCCAAAATTCAGAGTGATATTTATGAAAAGAAAAATTGAAATAATACAAATATATATTCCTTCTAGGTCAAGGCTATCACTTGAAATCAAAATAACAAAGCAGATTTTAGTCAAAGACACATCTCTTGGGGTAGAAGTTCATCTCTGTCACCGTTCTATGGTATTTCTGGAAAGGAAAGTTAACTTACGTGAAGGGCTTAATGTTGCTGTTTTAGCGCAAAGATATAAACTCTTACTGACTGCTCAGTAACATTCGTGTAATATTAGTAATATTCAAATAAGTGTACTTGTTCTTGGTGTGTGTGTGTGTGTGTGTGAGAGAGAGAGAGAGAGAGAGAGAGAGAGAGAGAGAGAGAGAGAGAGAGAGACGTGGATACATATACTCACACGCAAAAGAAACGCAAGTTGTTTTAAGCAAATAGGTAACAAACACGGAACCATAAATTGATACGAGTTTTAGCATGTAGTGAATCCTGATGGTGATATCATTATTTTTGGTTGCATTTTGGAAGCCCCGAGTAAAAACGCAACATAAAAAACGAATCGCCAAAACGCACCATTTCAATGAATATGTGGGTATCATGCACCCATTTCTCGCGTAATAGAAAATGCACGAACTGTAGTGGGTATAAAAATGTGGCTGATTCTTGGACCTACCTTTACTTGGTCGACAATGCCACGCCTAACTCAAATTCAGAGAAACCAGGCTAACGGACGTTTATGAATGATAACATAACCACAATTTACCGTCTCCTGCATCGATACAATGCTACACCGACCACAGATGACGTTCCTCGGAGCGGTCGTCCCAAGGTCACCACACCTCGACAAGATCGGCAGATTACCCGTCAACACCAGCGTCATCCGTTCCTAACTGCAAGTGAAAGTGCTCGACAGACCATAGGAACACATAATCGACACATGAGCCGGGACACTGTGATCCGACGTCTCCGTTCCAACAAACTCAGATGTCGCCGACCAGCACGTCGTCCTGTTCTCCAACCACGGCATTGACAAGCACGACTGCAGTAGGCACAGGGGTCATCACAATTGGCGTCATCGTGAGTGGAGGTGTGTCATCTTCTCTGATGAAAGTCGCTTTTGTGTCTCCCATGCAGACGGAAGAGATAGGAATTTGGCGGCGGCGTGGTGAACGTTTTGCTGACAGAAACGTTGTGACTTAATGCGAGACTTGGACCCATGTGCTTTCTGAATTTTGGTCAAGGTCGGGGACACGGCGTCACTGCTCAGCGGTATATCGACCAAGTGATCGGACCCCACGTTGTTCCATTTTTTGCACAACATCAACTACACATTTTCCAGCAGTACAACGCTCGTCCCCATGTTGCCAGAGCTACCATGGCCTTTCTGCAACAACACAACATCCGTGTTCTACCGTGGCCAGCCCTCAGCCCTTATCTGAACCCCATCGAACACTTGTCGGATGAGATTCAAAGGCGTCTGCACAATGTGCGCCCAGTCCCTACAACTGCCAATGTGTGCAGGAGGATCCCTAGGGCCTTCACAAATCGTCTAATCCACTCAATTTACAGGAGATGTGTGGTAGTGAACAGTGCTAATGGTGGTCACACCAGGTATTGACCCAAAACTGTGTAAGCCCTTAACATTTAAAAAAAACCAATGTCATCTGCCTTTTAATCCATTAAACTGTCTTCAGACAATTTTTGTCAATCTTGCCCTATTAGTATTTCATGTCTTTACTGTTGAAAATAAATAACATGTAAACTGCATACTCGACTTGCGTTTCTTTTGCGTGTGAGTATATATATAAGCAACCAATGTATTATGATCAGGGTCCTTTAGTATCCCTTTAGTATCAGCAAGTGCGAATCAGGTCCTAACACATCTGTATTATCTTGTTTCACGCGCTGTACAGTCGAACCTCGATTATCCGGACAAATGTTTTTTTTCTAAAATGTTGTCCGGATAAATAGGTTTCTGGATATCTGAATACCTTGTTAAATGACCAGAAATCCTTCCCCTACCTCAATTCTACCGAGGCATATGTGAAATGAATGGCAAAAATATGATTTATGAAGGATCGACCAATTACTAATAAAATACATTGTGCTGTACAGACCTACACAGCATGATGTGACAGCGCACGGCATTTTTGAAAAGGTTGAAGAATTGCATAAGTAGCCTAGTTTAGACAATGCACTTGTTTTGTGTACAGATGTGACGGCGAGGTTAGGGCAACCTGAGACACATGAGCATTCATAGCCTGTATAAGTTGACTGCCAAGGTTGAACTCATTCATGTGTGAAAAATAATGTCGAGGCATCTGTACATCTTCTTTGTCGAATTGCATTAATAAAGTATACTGGCTAAAAAACAACAACGCATAGCTGAAATCTGTTTTCAAACTTGACTGTTATTAAAGATGAAGGCTTGAACTCAATATACATGTCATTGCTAACTGTGAATATTACCTTACACTAATTGATGTTGTTGTGTTAAGAAATGGAGGCACTCTCAGAACTTGTGAAAATGGTTTATAAAGGAATTCAGTTATTGGCTGTTACATATTATAAATATTTAGGAATTGTTTTCTCTTCTCGTTTAGTTTGACCAAAGGCATGTGAAACATTGGCGATCCAGGCAAGAAAAGCTGTTTTTCTGTTATTTAAATATTTTATAAGTTTCCAAATATTTCCTTTTCTGTTGCATGTAGAATTTTCGATACTAAAATATTACCGATTTTGACATATGGTTCCGAGATTTGGAGATTCAAATATAACGATAAAATAAAAAAGGTTCAAAGTTGGTATTTTAAAAAATTCATAGGTTTATCTACATATTCTTCCAGCAAATGTGGCATAGTAAAATAGACAATTCCCTTTTTTAGAAGTTATTCTAGTTTTAAGACACTGTTAACACCCGAATCCTATATTCTACATTTAGAACACAAGGATTTGATTAGAATTTTGTGTAATTTTAGATGCTCTTCTCACCACTTGAATATTCAAAAATTACAATTCTCAAATGATTTTAATTCCTCAAATGTATTAGAAAGTTTATGTGAAAAATGTGATTTGGCAGTTAAAGAAAATGAGTATCATTTTTTTATTGGTATGCCCGGCATACAGAGATCGTCGCCAACAATTTATTCCATCATATTTTCATAAATTTCCTTCAGAGGATAAGTTTGAATTGTTAATGGCAATTAGTGATGTACAAAAAAGAATTGCTCTGTTCCTTAAGAGGAATTTAATTTCTTTATAGTTTGAAACTGATCAAACAAATCATTGTATGACATTTTGTTCCACGCATGCATGCATGTTGTAATGGATGAAATTTCACATTTGCTCTATAAAATATGAATGGATCTTTTGTACTGTAGGTCGTGAGGCCCATTATACAGAGATAAACACGTTGGATATATATTTGTTGAGCACGAAACCATGAAGTGTAGCCCGGACATTTCCTCGAAATTATGGGCGGCCATGTAGCTTCAATATTTTAACAAGTTATATCACTGAACAGAAGTCGGGGGTTTACAGCACTTTGATGCCATAGAAAGGATTCATTTATATGTTTGCAAAAAGTATTTAGGTGTTAAAATAAACACTTCCAGCTTGGTGGTGTATGGAGAATGTGGAAGATTCCCTCTCTATGTATATTCAAATATAAAAGTTATTAAATACTGGCTGAGACTTATTGACATGCCCTCATATAGACTGCCACAAAAGTGTTATAATGTGATGATAGTTTATGATAATAATGGGAAAGGAAACTGGGTTACAGGTGTTAGAGAATTACTTTTCAGTTGTGGCTTTGGTGATATTTGGCATAACCAAAATGTGTATTCCAAACCAATGTTTATACTTTCATTAACCCAGAGATTAAAGGATATTTATTTACAATCTTGGACTGCATCATTGACTCTAACAAACAAAGGTTTTTATTACAAAATGTTTAAATCAGAAATAATTATGGAAGATTATTTATCAAAAGTTAATGTTAAAAATTTCGAACGGCTCTTTCACGTTTTAGATGTTCTTATCACGACCTTTTAATAGAAACAGATAAGCTATATTGTTAGATTTAGTTCTCAGGATATTAGTTGAAGTGCATGACGTAGCAGTCCCCCCGTGTACTCAATATATGCTATTTCACGTTTTAGATGTTCTTATCACGACCTTTTAATAGAAACAGGGCGCTATGTAAACATTCCTCGTGAAGAAAGAATCTGTAATCTATGTAGTTTAAACTCAGTAGAAGATGAATTTCATTTCTTACTTGTATGTCCAGTGTATTTACACCTAAGAGAGAAAAATACCTGCAAGCTTATTATTACAGGTACCCTAATATTGGTCAAGGTGTATTCAGTAAACAAAGATCTGAGGGGCTATATTTTCTTCATTGAACACACGCTGCGTCCATCGCAGTTTGTGACTTTCTAATCTAATTGGGAATCATGCAGTTGTTAGGCTTACGGATACTAACGAACAAGCTCTTGTTTGGCAGGTAGGTTTTGTTAAGATTTGTTATCCTGTTCTCTCTCTCTCTTGAATTACTACACAATACACTGCCTGGAATCCCAGCTTCAGTGACTACGGTGTGCAAAGATTGTTTGTGAATGAGATAAGCTATATTGTTAGATTTAGTTCTCAGGATATTAGTTGAAGTGCATGACGTAGCAGTCCCCCCGTGTACTCAATATATGCTATTTCACGTTTTAGATGTTCTTATCACGACCTTTTAATAGAAACAGGGCGCTATGTAAACATTCCTCGTGAAGAAAGAATCTGTAATCTATGTAGTTTAAACTCAGTAGAAGATGAATTTCATTTCTTACTTGTATGTCCAGTGTATTTACACCTAAGAGAGAAAAATACCTGCAAGCTTATTATTACAGGTACCCTAATATTATTAAATTTGTTACATTGCTGTCAAACACAAAAAGAAGTATCTTACAAAATGTTTCCATGTACATATATTATGCCTCTTTATATCGACAGAACCTTATGAAAGAATAATCTTAGCTGCTTGGTATTAGGAAACTATTGTGTATATACATTAAGTACATATTTATAGATATTTACCATCTGAATAACCTACAAACAAAAGAGTTAGAAATGGTGTTAAACTACTAGGCTGTCATATGATATTGTGGGACGTGATATTACAAATGGTTAAGTATAGTTATATGTATATGAAATGATACGATGTGACATGACATGATGTGATATGATATGAAGTGTTGTGGTGTGATATGATACATGAGGGGATATGATGCAATATATTATGTGTATTATAGAAACTGTGTAAATACTGTTTTTAGTGTACATATTATATGGCTTGCGGTCTTTCAGTGTTGAATAAATATTGATTGATATGAAATAAATTGGCATGGAATGACATGGCAGTATATGGTATGATATGATAAGATATGATGGGACAAGCTATGACATTGCTAATGTGTTGTGTGATATGACATGTTGAAATGTGATACAGTATAGTTGTGATATATGGTACGATGGTATGTATAGTATGTTATGATAATGTTATATGAAATAATACTATATAGTATGATCTTATGATAATGATACAATATGATATGATGTTATAGAATATGTTGTATGATATAACAAGTTGTGATATGGTAATATAGAAATTATGAAATTACAGGGTATGGTATTGTACTGTATGTGTGAAATTATGTGACTGCGTTGAAATGCGAGGTGGGATGACGTGAGGTGATCTGGTGAGATATGTACATAAATTGTATAAAACTGTATATTCTTCAAATTGTACTAAAGGCCTGTGGCCTCTTCAGTATGTGAAATAAAGTGTAGAATAATGAAAGATTAGAATAATCACTGAACATTGGTCAAGGTGTATTCAGTAAACAAAGATCTGAGGGGCTATATTTTCTTCATTGAACACACGCTGCGTCCATCGCAGTTTGTGACTTTCTAATCTAATTGGGAATCATGCAGTTGTTAGGCTTACGGATACTAACGAACAAGCTCTTGTTTGGCAGGTAGGTTTTGTTAAGATTTGTTATCCTGTTCTCTCTCTCTCTTGAATTACTACACAATACACTGCCTGGAATCCCAGCTTCAGTGACTACGGTGTGCAAAGATTGTTTGTGAATGAGATAAGCTATATTGTTAGATTTAGTTCTCAGGATATTAGTTGAAGTGCATGACGTAGCAGTCCCCCCGTGTACTCAATATATGCTATTTCAGTATCCAAGTATCTTCAGGCGAAAATTCCCCAGACAGTGGAAAATATTCATCCTTATTCTAACACAATATTTACAAACAAATGAGGAAAAGAGAAAAACGATTTATGTGATGAGTGAAGCACTGTATGTGTGATTCCAAATCTCTGGGATGAAGGCCTGTCCTTGAACCCAACTGGTTGTCACATGAAGGCAGTCACTTATGGGCCAGCAGGAGAGTCAGCAATGGCATCAAGCCACACATCATCCACCTTGTCACGAGGTACTAGAGGGAGGGAAGCAGCTCTTCTCACCAGTTTCTTAACCTCCTCATCTTCCTTATAGTCCATCACCAGACTTTCTTTCTGCACCCTCCTCCAGATGAAGTGAAGGGGGTGTCAAGCGTGGGAAGGCACGGCGTCGGCTGGCGAGCTGGTGAGGCGAGTTACTGCTTCTTCCTAGCCAGGAGCCTCCTGGCTAGGTCAAGCTCTCCGGGAGGAAGTGCTCGGAACAGTGCGATGGTGAGTGGTGAGGCGGGCGGCGTCGTTGATGATGAAGAGTGGACTGACTGGGAGATCACAGTCAACCAGGAATTCCGAGAGATCCTGGTAGCTGTGAATCTCGTGTTCAAATCTTTCTTCACCCCAGTACTGCACCAGCACCAAGGGTGGGCGTGGGCGGTTGCTGGGGTAGATCTTGCCGCTCTCCTGCTGGTAGCAGGGGTTAGTGTGGACCTTGTGCTGCTCCAGAATGAGGTCTGCCTGCTGTGCAAGGTGGACACGGTCGTCTACCTCAACATCTTGTTCCGGGACCGGGTCGGTCTGGACTTGGCTGATGTTGAGGGAGGGGCCTGCTGTCTGGGTTTCCGTGGTCTTGCAGGCTGGTGGTGTTGGGAGGGGGGAAGAGTCAGGGGAGAAGATACTTCTCCTCTTTCTCTTTTTCCTTCCGTGGCCAGTCCCTTCCAGCGTGCGAAAGGGCTCCTCCCCTCTGGATTCGAGGGGAGCGAGTTCCAGTGCAGCTGTCGGGGGTGCATGGGTGGTGGGAAGGCTCTCCTGGGTCTGGTGGAGCCTTCTTCACTGTAGGCGGCCTGGCCTTCTGTACCGGGCGTGTGGTGCAGCAGGGGTAGGGGCCGGGGTCTTCTTCTCCTTTGGCTTTGTCTTGGCCGGAGCTTTGACCAGAGGCCTTTTCCCTTGACCTAGGTCAAAGGAGATGGAGATGGTGGAAGAGTTGGACTTGTACGAAGTCCGGAGGGAGTAGTCCCCAACCCTGTAAGCCAGCAAGGGCTCCAGGATGGCAACTAACTCCCTCGGTAGAGATAGAGCGATATCTCTCATGGTAGAGCGTGGGTTGCGAGCTGGGAAGGACACGTCTGCACGGGACGACATGGAGTGACTGACTGACTGACTGATATAGAAGATATAACGTGCGCTTTCCGACTGTAGCGTATTTCGCACACGGGCCTGGCCAGACCATTTAGTGTATTCCGAAAAGGGTGAAAGTGGTGTGTGCAACCCAAGAGGGGACTTTTAGGGGTTAGATGCGCTTAATTAGGTCTGTTTTGATTAGGAATACGCCTAAAGCCTTGAAGTATTCTAGTTTATTTTGAGGGTTTAGTATTTCATCTAGAGTAGGAACCTTATTTAGATTGAGGGTGGTTTGTAGTGTGGTTCTGTATGTTTTGTAGTGGGTGCAGTGGATGAGTGCGTGTTCTGTGGTTTCGGGTTGTTTGCAGTGGGGGCAGTTGCCTGTGGTGTGCCTTTTAAGTTTTTTTAGGTGGTTATTTAGGTTAGTGTGTCCTGTTTGGAGTTTTGTAATTAATCTGTCAAATTTTTTTGAGGGGTGTAGGATTTTAGGTTTGGCTAGTGGTTTTCTTAGCACTTTTTTGATTTGGCTATTTGAGTTTTGATATTGATTATGCCATTTTTTGGTTATTTTTTGTTTGTTAACACTTTTAATTTCTGATTTTGAGATGGGTAGGTTTAGGCTTATTTCTGGTATTTTGAGAGATAATTTAACTGCTTACTCGGCGCTTTCGTTGCCGTAAATTCCTACGTGGGCGGGAATCCACAAGAAGGTTATTTGTTTGCCTGCTTTTGTTAGGTCGTTGGAGCTTTTAAGTATTTTGTTTTGGAGGGCTTGTAGTCCACTAAGGGAGTCGGTGAGAATTAGGATTTTATTGTTGTTTTTAGATTGTTGGTTATGCAGGGCTGAGGCCATGCCCATAAGTTCGGCCGTGAATATGGATTGGTTGTTAGGGAGTCGGTAAGATTGTGTGGATATAACTGGTTGTGTGGTATGGACTCCGAAGCCTGTGTGGTTGGAGATCGGGTCTGAAGATCCGTCAGTGTATATGTGTCACCAATTTGGCCAATTTTCGTGTATGTATGCGAGTGTGGTGGTTTTAGCTATGTTTGGGTCGGTTTGTTTATTTATTTTGGTTTGCTAGCGTTGTGTCTATTTTGGGTATTTTGAGTTTAGGGGTGAAGATATTTGATTTTTTGCAGTTTTGTTTAAGATTTTGAGTTTGGTGTTCATTGAGGTAGTTAGTTATTCTTTGGGATATTGGGGTGAATAAGGGGTGTTTGCGAGCTAGAGCTTGGTTTCTTGGGCTAATGTTTTGGTTAATTAAATTTGTTTGGGACGCGGCCCAGAAATTAAGGCTTAGATGTTCCCTGCGTAAATTTAGTGGCATTTCCCCTGTAAGTGCCTGAAGTGAGGTGTAGGAGGTGCCATGTTGGGTGCGTGTAATTAGTTTAAGGGCTTGGTATTGTATTGAGTCAAGTTTTTTAGATAGAGAGTTGTTTAGGGTATTGCATATGGCGCAGCCGTAGTCTAGTTTTGATCTAATTAGTGCTGTATAGAGTGAGAGGAGGGTATCTTTGGAGGCTCCCCAGTTAGAGCCGGTGAGACATCTTAGTGTGTTAAGGTCTTTGCTGCATCTAGTTTTTAGGTTTTGGACGTGAGCCTCCCAGGTGAGGTGTTGATCGAAAATGAGTCCTAAGAATTTGGTTTGTTTTTGGAATTTGATTGTTTGGTTGTTTAGCTGGAGGATTGGGAAGGCAGGTTTCACGTTTTTATGTTTGAATACTACTCCTGTTGTTTTATCTGAGTTAAGGGAGAAGCCCCATTTGTCTGCCCATTGTTGTATTTTATTTAGAGATTTTTGGATTAAGTTTTCTGCCGTTTTAATGCTTTTAGTGCGGATCCATGGGGCTCCGTCATCCGCGAATTTTGAAGTGTTTAGTTTAGGGGATAAGTCCTCGAATAGATCGTTTATCATTATATTGAAGAGGGTTGGGCTGAGGATGCTGCCCTGGGGAGTGCCATTTTCTAGGGGACACTGGTCCGATAGCGTGTGGTCTATACCCACGGTTATTTTGCGATTGTTTAGGAAATCTTGGATGAAGTTTATTATTTTTTAAAGTTTTTGTATTAGCCCGTGGTGCCATACCATATCGAAAGCTTTAGAGAAGTCGAGGAATATGCCTATGGTGTATTGCTTGTTTAGCTGTCCTGTTTTTATATCCTGTTCTAGTCGGGCGAGGTTATCGAGAGTTGATAGGCCAGGAGTGAAGCCGCTTTGGTCGGGGTTTATGATGTTGTTTTGGTCTAGGTAGTGCTGTAGCCTATTTTTAGTCATAAGTTCCATTATTTTGCAGAGATTTGAGGTTAGGGAGATGGGCCTATAGGAGTTTGCCTGATCTGCTGGTTTATTTGGTTTAGGTATTGGGATTACTAGAGCTTCCTTCCATGAGGATGGGACCTGTCCGTTTAGGTAGACTAGGTAGTATAGTTTAAGTAAAGTTTGGAGTAGTTTGGTAGGTAAGTGTTTGATTATTTGGTAAGAGGTGGGGTCTAGGCCAGGGGCTGTTCCTTTTTTTCTATTGTTTAGTACGTGATTTAGTTCTTCTAGGGTGTAAGGCTGGTTTATTTCTAGGTTGTCTTGTCTGTTTTCTTTGGAGAATTTGGTTTCTTTTTTTAGTTTATCTTGGAATTTCTTACTGAAGTTACTGTAGCTACTAACTTTAGAGATTGTTTGGCTAGGTTGTTGGCCTTTTGGGTGGGGTTAGTTGAGTTGTTTATATTGGGGCTTTTTTGTGCCGTTTGATGCCTCTGATGGCGTGAATTTTGCGCCACACCTTCCTGGCGTCGGTGTGGTGGTTTAACTCCTCACAGAATTTTTTTTCCAGTTTTTGGTTTTAGCAGTTTTAACTAGGTTTTGGACTTGGTGCCAAAGGACACCGACATCACAGGACTAAGTAAATAGTTTGTTGAATGTTGTTTCGTGAATACACATATTGCGTAACACATTCCCAGAGCACAAGCCCAAATGGGCGGTCCCTTTGTGACAGGTATTAATTAGATAATGTATTGCCACCACATTATGTCCCGGCACTTTTATGTAAGGGAATGGACCTAGTCAGTGCATGGGTCTGTAACCACTTTATAACATCAAAGTAACATGAATGTTACGTAATTCGTATTAAAATAAAAATTATAGGTTATAACATGAATATTATTGCGCTTTTGAGGATAAAAGTGAAACTTTTGTTTTGGGATGAAAGTACAAAAATACCCTTAAAAAGACATGATTAAAGAATTTCAGAATCAACTGTATCTATGCACGACTTCACACAAACTATATTTACATGCATGGCACAAAGATTAACAGGAAATAATAATGTTGGTCATGCTTGTTAATTTCTACATTTCATTGTTATTGGTATTCTGAGGATGTTGTAATTATACACGCTTTCTGGTCTTCTGTGACGTAGAATACATGAACTGGTTGAGTGACTCTCTACAATCAACGTGAGAGGATAACCCACACATATATCCACGATCCTTTTACAAAGAGAAAGAAAGGATCATACATCCTACAGATATCATATCTACCTGGTACTAAAAGTTCGCTATAATCCCCTCTGATAACAAACTGTTAAATTTTATATCCCCAAGCACCAATACTCAGTATGTTCATGGAGTAATTGTCAAAGTCAGAAAACAACTTAATCAGGGTGTAGAGCCTGAAGTAAGCCAAGATGTAATACGAGTGTACTGTTGCCATGACAGGAGATGTTCGAGAAAGACAATGTCCTGACCTGCCGGAGTCATCAATGTCGTGGTGACTTTGAAAAAGGACACGTTTGCACCTTATATATGGGCAATTTAGTCCAAGAGGCTACCATCAAAAACCGTATTTTGTTCTTCTCCGGGGGAAAACCATCAAACTTAGAATTTGATAAACGGGGACGTAACACAGCTAATTTCCATACAAAATATTTTATTTGAAAATATACCACTGTTACCTTTACCATACAATTTTAAAGAAAACTGTAATGAAAAAAGCAAATCTATACCAAATACAGTCACTTATGCTACCACTCCCTGCAGTTATCGCCATAGTCTTCTTCGCAGCCACGTCGCCACTAGCTGCTTCGTTTTCAACAACAACATCTCCAATAGCATTCCCTCCTGTATCACCCTCCTCCCCTTTCCCCACGTGATCATTAACGATGTTGTCGCTTTCGCCACTGTCGTCATGGTTGTTGTTGACGCCTGGATCGCCATGGTTGTTGTTGACGCCTGGATCGCCATGGTTGTTGTTGACGCCAGGATCGCCATGGTTGTTGTTGACGCCTGGATCGCCATGGTTGTTGTTGACGCCTGGATCGCCATGGTTGTTGTTGACGCCTGGATCGTTAACGTCCCACCTGTCAGTGAAGGTGTGAGGTCGTCGTGTTGTTGTGAGGACATCGTTGCCGCGTGTTGAGGTGGTCGTTGTAACTGGAGGCCGACTTCTCTTGGTAGTCGCGTGGGTAATGGTAGTGTTACTTGGCATGGTCTTGGCAACCGTTGTCGTTTGCGTTGGAGATGTCGTTGGTGTGGTTGTTGCCGTAGTGGTAGTAGCAGGGGTAGGTGTTGTCGTCATCGTCGTTGAAGTTGAGGTCGTTGTAGGGGGCGCTGCTGTGGTTGTTCTGGGTGTCGAGACAGTGATGTCATCAAAGTATCTAGCAACTGTTGGGGTGAATAAGGGGTGTTTGCGAGCTAGAGCTAGAGCTTGGTTTCTTGGGCTAATGTTTTGGTTAATTAAATTTGTTTGGGACGCGGCCCAGAAATTAAGGCTTAGATGTTCCCTGCGTAAATTTAGTGGCATTTCCCCTGTAAGTGCCTGAAGTGAGGTGTAGGAGGTGCCATGTTGGGTGCGTGTAATTAGTTTAAGGGCTTGGTATTGTATTGAGTCAAGTTTTTTAGATAGAGAGTTGTTTAGGGTATTGCATATGGCGCAGCCGTAGTCTAGTTTTGATCTAATTAGTGCTGTATAGAGTGAGAGGAGGGTATCTTTGGAGGCTCCCCAGTTAGAGCCGGTGAGACATCTTAGTGTGTTAAGGTCTTTGCTGCATCTAGTTTTTAGGTTTTGGACGTGAGCCTCCCAGGTGAGGTGTTGATCGAAAATGAGTCCTAAGAATTTGGTTTGTTTTTGGAATTTGATTGTTTGGTTGTTTAGCTGGAGGATTGGGAAGGCAGGTTTCACGTTTTTATGTTTGAATACTACTCCTGTTGTTTTATCTGAGTTAAGGGAGAAGCCCCATTTGTCTGCCCATTGTTGTATTTTATTTAGAGATTTTTGGATTAAGTTTTCTGCCGTTTTAATGCTTTTAGTGCGGATCCATGGGGCTCCGTCATCCGCGAATTTTGAAGTGTTTAGTTTAGGGGATAAGTCCTCGAATAGATCGTTTATCATTATATTGAAGAGGGTTGGGCTGAGGATGCTGCCCTGGGGAGTGCCATTTTCTAGGGGACACTGGTCCGATAGCGTGTGGTCTATACCCACGGTTATTTTGCGATTGTTTAGGAAATCTTGGATGAAGTTTATTATTTTTTAAAGTTTTTGTATTAGCCCGTGGTGCCATACCATATCGAAAGCTTTAGAGAAGTCGAGGAATATGCCTATGGTGTATTGCTTGTTTAGCTGTCCTGTTTTTATATCCTGTTCTAGTCGGGCGAGGTTATCGAGAGTTGATAGGCCAGGAGTGAAGCCGCTTTGGTCGGGGTTTATGATGTTGTTTTGGTCTAGGTAGTGCTGTAGCCTATTTTTAGTCATAAGTTCCATTATTTTGCAGAGATTTGAGGTTAGGGAGATGGGCCTATAGGAGTTTGCCTGATCTGCTGGTTTATTTGGTTTAGGTATTGGGATTACTAGAGCTTCCTTCCATGAGGATGGGACCTGTCCGTTTAGGTAGACTAGGTAGTATAGTTTAAGTAAAGTTTGGAGTAGTTTGGTAGGTAAGTGTTTGATTATTTGGTAAGAGGTGGGGTCTAGGCCAGGGGCTGTTCCTTTTTTTCTATTGTTTAGTACGTGATTTAGTTCTTCTAGGGTGTAAGGCTGGTTTATTTCTAGGTTGTCTTGTCTGTTTTCTTTGGAGAATTTGGTTTCTTTTTTTAGTTTATCTTGGAATTTCTTACTGAAGTTACTGTAGCTACTAACTTTAGAGATTGTTTGGCTAGGTTGTTGGCCTTTTGGGTGGGGTTAGTTGAGTTGTTTATATTGGGGCTTTTTTGTGCCGTTTGATGCCTCTGATGGCGTGAATTTTGCGCCACACCTTCCTGGCGTCGGTGTGGTGGTTTAACTCCTCACAGAATTTTTTTTCCAGTTTTTGGTTTTAGCAGTTTTAACTAGGTTTTGGACTTGGTGCCAAAGGACACCGACATCACAGGACTAAGTAAATAGTTTGTTGAATGTTGTTTCGTGAATACACATATTGCGTAACACATTCCCAGAGCACAAGCCCAAATGGGCGGTCCCTTTGTGACAGGTATTAATTAGATAATGTATTGCCACCACATTATGTCCCGGCACTTTTATGTAAGGGAATGGACCTAGTCAGTGCATGGGTCTGTAACCACTTTATAACATCAAAGTAACATGAATGTTACGTAATTCGTATTAAAATAAAAATTATAGGTTATAACATGAATATTATTGCGCTTTTGAGGATAAAAGTGAAACTTTTGTTTTGGGATGAAAGTACAAAAATACCCTTAAAAAGACATGATTAAAGAATTTCAGAATCAACTGTATCTATGCACGACTTCACACAAACTATATTTACATGCATGGCACAAAGATTAACAGGAAATAATAATGTTGGTCATGCTTGTTAATTTCTACATTTCATTGTTATTGGTATTCTGAGGATGTTGTAATTATACACGCTTTCTGGTCTTCTGTGACGTAGAATACATGAACTGGTTGAGTGACTCTCTACAATCAACGTGAGAGGATAACCCACACATATATCCACGATCCTTTTACAAAGAGAAAGAAAGGATCATACATCCTACAGATATCATATCTACCTGGTACTAAAAGTTCGCTATAATCCCCTCTGATAACAAACTGTTAAATTTTATATCCCCAAGCACCAATACTCAGTATGTTCATGGAGTAATTGTCAAAGTCAGAAAACAACTTAATCAGGGTGTAGAGCCTGAAGTAAGCCAAGATGTAATACGAGTGTACTGTTGCCATGACAGGAGATGTTCGAGAAAGACAATGTCCTGACCTGCCGGAGTCATCAATGTCGTGGTGACTTTGAAAAAGGACACGTTTGCACCTTATATATGGGCAATTTAGTCCAAGAGGCTACCATCAAAAACCGTATTTTGTTCTTCTCCGGGGGAAAACCATCAAACTTAGAATTTGATAAACGGGGACGTAACACAGCTAATTTCCATACAAAATATTTTATTTGAAAATATACCACTGTTACCTTTACCATACAATTTTAAAGAAAACTGTAATGAAAAAAGCAAATCTATACCAAATACAGTCACTTATGCTACCACTCCCTGCAGTTATCGCCATAGTCTTCTTCGCAGCCACGTCGCCACTAGCTGCTTCGTTTTCAACAACAACATCTCCAATAGCATTCCCTCCTGTATCACCCTCCTCCCCTTTCCCCACGTGATCATTAACGATGTTGTCGCTTTCGCCACTGTCGTCATGGTTGTTGTTGACGCCTGGATCGCCATGGTTGTTGTTGACGCCTGGATCGCCATGGTTGTTGTTGACGCCAGGATCGCCATGGTTGTTGTTGACGCCTGGATCGCCATGGTTGTTGTTGACGCCTGGATCGCCATGGTTGTTGTTGACGCCTGGATCGTTAACGTCCCACCTGTCAGTGAAGGTGTGAGGTCGTCGTGTTGTTGTGAGGACATCGTTGCCGCGTGTTGAGGTGGTCGTTGTAACTGGAGGCCGACTTCTCTTGGTAGTCGCGTGGGTAATGGTAGTGTTACTTGGCATGGTCTTGGCAACCGTTGTCGTTTGCGTTGGAGATGTCGTTGGTGTGGTTGTTGCCGTAGTGGTAGTAGCAGGGGTAGGTGTTGTCGTCATCGTCGTTGAAGTTGAGGTCGTTGTAGGGGGCGCTGCTGTGGTTGTTCTGGGTGTCGAGACAGTGATGTCATCAAAGTATCTAGCAACTGTTGGGGTGAATAAGGGGTGTTTGCGAGCTAGAGCTAGAGCTTGGTTTCTTGGGCTAATGTTTTGGTTAATTAAATTTGTTTGGGACGCGGCCCAGAAATTAAGGCTTAGATGTTCCCTGCGTAAATTTAGTGGCATTTCCCCTGTAAGTGCCTGAAGTGAGGTGTAGGAGGTGCCATGTTGGGTGCGTGTAATTAGTTTAAGGGCTTGGTATTGTATTGAGTCAAGTTTTTTAGATAGAGAGTTGTTTAGGGTATTGCATATGGCGCAGCCGTAGTCTAGTTTTGATCTAATTAGTGCTGTATAGAGTGAGAGGAGGGTATCTTTGGAGGCTCCCCAGTTAGAGCCGGTGAGACATCTTAGTGTGTTAAGGTCTTTGCTGCATCTAGTTTTTAGGTTTTGGACGTGAGCCTCCCAGGTGAGGTGTTGATCGAAAATGAGTCCTAAGAATTTGGTTTGTTTTTGGAATTTGATTGTTTGGTTGTTTAGCTGGAGGATTGGGAAGGCAGGTTTCACGTTTTTATGTTTGAATACTACTCCTGTTGTTTTATCTGAGTTAAGGGAGAAGCCCCATTTGTCTGCCCATTGTTGTATTTTATTTAGAGATTTTTGGATTAAGTTTTCTGCCGTTTTAATGCTTTTAGTGCGGATCCATGGGGCTCCGTCATCCGCGAATTTTGAAGTGTTTAGTTTAGGGGATAAGTCCTCGAATAGATCGTTTATCATTATATTGAAGAGGGTTGGGCTGAGGATGCTGCCCTGGGGAGTGCCATTTTCTAGGGGACACTGGTCCGATAGCGTGTGGTCTATACCCACGGTTATTTTGCGATTGTTTAGGAAATCTTGGATGAAGTTTATTATTTTTTAAAGTTTTTGTATTAGCCCGTGGTGCCATACCATATCGAAAGCTTTAGAGAAGTCGAGGAATATGCCTATGGTGTATTGCTTGTTTAGCTGTCCTGTTTTTATATCCTGTTCTAGTCGGGCGAGGTTATCGAGAGTTGATAGGCCAGGAGTGAAGCCGCTTTGGTCGGGGTTTATGATGTTGTTTTGGTCTAGGTAGTGCTGTAGCCTATTTTTAGTCATAAGTTCCATTATTTTGCAGAGATTTGAGGTTAGGGAGATGGGCCTATAGGAGTTTGCCTGATCTGCTGGTTTATTTGGTTTAGGTATTGGGATTACTAGAGCTTCCTTCCATGAGGATGGGACCTGTCCGTTTAGGTAGACTAGGTAGTATAGTTTAAGTAAAGTTTGGAGTAGTTTGGTAGGTAAGTGTTTGATTATTTGGTAAGAGGTGGGGTCTAGGCCAGGGGCTGTTCCTTTTTTTCTATTGTTTAGTACGTGATTTAGTTCTTCTAGGGTGTAAGGCTGGTTTATTTCTAGGTTGTCTTGTCTGTTTTCTTTGGAGAATTTGGTTTCTTTTTTTAGTTTATCTTGGAATTTCTTACTGAAGTTACTGTAGCTACTAACTTTAGAGATTGTTTGGCTAGGTTGTTGGCCTTTTGGGTGGGGTTAGTTGAGTTGTTTATATTGGGGCTTTTTTGTGCCGTTTGATGCCTCTGATGGCGTGAATTTTGCGCCACACCTTCCTGGCGTCGGTGTGGTGGTTTAACTCCTCACAGAATTTTTTTTCCAGTTTTTGGTTTTAGCAGTTTTAACTAGGTTTTGGACTTGGTGCCAAAGGACACCGACATCACAGGACTAAGTAAATAGTTTGTTGAATGTTGTTTCGTGAATACACATATTGCGTAACACATTCCCAGAGCACAAGCCCAAATGGGCGGTCCCTTTGTGACAGGTATTAATTAGATAATGTATTGCCACCACATTGTGTCCCGGCACTTTTATGTAAGGGAATGGACCTAGTCAGTGCATGGGTCTGTAACCACTTTATAACATCAAAGTAACATGAATGTTACGTAATTCGTATTAAAATAAAAATTATAGGTTATAACATGAATATTATTGCGCTTTTGAGGATAAAAGTGAAACTTTTGTTTTGGGATGAAAGTACAAAAATACCCTTAAAAAGACATGATTAAAGAATTTCAGAATCAACTGTATCTATGCACGACTTCACACAAACTATATTTACATGCATGGCACAAAGATTAACAGGAAATAATAATGTTGGTCATGCTTGTTAATTTCTACATTTCATTGTTATTGGTATTCTGAGGATGTTGTAATTATACACGCTTTCTGGTCTTCTGTGACGTAGAATACATGAACTGGTTGAGTGACTCTCTACAATCAACGTGAGAGGATAACCCACACATATATCCACGATCCTTTTACAAAGAGAAAGAAAGGATCATACATCCTACAGATATCATATCTACCTGGTACTAAAAGTTCGCTATAATCCCCTCTGATAACAAACTGTTAAATTTTATATCCCCAAGCACCAATACTCAGTATGTTCATGGAGTAATTGTCAAAGTCAGAAAACAACTTAATCAGGGTGTAGAGCCTGAAGTAAGCCAAGATGTAATACGAGTGTACTGTTGCCATGACAGGAGATGTTCGAGAAAGACAATGTCCTGACCTGCCGGAGTCATCAATGTCGTGGTGACTTTGAAAAAGGACACGTTTGCACCTTATATATGGGCAATTTAGTCCAAGAGGCTACCATCAAAAACCGTATTTTGTTCTTCTCCGGGGGAAAACCATCAAACTTAGAATTTGATAAACGGGGACGTAACACAGCTAATTTCCATACAAAATATTTTATTTGAAAATATACCACTGTTACCTTTACCATACAATTTTAAAGAAAACTGTAATGAAAAAAGCAAATCTATACCAAATACAGTCACTTATGCTACCACTCCCTGCAGTTATCGCCATAGTCTTCTTCGCAGCCACGTCGCCACTAGCTGCTTCGTTTTCAACAACAACATCTCCAATAGCATTCCCTCCTGTATCACCCTCCTCCCCTTTCCCCACGTGATCATTAACGATGTTGTCGCTTTCGCCACTGTCGTCATGGTTGTTGTTGACGCCTGGATCGCCATGGTTGTTGTTGACGCCTGGATCGCCATGGTTGTTGTTGACGCCAGGATCGCCATGGTTGTTGTTGACGCCTGGATCGCCATGGTTGTTGTTGACGCCTGGATCGCCATGGTTGTTGTTGACGCCTGGATCGTTAACGTCCCACCTGTCAGTGAAGGTGTGAGGTCGTCGTGTTGTTGTGAGGACATCGTTGCCGCGTGTTGAGGTGGTCGTTGTAACTGGAGGCCGACTTCTCTTGGTAGTCGCGTGGGTAATGGTAGTGTTACTTGGCATGGTCTTGGCAACCGTTGTCGTTTGCGTTGGAGATGTCGTTGGTGTGGTTGTTGCCGTAGTGGTAGTAGCAGGGGTAGGTGTTGTCGTCATCGTCGTTGAAGTTGAGGTCGTTGTAGGGGGCGCTGCTGTGGTTGTTCTGGGTGTCGAGACAGTGATGTCATCAAAGTATCTAGCAACTGTTGGGGTGAATAAGGGGTGTTTGCGAGCTAGAGCTAGAGCTTGGTTTCTTGGGCTAATGTTTTGGTTAATTAAATTTGTTTGGGACGCGGCCCAGAAATTAAGGCTTAGATGTTCCCTGCGTAAATTTAGTGGCATTTCCCCTGTAAGTGCCTGAAGTGAGGTGTAGGAGGTGCCATGTTGGGTGCGTGTAATTAGTTTAAGGGCTTGGTATTGTATTGAGTCAAGTTTTTTAGATAGAGAGTTGTTTAGGGTATTGCATATGGCGCAGCCGTAGTCTAGTTTTGATCTAATTAGTGCTGTATAGAGTGAGAGGAGGGTATCTTTGGAGGCTCCCCAGTTAGAGCCGGTGAGACATCTTAGTGTGTTAAGGTCTTTGCTGCATCTAGTTTTTAGGTTTTGGACGTGAGCCTCCCAGGTGAGGTGTTGATCGAAAATGAGTCCTAAGAATTTGGTTTGTTTTTGGAATTTGATTGTTTGGTTGTTTAGCTGGAGGATTGGGAAGGCAGGTTTCACGTTTTTATGTTTGAATACTACTCCTGTTGTTTTATCTGAGTTAAGGGAGAAGCCCCATTTGTCTGCCCATTGTTGTATTTTATTTAGAGATTTTTGGATTAAGTTTTCTGCCGTTTTAATGCTTTTAGTGCGGATCCATGGGGCTCCGTCATCCGCGAATTTTGAAGTGTTTAGTTTAGGGGATAAGTCCTCGAATAGATCGTTTATCATTATATTGAAGAGGGTTGGGCTGAGGATGCTGCCCTGGGGAGTGCCATTTTCTAGGGGACACTGGTCCGATAGCGTGTGGTCTATACCCACGGTTATTTTGCGATTGTTTAGGAAATCTTGGATGAAGTTTATTATTTTTTAAAGTTTTTGTATTAGCCCGTGGTGCCATACCATATCGAAAGCTTTAGAGAAGTCGAGGAATATGCCTATGGTGTATTGCTTGTTTAGCTGTCCTGTTTTTATATCCTGTTCTAGTCGGGCGAGGTTATCGAGAGTTGATAGGCCAGGAGTGAAGCCGCTTTGGTCGGGGTTTATGATGTTGTTTTGGTCTAGGTAGTGCTGTAGCCTATTTTTAGTCATAAGTTCCATTATTTTGCAGAGATTTGAGGTTAGGGAGATGGGCCTATAGGAGTTTGCCTGATCTGCTGGTTTATTTGGTTTAGGTATTGGGATTACTAGAGCTTCCTTCCATGAGGATGGGACCTGTCCGTTTAGGTAGACTAGGTAGTATAGTTTAAGTAAAGTTTGGAGTAGTTTGGTAGGTAAGTGTTTGATTATTTGGTAAGAGGTGGGGTCTAGGCCAGGGGCTGTTCCTTTTTTTCTATTGTTTAGTACGTGATTTAGTTCTTCTAGGGTGTAAGGCTGGTTTATTTCTAGGTTGTCTTGTCTGTTTTCTTTGGAGAATTTGGTTTCTTTTTTTAGTTTATCTTGGAATTTCTTACTGAAGTTACTGTAGCTACTAACTTTAGAGATTGTTTGGCTAGGTTGTTGGCCTTTTGGGTGGGGTTAGTTGAGTTGTTTATATTGGGGCTTTTTTGTGCCGTTTGATGCCTCTGATGGCGTGAATTTTGCGCCACACCTTCCTGGCGTCGGTGTGGTGGTTTAACTCCTCACAGAATTTTTTTTCCAGTTTTTGGTTTTAGCAGTTTTAACTAGGTTTTGGACTTGGTGCCAAAGGACACCGACATCACAGGACTAAGTAAATAGTTTGTTGAATGTTGTTTCGTGAATACACATATTGCGTAACACATTCCCAGAGCACAAGCCCAAATGGGCGGTCCCTTTGTGACAGGTATTAATTAGATAATGTATTGCCACCACATTATGTCCCGGCACTTTTATGTAAGGGAATGGACCTAGTCAGTGCATGGGTCTGTAACCACTTTATAACATCAAAGTAACATGAATGTTACGTAATTCGTATTAAAATAAAAATTATAGGTTATAACATGAATATTATTGCGCTTTTGAGGATAAAAGTGAAACTTTTGTTTTGGGATGAAAGTACAAAAATACCCTTAAAAAGACATGATTAAAGAATTTCAGAATCAACTGTATCTATGCACGACTTCACACAAACTATATTTACATGCATGGCACAAAGATTAACATGAAATAATAATGTTGGTCATGCTTGTTAATTTCTACATTTCATTGTTATTGGTATTCTGAGGATGTTGTAATTATACACGCTTTCTGGTCTTCTGTGACGTAGAATACATGAACTGGTTGAGTGACTCTCTACAATCAACGTGAGAGGATAACCCACACATATATCCACGATCCTTTTACAAAGAGAAAGAAAGGATCATACATCCTACAGATATCATATCTACCTGGTACTAAAAGTTCGCTATAATCCCCTCTGATAACAAACTGTTAAACTTTATATCCCCAAGCACCAATACTCAGTATGTTCATGGAGTAATTGTCAAAGTCAGAAAACAACTTAATCAGGGTGTAGAGCCTGAAGTAAGCCAAGATGTAATACGAGTGTACTGTTGCCATGACAGGAGATGTTCGAGAAAGACAATGTCCTGACCTGCCGGAGTCATCAATGTCGTGGTGACTTTGAAAAAGGACACGTTTGCACCTTATGGGCAATTTAGTCCAAGAGGCTACCATCAAAAACCGTATTTTGTTCTTCTCCGGGGGAAAACCATCAAACTTAGAATTTGATAAACGGGGACGTAACACAGCTAATTTCCATACAAAATATTTTATTTGAAAATATACCACTGTTACCTTTACCATACAATTTTAAAGAAAACTGTAATGAAAAAAGCAAATCTATACCAAATACAGTCACTTATGCTACCACTCCCTGCAGTTATCGCCATAGTCTTCTTCGCAGCCACGTCGCCACTAGCTGCTTCGTTTTCAACAACAACATCTCCAATAGCATTCCCTCCTGTATCACCCTCCTCCCCTTTCCCCACGTGATCATTAACGATGTTGTCGCTTTCGCCACTGTCGTCATGGTTGTTGTTGACGCCTGGATCGCCATGGTTGTTGTTGACGCCTGGATCGCCATGGTTGTTGTTGACGCCAGGATCGCCATGGTTGTTGTTGACGCCTGGATCGCCATGGTTGTTGTTGACGCCTGGATCGCCATGGTTGTTGTTGACGCCTGGATCGTTAACGTCCCACCTGTCAGTGAAGGTGTGAGGTCGTTGTGTTGTTGTGAGGACATCGTTGCCGCGTGTTGAGGTGGTCGTTGTAACTGGAGGCCGACTTCTCTTGGTAGTCGCGTGGGTAATGGTAGTGTTACTTGGCATGGTCTTGGCAACCGTTGTCGTTTGCGTTGGAGATGTCGTTGGTGTGGTTGTTGCCGTAGTGGTAGTAGCAGGGGTAGGTGTTGTCGTCGTCGTCGTTGAAGTTGAGGTCGTTGTAGGGGGCGCTGCTGTGGTTGTTCTGGGTGTCGAGACAGTGATGTCATCAAAGTATCTAGCAACTGTTTTTACAATTGACCTAAGTAGTGGATATCTTCCCTTTTTGCAAAAAGTTCCTTTGAAGTCATCGAAGTCAAGGCACCACAGCATCACACCGCCCATGTTCTTCTGAATCATCCATTCGGTCTGTAAATATTACAAAGTATTTCAGTGAGATACGCTACGGAAGTCAGTTGTTGGGTTAAACGCGTATCAACTATACCACAGTGTGTCAGTAAAATGCACCGAAAATGGACACGACATATTTTCTACTTTGTTGAAACCCGCGAGCACAATGATACTGACAGGCCAAGGTTCATAATCGGGGGAACCTGTTTGTCATTCGAAGCTACGACCAGCAGTAGTATAACAAAGGACCCGTTGGGAGGATTCCTGTTGAGAATAGATTCCTAGCGCTCTATGCGTGTAGTACGCGGCGACTTTTGTCACCGCCACTTGAAATAGAATAACGAAATTTTGCAAATAACTGACGAAGATACGTGAAAACAAGCCACTCTGCAGGTAAGAAACATTGCTTACAGTAATGACAAATTTTGCAAAGTGCACTTTTCAAGAAATATTTATTTTTCTCCCGATAAATGTCATGATTGAGTTTGGGATCACCAGGTCACAATCCGGTGATTGGCAGTCGGGTGACTATAGGTTATAGGTAGCAGCGTGTGCAGCGTACGTACTTTACCAGCACGAGGTGTTCTCACCTTGCCTAACTCTAGTGTTCTAATTTAAAAATCACCAAACCATGCATTCGGCATATTTGCAATGAACATGAATGGCAATAACACGCATAAATTAAATAGCCTATTGCTAGTTTGACATCACTCTCTCAATCATCATTTCAATCAAAATATTTTACTACTACTACTACTACTACTACTACTACTACTACTCACCAGGTGACCATATCAAGAACAGACTAGTACAGACTATAATCCACTACTACTACTACTACTACTACTACTACTAGTACTACTACTCACCAGGTGACCATAGCAAGAACAGACTAGTACAAACTATAATCCAGCCTAATCCTAATCCGTTACTAAAACAACATTAAGACTTTGGCAATGTGAGAACAAACCGGCCACGTTCACTTCTAAAAATAACCGATTTTAATCCGATTTTAACCCGGATTGTAACCAAGAGATCCGAAGATGTCGTTTATCGTTAGCAAAATTCTTGATAAGCCCCCTTTGCAATTTCTGTCATCACTGTAAAAATATTTTGTATCGGCGGAATGGCTTGTTTTCACTCTCATGTATTAGCACACATGCAGGTAACTCATTAAACTCGATTAAGCGTTACGTAATTGAGATACGATGACATGCATCAACGAAGTCAGCAACCACCCGGTCCAGTTACGACAATGGTGAAGGCGAAACGGGATTCGAATCTACGATCATATGTTTTGTGAAAGAGAAAAAATTAGACCTCAATAATTTAATTTATCTCCAACTGAATAAACACAATCACGGACGATACAAGCATTTTCAGGCGAATTAGGAAGACCTGTAAAGTAAAACTGATTGTACGACTGATGTATTCATTATGAGATGCTGCCCAGTAAAGGGACATAGTACGTCTTTAAAACGAGGCCCGGGGATGAGGTATTGAAGCACAGTAAACTAGGCCGGATTGGCTTGCCTGTCAGATACTACAACATGGTCACCAGTCACGGTCAAGTTCTTTATTTGTTTAAAGAAGATTCGAAGTTCAGTTCTCAGCTCGGTTTAAGAAGGGCGTGTACGGCTCCATGGGAAAAAGCGAGGTATGATAAGTACTCATGGAAACCACTTGATCTGCATAATTTTAGAAATCCAACTTTCATAACGATATTTCAGAAATCAGATGTGTCCATAATAATGTGAGTAAAATTTATTTTTTAAATCTCAATATTTGCATGTTTTTGATTAATTTTTAACAGAAGCAAATGTATATTTAACAGAATCAAAAGGCTGGTTTTAGAGTTATACGAAAAGCTAATTTGTACATGAGCGAATGCTTGATCCAAGCTGATTTTCAAGGAGATGTATAAGTACAATAACTTGGTGTTAATCTTATCATATTGGCCAACAAGTATCGTTGTCATGCCCTGACCTTAACACAGTTGAATTCATATTTACCGACGATACTATGTTAATTCAGAGGGAACTTACTTATGTTAGCATTAATAGGACGAAGCTTATTATCTGAGGGTTAAAACACATTAATTTATGTAAATAATGAATAATGCAGATTATGCTTCGTAATTGTGGGTTTGCTCACTTTTGACGCTTTGATGTCAGTTATCCTATGCATTTGTGAAATTTATTTGTGTACATTTGATACACTCTAGGAGAATCAGCTATGAGTTCCTTGGGCTTGGTGGCTGTCATCATTCACATGTAACATCGGAACAGGGTGTGTTGTTAACCGTCAAGTATTTACCAACAGTTTAATTCGCGGGTATTCCTGGCGAGCTACAGTGATGTAACAGATAGTCAATAAGCCGTCTCGTCCTTTGTGAAGTCATGCGAAGTCAAACCCGTGTCTCCTCACTAATACAATAATCTCCCACAATAGACGTTTGTGAAATATTTTAGTGACCGTACCCACCGTTTTGTAGCTACCGATTCGTGAAACGATGAACACCGCGTCGAAATTACAAGTTTTGCATAACTATTTGTAGTCCAGGCAGAGAAAGTGCGATAATATCGTGAAAAGAGTAGGAGGTAAATACTCGCCTTGATGGCAACACTTTTCTCGTCATCATATCCGACCCAGGTTTCGTTGGTGTAGGCGTATGGCACTTTGCGAAGGTCGTCCCAGACGTATCTAGCTTCTCCCTTTTCGAGCATCTCACACACCTAAATTGAAAAGAGGGGACATTTTAGGTATTTGTGAAAATTTACTTGGCTTCACCAGAAACCTAAAACTTGAAACTAATCGAGTTACTGTCTGGTCGTATATATAATCTTCAAAGAATAGACGACGGAATATCAAAGTTTAATTCTACATTGTTATGTTTTGTTTTCAATAGCGATACCAGGTATTCGCGAAAAGGTGAGCGTAGCCTGCCACACCGTTGGCATCCTGAACATGCAAGACCAAACATGTATAGAAAGATCGATGTACAATCCGAGAGATCGTGGTGTGGACATGATAGCTCAATTATTGTAACGGCGCGACACGGCTGTTGTGAGACACAATAACTAATGAATTATTACTGATGTAACAGACAGATACATATCACGCGTTACCTCATAGAACGCCACCTTCCCCTGAATCTTTCTGTAGGGGCCTGGATCTCCCGGTCCCGACGCATAGGCTCCGACACTCGTTTCTTTGGCAATGTTAAACGAAGCTCCATAGGCGGCTATTCCAACAACTATCTTCTCACGCTGGGCTCCTCGTTCGATCCAGGTGTCAACAGCCCGTTCCTATAATGTGTCAATAAACATGACTGTACTGAATGACATAGACTGCTGAGTATAATATATTTCATTGCTTACAAATTCACAATTTTGTGTAGTTGGCTTACCTCTTGGTATTTGTTTCAAAGAACAGAAACTGATAGTCAACCATTCTATAACTCCACATGGAGAACATTACCTGATACTGAAGCATTCTTTAACTACGAACAGAAGACATTAGCTGACACTGACTCAAGAATCTGTAAATACGAACAGAAAACATTATCTGATACTCAAGCATTCTGTAACTACAAATATGAGATGGATACGCGATAAATATAAATCGCAAATAACAATGAAGAACGAAGCGTGGTTTATTTCACAATAATTAAATTTTCGTTGTGTTCATGGAAATTCCTGCATTCTGATTAGCTGAAATGGTCACGTGTTATTGCAGTCATTTCCCAATGAATGTAAAAAATTAAGCCACGCCCACCGCTGCGCACTACTTTTATTACTGCGGAATGTCGGGGAATCCCAATATTACAGTCGAGGGAATTCCCTTTCTGCTCACGTGTATCGTCATGCACAGGACATTTAGCGACTTTCATGCATATTCATTGTCCAATCTACCCTTTGAAACCGAAGGCCGAGAATGAATGAAACAGCAAACGTGCAGGCTCACTCGCCAGTTTTTTTCCCGCTCGCCTCGGTTCAACTTTCATGTCTTCGCGTTTCATTTCTAACTAGCATTTCTCCAACTGTTTTACCGTAATCAGAGAAGTAATGTTTGAATCACGCAGTAAATGATCATGTTATATGAAACAGCCGCCTTCTCTCGGACATATTTCTTCCGGTTCGTTACAGTCTGACTGTTGCAAGTCTTTTCGCCTCTTGCCTTAATTGACAGGTCAAATGAACATTGTTTTAATCCCACTCTCCGTTGATTGGCTACTGACTGTGTAGGCGTGTCAAGTTATGTGCATAAATTAAACGATCACCTGATTCATGTCACGCCACTGTATGTATTCCTACACCTGTAATGTTCATCAATGCCGTCATTTTTGTCTGTTTTGATATATGCAACTGTTTGGGGTTAAACTATTGTAGATAAAACATGTTTTACGTTGTCGAATTTAATTATAAGCATTGCCTGTGTATTTTTTTCGGTTCATTGAGGTATGAATCGAAAAACCGATGTGCAAACTGTATGAATCCGCGTAGCGGATTCTTACAAAAGTTTGCACATCGGTTAAAATAAAACCTTAAAATCCTTAAAATAAAACATTGATCTATCATGACGTCATTTCTGGAGATTCGAATATGCGCTCACAACTTGATGACGTCAAATATTGGAGGACGTTATTTTGTAGAGGGAAGTGTTTAGTGAGCTATTCCCCATACATGTACCTAAGCCAGCAGATAAACGCAGTGGCCGAACGATCACATCCAAAATTCGTGATTCTATTTAGGGAGTCCTCATTATTAAAATTTGGGTAAATATTTTTAAAGCTTGTAAATTTTATCAACATCCTAACCCCCTGGATGCTAGAGGGACATATATGTCCCTCCTCTACAGCCCTCACTTTGAAGTCGAATAAAATTCAAAATACATCACCCACACAACTACACTTTACAGTTTTGAATAAAGTGTGAAATTCCCTGTTCTGTGATATCATCCACTGGCATTTTAGGCCAAGCAAAAGTACTGAACATGACCTCTGAAAATTAGGTACATCGTAAATGTCGCCATTTTTTACACATTACTAAATCACCACTCACGGCGTTATTTACAGCATGTTTTGAAATCTAAATTTCGCATATTTACTCGGAGAAATGAATTTCAAAAATAGCATATTAGTGATCACGGGTATCTGTCTTTTATGAAATCACCAATGATCATTCCAAAACGTCTCCGATTACCCTAGAATCGTTTAGAATGTTTTGGAAAAAACGAAAACACGAACGCCGAAGTGAACTTTCCGCCATATTGGATAGTGTTTACAAAATCACGTTTCAGGTGCACCGGTTATGTAACATCAAGTATATTTCAAACTTATCTGCGATACCTACATCCTTGAATTCCTCATACATTTTAGAATCAAATGACCAGTAGTCTTTGTCACCAATACAAAGTGGCTAGATGAAATTAAGCAAATACTTAAGGTGTGAAAACGAAGGCTGTGCTCGAAAAACTGGACATGGTTGAAATGTAAACAAAGCAAAATTCAGATTTTACACAGTGTAGCATATTCTCCTATTTTGAGCTATCCATTCGTCTATTCGATCAAGATATTGGCTCAACATTTTCAGAATGTGCACGGGAAGAGAATCGTAGGAAGAATTAGGGAATTTCAAATAGATACATTGCAATGATTTGATATTTTCAACAGAAGTTGTCAAAGTTACCGTTCTGGTTGACGCCATGACTGACGCAAAATCACGCACAACGACAACGGTATTTATCGGAATTTCTGACTATTTCCGTTTGTTTCAATGAAAATTATGATAACAAATAACAGTACATAGATTGTCAGAATGTTTCTGATTACTTACATGTCACATTTATGTTTATACGATCCCTGAATCAACGAAAGTCCCCTCGTACAATCCCGCATACTGTTGAAAGTGTACACGCCATTTTGTAAAAGTGGGTCACAGGTAGTGATGTCATACGTCAACATTGTTGTACATATTTGGTAATTTCTTTGAGGTGAAGTTCCTTGAATGAGAGTGCACACGATCACTGTATCGTGCTGTTTACAGTCTCAGATATGATGCATATTTTGCATGTCTTTTATAAAAAAATTCACACAATTAATTTCACTTTGGATATTTGTCAATGTTCAAAATGAAATCATACGTACATATAGGCCACAACATGTATGAACGAACCTTTGATAATCTCCTGTTTGTTTGAACATTGTTTACATAACAATGTGTTAGGTTTATAGTGTCGACTACGATATTTCTTTTCTTTGGACAAGTGTTACAAGATGAAGTGTAAATGTACCTGCAGCATGTACGTATTTCTTGGGATGTGTAATAAGTCAATATTATAAGTTCATATAACCAATGTCCATGAATAGCCGTTTCATTTTATTTTATAACTAAAACTGAATATATTACTTTAACAAAATGGATAATATTTTTCGGTAAATATATGCACACATTCCTGAAATGTCTTGGTCTTGGATTTGTCTTTTATGTCGTTGGATACAGAGAACAGTGATATCTAACGATTCGCCAGGTGCGCGTTAGTCACAAACAATTTACGAATTATTCCTCTCGTTTTGCATTATATGATCAATGGTTACAATTTTTTTTCAATATTGTGATCACAGGATAGTAAACAGTTTACTTTATTTCTCCAGGAATTGTAAAATGTATAAAGATATAACCCATGCCAGGTACCCCGTTGGTTCACACGTATACGATTATCCTGATAATTCTATACCAAAAGAGCTTTCTTTGCATCTTTTATTGCGTAAGAAAAAATAACATAATCATGAACAAATATATGTCCAATATTGAATATGATTTTGGTTGTTTTGAAATATTCTTTTGGGAATTTCATTACGTAAGCTGATGCCAAACAGGTGCGTGTCTTGTCCAATTAAGATACACGATAAACTATCTAATTGTTTACATATTCAAGACATTATTTACTTGGTGAGAGCAGTCATTTTATGTTGGGTCGAAAAAGCGTCAAAGTCCGTTCCACACATCGAGATTGTCCATACCATGAACGAAAATTAGGGGAGATATATATTAATCAAAATACCAGTGTCGTCTTTTTCCGACGTTATCAAAGACATAAAACCAGCCATGACATCAAAAGGAATCGTGTTATTTTTAGGGTATTTCATTACATTTGGTGATAAGGCTTGTGCTCCATTAATAATGATGCAACATTAGTCAAATTACACTTACACAATCAGGAGAATGTTGGAATGTAAGGACTAAGTTATAGCTTAGATAAGGCCATCCATTTCTCTATTACCTCCTTTTTATGAAGTACGATTTCATCATTTCTTATAGGTATATTTTATAACTAAACGTGTATAGTTTCAATATCGATATTTGTGTTGGAATAGTTTGGTTCCTCCTGAACAAAACATCACGAAAATATTTTGTCCGTTCTCACAGCTAATTCTCACCAAGTGACCTGAGTTACAACAAAGTAGAGCTAAGCATAGCGGAGTTATGCCCCCTTTTCTTTGTACGTGTGTAACCTCTCTGTCACCTTTTGACGTCATAGAGAAAAATCAGTTTTCGTCATTTACGGCATGCTATTTTTGGAATTGAATGTATGTCGTTATACATACGCATATAACTCCATTTGATATGTAGTTATGTCGTTCAGATATTAGGCAGTATTTTGTTCGCTAACAGTTTCCGTAAAACTTCTTAAAAATTGTCGCACAGTACTTTTATCGGTGTACGATAAAAAGCGGAGAAATTTACTGTTTTTCAACGCAGAATAAATTCTCGGACAACACTTAGGAGTGTCTTTTTTAAAAACCGGTTTGATATTTACAGTTAAATTTACACCATCAAATAAGAAATTTAATATTCTCCACCTCTGCGTAATTTTATAGCTAGAGGTAGATCCAGTGCCGCGTGAGCGCAATTCTCGCACAACCTTCACTTTTCCGATCTTAGGAAAATGTGCGTCAGAAAAAAAACTCGGCATCCAGAGGGTTAAAAGGCTGTACATGATGTTGGTATCTCATATAAGAAATGATAGAATCGTGGTCGTTTATTTTTAAAATAAAGACATTAACCGATAGTCAAGCGTTCTGTAGCTACAAAATTAACTGATACTCTTAACAATGCCCATGAACAAAATGGAAAGTTATGTTCAAAGTTGAAACATTTTATAATCTCTTTTGTTATCGTTTCCGATTTCAGTTATGTGGAAGTGCGTTCCGTTACGAAGTGTTTATGAAACCTACATGCCACTCTTTCGGACTACCGTTCTTGAGTGAGTGAGTGAGTATGGTTTTACGCCGCTTTTAGCAATATTCCAGCAATATCACGGCGGGGGACACCAGAAATGGGCCTACCGATATATTACAAATCATATATTGAGAAATAGTTAGACAACAGCACCCCAACATGAACAAAGTGTTGAGAAACAAGACATGTGGTTCACGTTGCGCCACGTTAGAATTTCTTTTAGATCTGTGCGGTTTTTAGATCTTCATGAGAAATTATACATACCAACAACTTAATCAATTCATGAATTTAGTTTTTTCCTATTCATTGTCTCGCATGTGAAAATAGTCATCGGAATGTAATTAGGTTATATAACTTGCCTGCATCTATCCCCCTTTCATTTCTAATCAGTTATGAACTAGCTCTAATTGATGGGTCTTGGATGAAATCACCACATTAAGTGTGGGTAACTTTGGTTTAACATCACCACGAACAGTAGCTTATTTATATCACGGCGTGCCAGCTTGATGGGGTAGGAAGGCCCAAAGCGATGCGGGTCATAGAGGTTTCTGACACACCTAAGGGGCGCACTTCTACACAACGAACTTACCACATTAAGGTCGTCCCCTTTCCGTGAATAGAGCGGGGCGGTGAAGCCCAAGACGTGGTGCCAGATATGTTGGAAGTTATACGCCATTATGTTGATGACGTCAACAAGGCTGTAAAAAATGTTTACGTTTAATCTTGATGTACATGGACCTTGTTTATCCAGAACGTTCGATTTTCTGGAAGTTGTTACAGTAAATTTGGCCAACTACAATAATCGTCGAACCAATGAAGAAATCAAAGTGTCTGAAGTATCGCAACATTATAGTTATTGTACCGCATGTCAGATTAATGTGGGACGATAGCCCGTTTAACATAGTGATATCCCCTCCACCCAAAGGTTCGTGAACACTATCACTAACACCAACAATACCCACAGGGAAATGATTTTTGCAAAGCTGTGTTGTTTGACTTTAAGTTTGGAGGCAGGTGGCATTTTATGGCGTGAATATTTCTGACATGTGCCATATTAACTAATCGATTACCCCGCAGTATTGTCCTTGTAAAGAGGTTGTATAATTATGTAGACAGAGATCAGAAATGGGTCATGGAGTGCCCCGAAGCCATCAGACAGGGATGAAGAAAAGATCACGTCTCGACTTTTTCAGGTAGGTAGATTGTCCGAGAATTACAACTTGGAAGTATTCCTAAATCAATACGATTCGAGTTTTAGGAAGACATATAATTGCACACTATTTAAATGGTGGCAATACTAGAACACGACAACGTTCATCAGTGTGTTTCATAAGGCACATAGTGCAGAGACGGGGATTTATAGCGACACTGACCTCGAAATCCTCTGTACCTCATAACCAGCATTAATCACGTCCACGTCTACAGGGGCGGCCATTGACAACAGCAACATCTTTCTGCCTGTCTCCTCTGCCTCTTTTTCGAAGGCAGTCCGGAGTTCCTTTCAGAAACCATAGAAACAAAGCATGGTTGAATTCATACTCTCAGCCACATCTATGCAAACATTTGTGAAATCTAGTTTCAATTTCCATAACAGATGCATGTTTAACCCTGTGTCAAACCTAAATATAGAGAGATATTCCAATCTCTTTTCTTGGTTCTATGGACACATAGATTGATCATTCAGCTACATAGTTTAATTTAGCGTGTTATTGGTAACCTATCAATCTTACACAGAAGGCTTTACACTTCAGAAGTAGATATATTCGTGTTTGTAAGATATCGCTGCTGAGTAGAATTTGATCATGAACTGAGCCTTACCACTGAATTTTAGCCTATATATCATAATAGTTGACAGCGAATTCTAATCTACCAAAATCTCATCTACTAATCCAATATCTCATCATAAACTGATATCGTCATTCTGATGCTTAAGACAGCACCCTCCAGAAACAATAGGGCCATAGCGATGGATGTCGTTATGTGTTAGTGAAAAACAGGCAGTTGGTTTTGATAGGTTGGGATAATTTGGAGACAAATCACTCATGCTTAGTAAACCTACCAATAACAGCATTGTAAAATTAGTTTTAGTTTCGGGGGGATCCCCAGGGTACTCCCAGTCGACGTCCAGCCCATCGAAGCCCCATAGTCTCAGAAACGCCACACAGTTATTCGCAAACTTCTGCATCCTTTCCATTGTCTCAACAACTTTACCGAATCCTGTATCGCCATGCGTTTCACCCCCGACTGACAGCAAAGTGACCAGGCCAGGATGGTCTTTCTTCAAGTTATTAAACAGTACATAATGTCCCACTGTTCCATTTTCGCCTACGTCGAAACTCGAAGGAAGAAGGTCAAGGGATTCTGTGTTGATTCCAACAAATGCATAAATGAGATGTGAACACAGTCTAGCGTCAATGTCCTCCAGGTAGAAATTGGCCGCCGGCACCATAAGGTCTCCGGACCAGTTTGTGAAATAGCATACCCTCTTGAAAGAAGATGCTGAAAGAAAACGATTTGAAATTCATTATGTTTATCTCATAAAATAAGGTTTGGTAATGTTATACAATGATGTATCTACCACTATAGACAACACACAACGGCGTCTTTGATTTTCTTACCCCTTTGTATGCGATTGGAATACAAACGTGCTGTGCGGGGACGAACTAAGAACTCAAGCGGATGAGTTGGCGACGCCGCCTTTGAAGTATGCAATCAATATATTAGCCATCCGTTTTAATGTGGAAGAAAAGCCAATAATGATGCAGATCAGATGTGTTAGTGAATCTATAGAGCACGGACATTGTCCTGCTACCCCTGCCAAGAGACGGAGATGAAAATATACTCTAGGTAGCGCGCAAGTATCGTGCATGCAGAACTAGTCATAACTTGAATTAGTTTACCATACCAATACAAAATAATCGTTGTGTCAATCGTGAACGTAAAGGCGGTTTCATAAATGCAGCTAGAAGTTCGCGTGTTCTATTGTAACAGAAACCATGTTTCATCTAAAATACATGTTTCTTCAAACAACGCCAAGTCATCTGGCAAAACGTATTGTTAAAGAGTTGGTAAAAATAACAATTCGTTTGTGTCCTTCTACATACCTGATGTGACCCAGCCCCATAGCAACGAATATGCTAGGCAGAAGAGTAGCCCTTGAACCAACATGGATACGACAGGAACTGAAAACAAACGAAACATGGTCAAACAATATTTTGTTTCGTATTGAAAACATCTTAATGAAGTTGCATATCGTGCGAGTATCTGTCCTCATGAACCCATTTAACATGGTTTAGAAAACGTATGAAACACCAGTTGCTTAACTGTCACGGCTATGTAGTAATATACAATGTATTTAGATGAACTAGATGCACTTTTGTAGCCATACAAGGCTGATTTAAGCCATTATGCTACAAGAAGAACAGACTCACGAATATAGGTGACGTCACACGAACTATCACGTTGCCAAATCGAAACAGGTGATTTAGAATGTGTTCACATTTTGTTTTTGCACATTAAACAAACAGTCAGTAAGATCTGTGGTGATATACGTTAATTCATGTAGCAATAACGTATATATTTACGGTAGTATGCTGTATCACATAGAACATATACAATATGATTCATCTCACTGTCTACTGACCGAAATGTACAAAAGGCTTTTAAAATGTAACTCGACCGCGAGTTAAACAACAATCTAATGATAGTGGATATGTGTCTAATACAATTGATATTACACAACAATATAATATCACGGAATATTCGTCTAATACCTTTCCTATTTGACATAGTGAAACATAATTTTTAGTATATACCTGTTACATACTAGTATACTTACTCATTCACTTACATTTCCACAAGAACATCCATGAATTAAAATACAGAAGAATAAAACATTTTACAAGTCCAATATCACAATCTGAGAGACAATCCCAGAGTTCAACAGATACACTGTCTCACTTCTGCATGCTCAGGATATACGTATCAGCTTGATGTCGCAGGTTCAGCTGTTCCATGAACCTCTGGTCTTTGGCCATGTGAAGAACTGCCAGAATTGATGAAGATGTCCAGAGCTGGTCGTGACCGCAGGATGTCAGCCGCAGTAGGCCATGAGGGTGTTGTTTTGGCCAGACGTCGTTGCAGATGCTCGACTTCCTGCCTGAGCATCTGAATATCCAGTTGGGCCCTGTCATAAGCCACCTCCCACTGCATGGACTGGTCTGCCATCTGGTTGGATCTCGGCTCTGTGGCCGGAACTGCCTCTCCAGTGCTGAACTTATGCTCAGCTTTGGGTATATGGTCTCCAGGTTTCACGGTTGCAGGTACCTGGGAAAACCTGTGATCGTATCCTCTTCCCAGTTATGTTCTTCGTTGCGCTCTTCTTTGCTGAGCTAGTTGGAAAAACAAGATTGCCTGGGACGACAAAGCATCTATTCACCATCACCTTTGTCCGAGCTCTTCTACAGACCTGCATGGGGTTGGCCGGATTCCCTTTACGTCCGGCGTGCACCACACCATAGTGACGGGTCAGGTCAGCGAACCTGTTATAAACTAATTGGCACTCCCTTACGGGGCAAAAGAATGTAGTCAGGTGCTGAGTATGGCGCATTAACCAGTGCCTGCCAAAAGCCTGTACATTTACAAACATCTCCTTGTCAGGGCATGCCTGACATTCCATTCCACTCCTGAAAGGGATGTTGGCGACTGAGACGGAGCATCTTGATCAAAGCTCATATCCTCATCACCAAGGTCAAGAATATCCTCGTCTGGAAAATTGGTAGCCCTGGGGGAATTTATAAGCCTGAATTTATTAAGTTAATTATGAATGTTTACATTTCGATATACTTGGCTTATGTGTAAATCAGAGATATCCATTTCCTATGTTATTACAACAATAACATGTCATATAAGTCTCGTTAATACTAACGGTTGATCCAACATCTACCAATTGGTAAAATATGACATTATGTCTCATGCATTCTAAATTGTCATTCTCTGGAATATCTACCGGAAAGCGTCCAATACGCCCAAATCTTAAATCCAGATAGCATTCAGGATAAATAATCAATAAGAACCAATTAACAGAACATACCATATCTCATCAATGTTTACACCTTGGCATAGGCTATTGTAACTGCATTTGAATTGTTTGTGTTTTTACGCAACTAATTTTCATCTCTGAATGTTTCAGGATGGCTCACTGGGAGGTATTCACTCAATCTTTATACTCAGGAGTCCACCATGTTGGTGGGTCATTACCGTTGTATGGTAACAACCGGTCAACATGAACAACCCTGGAGGATCTATTTGGACCATTTTGAATACGATATGTGATGTCATCAATTTGCTTAGTGACAACAAAACCTTTACACCACTTCGAAATGAATTTGTAACTCAGTTTTGAGCCTTTGTGGGGGTTAAACAACGATACTGGCTGTCCGACCTTAAGTCGTGATTCCTTGCTCCCCAGGTCATATCGTTTCTTTCACACTTCGGAAGAATGTCTGAGATTTCTCCGAGCAGACGCAAAAGCATGTTCAAAATGTTGTTTGACCTCGTCGACATAGTCATCTCTCGTCACAGGATTCTCGTTAGGATTTCCTGTGACCAGATGGTAAGGCATTCGCACTTGCCTACTGAGCACCAACCTGTTTGGTGTATAACCTGTCGACACATCCTTTGAGCTTCGATAAGCAGCCATTACGAAGGGGAGATGTTTGTCCCAGGACCTTGGTCTCCCTTCAGTATAAATGCTAAGCATGGCTGCTAATGTTCGGTTAAACCGCTCGACCTGGCCATTGGCCTGTGGTCGGAGAGAAGTTGTCCTAGTTTTAACAACTCCCAGCAATTTACATAGTTCCTGGAACAGGTTAGCCTCATACTGTCTACCTTCATCACTATGTATAAGAGCTGGGGTACCATAGCGACAGACTCACTCCTCGACAATCTTCTTTGCCACTGTTTTTGCCTCGATATTTGTAATCGCATAGGCCTCGGTTCACTTAGTGAATGAATCAGTGACAACAAGAATGTACTTGTTGCCACTGGCGGTACGGTCCAGTGGGCCCATGATGTCGGTGGTGAGTCTCTCCATGGGTGAGCCTGTTGTATACTCTTTCATGGGTGCTTTCTGTTTCCTAGGACTCTTCCTGGCAACACACTTGTCACAACTGATGCACTGCCAATGCACATTAGTTTTCATACCAATCCAGAAGTAAGACTGTTCAAGCTTGGCAAAAGTCTTGGAAACCCCAAGATGGCCTCCCAAAGGTGAGTCATGACATGCTTTGAGGAAAATTCGCCGCTTGATGGATGGTACAACTATCTGCCAATGCCAATCCTTTCCATCCTGACTCTCCCATCTTCTGTGTAAGACAACCTGCCTTATCGACAGTCGATGAAACTGACCCCACAGCGCTTTGCATGCCTCAGAATATCCTGAAACAGTTTCCCATTCAGGTCGGGTATTTTGATCTCTAGCCTTGTATATTAGGCTGATATCGGGATCTTGAAGCTGCAGGTCGTGAATCTCCTCAGGACTGAAGGAATTTTCCTCAACTCTACCCAATTGGTTTGAGCTGGAACAGGAGGTATCTTTATCCTGTTTGGCAGTTTGTGATCTGGTGATGGCATAACAACTAGGATTCGACTCTACCAACCCTATGCTGCAAGGTCCACTCTCCCTCGTACACTGGGGACAGGGTGCCTGAGGTCTGCGACTTAGTGCGTCAGTACCTCGGTCAAATCATAGTTGCCTAGCTCTTGTAGCCAGCGAGCCATCTGGTTGACAGGCCTCTTAATTCTTTTTGCCCAGACCACTGCAGAGTTGTCAGTTCTGATAGTGACAGACCTACCAAAGACATATGGATGCCAATGGCAACATGCAGTTACTACCGCCAGCAATTCTGGACGGTGACACAGTAATTCTTTTCTGCCGGTGTGAGACTTTTGCTGTAGTAGCCAAGAACGACTTCTCTGCCATCTTGATTTTGTGACAGGACTGCACCTATACCGGATATATCTGTGTCAACAGTTATCTCACCTTCACGCCTTGGAAACCCGAGAACTGGTGCTGAGGTAAGTGCTTCCTTCAGGCTGATGAAAGCTCGATCAGTCTCCTTAGTCCAAAGAAAATCAACCAATGGACTGGTAAGTTTGGTCAGTGGCCTGGCAATTTTAGAGAAATCTTTTATGAATTTCCGATAGTAGTTAGCCAGACCCAAAAACTGTAGTATCTCCTTTCGAGACTTTGGGGTAGGCCAACATCTTACTGCCTCTATTTTCTCTGGCTGGGTGTGAACACCATCAGCCGAAATAACATGGCCTAAGAAATCACTCTCTTTTTAAAAAGGTGACATTTTTTAGGCTTTAATTTCAGGCCAGCTGAGGTCAGACGGTCGAAAACTGATTGAAGCCGGAACATTGTTTCTTCGAAAGTAGTTCCGAAGACAATGATGTCATCCAGGAAACACAGACACTCATTCCACTGGAGACCTCTAAGCACCATTTCCATAAGTCTCTCTAACACACTTGGGGCGTTACATAGGCCGAAGGGCATGACATTCAACTCAAACAGTCCGTAACTTGTGACAAAGGCTGTTTTCTCTCGATCACGAGGATCCATTTCTACCTGCCAGTATCCTGCTTGCAATCCATTGTGCAAAACATTTTGGCACCACCCAGACTGTCAATAGTCTGCAATGCGGGGTAGGGGTAGGAATCTTTCCGAGAAACCTCATTTACGAGCCTAAAATCACAACAATATCTCCAACAGCCATCCTTGCGTTGCACAAGAACTGTCGGGGAAGCCCAAGGAATATTCGAGGGACTGATTACACCTTGCTCTAACATTCGAGCCACTTCTTTCTCCTCCGCCTCTTGCCTCGCCAGCGTCTGACGACGTGGAGCCTGTTTGATAAGTCTCGCATCACCAGTATTGATGGGGTGTTTAACAAGGTTAGTTCGACCAAGATCATCATCATCTTTTGCGAATGTATCTCTGTATGAGTACAGAGATCTCTCAGCTCATCCTGCTGCTCAGAGCTGAGGTTTGTTTTACTGCGATCAAATAAATCTGTTAAATGATCAGGCACCTTCGAGTTTTTAACATTAACTCGTGATACTTTCTTTATTTGCCTATCTGGTACTACATTGACACACTGACACTGACCAATAATTCTTCCCTTAGCTAAAGTGTATTTGGTATCAAGAACATTGATAACCTTAACTGTAGCTGCCTTATTACTATTTGTGACTACTGAATTGCCCATGATTTTACCATGTGTGAATGAAATCTCCTTGCAGGGTTCTATCAGAATCGAGGACCGTTCCCGATGAAGTTGAGGCAAGCTCACTTAGTTAAAAGATACAGACTTGGGCGGCAAAGAGACATCATCTGCAACGATGACAGTGGTTTCAGCTCTCACAGTTGGTAACCAACTGCCCATCAACCGGATCCTTGACCCAGGGATGTCGATCAGACCCTCCAGTCTATCCAGTACATCTATACCCAGAATGCCATCACAATCATGGGAATTATCAACCTCTGCAACCAGGAATTCCTCCATAGTGGGGTTCATGTAATCACTAATGTGAACAGGTGCTTTGAATATTCCATGTGCTTGGAATAAGCTCCCATTAACAGCCTCCAGAACCATGTCAATGGAGTTGACACGTACTGAAAACGGCAAGCACTTGCTTGCGGCTGGGGAAAGTAAGGTCACCTGACTACCTGTGTCAACAAGTGAAGTAAATATTGCCAACCTTGACATTCACTAATTTTCCCTTATCTAACTTTAAAACAAGCCTGGAAATTTGCCTTCACCTTGACTGGGTCAGATGGATTAAGGGAGGAATCAGGGGTTATCTCCCCTTGACCAGAAACCAGACAAATCTCTCCCTCCATCTGACCACTTGCTTTATTAGCTCTCACTTCCTTAGGATTTGTGGTTTCTATTTCAGAACTCTCCACCGAAGCCCGACCTAAGTCCGGGTCGGTGGGGTACCGTTTCCCTGACAACTATTTGTCTTGGAATTCTGAGGGCACTCAGAAGCCCAATGACTGTTCTCACCGCATGTGAAACAGGCAGTGGTTCCTCTCCTTGAAGCACTAGGGGATCGCGAATAACTACGCCCATTGGAATGCTCTCTCCTACTTTGAGAGGATTGAGGTCGCCCCTCATTCTTCTGAAATGTGTTGCTCTTATTGTTCTCAACAGGTCTTCCTGTAGCAATGCGACTTTGTGAGCGAGATGGCTGTACCTGCATTGATGCAAGCTTCTCTACTGTCTTTTGAAGATCAGCCAGCTGACTGGTCAGAGTAGTAAGTCTCTGGTTGACAGATTTCTCATCCAACTCTGAGTCAAAATGAACTCTCTTTCCTTGTGAAGGGTAAGGACTCAGTGCCCGCACCGACCTCTGTTGACCAGGTTTGCCTACAACTGACTCGTACAGCTCAGCTACATCCACCGCCTCCTGTAAGGTACGTACACCTCGGTCCATGAACCGGAGTCTCAAGTCTTGATCCACAGCCCTCTTCGGTGCATCCAGAGCCAACCTCTCCTGAAGTTCATAAGGAAGATCAGGGTATGCACCTTGAGCAAGATGCCAGAGATCATCTCGTAAGTCGGCAATTTTCTCACCGGACTTACGGCTTCGCCTCATCAACTCTTCACGTTTAACATCTGGAAGACTGGTTCCATACCGCCTGCACAGAGTGTGTGAAAGCCACTGGTAATCCAGTCACTCCTGCTCAGGAAGGCCTGCATAAAACCGCTGGGCTACATCCTCCATACCACATCCCAACATTTGGGCTGCCTGGGTATTATCCCAGCATGACTGTGCAACCAGATTCTTAAACTGTGCTTCGAAAGCACGATGATCTCCTTGTCCATTAAATTTAGTCAATTGGAGAGATATTCTTCCAATTGAATGGGGGTATCTTCCAATTGGGGTGTATCTGTCCAGAGTGTCAATCCTTTGTGCAAGACCCAGCACACTACTAGACAATTGTGACACGAGACCAATTAGATTTTGGTCTGAACTCACCATTGGTGGTGGAGCAAGTACTGGGTACCTAGTCTGTGAAAACTGATTCTCAGGGTACACATTAGGAACATTTGGCAAACGATCTTCATTGTGTGACCTGGATGGCAAGTATTCACTGACCCTAGGGTCAGAATATTCTGGTTGTCTCGTTACCTGCAGATAATTTTGAAACCTACCTACTGAACTAACAACAGGTGAATTTGCTGGACTCACAGCATTGAGTTGCTCAGACAATTCATGTCTGGAAGGTTGACCAAAGTCAACATCTGGAAACCGAGTACTAGTATTTTCACCAGAACTTAGCTCCGAAATATTGGACACTTGGCGAGAGCGTAAATTTCCAGCCGGACCATTAACATGATCCACTCTCCTTGACAGGGAATTGATAGATGAATTATTTTCCATTTTAAAAAAAAAATTGTCACAAAACTTTTATCTTATGGAATCTTATCAATTTGGAATATTTGTGAAATATTATTCTTACTTTATTTATATATATTAGATCCACAACGAATCCCACCGCTGCCACCATAAAACTGTAACGATTCTGGGGGTGGGTATTGGGGTACAGCTTTGGGTAGCGAATTGTGGATCACTCCCAAGACCATCAACCACACAGTTTTAATTATTTAATTTTCAAGAATAATTTCACAATTAAGAATTGCACAATAACATTTATTAAATTACAAGAATATAATTATTCTTTTCAGTAATTCATTCAGTTAAGAAGATGTACAATAAATATAAAATACTTGAATGTCAGCTCACATATCTCGGCTTGAACCGGCTTTCACACTCGTATCAGAAAATCTACAACCGATCAAACTGTCAACAAAGCGACGTCATACCGGAAGTAGTCTCTCGCATGAGGATACGGTCGGTGGAACGTGGGGAAATTGCACTCCACCAGTGACAGAAGTTATTTTACTTCGTGTCACGGCTATGTAGTAATATACAATGCTTTTAGATGGACTAGATGCACTTTTGTAGCCATACAAGGCTGATTTAAGCCATTATGCTACAAGAAGTAGTTTCCTGGAACAGACTCACGAATATAGGTGACGTCACACGAACTATCACGTTGCCAAATCGAAACAGGTGATTTAGAATGTGTTCACATTTTGTTTTTGCACATTAAACAAACAGTCAGTAAGATCAGTTGTGATATACGTTAATTCATGTAGCAATAACGTATATCTTTACGGTAGTATGCTGTATCACATAGAACATATACAATATGATTCATCTCACTGTCTACTGACCGAAATGTATAAAAGGCTTGTACATTACACCCATGTTATACCTCTTTCTAGAAGAGTTGCCGAATCTTGCCAGACTTATGGTTTTAAGTTTGTAAGGCATATTCAGAGCCTCTAGACATATGGAATTAACATAGCTGACTCTGTCAACAGTTTGTTTTATTCTGTACAAGCGATAAAGGATGCATCTTTGTCATTCTAAGAAGCGTTCATGACCTTATGCAAATATAAACCACGGATGCAAGCACTGTGTCGCAATCATTGCCATACCGTGACGGGATGGCTCTTAATTGAGTTGGAAATCTGAAATGAATTGATAAAGGTATACTCGTAACACTGGAGGTAGAGGAATGTATGTAGGACTGTAAGGTGTTTATTTGGAAAGGTTGCATGGCCCGTGGTGGCACGTAGTTCTGTGCACAGCGCACATGTCACAAGTCAGGTGAAGTTGTCCTTGGATGGGTGACCGCGTTTCAGCAGCTTGGCTTATAAGAGTGTCCTGGGCTTCGGTCCTGCACCACACTGAAGCACAAGCGGCGTTTCCTTGGGCAATTGACTGTTCGAAATGTGCCTCTGTCCACCCAGCAGTGAATGGGTACCCGGTAGGCAATGCGGCAGCTTGGGTTGTATACTCAGGCAAAGGAGAATGATTCTTGAGTGCATATTGATCCAGTGACCGGGGTAATAATATTATTATTATATGACACATACATTTCAGGAGGCATGAACCTCTGCTGTGGGGAGCTGCTGAAAACAACACAAGACTTAGTAGTTCGTTATTTCAGTAAACCTCATTTGCAAATTAGACTAGAATCTACGTCTATACCACATTACTACTTATTGGCAGGAGACAACCAGTAATCTACATCAACTGGGTTATTGAATCATATGTAAAACCTTTTTTGGTCATTTCCTAATTTTGTGAGAAACGTTTCTCCCCTTACAAAGACACAGCTACGTGTGCCATGATGTAACAACTACGTCGTTCAGATGTGTGTAGTATGGCCATGCGACAACGTCTTCGGTAAGCCGCGCTGCAAGTCTGATATTGTGTAGACAAACAATCCCCGGCGTGTATTTTCGTGTATACACATATACAAATAGACAAAACCAAATACTCCGAATGTGGTTTTGTTATCGGAAAGGACAACATGCTAGACGACGTCAACATTCAGTAACTACATACATATGGATGTTACACATCACATGCGCGTGTCTGCAGCCAAGACGTGCATCTATTGCAGACATTCATATTTACAGTATACAATGCTAGGCATATGTACGGAGTTACGACTATATAAATGTATTGGTTGTTCCCATTCTCTGATCTCAAGATCATCCAACATAATAAGATGATATTAAGAGTTATTCTATGAGGCTTTGGAGATCAATGGATGGCCTCGTCGGTTACAAATGTTACGGAAACATAGACACGTTACCTTATTATAAAATTATAAAGCGACATTAAAATCTATTTCACATCACCTATAGTAGAATATGCGAAACACGTAAGACGTATTACAATGATTCAAGTCAGTATCTAATCCTTCGAATTCCTTTAACATTAGGGTTACGGATTCCGTTGCTCCCAATGAACTTATAGACAGGTCTCGACACGAACTTGAAACTCAGGGACCAGTGATAAAAAACCTTCCTTAGTGACCGAGCTGCTTGACACTTAACTTTTCCTCTAAAATTCATAGATGTTATGGTAGAGAACGTGAAGTCAGACAAAAACTGCTTCCTTGTCCTTATCAAGGAAGGCACGCTACATTCCTTATCGCTATGTAGAAACAACTTATTTTCGATAAGCAAATTCGATATACTTCAATTTTATTTTGGTTATCAATGATTGTGTCTTTCAAACAATTACATAAAACTGTCGTTAAGCTCACGTGACATCCCTTTATTTTAATTTTACCATACCGATAGTGAAGCTTTTATTATAATTTTATCATATCGATAGTGAAGCTTTTCAGTTCCAGTAAGTAAAAAGTTTTCTGAATCCACCCTGAAATACCCATTCACGGCAGCTTTGAGGTCATCGTTGTCGTCATAGCGCTTTCCACGAAGGTGTTCTTTCAGTTAGGAAACAGGTGGGAATCACTTGGAGCTAGGTCTGGGGAGTATGGGGGGTGAGAAAGCTCTTCGAACCCAAATTGTCGCACAGCAACCTTTGCAAGTCGAGGTGTGTGAGAAGAGGCATTGCCATGTATAAGTAGAACTCCAGCACTTTCTTCGCCGCTTTTCTTTGAAAGAACCTCTCAGGCGATGAAGCAAATCATTTTTACCTTTTGACTTTCTAAGTAATCAACAAGGATCACAGCTCTGCATCCCAGAATACAGTGGTCATAACCTTCTACACTGATCTTGAAGACTTGAATTTCTTTGATGCCGGTGAAGTGGAATGGTGCCATTTCATGGATTGACGTTTTGACCCATGTTTCATCATCCGTTACTAATCTCGTTTTGAATTTGACGAAATCCTCCTCAATAAGCTCTCAATTTTTTCTAGCAATGTGAGTTCTTTTCCCCTTAAGATCAGAATTTAGAAACTTTGGCACCCAACGAGCAGATATCTTATTCACCTGTTTTCTTATTCAATGTTCATGAATAATAGTTTCAGTTGATCCATGGCTTAGACCTTTGTCTTCCTCAAGTTCAGCAATGGTAATACGTCTATCTGACAGTATAGGTTCTTTTATCTCCTTGACTGAATCTTCATTGATGGAAGTTGAAGGACGTCCAGACCTAGGGTCATCATCAGGGCTTGTTTTCCCTGCCTTAATCATATCTGCCAAACGTTTAACAGTGGAACAGATAGGGAACTTATCCCCATACACTTGTGACATGCGGTCATGAATTTCTTGGGGAGTACTTTTCTCCATAGCAAAAAAATTGATGACTCGTTTTTATCCATGTCTACGTCAATTTGGACCCATATCACGCTCAACTGCCTGTCACTGATATACAAACGGTCTCAACAGCCCTAATACACTTGCAATGAACTACTCAAACAATATGCTACATTGACTAGTTCACTTTGTTATGGCCAATAGTTGAATGCTAATCAGACTTAGACCTTTTGACAAGCCCTCGTATATGACCAAGGTTAAGTACATGAGAACACCACTCGAACAATGTTTAACGGCGTTACATGGAGTCACAATGTGTCCAGTTTTGACTTTCCCCAATACAACACCGTTGTTTCGGATGTTGAAGGGATCTACCTAAATTCTTCAATTTATCCGAGGTTCGACATAATCGAAATCGATGAATAAAAGGAATATGCAGGGACCAAGCCTTTATTTTGAAACAATCGTAAGTTCGACATATCAAAGTTCGACACAACGGTGTTTGGTTGTACTTGATCACTGAAACCTGAATCAAAGCCACACGCTCACTAATGAAGTAATATCCTGCGATTTAGCTGTTTGTCAAGAGGAAAACCAGTTGGCATAAGTCATTAGCATGCACCCTAATAATGAATCTGTTTATAGGTTACCTTTCTCGCCATCTCGATGCCTCAGGTTCGTGTAACCAACGCGCGTCTCATGTATTACTCGCTAATTCAAATGTCACTTCAACATTCAAAGTCAAACTCATTAGTCCTATTTACGGACGTTGATACACCAAAAAACATTTTGGCAGAGCGAGAGGGTGAATTCTATTTACACAGACGAACAGAGGGCGTGATCACGTAAGGGAAAATAAACCAGGGACATCTAACAAATATGTATCATGTAGAACGAACTTTCCTTCAAGTGACGTCACGACCCACGGGGCGCGTATGTTTTAGCCGGTTCACAGTTTGTTCCTATTGAATTTGCAGAGGCGATGAGCTGCATTACCTGTTGAATAATACCACCGTTTTGTCATTTTAAACTTATTGTTGTTCTTTTTCTGCAACTGTTACGTGTGTTCGCGTGAAGGTGTCCGTTTGAATTCATGACGTCAGGCTCCCCCTGACCTTGACCCAAGTGATGTAAGATGAACACTTGTCTCAAGTAAAATATTTATTCGGTCACACATTGTGGCTATTGTATCAGAATTTCTACATTTCCATGTGGCATAAGATACAATTAATTTGGGAAATATTCCCATCATTTAAAAGCAGCTGAGGGTGTCCCTACATGAACATGTTTAACATGAATGACGTGTCTGCATAAACGTGAAGCAAGTTTCCATGGTCACAGAAACAAAACAAGCATAATGAATTAAGGGACCGACAATATATCTTTTTAAGGATAATTTAGCATTGTTTATTTTAAAAGAAAATATTTCAGCCAGAACAAATTATAGAATTGATGAATATGTTATCTGCGCATGTTTTAACGAAACGGCAATGTAACACATAAATACACTTTTCACTGTGTCCAAAGAAGCCAGATCGTATTGAATGGGTTTATGTATTTACTACGTTTAATGCACAAATGTTTAACAAAAAACATGAAAAAGTAAAATATTGCTGTCGATATTGCTTCATTTGATTTCAAAACAGATACCTAAATACTAGAACAGTAGCAGCCCTCGGGAACATACTTGTCATCAGATTAGAGTCTTAACAGAATGAATATACATGTATATCCCCTTCATATGTCGTCTTATAGGAAATTAGGTGTCCACATTTATGACAATTAAAATATATAATAATTATAGAATTAACTGGGAAAGTCGTCTTGTATGTCCTTGTGTAATACTCATAATTTAAAAAAACACAATCCTTTGTTATAGATTATCTGCATTGTCGGATAAAGAACGAGGACAAGAATGGAATATGGATAAAAAACAAGGAATCTTTTAAAATGCACCATTTAAAATGTTAAATACAAATCGGCATTACTGTTGAATAAACACTGAAGAATTTGGTACATTCATCTCCAACCACTTTCCGAACACAATGTGGGCGACATGTCGACTTCTCGAATCGTTGTTTATGTACAGCGATTTCACCATCTGCGTGAGCTAAACCGGAGAGCGCGCCCAGCCATAGCAATATCACAACTAATATTCCACCATAGATAAAGGATTGAAAAGGTTTTGTCTACGATTTTAAACGCATGTGCTTTAGGAGCCATTAATGTGTGATAACGAATTAAGATACTTGTGAAAGTTACCGAGGATGGATTAATACATATCCTAGTTTAATCCCGCTAAAGAGTAAAATGGGTATCCAGAATGTACATACTCGCATTGTCATAGGATGTTCCTTTATTAGGATTTTAACTATAACTTATGTAATAGTTTTCTCAAAACATGAACATAATATTCAATTCGAGATTCAATCTCGAATCCTTGTTCAGTGTTTCTTATCTATGTATCAAACTGATTGATGTTGCCACAGATACCACGAGGTATTATCACGATTTAGCGTACTATTCTTTTTGCCCCAAATGTAAACTGTTGGCATTTAAGAGAGAATATTATTTGTTTCGGTGATATCTCCTTTGCAAGCAGAATATCGGCTAAATTCCCTAAATAATAAATAATAAATAACCCTAAACATTTATGAAGTGCAAGATAAATGAATTCTACAAGGGAATAATATATACACTCAAAAATAGTATTTCGTAATATTTTCTTAAATAAAGGAAACAAAGGCCACATAAAATGTATATAAAGTGAAGGGCGAAGAAAAGAAACACGAGTTTGTTTGTTTATGTAATTGAGAATTGAAAGAACTGTTGCGAAATTTGATTATGTTTATTAAACCATCACTCATTTCTGCAACAGTTTGTAAAAAGAAATCTGTGAATGTTTGTGCCGAAGAAAGCAAATGTATTGATTTTCAAAGATAAGATGCCCGCCAATAGTTGTGGGTAATACGAATATATTGTTTAATTTGTTAATGTTTAAATCAAAGCATATTTTGAAGGAAATAAAACCATGTAGAAGTATTCTTTGAGTGCTGACAAAGCCCCAGTACGGTTCACTTCAGATATTTTCAATTGAAAATCAAACATGATAAAATCAATGGAGAGGTATACTTTCTTTGGCTCCTTAGTTTATATATATATTATGTACGATATTTTTGCGCCGTATCTCTAAACAGACTGTTGTGTAAATACTGTAGGACATGATGCTTCTGAGACACAAATATAACGTTGAAACTTGTATCTGGAAATGACCATCTTACTATTTGTCATAAAACAAACATCGGTTCAGCCTGTGGTCACACGCTCTGTGTCTCGTATTGCACGTAGACATAACACCTGCCTTCTAACTGTTTAAATGTGCGGCTCGTCTTCTACTAGCCTCCATTGCTTGACAAAACGGCAACAGTCTTTTCCAAAATATCTCCTGGCGAGAAAATAAAAACGTGTCAGTGTCGTCTGAAGAAAAGCAAAATTGCTAGCATCTATTTTTCGTTTGCTTACGTTTTAACACATTTGATAAAAAATCTACCAAACCACAGGTTGGATACAGCCTAATCGTGTGATCAACCCCGGAATTTTCCCATGCACTATGGTTATAAACGTGCATTCTTAAAAAAAACCAAATATGTAAATCTGACTTCAGGCTATTATGTACTGTAGGTTAAATGCAGATCACTTTTCTCTATCCCCAAGGGGTCTGCATTGGCTATAAAGACTCGCTCGGCATGTGTGTCTTTGGGTTGTATATTTACATTTCGGTTTGTCAAGAAGACCACAACCTCAGTTGCGTATGGGTGAGACATTTGGGTGTGTTATCTGAATCCCTACTGAATGAAATTGCAGGGCAATGACATTTGATACTTGTTTTTCTAAATGCTTGACTTACGAGATACAGGGGAGTTTCAAATGAGACGCCAGGCTGACACACACACGGGACGCCGAGATGACTGCATTGCAGAATGTGTTCAACCTTTGGCATCTCTTTCCACAAAACGCTCAAGTATGTGGCATGTAACATATTTATTACGACGTGTGGCAGATTCATTCTTTGGGTTCTTTATTCTTTATTAAGGGTTATATCAGAAAATATACAAAGATACTGGAACTGTATTATTTTGAATAGCTAGTTTGCAACTGAACACACAAACGAAGTCATATGATATAATCCGATGCGGTCTACTGTGGTACGTCTCGTTAGTTACGGAGATAACGAGACCTTGTCAGTGCAGAGCGTACCTTGTATATTTTCAGTCGACCCAAACAACTAATACGATATTCTGTAATATCAGACTCTCTGTTCACAAAAAGACATTAAAAATTGAATTCTTCTGTAAAATATGAACAAGTACTTACATGAGGCTCACAGTCACCAAATGATATGTATTCAACATAAGCTCTATTCAACATTTAACATGGCATATTTACGACATCCTAACGTTTTTACGACAACTAGTTCTGACTACCACAATCACCTACATTCGATAAACTACACTGGAATAGGTGAGCTAATGGGTGCCAGTTTGAAACACTAACCACTGTCGCCCTGACGCTGTTGAGTATTTTAACAGTGACCAGTTAGTGACCTTTTTGTCTTAACGAGTTACACGAACACAGATGTGCTTGTAAAAGCCTCGTACCGATCTAATCGATCGACCTACAAGCCAGCAACGTCTAAATCACACCATCGTGACAAGCATGAAGAGCTCCACGAAAGCCCTGACCTATGTCTTTAAGCGGTAAATGATATTCAGGTTACATTTTGTCTTAGACATGTAATTCATTTTGGAATGCGAACTGATCATTTTAAAGAATTTAGATACGACATGTCAGTGTACAAAACATTTGTTTTTGTTCTGCTGTATGTAGATGTCTAACATTTATTCTGGTTCGTATGTTTGTTGGTAGACTGGTTGATAGGTAGAGAAATACAGTTAGTGGGCTTGTTCGGTGGTACGAATATCATTAAGACCCTAAATGTAATGTCTTAGTTTCGGCTGATATTATAAAAATGCTTTCAGTGTTTGTTGTTGAGATTTATCCGGAAGAGAGAATAGAGTTAGTTAGTTTGGTCGTGAACATATCATTATTATGCGCTACTAGAAAGATCACTGTGACATAACAGTTAACTAAGTTGATTGTCAAACATACATTTAAGAAATAGCTCAGCCTGTGGGCTTCTTTGATGGTAAGGAAATTTATACATTTAGTTGATGAGTTGATTGATAAAATATGTTTCTAAGATAACGTGAAATAGTAATATGACACGAGATACCAGTGGATAACATTAATACTATACGTGACACTGTGAATCTTGAATTTTGACAAAACTACCGTCCGTCATAAAGCACAAACATTACGTAACAATATCTAGCTGAACCTTCCTGAACTTTTCAACTTTCGATTTTGAATTTGCATACCAATATAGAAACATAAATGAAGCTGGGTCGCGCATCACTGATAAACACAAGGGCTGCATACTTAATAAATGTGAACTTCAAATTCATGGCTAACTATGGTGAATGTAAACCGGTAACTCAATGACACCGATGTGACATGTGAACAAACATTTCAAATTAACATCCCAAATGGACAGCATACAGTAATATAATAATCATAAATCATCATTTACACATCATCGTGTGGCAGGAAGTTAACGATTTGAATGTGTGAAAGTTACTTACCGAGTCCGAAACTCGAGAAGTGAACTTGGGAAGCCTTCACGATTTTGCAGAACTCCGCCTAAAGTTTACATCTATATTCATCCTTGTCACATACGGTGTATTTACACATGGTCTGTACCGTCAACTATTGTTTGAGCTCTTACAATAGGAATATAAATATTGATGAGCATGCACTTACCTTGAGATCACTGAATAGAAATGGTGCTATGCAAACACAAATTAACGTCACTATCAATTGTCACAAAGCAAAATCTCTCTTCAGATTCTGATCATGTGTGTTTAGACATGACCCATCCTATAACATCCGAAAAATAAGATTTGCCACTAAATTCCGTAAAGAGAGACGGAGCGAAGCTATAACCTTGGCCCAACCCTACGTCCGTAGTGGTATAAGAGACAGATCGCTGTATTTGTCAGCACGGCACGCCACTTGGGATCCCGATTGACATTGTTTGAAGCAAGATAGACTATTTGAACTTCGTCACGTCAACCTCAACCGTTCGTGGCGTTTACGTGGTCCGTGTGATAGCGAGGCCCGTAAATCGGCAAATAGAGATCGAAACACGCCTGGGCCTTTCGAAAAACCTAGCTCTGTTGACATGACGCATTGCGCTCGAAAGTCTAAAGAATGTTTTTAATGATTTCAAGCCAGGATAAAGAAAATGTAAGTCTTATGTAAACGGCAAAAGCAGAATGGAAGTGTTAGGGGTTTAGACGATCAGTGGGAATGACATTGTCTTTCGTAATATGAGAAGAAAGGGGAATAGCTAGAAGGCCGTGTACTTGTGTTTACGCCCCTTGTATCAAGCTTCCGTATAGGGGCTAAATGCAACGACATTTATCTAATGGAACACCATCCATTGTCAAATGGCCAGCATCACCAAATTCCCATGCTGAATAAGCCAAAATGAGCTTTTTGCAAACATACCCAGCTTAACTCTGGACATTCCTAACTCAGCACACACTGCTGTCAGGTGCGTGTTTTTTGTCGCCTCACACCTTTTTGTTTCTTTTTGTGAGAGGGGTTGATTTTTTTCAGGACATTTGCTCCCTCCTATTGACTCTGTAAACATTGATGGGTATATGGGATAACATGCACAACGGTTGGTGTACAGCAGGAAAAATGAAAACAAAATGCTTAATTAATTGTGATTGAACTATCAGTGTTCACAAACGCATACTGACAATGGTCACAAAAAGCAAGTGTTATCACATATACACCTCATTCATATATAGCAACAAGAGCAGTGTCTTTCATAATCATAGTACTGTTATAATAAGCCCACGTTTGTTGACGAAGTAATACGAATCGAAGAAAAAACGTCCTATATGACCCTTCCTATTTGTAAAAAAAAGGTCTCTGAAAAAAAACATTACAGAAATACCTCGTGAGCCGTTAGACAATGACGATGTTCTTTCATACACATCCCGTAACATTCGCTTCAGAAGTCAAAATGAGGTCTCCAGCAAGTAACTATGCGAGGTACTCCTTTTCATGTAGCCTTTGAAATAAGGAAACAGTTTTTTTACGTAGGGGAAAAAAGAACCACCTGTCTAAAATCCTTTTTCATGTTCCTGCATGTCCACGTGCCTTGTTTATCCCGAAGTGCTTAAATCACTACATAAATAGTATTGTTTATTGCTGACGGTGTACACGCAAACATGTCTACCATCATTGTGATGGGATAATACTCTTCCTCAAGGTAAAACATGTTAACATGGTAAGCATAATTAGTTTTATCATAAGACAGTTGACTTTGTCTAAAACATGCTCAATAATGTAATATGAAATAATGTCATCATTAGAACAAATGTACGGTCTTCAATGACCTCGACCTGCGCCCAGAAGCAGAAGTTCTGTCTGTGTTGTTATAGACTAATTATATAGTTTCATTACACACTATGCTATGATGAATTAGTCCGGTTAATTGGATACAAAACGACTCATCACAAACTGTAGTTGTTTTCAAATTTTACATTTGGTTTAAAAATGTCATGATATTCATCGAAGAGGTATAATGGTATGTTTATGACTTTAGAATAGCGCTTGTTTGCTAACTTTGCGAGACATGTGTCACTGTTTACACAAACCATTCGTAAATGATGGACCTGTTGCTAGGGAGGGAGGGTAGCCTGATGGTTAAAGCGTCTGCTCGTCATGCAGAATACCTGTGTTGATTCCCCACATGGGGTTGAAGCCCATTGCTGGTGTTCGTGATGTGGCTGTAATATTGCTAAAAATGATGTAAAACTATATTCACTCTCCGGGTCATGTTTCATTGAACGTAAGGCTGTTAAATTGATAATTCAGGATACAAGAAATGAGCTGTGTAGGATATAGGCTTTATATATTTCCATAACAAGAACTTTGTTCTTATTTATTCTTCATACATCCACAGAACAGTTTTCAAATATCTGAAAATCCGAACCATGTATTTGATACAATGTCGTAGGTATACTATTACACAGGTTAACTAAAAAATGATTATGATGTTTATCAACACGTAACGATTTAAGCGAGTGTCCTAACATTTGTCATTTGGCTTGACATTCGATTAAGCATCTGTCATTACAGCACAAATTAAAAGCCGTACATGCATGAGCACATGTAGGCGTTTTCTCGTTATATTAGCCTTTACATTAATCTCTTCATTTGTTTTATACTTTGTCAATTGGATATATTCACAACTATATTATAATTTCTGTATTCAATCATTAAGAGCTGACATTAACAGAATGCCTTACAGTTGTCCCCTGGTCATGTATGTATACCTGGTCGATACCCCCGTGGCTTAGATCGTCCCTCGAAATATCAATCACTGGGGTGTGTGGTTAAGATTCAATTATTTACAGACCGTAAAGCTTGAAAGTATCTGAGTGTGACGTTAAACAACAAATAAACTTACCGTTAACGCATGTAATAGAGATCCTTTTCCTTCTGTGATATCTGGACAAGTACGGACGCCTATATACCTCATATTTTTAACAGCGACTTCCGCCTCAATGTTTTAAGCCGTACTAAGTGTTAAAGTTGATGAATTCCAACTTGGGTTCTGAAACAATGCATCCTCAAAGATCCCGAGGTGTGATCAGATTAAAGAGTGTGTGATTACATGCACTAAAACTTCCAACAGGAGTGTCCACACACGTAATTCATTTCTCAGAGTGGACTTATGGTAAAAATTGTCACATAATTGTCTGGAAATAAAGATGAATTAACAACTACGAAATATTCAACTAACCTCAGAAACGGTTGTGAAACACGGTGAAACACGGTGAAACATTAATGACGAAAACATTTATGGATTATTTTAATTATTACATGAGTATCATTTCTAACATTTCTGAGGCTTGGTCGTCGCTTGTGTCTACTCAGGTGTTTATTTGAGATTTTTATTTGATTATTTGAGAGGTAACTCTTGCCTGCATTTGGTGGGACATGAAAATTGTATTCATTATACTTGCGTTTGCTTTCGCCGATTGTTCACAGCGTTCTTCTTACCAAGCAAGCGGGTTCGGTTGTCAGGATAAGGACGTCACTTATGTCTCACAGCTGTTTGATTACGTGTATACCATAAGGTTTTAAATCTACAACATTTTCGACGCCTTGACAGATGTTTCATTGCAGGTGTGGTTATCGACGTGAAGGAAATTCGCTTACGCCGCCGGTTTCAAATATAATATCCGGGAATTAAATACTGAATAACCCACGCAAAGCTGAAAACTGTTTATCTAAAAAGTTTATCTTCTAGCTGTAACGACTTTCACGTACCGGTAGAACAACGCATAACCAGCATGCCCGACGTTTTGGTGTCAACATTTTAAATTTGCAGTGAAGGGTTTCACGATTTTCTCACTTTCATCTTGTTTTTTACTTTTAATTGATCCCTGTGGTAACGCTAGAATATTCCTAACCGCGGCCTTAAACAACATTCACTTATTTTAGTTTTAATACTGATGTCAACTCAGGGAGATGGAGGAGGTTAACGTTAACGTCGCGTCCAAGATTATTACGCTTGTATGGCGACGTGCGAACCCCCCACCTTCCGTTCTCCGGGCGGACAGTCTACCACTAGACCACGGAGGGGGGTTTGTCACCTCGGGATAGCTCGAAATGATGCAGGTTTTGGACGTTTACCACTGAAGTGAAAGCCATGACCATGGGTATGCTACTGACAAACCTAGGAACATAATCACTGAGAATCTGGGATTGGAATCACGCCCATAAGGTTCTGGTAGGTACAAGGGACCCAGCTCAGATGAAATACATCTGCTGATATTGCAGCCTTATGGTTGTCATTTTTCTTCATCCATGATGCTAAAAGCATTCATATGTGATGCTGTCTGATCATTTTCTTTCCAAAGACACTTAAAGCACATTGTGTTCTTCTTTGGTTTAGGCCCATTTCTGGTGTCCCCCGCCGTGATATTGCTGGAATATTGCTAAGAGCGGCGTAAAACCATACTCACTCACTCACTCTTTGGTTTGGATGTATTGTTTTCCACAGATCGACAGCCTGAAGAACCGACTGGCTAGAGGTGACTTCCATACAGTCTACCTCGCCGATAGTGCTGCATATGCTCTTACATTGTCGTAAAATAATTGTGCATGTTGTTACGTTAACGTTTTAATGAATTAGTTGTTATTTCTGTCAACTTTTTTGCGGGGACGACCATATGTATTCTTTCAATTTTAATATTAAATTACATCAATTTAGAGGCCGCTGATATATATCAAGAGTACTGCTGAGCGCGGCGTTAAACAACACACACACAACGCACACACATACTACTGAAACACACACACCTTTGTGGTATGTACAGTCAGTATCTCCGTGCAACCACTACTGGAGTAAACTGTACTAGCATGTACTCTCTCGGGTTTTTGTTCTTCCTCATTCACCCTAGTGATTGTACTCACACCGACTGGCCAGTATTGCTCGAGTTAATGAGAAGACTGACATCTTCACCTGCAGATCGATCACTTTCTGTTTATACCCCTCGCCAGGTCTTCTTCGGGGAACGCCCCCGAGGAACAAACGACTGCGATGAAGATGAATAAACGATCTAAATCTAGTTGGATAATGCCATACAGTATCATACATTTCCTTATTTATTCAAATAAATGGTAATGTGGCTTACAATGAGCTGTAATAATTTATCTTTGTAAATTAAATGAAATATTACAGGAATTTTAACATACCCTTTAAGAGATCTGTAGCTTCATCAGAATCATTTTTATCAATAGCTGTCCAATCAACCTTTTACTGTCAATGATTCTTTTCAATAAATCAGATTTACATAACTAAAGTAACTGTATTAGTGTGGTCTTGACTTTAAGATGGGCGAAGGTACATTAGTGAAAGGCCAAGGCTAAATAGCGTATATTTAAACCTTGCAATTCCCCTGTTTAACATCTGCTGGTCCATGTGTGCCAATGACGTTATGTTGGTACAACCAGGTTGTCCTCACTTGTTATGAATAAGGACCGCCTACGTGGTCTAGTGGAAAGAATGTCTGCCGGAAGAGCAGAAGGTCGTTGGTTCGGTACCTTGACCGCGTCACATCAAAGGACGTTAAACGATGGTACTTGTTGTTACCCTGCCTGTTGCTCGGCTTTAATGGGATACATCAAGGAGAGGTAAACTAGTATACTGTGTGCGTGGCGTATCCATGTAAAAATGTGGCATGGTGTGTCAGTGGGGTAGCTCTATAAAATCGGCATTAGGACCCAACAGTACAAACAGGCACACACACACACACACACACACACACACACACACACACACACACACACACACACACACACCAAAACACACGCGTGCATGTACGACGCTATAGAAGTGCAGTAACCATGAATGCAACCCCATTCATCTAGCCATCTTTTTTTTTAATAATATCCAGTCAAATCACACTGCAAGCAAAATACACAAATGGCTTACACACCAATGTACCAAGTTCTATCTACTTAGAGAAGATATGTCTTGGATTAGTTTGTCCCGAGATACATATATCCTTTATTCTTAAGTGAATAAGATATAAGAATAAGTGAATAATTTTCCAAATGCAAGTATTGGAGAGATTCAGCATTTGTTTTGTCTCACATAATGTAGACTAGATTTATCACATTGAATCTCTATGTAATCAGGACAACTATTCAATTCGGTTTTTTTTGCCGTGATTATAAATGAATGTATCCGTCATATGATTTGACGGTACCACAACCCGGGCCAGACACTTATGAACAAATAAATACCTTCCACCGATATTTCTTGCATACATGTACACGATATAAAAACGATGTTCACGTGAAATCCTAGTTATGTCAGCTGAGGAGCCGAATCCATCCGTACAGAGTTGCGGGCCTTAGTGGTGACAGGCAGCTATGATCGTTGGTTCGAATCCCAGATTTCCCCTAACAATGTTTCATGGTTTGTCAACACCACATCCGGGCTTGTGGTAACGTCATGATTTCGGCTATGTCAGTATCCGTGGACTTGTACTAACAACACGCGTTCTAGTGGCGTGAGTAATTGCGTGTTTTTAACGCAGCAATCTCACATCGCTGCGGGTAAAACCGTTTTCATTGTCTCCAGTAGTGCATTCCAGATAATGCATGTTGCATGTGTATCAGGTGGGAAACGTTCGGGTGCTGCTGGTCAAGGTCCAGTCAGATGGTACAGTAGTGGGAACCACTGAGGATGGTCGTATTATTAATGATTAACTTTCACTTTGTGTGAGTTCATTGGAGTACGAACCGTCATGGAGTGATGGCCGACCGCATGAACGTGGGAGCTGCGACATATGCTGTTGTTGTTTTTCATACGAAACCCATGGCTGAGGATATCACTAAGGAGTCTTGTACGAAAACATAGTTACACGGGAGAGAACAGGTATACCTAAAGCTAACGCACTTGCACCAGATCCTATTTAGCAGACTCTGACGTTTACATCCACATGCCAGAAAAAAATCTGTCTTTTGAAATTCAAGATTCGAATGTACTGGAGTTTAATTAATTCCATGGATTTTCTGAAGATGTTTAATTTTTCAATTTCAAATGTCAAAGCATGCCGTCCCGGTAGCTCTAAATGGAGATAAACATCAACGTTACATTCATTCGGTAGTATTTCCAGGTAGCGGGTCCTCAATAACCCTTTTACGACCGCTTCTATTAGTGCCAGTCTCAGTTACTGAAATAGATAATTCGCACGTAAAATATTTATTTCATTACCATCCCAATCGCGCAATGAATGAATTGTTTTGTTTATGTCGCTTTTAACACTGTTATAGAAAACTAATGATGGAAACCACGAGCACGAGCGTGGTACTGTTAGGAGAAGAATCACAAATGACACACAGCGAATTCCGTATCTATGTATCTATGTCAGAATGAAGACAACAGTTTTCAGCTTTCAAACATAATTCAGACGAAATATCAAGGCAAGGCAAATTGTCTCTGTAAGCAGATGCTAACAGGCAAATTGATGTTTACACCCACCGGGGCTTGTAACGAGAACATTAGCAGCGTGGGGATATGTGGCCAGCACCAGTGCCATAGTACTACACAAAAGGAAGGGATGTAATGAGGTCAACACACCAATTTTGAAACTTTTTTTCTCAAGATAGTTGTCACGGTTTTACAATTAACTATTGCAGACTCACGTGGAGAGAGGTATAGGGCTTGGTAAGGTACATAACGAGACACGGATGAAAACAATCGAATCCGTGCTTTGGGAGCTAGCTATTTCTGAGGCTGTAAATATCGTGTCTTTCGATTCCGAGCCAAAATCCTTATTTAAAAATTTGTACCGCTGATTTACCGAATTTCTTGTTTATTGTTACCGATCAGCCCACCCATCGTCATTTTTGTACATAGGAGTTCTTTACATTCTTTGCATAAACCTAATGGTATATTGACTTTACCTACATTTGTTCCTCTCAAACGATGGTACAGGTGACTCAGTCGTCTCAGGTGCCGCAACTCGCTTTGCAGAGTTGCGTCCCTTTGGCACCCTTTGGTGCTCGTAGGTTTTATCAAAGAGGTACTCGTCGGAGGCTGTAAGGTATGGCACCAACGCAAGCATCGCTGTCGATGGATTTGTTGCAAAACAGGGACGATAACTGGTCTTCTGGGTCGGATTGCAGCCTCGCAAAGATGGTTCCTGATAGTCTAGTCCGATATCCTCCTCAAACCAGAGATGCATCCTGCATTCTCCGTAGCATTACGATGACGTAGGTGGAACAGTCGAATGAAGCGATCCTGTACAGGGGTGATAAGTCTTGGTCGGCCGGTCCTCGGACAGTCTGCAGTGGAACTGAACTGTGTATCGGCCCCTAAGGCGGCAAATGGTGCTGTGATGGACGGTGAAGTGGCGTGCAACAGAAGTCTGCGACTTTGGATACGTCCTATGGCGATGTTTCGATCGGCTGCCCTGAGTTGAAAAACTTGTAAATTGAATGACAAATTATTGGCTTATGCTTGCCTTTTTATAGCCACGACCACGAGTTACGAATGCCATAACTTGCACGTGCATTTTGCTTTACTGTTTTCCTACATGACATTTTTGAATAATTGTGAAAACAATGCCTTTTAAGACATTGCAAATCGACAATGGCTGCGTATTGACAATATCCTCACTTTCAAATCTTCACCTTATTCAGTACTTGTAGGCCAAGGGCCTTTTTTGTACAGACGAAATACAATTAAGGTGCAAACAGTATATATTGTCGAATATCAGGCAACCAACATTTTCCAATAACATATATTCAATTTATATACCGGATTTTTGTGTGTAGTCAGGTTCATTGCACTACATACTACCTCTCTGCTTCGTTTTTTGAAGGCTGTACATGTAAAATCAAAACACATATGCGTGGTTCCCCATTATCTGGTACCGCCTGTAGTTGCAATCTTCTATCGATCCCCATTTCACTCATTTTCAACAGTCTTACAGTTACATATGTCGCCTGTCGAAAGAAACCGTGCTTCAAATAAAACAATCCAAATACTTACAGTTACTTATAAAGTTATTAGTATGTCTGGTACTGTCTGGTGACTGATTTTCGATATGGGTATTTAAAGGTAAATAAATATGAAATATATACGATAAAGGTATGTGCACATGTAAACACTATATTTTGTCGTCAACTAAAGAAGATCTTCAACACGTTTACTGTATATTGTCTTAAAATGTCTCGGCTAATGAACACGCTCCTTTTTTCAATATTGTTATAACTCCACACAGTACTGTACACAACATTTATCTATTTAACAGGAATACGACGGCGACATGGGCAAGTATAACGGTAAACACAAACTTTTGTCTGTTAAGGTCACACATTTTAACTACTGTTTTCCTGAAAAGAATATATTTAAAACCACACTAGCTTACCTCTTGCTGATATGTGTAATCCGGTCAATATCAAATATCCGAGTCCAATAAAACCCAGACATTATTTAGATTATTTGGTTTTATGTATCGCCAGATGTTGTAATCAACCAACACTCGTGTCGTAAACAACCATTGTTGTAGAATTATACAGTTTCGATTTTCTGACGAAACAGATACCATGTGGTATAGGCAAGCAATAGCGGTTACAATTATTTGAATGGATCAGTAAAAATCAGTGAGGACACCAGTTGTTCCATAAAACGGTTAACTCTTTGCCTCAGATAAGTATACAATGTTATGCCGAAACCCTAAGCTCTTAGAATTCTAGTTTCCTAGCTGGGACCTTGTCAGTATTCCATGTGAAAAATGTATGTACATATTAAATGCATTTACATAAATTATTGCCATCTGGAACGGTTTCTGCACACGAAGTAGACATTTGGGATTCCATTTATGCACACGAAGTTGTTTCATTTATCAAAATATGCCTGTGTTTGTTTGAAGAAAACATGCACTTCATCGACATTAAGGAACCCAACATATACACACGCGCTAGAAAAGGTGCCATATATAACACATTCATTTCCGCGTTGAAATAAAAGAAGAAGCCGTTATACAATTTCATAAATAAAAGCGACAAAACCCTTACCTTTCGTAATCATAAGAAATCTCTGCTAATTATATCCATAGTTCATGAGCATTTGTCTGTGAAACACTATCAAATAGATTATTCCGAATTGAGATACTTCTGATGTAAACCTATCTGCTTTTAAAGTTTGTCAAGAGTGGACAAATAAATATGTAGTGATACGAACCGTCACATTTACCCGGCGGATCTGAGCATAGGCACAAAACACTCTAAAGTGATTTGAGCCTAATACACTCTAGAGTGATCAAAGGTTAGGCCCAAATCACTGTAAGGTTTACCAGCAGTCAGTCCAGGTATCATAAAACACTCAGCCACGTGTGTAGTGTAATGTAACACGTAACAAGTGACAAGGATTTACAGAGTCTATGACATGTCGATTCATCTTTGAAGTGCTTATTCAAGACTTCACCAGGATATTGTATTTTGGAGAAAATAAACTGAAAAAAAACTAACCAATCTATGTTTTACAATCACGTGTAATCCATGTGCCCAAGATGGGGATCATCCTGGTTAATTTCTTCATTATTATCTGACTCAGGTTCAGACATGTAGGGCTTCACAGTTCATCTTCCGAGACACATTCACATTCCACGATAACTGGAAAACTAGGAATAAGTACGTTCGATGCTTGGTCAGTTCATACACAGATAAGCTAATATGTTAAACATAGATAAGTTTCAGTCGTTTGATAGGCATTACTTAGAAGTTGACGGATGACAGGGTAGACACAATTTTATGGATAACAACTTCTTTAAAACTGTTCAAAGCGACGTTTCGGTATAGATCCTTATACCGTTGTCAAACAAGACTCTTGCTTGACAACGGTAGGATAAAACCACATCTGTTGGACAGACGTGCACGAATTATTCGAGGCATACTTCTGATACGTCGACCAGTCAGCTTGACTCATGTTGTTCCGCTCATCAGTGAGAGAAACAACGAGTTCATTTAGGGTGGTGGGTGGATTTTAACGTTTACGTACACGCCTGCCAATGACGTTGCAGACGTCACACCATTATGTACCCATCACCATCACGATCATGCTGTACGATGTTAACGACTATAAAACTCTCATTAGAACTCCACACTCGATACCTTCGGTCATGGAAGCCGAGAGTAAACCTCGAACCGTCAGAAAACATGTCATTACCCCAACGTCGATTATCACAGTGCTGTCGTTCCCTACTAAAATGGCGCCTCTGATTCAAGGTGGGGGTGAACCGTGGACGTCGTGCACGCAAATGCCATCTGTGCAGACGATTTCGCACCGTCTGGGTATGCTTCTTTTACACCAAATGCCTGTTGTAACCGGTCCCTTATCTGAGTGGCAGTTTGCAACCGATTACTTAATGCCATCGTTCTGACTAATCTGTCCTGGGCTGGAGTTGTTTCCCTTGGGCGTCCAGAGCGCGGTCGATCATCGTCGTTATGTGTTTGTTGATTTGGGGGAACCACAATCTGCTGATGATAGATTGAGAAACATGCAGCGTCTGGGCAACAATATTCTGACGTATGAGTGAGTGAGTGAGTGAGTTGGGTTTAACGCCGCTTTTAACAGTATTCCATTTATATCACGGCGTGTCAGCTTAATGTGGGAGGAAAGCCCGAAGTGATGGAGGTCACAAACGTTTACCACTTCGGTGAAACCCACGAGCACGGGTATGGTGCTGACAAACCTAAAAACATAATCGGGGCGAACCGCGATTCTAACCCACAATCATAGGTTTCTGGCGTGCCCAAGGGACGCAACTCTTCACAGCGAATCGCGGCGCCTTATACGACTCGGCCAACCGTGCCCCCCACACATATGAAAACCCAGTTTCAAACAATACTTGTCTTATATAAGAAACCCTGTTAGTTTGCCCATTTTCGTCAAATGTTTTTAACATATGGTAACTGGCATACGGATATCTTGTTTCATGTAATCTAAGTAGTCAACACCAGTACTTGATACAACGACTGTAATAGTGTACACACAGTGAAGTTCTTCCCAGCTCTCCTAGAATTGCATATGTTGATGTTCTTTTACCAACGGAAAGAACACTTTTAAAGAAATTACTTTGAACCTTTTCAATGCTTTTCTGTAGGCACATCCCCAAATATTTGAGCCATATAAAAGAACAGGAGCAATCTTTGAATCAAATATTATGATGACATCATAGCCTTTGAAAATACATATCATAAATCGTTTGTCAGCTGACTTTAACTGATACAGCAGATGGTACATATCAATACAAAAACATAGCACGCATTTTAATTGGCTTTATATAACAGGAGATAGCCTTAGTCACGTTTCACACTGCACATGCGTAAATCACACCTATAGTCCACGTGTATATGACAAACCCATAATATCACCACAGAGACAATGTATTGCTGTCACACTGTACTACGCAATACACACGCGCGGTGCACGAGATAACCCGACAACGAAGCCTCATCTGCTTTATGGTCCTGATTTTTAAAAGTCGTATGTTTGGTGAACGTTTTTTGAAATATATATTGCGAAAATTAGAATAATTATGGCAAATATAAAATATTTTGAATGGAATGGTCCTCACTTACCGATCAGAGTCCAGAGCTTTCCTGACATAATACTTTTGACTTTTTAACAAGTAGTCCAATGCAATGATAAGTTTACTACTCAGGTGTTGGCAGGGGGCCTTAGTAACTATTTTTTAGACGATGGGGAGTTGTTCATCGTATAATAAAACACTGCAGCAAGAATTAACCACGATGGGTGTACGGGTGGTTAATTCTCTCTCCAGAGTTTTATTGTAGGATAAACAACGAACACGAGTCGTTTATTTCTTAAATGAGATGTCATTATTCACAGACTCTTTAAGGATATTTATCCGTAAACATATTTACCAGTATTCAAATAATGAAAACCATCCGATCTCGGCAATTTCGGACAAGTCCATTTTATGAGTTGGTATTTTTTAAGTATTCTAACAACAAACATCAAAACAATTGATTGCCATCATCTGTACCTTTCACCCATTGTATACAATGCCATATCTCGCCGACTTTTGGATGCGATCGTTCAGCGATTGCGATTATCTGCGTTGCTCAGTTGCATCTGATGAGCTCGTCACGCCAAAGACCCGGGTTCGATTCCAGACATGGGTACAACGTGTGAAGCCCATTTCTGGTGTCCCCCGCCGTGATATTGCTGGAATATTGCTAAAAGCGGCGTAAAACCATACTCACTCACTCATTACATCTGAGGTGCACAACTCACTACCCTCTAAAAATAGCGTTGTCCAATTTGTGACGTAGATAAATGTAGTTATGATAAAACAATGTTTTATCGTGAAATATAACGCGTCTCGTTCTTCAATGTTCTTGCGATTTACCGCGTAGCTATCTTATAGATGTTCATGGCACAGTATGAGCATTGTTGAATGTCACAACTCTCCAGTGGAATAACAGTGTCTCACGTGGTGGAGTGAATAATGGAATAACTCACTTTGTGTGAAAACATTGCCTTGGTATTTTTTGAGAGAGTACCGTAATGACGTTTGTAGATCATCTGAGCACAGGAGGTTGGTTTTTTTAAGTGACACATTGTTTGTTTAATTAGTAAAGTTATAAATAAAGGAAGAAAGCGAGCATCTGGATACGAGATGTGTCAGATCTTACAAAAACATGCTTATTTGTAGCCGTGTTGGATGTTTCTAAAGAGAAAAACCCAAGGAAATCTGGCTGTTATTTTTCCATGACTGATCATGGACACAGAAATGATTTACCATAAACGTGATTCATGAACAAAGCAGGACGTTTCCTAATACTCCAGCATTATAACCTCTGTTTATGATCACAAGAGTGAACTGATCAAGGCCTACTGACAAACGTTATCCAAATATAAATGAAAGCATTTTGAGGGCAGCTTTTAAATAGTCGATCACTTGCAAAAACAGCAAGTAGATCCAAAGGATGGTGTTACACCATGTAACTGCAATCGTATCTGAGAACGTTCACTATTGAACTGAGAACGATGGCGCGATAAGCGATGGCCTGAAAATGTCACATGAACCTAGTCAGATCTTCCGTACAAACTTGCACTTCCTCCAGCTCGTACCCACACCTGTTCCCCCTTGGCCAGTTGGAGGATAGCAGAGTTCCCAGCAGCGCCATATTCACTACCACCGGAACGGCCCAAAACACTCACCACAAGGTGGTTGTTAGGAGTTAGTTCCAGCCATGCTAGTTTACCTTGCTGAGATAGAGCATGGACTTGGAAGCTGTAGATCCCATTCTGCGGACAACTGAAAACCCATGTGTCTCTGTTATATGCGTTGCCAACGTTAAGGTAGACGTTGTTGTTCCGAATGACTTGGCCACGGGAAACAAACTATGTTTTACTTTACTGCCGATTTATACCATGACATTGACGACTCGATTATAATTGTGTACAATGTACCGTGATACATTCATTATGATGCGCTTTTCTGCATAACTTGTGTTTCCACACAATAATATCACCCAAACCACTTGATGTGCTTTGACACTACGAATCAACACACCTCTGGACCCGTGAAGATCCGTTGTAGCATAGGTCTTAGCAACCCATAATTGCCGTAAAAGGAGACTATGCTTGTCGTAAAAGGCGACTAACGGGATCAGGTGGTCAGGTTCGCTGACTTGGTTGATGCATGTCATCGATCCCAATTGCATGGATCGATGCTCATGATATCAATCACTGGGCCGTCTGATCCAGAGTCAATTATTTACAGATCGCTGTCATATAGCTGGAATAATGCTGAGTGCGGCGTTAAACAACAAACCAAACCAAAACCTCATGTGCAGAGATAAAAACATGTTTGAAATGAAGTGCTTGCAATATTTGAAATGGTCATTCATAACACCTCTCAGCTGATTTTATCATATGTTATATTTTCAATTGAAAATATCTTAAGTCAGCGTTATTATATCCCCAAACGAACTGTACTAAAAGTACTGTCGGAAATGCCGAAAACCGTTTTTCTGGCTTCATTTAAGCCTCCTTTACACTGGGCTGGGACCTTTGTGCCACCTTAGAGCGATCAAAAACTGGCCAGGACGCTCAATGGTCGCCTAAACCCATACAATCATGTTTCTATGTAACTGCTCCAGCAGTTGTTCAGCAGTAACTGCTCGATTTGTTCAACGTCTGCAACCACAATGAAACATTGCCGGTACAAGCCTATTTATAGGCAGGCTGAGGCGACACTACAGGTGGACAGAACAGGGTTCTTCTCACAATTTCTGACTGGCGTACGTAAGACAACGTAGCCGTGTTGTGCCGCCAGCACATATGTCCAGTACTTTACTGGGTTCTCATTCAACCGAATTTTCTCCATGAGCTGAACTTTCGTTTCATATGGTCTGAAGTCGACAATGTCATATATTCCTGTATGGTCGCCTTCAGACTACACGTGGTTTGGGCGACAGTATCTGATTCCCGGACGTTATATTAACTGGAGTTATCTATGACAATGACACTGACGTTGTTTAAAATGGGCAATAGCTGAAGTTCCAACCAGTCTATGAACACATCACCTCCTATAATTTCCTTATGAAAATGACCAGTTTTCTTTTTCGCCTCGCACACATCCATCAATAAACCCGATATCATGGGTTGCAGCTTGCAAAACAACGACACGATTACCTTTACCTGATGATCTATGGGTGATTTTGGTCCATCTGCCGATAGCCACATGTAGTCAGTGGAATGATTCATCAAGGTAAATTATCTGGACGCCCTGACCGTCATAGTTATGAATGGTTCGGAGATAATGTGACGTCATAGACAGGATGGAATATTTCCCCCTGAAAAGTGCTCGTTCATCGCCACGCGCAGTATATTGAAATCCCATCTCTTGGAGGGCAATAGTTAACATTAACTGTTTCTTTAATTCCTCCCAAATTCTACTACAAGTCAGGGTTACCTTCTGTTCATGAAGCTGGTATACTATACGCCTAATCATCCTGTATCAAAGCCGTCTAATATCCTTTTACGTCCCAGTTTTGTTTTTCAGGCCGCCCCTATACCTAAATTGTTTGATAGGCATTACTTAGAAGTTGACGGATGACAAGATAGACACACTTTTTTATGGATATCAACTTCTTTAATACTGTAAAAGGCGACGTTTCGGTATAGATCCTTATACGTAGTTGGAGATAACTCCAGTTAATATAACGTCCGGGAATCAGATACTGTCGCCCAAACCACGTGTAGTCTGAAGGCGACCATACAGGAATATATGACATTTTCGACTTCAGACCATATGAAACGAAAGTTCAGCTCATGGAGAAAATTCGGTTGAATGAGAACCCAGTAAAGTACTGGACATATGTGCTGGCGGCACAACACGGCTACGTTGTCTTACGTACGCCAGTCAGAAATTGTGAGAAGAACCCTGTTCTGTCCACCTGTAGTGCCGCCTCAGCCTGCCTATAAATAGGCTTGTACCGGCAATGTTTCATTGTGGTTGCAGACGTTGAACAACTCGAGCAGTTACTGCTGAACAACTGCTGGAGCAGTTACATAGAAACATGATTTTATGGGTTTAGGCGACCATTGAGCGTCCTGGCCAGTTTTTGATCGCTCTAAGGTGGCACAAAGGTCCCAGCCCAGTGTAAAGGAGGCTTAAATGAAGTCAGAAAAACGGTTTTCGGCATTTCCGACAGTACTTTTAGTACAGTTCGTTTGGGGATATAATAACGCTGACTTAAGATATTTTCAATTGAAAATATAACATATGATAAAATCAGCTGAGAGGTGTTATGAATGACCATTTCAAATATTGCAAGCACTTCATTTCAAACATGTTTTTATCTCTGCACATGAGGTTTTGGTTTGGTTTGTTGTTTAACGCCGCACTCAGCATTATTCCAGCTATATGACAGCGATCTGTAAATAATTGACTCTGGACCAGACGGCCCAGTGATTGATATCATGAGCATCGATCCATGCAATTGGGATCGATGACATGCATCAACCAAGTCAGCGAACCTGACCACCTGATCCCGTTAGTCGCCTTTTACGACAAGCATAGTCTCTTTTTACGGCAAGCATGGGTTGCTAAGACCTATGCTACAACGGATCTTCACGGGTCCAGAGGTGTGTTGATTCGTAGTGTCAAAGCACATCAAGTGGTTTGGGTGATATTATTGTGTGGAAACACAAGTTATGCAGAAAAGCGCATCATAATGAATGTATCACGGTACATTGTACACAATTATAATCGAGTCGTCAATGTCATGGTATAAATCGGCAGTAAAGTAAAACATAGTTTGTTTCCCGTGGCCAAGTCATTCGGAACAACAACGTCTACCTTAACGTTGGCAACGCATGTAACAGAGACACATGGGTTTTCAGTTGTCCGCAGAATGGGATCTACAGCTTCCAAGTCCATGCTCTATCTCAGCAAGGTAAACTAGCATGGCTAGAACTAACTCCTAACAACCACCTTGTGGTGAGTGTTTTGGGCCGTTCCGGTGGTAGTGAATATGGCGCTGCTGGGAACTCTGCTATCCTCCAACTGGCCAAGGGGGAACAGGTGTGGGTACGAGCTGGAGGAAGTGCAAGTTTGTACGGAAGATCTGACTAGGTTCATGTGACATTTTCAGGCCATCGCTTATCGCGCCATCGTTCTCAGTTCAATAGTGAACGTTCTCAGATACGATTGCAGTTACATGGTGTAACACCATCCTTTGGATCTACTTGCTGTTTTTGCAAGTGATCGACTATTTAAAAGCTGCCCTCAAAATGCTTTCATTTATATTTGGATAACGTTTGTCAGTAGGCCTTGATCAGTTCACTCTTGTGATCATAAACAGAGGTTATAATGCTGGAGTATTAGGAAACGTCCTGCTTTGTTCATGAATCACGTTTATGGTAAATCATTTCTGTGTCCATGATCAGTCATGGAAAAATAACAGCCAGATTTCCTTGGGTTTTTCTCTTTAGAAACATCCAACACGGCTACAAATAAGCATGTTTTTGTAAGATCTGACACATCTCGTATCCAGATGCTCGCTTTCTTCCTTTATTTATAACTTTACTAATTAAACAAACAATGTGTCACTTAAAAAAACCAACCTCCTGTGCTCAGATGATCTACAAACGTCATTACGGTACTCTCTCAAAAAATACCAAGGCAATGTTTTCACACAAAGTGAGTTATTCCATTATTCACTCAACCACGTGAGACACTGTTATTCCACTGGAGAGTTGTGACATTCAACAATGCACATACTGTGCCATGAACATCTATAAGATAGCTACGCGGTAAATCGCAAGAACATTGAAGAACGAGACGCGTTATATTTCACGATAAAACATTGTTTTATCATAACTACATTTATCTACGTCACAAATTGGACAACGCTATTTTTAGAGGGTAGTGAGTTGTGCACCTCAGATGTAATGAGTGAGTGAGTATGGTTTTACGCCGCTTTTAGCAATATTCCAGCAATATCACGGCGGGGGACACCAGAAATGGGCTTCACACATTGTACCCATGTCTGGAATCGAACCCGGGTCTTTGGCGTGACGAGCTCATCAGATGCAACTGAGCAACGCAGATAATCGCAATCGCTGAACGATCGCATCCAAAAGTCGGCGAGATATGGCATTGTATACAATGGGTGAAAGGTACAGATGATGGCAATCAATTGTTTTGATGTTTGTTGTTAGAATACTTAAAAAATACCAACTCATAAAATGGACTTGTCCGAAATTGCCGAGATCGGATGGTTTTCATTATTTGAATACTGGTAAATATGTTTACGGATAAATATCCTTAAAGAGTCTGTGAATAATGACATCTCATTTAAGAAATAAACGACTCGTGTTCGTTGTTTATCCTACAATAAAACTCTGGAGAGAGAATTAACCACCCGTACACCCATCGTGGTTAATTCTTGCTGCAGTGTTTTATTATACGATGAACAACTCCCCATCGTCTAAAAAATAGTTACTAAGGCCCCCTGCCAACACCTGAGTAGTAAACTTATCATTGCATTGGACTACTTGTTAAAAAGTCAAAAGTATTATGTCAGGAAAGCTCTGGACTCTGATCGGTAAGTGAGGACCATTCCATTCAAAATATTTTATATTTGCCATAATTATTCTAATTTTCGCAATATATATTTCAAAAAACGTTCACCAAACATACGACTTTTAAAAATCAGGACCATAAAGCAGATGAGGCTTCGTTGTCGGGTTATCTCGTGCACCGCGCGTGTGTATTGCGTAGTACAGTGTGACAGCAATACATTGTCTCTGTGGTGATATTATGGGTTTGTCATATACACGTGGACTATAGGTGTGATTTACGCATGTGCAGTGTGAAACGTGACTAAGGCTATCTCCTGTTATATAAAGCCAATTAAAATGCGTGCTATGTTTTTGTATTGATATGTACCATCTGCTGTATCAGTTAAAGTCAGCTGACAAACGATTTATGATATGTATTTTCAAAGGCTATGATGTCATCATAATATTTGATTCAAAGATTGCTCCTGTTCTTTTATATGGCTCAAATATTTGGGGATGTGCCTACAGAAAAGCATTGAAAAGGTTCAAAGTAATTTCTTTAAAAGTGTTCTTTCCGTTGGTAAAAGAACATCAACATATGCAATTCTAGGAGAGCTGGGAAGAACTTCACTGTGTGTACACTATTACAGTCGTTGTATCAAGTACTGGTGTTGACTACTTAGATTACATGAAACAAGATATCCGTATGCCAGTTACCATATGTTAAAAACATTTGACGAAAATGGGCAAACTAACAGGGTTTCTTATATAAGACAAGTATTGTTTGAAACTGGGTTTTCATATGTGTGGGGGGCACGGTTGGCCGAGTCGTATAAGGCGCCGCGATTCGCTGTGAAGAGTTGCGTCCCTTGGGCACGCCAGAAACCTATGATTGTGGGTTAGAATCGCGGTTCGCCCCGATTATGTTTTTAGGTTTGTCAGCACCATACCCGTGCTCGTGGGTTTCACCGAAGTGGTAAACGTTTGTGACCTCCATCACTTCGGGCTTTCCTCCCACATTAAGCTGACACGCCGTGATATAAATGGAATACTGTTAAAAGCGGCGTTAAACCCAACTCACTCACTCACTCACTCATACGTCAGAATATTGTTGCCCAGACGCTGCATGTTTCTCAATCTATCATCAGCAGATTGTGGTTCCCCCAAATCAACAAACACATAACGACGATGATCGACCGCGCTCTGGACGCCCAAGGGAAACAACTCCAGCCCAGGACAGATTAGTCAGAACGATGGCATTAAGTAATCGGTTGCAAACTGCCACTCAGATAAGGGACCGGTTACAACAGGCATTTGGTGTAAAAGAAGCATACCCAGACGGTGCGAAATCGTCTGCACAGATGGCATTTGCGTGCACGACGTCCACGGTTCACCCCCACCTTGAATCAGAGGCGCCATTTTAGTAGGGAACGACAGCACTGTGATAATCGACGTTGGGGTAATGACATGTTTTCTGACGGTTCGAGGTTTACTCTCGGCTTCCATGACCGAAGGTATCGAGTGTGGAGTTCTAATGAGAGTTTTATAGTCGTTAACATCGTACAGCATGATCGTGATGGTGATGGGTACATAATGGTGTGACGTCTGCAACGTCATTGGCAGGCGTGTACGTAAACGTTAAAATCCACCCACCACCCTAAATGAACTCGTTGTTTCTCTCACTGATGAGCGGAACAACATGAGTCAAGCTGACTGGTCGACGTATCAGAAGTATGCCTCGAATAATTCGTGCACGTCTGTCCAACAGATGTGGTTTTATCCTACCGTTGTCAAGCAAGACAGTCTTGTTTGACAACGGTATAAGGATCTATACCGAAACGTCGCTTTGAACAGTTTTACAGAAGTTGTTATCCATAAAATTGTGTCTACCCTGTCATCCGTCAACTTCTAAGTAATGCCTATCAAACGACTGAAACTTATCTATGTTTAACATATTAGCTTATCTGTGTATGAACTGACCAAGCATCGAACGTACTTATTCCTAGTTTTCCAGTTATCGTGGAATGTGAATGTGTCTCGGAAGATGAACTGTGAAGCCCTACATGTCTGAACCTGAGTCAGATAATAATGAAGAAATTAACCAGGATGATCCCCATCTTGGGCACATGGATTACACGTGATTGTAAAACATAGATTGGTTAGTTTTTTTTTCAGTTTATTTTCTCCAAAATACAATATCCTGGTGAAGTCTTGAATAAGCACTTCAAAGATGAATCGACATGTCATAGACTCTGTAAATCCGTGTCACTTGTTACGTGTTACATTACACTACACACGTGGCTGAGTGTTTTATGATACCTGGACTGACTGCTGGTAAACCTTACAGTGATTTGGGCCTAACCTTTGATCACTCTAGAGTGTATTAGGCTCAAATCACTTTAGAGTGTTTTGTGCCTATGCTCAGATCCGCCGGGTAAATGTGACGGTTCGTATCACTACATATTTATTTGTCCACTCTTGACAAACTTTAAAAGCAGATAGGTTTACATCAGAAGTATCTCAATTCGGAATAATCTATTTGATAGTGTTTCACAGACAAATGCTCATGAACTATGGATATAATTAGCAGAGATTTCTTATGATTACGAAAGGTAAGGGTTTTGTCGCTTTTATTTATGAAATTGTATAACGGCTTCTTCTTTTATTTCAACGCGGAAATGAATGTGTTATATATGGCACCTTTTCTAGCGCGTGTGTATATGTTGGGTTCCTTAATGTCGATGAAGTGCATGTTTTCTTCAAACAAACACAGGCATATTTTGATAAATGAAACAACTTCGTGTGCATAAATGGAATCCCAAATGTCTACTTCGTGTGCAGAAACCGTTCCAGATGGCAATAATTTATGTAAATGCATTTAATATGTACATACATTTTTCACATGGAATACTGACAAGGTCCCAGCTAGGAAACTAGAATTCTAATTGTATGTGAATAAACATAATAATAATAATTAAACACCGTTCCTAAATCAGAGAAGACATTACCTCGGAATTCATTATTGATAGTATCAGGTTCATTCTTACAATAAACAATAATACTTTTATATTTGATGGTTCTCATTACAAACAGGTTAAAGTCACAGCATGGGGACAAAAAAACATAATCAACGAAAAATAGTAGACGACATATTAAACAAGGCTAAATCACTAAACCTCTGTGTTCTAAAACCTAAAGATATTTATTACTTGCTTGTGAAGAGATCACCCATAATAAACATACAGCTGTATTACATATTGTGTAATACCAAAACGCGTGCTTATGTACTCTCGAAACACGTTTCACGAACAAATATTGAAAGCTCTCAACATCCCTTGGCTTATTCAACGACATTGCTTGTGGAGTTGATAGATCACTGAGAGGAGCTTATACACACTCGATGACCCTAGCAACCGTGTTGCTAGGCTGACGTCACATGGCATTGTTTCGCCAATGGATCTTGCAACAAAATTCCACAAATAACGTCATCGGGTATTGTGACCGTTATTGTAAACTTTGAGGTGCAAGGCCCGTTCCACAAGGCGATCGCAACGACAGTCGTTAGCCTGTATGTGAGTTGCGATAGTCTTAGCCCTACGATAATTTCGTGAATTCTAAAGGTGGACCGTTGTATGGTATTAAATTCATACGTTTCAACTTTTGACGTGTTTGAAGTATTATTCTCTTAAACTCAATTGGACTATGCCGTGGATCGTGTAAGCGTCAGCCTATTCATACTCAACAGTATAATTCTAAAAACGTTATAAAAGGCAAGTAATAAATAAAATACTAAACTCGCTCCCGTGTAAAACCAATTTTATGAAACTCATAAATAGATGTGGTGTCTGACTCGCTTTCGCTCGTCAGATACCACAACTATTCACTCGTTTCATAAAATTGGTATTACACGGGAGCTCGTTTAGTATTCTATATATCTACCGAGGGTGTTCTCCCTTTTGTTACAACCTTCGATCCCCCAAACCCGGAATTATTTGGAATTTTTCGGGAGACACTGTTTCTTTTTAAAGTAAATGACAAAGCCGTAATGTTACACATATTCTTACTAGGTCTTCTTTCTCACAAGGAAAACCAGAACGTAAAAACAGTACATATAGAACATAAATATTATACACTCTTCAAAGAAAGACACGCACTGGTAGTATGTAGCTCATAGAACCTGACTAAACAAAAAACGGTATATAAATTGGATATATGTTATTGGAAAATGTTGGTGGCCTGTTATTCGACAAACGGTGCATCAAAACGCAGCCATTGTGGATTTTCAATGTCTTAAATGGCATTGTTTTCACACTTGTTTAAAAATATCATAGAGGAAATTAGTAAAGCAAAATGCACGTGCAAGTTATGGCATTCGTAACTCGTGGTAGTGGCTGTAAAAAGGCAAGCATAAGCCAATAATTTGTCATTCAATTGGCAATATTATTCAAGTTCGAAAATGCCGAGATCAGCGCTGCCGATTGGAACATCGCCACAGGGCGTATCCAAAGAGGGGAAGCGCAGTCTTCTGTTGCACGCCACTTCAACATCCACCACAGCACCATTTGCAGCCTTTGCGACCGATACACACAGTTCAGTTCCACTGCAGACCGTCCAAGAGTTACCAGCCCTGCACATGATCGCGACATTCGACTGTTCCACCTACATCATCGCAATGCCACAGCAACGGAGACTGCAGGACGCATCACTGGTTTGAGGAGGATATCAGACCAGACTGCCAGGAACCATCTTCGCGAGGCTGAAATCCGACTCAGAAGACCAATTATTTTCCCTGTTTTGCAACAGATCCATCGCCATCGACGCTAGCGTTGTTGCAATACCTTACAGCCTTGGATTGAGAAACTGGAGACGAGTGTTGTTTAGCGATGAATCACGATTTCTTCTTCACCGGCGAGATAGAAGACTAAGTGTTTATCGTCGCTGAAATGAGCGTTTTGCCCCACATTGTGTACGTGACCATTTCGGCGGCGGTAGTGTCATGGTGTAGGGGACCATATCCTATACCACGAGATCTTACTTGTCTGCGGTTCGGGGGAATTTGACAGCTAATCGCTCCATGAATCAATTTTTTCAACCTCACATTGGTCCAATCGCACACGGATAGTGTCACGGTAGACTACTTTCATAATGCCAACATCAACGATTTGCCCTGGCCGTCGAGATCTCCAGATCTCAACCCAATCGAACACCTCTGGGATGAACTCGGTCGACGTGTACGTCAACGTCAGACACTCCCCCCACTGGCCAACGCGTTACAAGCAGAATGGCACAGAATTCCACAGGACAGAAAACGTACACTTATCCAGTCAGTGTCGAGGAGATGCAATGCCGTGATTGCTGCCCGGGGCGGTCACACGAGATACTTTGTTCAGCGCAATCTTGTGGCCTTATGTGACATGACAATAAACAGTTTTCAATGCTTTTGTACAACGACAACATGTGACCATCGAGCTCCAAAAGATTGGAGTGAGGATTGTGAAGAATATGCGGGAAATACCCACTCGTGCATGAATTGGACTTGTCCGACATTGCCGAGATCGGATTCTATTGAGCGAGTCATCATCATTCAAACACGGGTAAATATTTTTAAAGCTTGTATATTTCATCATCATCATCCTTAAAGAGGCTGAGTATGATGTTGATACATCAAATAAGAAGTAAACGACTCGATGTCGTAGTTTATCGTACAATAAAACACTGCAGGGAGAATAAAACACTCGGGGCATCGACGGTAAACAACTCCCGCTCGTCGTTCTTATCATAAATATAAGATCCATACCGTTAGTTACGTATTTTCCTGCTTGAATACAACACCATATATTTGAATCTGTTGTTTGGTAAATATATTAGATATTTATCAGATATACAAGCAAATATCACGAGACTAGCATTTCAGTCGAACACCAACCATCATATAAGAGGTACACACGAACCTCGAGTCGAACTGGTGGGGTCCTGAAATAAGATTCGAGTTATTGGAGATTCGAGACATCAGGAACATTTTATGCTCAGTTTGGATACTTTGAACTCCCAAATGAGACAAACCGGGAATTCAACACAAGTTCGACACAACGAGGTTTGATTGTCATTACCCTGCAACGTCATCAGTCTCTCTTTTAGGTAAATTCGATTTCGTGACAGAAGACGCATCTAAAAATCCGTTTGTGTTATGTCCCCCTCAATACCACTTTGGTTAGTATAGCAAATGTAAAGTTAAATTTAAAAAGAATGTACAGATTTTAATATTTAGGGTTGCATGTGGAATAGTAGAAAATATATTAAATCATTTAGTGATGCTTGGGGTTAATCAATCCAAGCGCATTGAACCTTCGTCTTAATCACTGTGCAGAACATCTAAAGATAAGTGCAGAATTGCGTCACTCGGGCACGCCAGAAACCGATAATTGTGTGTTCGAATCCCGCTTCGCCCAGATTGTAATTCTAGGTTTGTCAGAACCATACCCGTGCTTGTAGGTTTCACGAAATTAGTAAACGTCTGAGACCTGCATCACATCGGGCTTTCCTCCCACATTAAGCTGATACGCCGCGATACAACTGGAATACTGTTAAAAGCGGCGTTAAAACCAACTCACTCACTTACTCACTCACTCACTCTAAAGAAAAGTGAACATAGAGAGTATTACACGAATGGCTCTCAGATACCAATTGTTTTACGACAAGGTAGTTCTGAAGTGCGACAGCGAGTTAAATACATTTGGAATTAACGAGGTGTGAGATAAATGGTGTATGACGGGCACGAGTGGATAATCCTAAAATCGCACTATTTTATCATCGCAACGAGGCATATTTTGTCTATTCTCATTAATACATAACACAACGGTCGTTGTGACGTCATTCAGCTTACTGATTACTACTCGTAGGTGACGTAGGTGACGTAGGTGAACTCGCCTGAATTATGAGTAAGTTATCAAATAATTACAATCAGGACAATCCGTCAATACTCTGACCTTATGTCATCACGATGAACCATCCACCAAGAATCTAGAATCAGATCTCACATGTACATATTATGTTTGATATATGTACCAGTTATCTCAAGTGGCTTTCTATATAAAACGACAACGCCAGAGAATAACCAGTCTCGATTACCCAACGAAACTGATTCCGTTGAACCTAAAAGGCAAAATAGCGGTGAAAATTGTATGAATCATATTATGGATAACTGAAATAAGTAATGACACCGGGTGTTCGCGATAGGGGTAATCATGTCCCGCCCTGCCTGTAGCGCCCGCCGTTCACATAATTTGCAAATAAGAACGAACGTATTTGTTGTCTGACACAAGACAGCAGTACTTCTGTTTCGCGACTGCGGCATTTACATAAACCAGACAATCAAGTGATGGACCATAAATCCAGTCACATACTAACATTATCATGCCATTAAGAGATGAAAGTTTTCTCCATAGTTCACATATTACCACCACGAAGTGACACAACACTGCACTGCGAACTGCGTTGCTTTTGACCATCAGGAATTGCGTTGCCTTAGACCACCAGGAATTGCATTTCTTTATACCACGAGGAATTGCGTTGCTTTAGACCACCAAGAATTGCGTTGCCTTAGACCACCTGGAATTGCGTTGCTTTAGACCACCAGGAATTGCGTTGCTTTAGACCACCAGGAATTGCGTTGCCTTAGACCACCTGGAATTGCGTTGCTTTAGACCACCAGGAATTGCGTTTCTTTAGACCACCAGGAATTGCGTTGCTTTAGACCACAGGGAATTGCGTTGCCTTAGACCACCTGGAATTGCGTTGCTTTATACCACCAGGGCACTGCACTGCGAATTGCGTTGCATTTGACCATCAGGAATTGCGTTGTTTTAGACCACCAGAATTGCGTTGCCTTAGACCACGAGGAATTGCATTGCTTTATACCACGAGGAATTGCGTTGTTTTAGACCACCAGGAATTGCGTTGCCTTAGACCACCTGGAATTGCGTTGTTTTAGACCACCAGGAATTGCGTTGCCTTAGACCACCTGGAATTGCGTTGTTTTAGACCACCTGGAATTGCGTTGCCTTAGACCACCTGGAATTGCGTTGCTTTAGACCACCAAGAATTGCGTTGCTTTAGACCACCTGGAATTGCGTTGCTTTAGACCATCAGGAATTGCGTTGCTTTAGACCACCGGGAATTGCGTTACTTTAGACCACCAGGAATTGCGTTGCTTTAGACCACCTGGAATTGCGTTACTTTAGACCACCAGGAATAGCGTTGCCTTTGACCACCTGGAATTGCGTTGCTTTTGACCATCAAGAATTGCGTTGATTTAGACCACCAGGAATTGCGTTGCTTTAGACCACCAGGAATTGCGTTCACCAGACCACCTGACCTAGACCACCATGTATAGATGAATACGCCAAGTGTACTTAAATGCAAGCAACCCAAATGCTTGCTCGAAGGAGATACATATTTGGGACACATGGCGTCGGCTGAAGGATGCACATGTTGATATTTGCGCTCATCAAATACTCAATATAACGATAACTTATAACGAAATTGTAACATACGAATATCATCAGTTTTTTTCTGTTGCACTCCTTCCTAAAGCAAACTTTCAAAGGGATGAAACAGACTTGAAACTAAAAGCTATACCGTCATTCTACAAAGAATAACGCCATACCGTGCTGTATGAATTCGCCTGTATAATTATCAGAATGAGGAGAAAACACAACTCAATCTAAATATAATAATTAAATGCTCAACGGCCTGAAGCTCATTGTTGTCATACAGGGTATAGACGTTGGAATTAGTGGCGTGTGCCAAACTGAAACATTGTCTCAGTTCAATTTCAATTCACAGACAACAATGTAGGTTTTAAGAACTTAAATCAACCTTGATAGGACTGCCAACAGGTCCTAGCCTAGTCTCCCTTTCTATTTCACCAAGCCAAATGGTTATATAGGTTCAAATTTGAGATTTTAGAGAAAAAAATGTGATCAAGAAATGTATTCGCCCGAAGTGAAAAGCCCAGATTTACCGAATCCAATTCCATTTAACAACGTGTTCCTATCAATCTGATTACAGCACTGCAATCCCATGCAGTTTTGCCATTGATGCATGATTTAAAAACAGAAGAAGTTGGGAATAGTATTCGTAGTGCTACGAACGTCACATATTTCTAAATGAAGACTAGTCGACCGGCAACGTGATTCCCAGGCACCCAGCTGTTCGAGTACTATTGACAACAATGCATTGCGGTTGCTTTGGAAGGAAAATTTGGGGAACAAGTCATTTCTGATATGACGGCTATCCGTTCTTCATCACATTACACGTATTCATGAGCCCGTAATCGACTGTTCGTATTTAGGGAATAGAACAGTCTCTGTCATAACGAGTCAACGCCTCCGATTATTGATATACTAATACTGAATATAAACAAACAGAGGATATTCATATATATTGCTGGAATGACGTGAAGACACAGTCAGTGATGAAATTCTTCCATTTTCCGTTTACGTGTTTCACTATGTTTATTTCTCACGCTGACCAACTTGAAAGATCTAATTTTGAAAATGATAAAATCTCAACTTCTGTTTAACTAGTTCAAAAGAAGCGTGAACTAAACAAAGCTGTATATATTAATATGTTAATCACTTTGCGCCATCATCTTGCCCCTTGGCCAAAGTCAGTAATGCTTTCGCTCACAACTGAGACGGCAACAATGCTTTCCCTGGAAAGTACTGTTACAGTGTATTTCGGTCGTTCAACCAAAGAATTGCTTATGATGTAATCACTGAGTGCGTTGAAGAATATTATGGGCACGGCTATATCTCGACGTCATCTGTCGGTTTCCTCCTACTGACACTCAGGTTTCTAACTATCATTTTGTTCTATCCTTATATCTATTATGTAGACTCAACTCCTCAAATTCGATGCTACAATTAGAACCTGTAACAGGTTTGAGTTAGTGTGACTTTAACGCCGCTTTCTCCAGTATTGGGAGCATCCCCATGGGCATCAACTGTGCTCCCCTTCTCGATGATCTGTTCTCGGATTGGCCAAGTCAAAACAAGGTAATTTTATCAAGAAGTTCACCTTAAACTTCAGGTATATCGATGATCTAATATCGTTCAATAACCATCCAATAGCCAATTCCCTACCACTGATTTGTCCACCTGGCCTAGAAATAAATGAGACCAGAGAGACTGCCCCACCTGTTTCATATTTAGATCTATGCATAGATTCAGAGTGACAAAAAACTCTCCACAAGACTGCATGACAGGAGGGATGACGTCAACTTTCCAATAGTCAACTTTCCCTACATGTCGAGCAACAGTTGGGTACAATCAATTCTACCAAGATTTGAAAGAGAGTTGTTTGATCAAGATTACAATATTTCAAGACCTCAATAAAACTTTTGGTTTGATGGTAGACATTGTGTCATTTCCAAATTTGACGCATCAGTGACAAAACTATTGTTCGATGCAATTCAGTTGTTTTCTCATGTTTCCGTGATTTACTTTCCTTTGCATGTGTTTGTGACGCGTGCCATCGGTGGGACAAGATACTCATACCTTTACGCGAACACATGGCATCATCACTATTTGATTGAGATTCATGGACGCATGTTCTTGATATGGTCTGAATTGAACAATCGAATATGGAAACGCTTTTATTCATTTTTATCACGGCTTGTCAGATAATGTGGGAGAAAATCCTCTACGTTAAGGACAGTCCCAAGGACAAGGAAATGTCACGGACAGACCAAAGATTATATAAAGGGCGAATCTAGGATTCGAACTAACGATCAGCGATTGCTTGCTCAACAGAGACAGCCAAAACTCCATATTTAATGAAGGCATCTTAAACCACTGGACCACCCCTGCCTCATTCGGAGTTTCCGCATTAACAGAGTCTGGACTAACGACGTGTTCAGTTGCCGGTGCGTCCTCTCTGTGTACACTGCCAACATTAGGTAAATGTTGTGCAGTCGTTCGAGGGTTCTTCTTGGGACATTATTTCGTATTGTCACACTGTTGTCGTTATTGCAGCTGTTTTGCGAAGTAGAACCTATCAGTCAAAGTGTGAGAACGGATTGGTGCGTACAACCAGTTGTCCGTGTGGTCTGACCGGCTATGCATAGTCCTTATCACATTCTGTCATGAAACTTGTGAAAACAGTTCTGTATTTTGCAATGCTAGTCTCATGGGTATGTACCAGCACCCTTAAAATTGAAAAAAAATTATGTCACAATGTTGCGATTATATAATTCACGTTAAATCAAGCTTACATGGCACGCCCCCACTAGCCATACTCTTGGCATACATAGAATCCATACCAGTATCATATATGCAACATAGGTCTCTACACAACTGATGAAACGATCGCATGTAATCTGTCCCCGAACCAAACGGCCGTGCTAATTAAAGCACGCCTACTCGTTAGCGCTTCCTTGGTTCGTTTGGATTGCTACAGACCTCAAAATACGAAATTTAATTAAGCGCAATGGCGCTATGTTTACGTTGCGACACTCTTTTCTATGCCTCGCATTGTAAATCATCCGGACTACATAATGATGGGAGAAAACTCTGTTACATTTTTTCACTCTGCGGTTTGTTTGTTGGTTTGTATATCATATAACATACATTTATCATATAATACATGTCTGTTTCAATCTTTAAGTGCTTTGACGAAAATCATTTTGAAGGTAAACAGTAAAAAAGGGTTTTGACAGGTGTTTAATGGCTGATACATTCCACTGAGTCATTGTTATGAGTCACTGTTGAAGTATTTGGCCATTCGTAATATTTAATTGGAATATAGAGAAGTCGTTGTGGCTTGAGGGCCTAAATATACAATTAAGTTCGTCCGCGATAGTTATTGAATTACATAGTGGGCAAATTCTATTTTCCCTACTAATACACTGTTTAAAAAAAGATACGCACAGGTCGATTTTTAGTGAATGTATTGTATCTAATAAAGTCGATATATTTAATTTAATATCATAGATACAAATATGAACATTTAAAGCTCTATAGCCACATGTTGTCATTGTACAAAGGCATTGAAAACTGTTAATTGTCATGTCACATAAGGCCTCAAGGTTGCGCTCAACTCACTATCTCGTGTGACCGCTATGCATCTCCTCGGCACTGCGGTGGAGCGTTGTCCTGTTGAAACAGCTCCCTCTGGCGGTCAATGATTGGAAGAAGGTGAAGAATTTGATTCACGTAGCAATTCGTTGTCAAATTTTTCTCGAACCACAACCAAGTAAATTCTCGTTGTGTTGGACATGAAACAACACACACACACACACACACACACACACACACACACACACACACACACACACATTTGTCGAGGAAGAAACCGTGATTCGTCGCGAAACCACACTCTCCAGTTTCTCAAATTCCAAGGCTGTAAAGTATGGCACCCGTAAGCGGTAATCGTCGGAAGCTGTTAGGTATGGCACCAACGCAAGCGTCGCTGTCGATGGATCTGTTGCAAAACAGGGAAGATAACTGTTCTTCTGGGTCGGATTCTGGCAGTCTGGTCCGATATCCTCCTCACACGAGTGATGCGTCCTGCAGTCCCCGTAGCTATGACATTGCGATGACGTAGGTGGAACAGTCGAATGTCGCGATCATTTATTCCTTGGTATACATAGTTATCGACTATCTGCAATAACCTCTTTCCATAGTAGAAGGGTAGTGTTGTCTTTAAAATTGCTGGGACTCATAAACATATTGCAATGTTGGTTTCTGAAACGTTAACGTCTAGTTTCCAGAGAGAAGAATAATTATGAACATAATTTAATGATTTTTTAAGGTTCCTTGTCTCTGGAAAAAAAGTACCGTATCATCTGCATATAACAACAATATAAGTTGAACCCTCATTAGTATGTCACTTTTTTGTTCCTAAATGTTATTTATTTAGGAGATAAACATACTGTGTTTTCAATGTAGAGCTAGGTTACCTGTAGATTTAACCCCGCTAAATTGAATTTGGAACCGAACGCGCAGCGTGAGGTTTCAAATGTTAAAACATGTTTAATAAAATATGGTGCTGTATATACTCAAGCAGTTTGTTTACACCGTAATACTTCACTCGAACATATGACAGGCATTGAAAGCATATAAGCACGGCAACTTGGTAAGCTAACATGAGGTGGGCATCCCTAAAGAAAACAAAGCAAGCTTTGCAAGGCTTTCGCTCTACATCGCACGTCACCATTATGACGTCATATCGCTCATTGTGACGCTAAAGATATGACGTCACAGTCGTATATAGAAAAGCGCCAAAATTTCAAGCTCTCTGTTGTCTCCAAAACGTAAATACATTCCCTTTGTTGATTTCTGTCGGGTTTTTCTGCACGAAATGTATTGTCACACATCCTTTGAATATTGTAGTAACCGCATCTGTGCATTTTGTAACCGGTAATTGTAGATATAGTTATTCAAATATGCCTACCGACAATGACTGAAAATAGTACTATTCTATGAATATTAGCTTCCGCGGTGATGCGGCCGTCAAACCAGCTGTTTCAATCAGAGGGGGTTTATTGTGATTTAATAGCCTCTGATTGACCAATCAGAATCGAGTAAATTCCAAATTCATGGTAGAATACTGTGTATCCCGTTTCAATCAAATATGATTCTTAATCAATTATATAGTTTGAAAATATAAGAGGTGATTTCTCCAGAGATACAACAAGTACAATCTTTTAACGTCTTTTTGTATGACGCGGCCGGGGATCGAACCCCAGACCTTCCGCTCTACCATAAGACCATGGAGGCGGAGAGTGAGTGAGTATGGTTTTACGCCGCTTTTAGCAATATTCCAGCAATATCACGGCGGGGGACATCAGAAATGGGCTTCACACATTGTACCCATGTCGGGAATCGAACCCGGGTCTTCGGCGTCACGAGCTAACGCTTTAACCACAAGGCTACCCGACCACCCCCTGACGTATAGAGAGTGTTATTGTTGGATCATGATGTGGCGTAAATATTTTTGTTGGATCATGACGTGATGACAGTGTTACTGTTGGACCATGACGTGGTGTGGATGTCATCGCTGGATCATGGAGTGGTGTGAGTGTTATTCTTTGATCATGATATGATGTGAGTGTTGTTGTTGGATCATGACGTGGTGTTTGTGAAATTGTTTAATCATGACGTTGTGTGAATGTTATTGTTGGATCATGACGTGGTGTGAGCGTTACAGTTGGATCATGACGTGGTGTGAGTGTTACAGTTGGATCATGACGTGGTGTGAGTGTTATTGTTTGATCATGATGTGATGTGAGTGTTATTGTTCGATTATGATGTTGTTTGATTGTCCTAGTTGGATCACAGCGTGGTGTGAATGTAATGGTTGGATCATGACGTGGGGTGAATGTTATTGATGGATCATGACGTGAAGTGAGTGTGATGATTGGACCATGACGTGGTGTGAGTGTTATTGCTGACAGGTTATTGATGGAGCATGACGTGGTGTGAGTGTTATGGTTGTATCCTGATGTGTGAGTAATATTGTTGGATCATGACGTGTAGAGAGTGTTATTGTCGGATCATGACGTTGCGTGAATGTTATTATTGGATCATGACGTGGTGTGAGTGTGATTGTTGAATCATGACGTTGTTTGAGTGTCATTGTTTGATCATGATGTGATGTGAGTGTTATTGTTGGAGTATGCTGTGGTGTGAGTGTTATTGTTGGATCATGACGTGGTGTGAGTGTTATTGTTGGATCATGACGTTGTTTGAGTGTTATTGTTGGATCATGATGTGGTGTGAATCTTATTGTTGGATCATGATGTGGTGTGAATCTTATTGTTGGATCATGATGTGGTGTGAATCATATTGTTGGATCATGATGTGGTGTGAGTGTTAATGTTGGACCATGCTGCGGTGTGAGTGTTATTGTTGGATCATAACGTGGTGTGAGTGTTATTGTTGGATCATGACGTTGTTTGAGTGTTATTGTTGGATCATGATGTGGTGTGAATCTTATTGTTGGAGCATGCTGTGGTGTGAGTGTTATTGTTGGAGCATGATGTGGTGTGTGTGTTAATGTTGGACCATGCTGCGGTGTGAGTGTTATTTTTGGATCATAACGTGATGTGAGTGTTATTGTTGGATCATGACGTTGTTTGAGTGTCATTGTTGGAGCATGATGTGGTGTGACTGTTATTGTTGGATCATGGTGTGGTGTTTGTGATATTGTTTGATCATGATGTGGTGTGAGTCTTATTGTTGGATCATGACGTGGTGTGAGTGTTATTGTTGGATCATGACGTTATGTGACTGTTATTGTTGGATCATGATGTTACGTGAGTGTTATTGTTGGATCATGATGTTACGTGAGTGTCATTGTTGGATCATGACGTTGTTTGAGTGTCATTGTTGGATCATGATGTTATGTGAGTGTTATTGGTGGATCATGACGTGGTGTTTGTAATATTGTTGGATCATGACGTGGTGTGAATGTTATTGTTGCATCATGACGTAGTGTGAGTGGTACGTTTGAATCATGACGTGATGTGAGTGTTACAGTTGGATCATGACGTGGTGTGAGTGTTATTGTTTGATCATGACGTGGTGTGAGTGTTACTGTTTGATCATAGCGTGGTGTGATTGTTATTGTTTGATCATGGTGTGGTGTGAGTGTTACTGTTGGATCATGATGTGGTGTGAGTGTTATTGTTGGACGTTGTTTGACTTTAAACATAATACGTCAAGGTCATCACTATCCGCTGGAGTCTGGACATCCCCCATATACACCTTGGTGCCAAATATGAATGAAATGTACCGACTGGTTCTTGAGATATCGCGCCAACACTTTTTTCGGACGCACGGACGGGCCTCCGGGCGGTCGTGAATACTATATCTCCCTTTTCGCGCTATCGCACAGAGGGGGACAATAAATATATCACTGAGCAACTTTAGCTACGCCTCTCGCCCAATATTTATATGAAATAGTTATCAACCGCTCAATTATAGTTACACAGTAAAATCGAAACACTTTAGATAAGGGTAAGGGACACGTGCAGGCATATGCACTTCAATGTAAAATGCACCTATACTTGTACAGTTCGTATAACAAAGGTTGGCCCTGCTTTCATAGACGTGCAGTCCTATTTACCTCTTTAAGATTATACTCTTCTATTTATTCCGCGAGACCTCTATGTAATATAGCAGGTTCTGTGATTGAGCAGTTTCGAACCAGAGCTCCCTGTGTATGCACCTTTGTAAAAACTACATTACCCGTGTCAGCCAACCAATAAGTAATTTACAATGACTTTTTGTTTCAAAGGTAATTTTTATTGCCTTTGATGTTTTTTGTGATCAAATATTTATCAAACATTAGATATGGGTTGAAGACTAAATAGTCGGGCAAAAGAAGGTATACACTTGAAAATACCTCCTTCACTCGGCTGGTTGCTGTGGACTGTGAAATATTGACTACCATGATCTTTGAGACGCCATGTGAACGTCACCTGTCACTATACTCATTGATATGATGCATGTCAAATCGCCTGATACCCGTCTCAATATCAATCACCATCGAAACAAACAATTTTTGTTTGCTTCATTTTTAGCCATCATCAAATATGGGTGTATACTTTCTTTTGCCAAGTAGCTTTTTTTACCAAGAGGGGTGTTAATCATAAGGGTGAGCTCAAACGGAGACAAAATAGTACAGGAATGTTTTATCGATCATTTAAGTAGCAAAAGGCGAATACAGACAGAAAGCAAAGATACAGAGAAGGAGATGATGGAGCGTTCTGTAACTTACAATTCTCTCGTTTCTGCTGATCTCGATGGAGGATGGACAGATTCTACGGACGCCTCTCGAGAGGAGTCTCATAGTTGCCCTTTTCCAGGTAGAAGAATTCCTTCTTGAATACTTACACCTATAATGCCATTGTCTTTTAGGCACCGTAGTGGAGACGGCGTCGTTTGTTCTACCGCAAACTGGCTTTGGTTTGGTTTCAGGGCCTCTTCAACAAAATCAATGAATAACCCAAATGCTTTAGACGCGGTTATTCTTACCAGTAACAGACTGAGACACGCGTATCCATCTTGTATTCGGAACTAACAATAAACATACAAAATTAATCCCGAATCTGTAACCGATTGTATTATCCCATAAAAGATATCTGGTAAAACGGAACCCACAGGCGGTACATGTCGTATCCGGGATGACCTGTTGAAAGGTAATCAACTTTTATATTCTTGTTCACACGTCGGTATCACTCAAGCTGAAATACACTTGTGTGCTGCTGGGGAAACATATATAGATTTCCATTTAATGTATAAAATATGGCATGACAAATATTCATCAATGAGGGAGAAAGGTTTGGGACTGTTTTCTAAACTTAGACAAGCATGAGGTTTAAATCTGTAGCCAGGCAGTTCCGTTGAAATGTTCGTGTGACAAATTTACAAAGAATTCCGCTGATGTTATGAATCGGTCGTTTCTCTCTATAACGCAGTAAGATTCAACACCATTATAAAGCGATTTTTGGTTTCACGGTAATGTGTTGATCAATTCGGTAACATTAGTTTCTTTGAAAGGGATACTTCAAAGGTACTACCAACGACTTGTATAAAGTAAAACCCTGTTTATCCGAACGATATACGCCACGCCTTTGGTCGTTATGGAACATGTGTTGATTATCGACTCGCATTCCCGCAACACGGATATCATAATAAAAATTCTGGTAGTTTAAATCGGGAATAGGTTTCCTAAAGGAATTACTGAAATTAAAGTGTAATTCTTAAAGCAATATTTACGCGACAATGTAGGGATTTGACTATATGCGTTGTTGTTACCTTGCCATTAACCTTGTCAGATCATTTTTATGACAACCATGCTTTTAATGGCTTAACCGTTAGGGACCAATACGTTTGGCCTTTTTTTCATTGATCGGCTAACCGGTTATATCCTTCCTGCCGATATCTTTGCTATCATAAATTCTAACTCGAACCTACCGAACTCTAAAACTAATTAAAAAACAGGAATTGATTTGTTTGTCCCCTGAAAACCATATGCTTATCTATTTCGATAACCATCACTAGACCTGTGTTCTTAACACAGCTTACGTGGGCGTACCTTGTGATATAATCCCGTAAAAGGTGACTATGCTTGTCGTAATGGACGGCAAACGGGATCGGGTGGTCAGGCTCGCTGACTTTATGCATGTCATCGTATTCCAATTGCGTGAATCTATGCATACGATATAAATCACTGCATTGTCTGGTCCAGACTGATTATTTCGTACCGCCGTCACACAGCTGGAGTGTGGCGTTAAACAACAAACAAACAAAACAAAAATTATTCATGTACTGCCTGTTATCTGTTATCGATAAATTGATATGATCCCTTATGTGTGGTTTACTTTCAACCAACTCTCAACATTTAATGCATGCTGAAGTTCACAAGCATTTGCTATTAATGTTGTGCCATGCGCCCAACATGAGTAGCTATCCTTAAAGGTTTTCACTCCAATATAAATGACGGTTCATCTGTATGGTAATCCCAGGAATTGTTCCATGTGACACGTCTGACTAAGAACATTAATTTTCAATAATAGTCATGAAGGGGACTGAATATATTATGATCACTCTTGATCTTTCCATAGATACAACTCCTTCACAAACGTGTCTGAATATGAAGTTTTATTGCAAACAGTAGTAGAAATCGTTGTTTTGTGAGATATGTTCCCCAGTGTCCAACGCTTGTCGTAACAACCTACCGAACGAGTTGGGTGGATACATTGTGTGAATGGATGATTGCGTGTCATCGATCGTTCTGCGACGGCAGTGAACATTACTCCTGATATCAGCTACTGGTTTGTAATGCCCAGACTATATTATTTATAGATCTACGTGATATAGCTGGAACGTTGATGATTGTAGCGTTAAACAACAAACACCTTAAGATTGATCAACGAATTCAGCTTTAATCAACAAGCCAGCGTTTAAGAATTAACACTGTATTAATGACATAGTTGTGAATATATTGAAATGACAACGTGTAAAACGTGCAAACAATTACGTAATCTAACGAGAAAACGCCTACATTTGCTCATGTATGTACCACGGTTGTGCTGTAATGACAGCTGCTAAATCGGGTGTCCAGTCTGTGATGACAAGTGTTGAGACCGGTGTGCAAACAATGTAATGACACCTCTGTGTCCAGGTGTGCGAAGTTTGTAATGACAGTTGTTTTGACGCTAGTGCAACGGATGCAATGACACCTGTGTCCAGGTGTGCGAAGTTCGTAATGACAACTGTTTTGGCGCTAGTGCAACGGATGCAATGACAGCTCTGTGTCTAGGTATGCGAAGTTTGGTTATGACAATTGTTTTGGCGCTAGTGCAACGGATGCAATGACAGCTCTGTGTCCAGGTGTGCGAAGTTCGTAATGACAACTGTTTTGGCGCTAGTGATACTGATGCAATGACACCTCTGTAGACATTTGTGCGAAATTGGTAATGACAACTGTTTTGGCGCTTGTGATACTGATGCAATGACACCTCTGTAGACAGATGTGCGAAGTTTGTAATGATAACTGTTTTGGCGCTAGTGATACTGATGCAATGACACCTCTGTGGACAGATGTGCGAAGTTGGTAATGACAACTGTTTTGGCGCTAGTGATACTGATGCCATGACACCTCTGTGTCCAGGTGTGCGAAGTTGGTAATGACAACTGTTTTGGCGCTAGTGATACTGATGCAATGACACCTCTGTGTCAGATGTGCGAAGTTTGTTAATGACAACTGTTTTGGCGCTAGTGATACTGATGCAATGGCACCTCTGTGGACAGATGTGCGATGTTGGTAATGACAACTGTTTTGGCGCTAGTGATACTGATGCAATGACACCTCTGAGGACAGTTGTGCGAAATTGGTAATGACAACTGTTTTGGCGCTAGTGATACTGATGCAATAACACCTCTGTAGACAGATGTGCAAAGTTTGTAATGACAACTGTTTTGGCGCTAGTGATAATGATGCAATGACAGCTCTGTGGACAGTTGTGCGAAGTTTGTAATGACAACTGTTTTGGCGCTAGTGATACTGATGCAATGACACCTCTGTAGACATGAAACAGTTCTATTCCTATGACTGTCGTGAAGCAAACTGTATGACGTGGCAACAAGGTTCCAGAAACGTAAGTTACAAAAACTTTGCGTGATGTCCGATGTAAAATGTTTTTACAACGTAATGTGCAACGTTGTTTTTACGTTATGAAATAACATTGCACAGCGACGTAATAATAACGTTGTGACAACGTTATATCACAACTTTACCAATCCAAATCGTTGTGAAAATGTAGTGTGTAAGCTGGGGTATATGGGGAGACCAGAATGGCAGTCTCAGAAATGAGTGATTTTGCTCGAGGGCGTGGACACCCTTCGAGACAGGCAGGTTGTAGACGATGTATCCAACGTCCATGGTCGTAGTTTAATTGACGCTAAGTTCTCTATATCCTCAATGGAAGAAATACAACATTTAAAGATGTTACATATCTTCAAGAGGTGACTCGAGTGTAGACTATTTCCTTGTACCATTTGAATGATAATGAGACTTTAGTTGTTTTCGGGTTCTGCGACCCACACATCTGATACAGGGCGCAGGTGTTTAACTCGTAAATGAAGACTATATAATCACAGTAAGCTGGAGCGTTCACTGTACACTAACACTTATCCAATGAAAACATGTCTTTAAAATAATAATAATGTTTTTCTTCAAGAGAACCTTTATTCATCTGCTGTGGAATCAAGGAAACTAGCCTTGGGTTTGTCTGATCTAGACTTTACTAGGCTTTTAGTAAATATATATATATTTCACAGCCATGGCGCAGGGCTACATTCACTGTTATAGCTGAACAATCGGACAATGTGTATGCAACGCGTTTTACAACATCAAATACACCGGCTGACTTTGTAGCATCTGACAAATGTGTTTCACATTTGAATGATATTATCTCACAACTAGTTTTGTCGACAGTCTAGCACTGACCTAGATCTGTGTTCTGAGAGACTCTACGAGAGATGCGTGATAAGCTGTAACCGCGCACATATATGATGTGATTATTCTCAAATAGACGACTGCTTAATTGTGTATCAACATACAGGTAAATGTAAACTTGCAGGAAATGAAATAGAGTTATTAAAACATTGCTTTGTAAGTAAACGGAAGAGTGAGTGAGTGAGTTTGGTTTAACCCCTCTTTTAACATTATTCAAGTTATATCACAGCGTGTCAGCTTAATGTGGGAGGAAAGCCCGATGTGATGCAGGTCTCAGACAATTACCATTACGGTGAAACCCACGAGCACGGGTATGGTGCTGACAAAACTAGAAACATTTACGGGGCGAACCGGGATTCGAACCCACAATCATAGGTTTCTGGTGTGTCCAGGGGACGCAACTCTGCAAAGCGAATCGCGACGCCTTAGACGACTGGACCACCCTTGGCCCTAAAAGGAAGATACTTGACAAAGCAGTGCAGGTGGCTAAAACATTAAACGGTTGGATGACATGTATAAGAAAAATTATAGAGATTTCTAGAAGATCGGCATCCCCATTCAATGTCTTAAATCACAAAACGTTTTCCAGGCTATACCGTCTATTTTCAATGTTTCAATGTATGTTTTAACTCCTGCCATGTGATCAAGGGGTATTATCAACCCCATACCAAAATGTTCTTTTTTCTTAAAGAGCACTAACTCTCACTGTTTCTATGTACAAATTGGACTGCAGTGTTCTTAACTTTATCATCGCCTGTAGTCGTGGGCTCGAACTGCAGTGTTGGAACTGGATGTACATAATGGTTTTAGTCATTTCAACATCTACTAATAGGGCGCTAGGTGTACTTATTTGTAAATACAAAGCTGTCGGAAGCATGCTATTCACTACCTTTCCTAAATTATACGATACGATGGTCTGGTCGGTAATTAGTTATGGGGCCTCCATTTGGGGTCAACGTCATGTATCTGCTAAATGCGGTTCACCATCGCGCCCTTGGGTAAATTTGTTCCGAATATTGCTATTAATAGAGATGTGGGATATATTCCTCCTATTGTCAGACAATGGGTGTGTATTGTGAGACAGTTTTGTCGATTACAGCATATGCCTACCAGGTTAAACTGGGACATGTAGATCTGGGTATCGGGGATGGGTGGATCAAGGGGTATATGTGAGTTTACATTTTAGATTTAGATTTAGTTATGCAGAATGGGTGGATCAAGGGTATATGTGGGACTACATCGGATATATAGACCCGTGGGTCGGAGATCAAGGGGTACTATGTTAGACAACATTGGACATCTAGACCTGGACTCCGGGGATCAGTGGATCAAGGGATATGTGCAGTACTACAAATTCGACATCTAGACCTGGACTCCGGGGATCAGTGGATCAAGGGATATGTGCAGTACTGCATTGGACATCTAGACCTGGGCTCCGGGGATCCGTGGATCAAGGGGTATGTGCAGTACTACATTGGACATCTAGACCTGGGCTCCGGGGATCACTGGATCAAGGGGTATGTGCAGTACTACATTGGACATCTAGACCTGGGCTTCGGGGATCAGTGGATCAAGGGGTATATGCAGGACTACATTGGACATCTAGACCTGGGCTCCAGGGATCAGTGGATCAAGGGGTATGTGCAGTACTACATTGGACATCTAGACCTAGGCTTCGGGGATCAGTGGATCAAGGGGTATGTGCAGGACTACATTGGAAATTTAGGCCTGGGCTCCGGGGATCAGTGGATCAAGGGATATTTGCAGTACTACATTGGACATCTAGACCTGGGCTCCGGGGATCAGTGGATCAAGGGGTATGTGCAGTACTACATTGGACATCTAGACCTGGGCTCCGGGGATCAGTGGATCAAGGGATATGTGCAGTACTACATTGGACATCTAGACCTGGGCTCCGGGAATCAGTGGATCAAGGGATATGTGCAGTACTACATTGGACATCTAGACCTGGGCTCCGGGAATCAGTGGATCAAGGGGTATATGCAGGACTACATTGGAAATCTAGACCTGGGCTCCGGGGATCAGTGGATCAAGGGATATGTGCAGGACTACATTGGACATCTAGACCTGGGCTCCGGGGATCAGTGGATCAAGGGATATGTGCAGTACTACATTGGACATCTAGACCTGGGCTCCGGGGATCAGTGGATCAAGGGATATTTGCAGTACTACATTGGAAATCTAGACCTGGGCTCCGGGGATCAGTGGATCAAGGGATATGTGCAGTACTACATTGGACATCTAGACCTGGGCTCCGGGGATCAGTGGATCAAGGGATATGTGCAGTACTACATTGGACATCTAGACCTGGGCTCCGGGGATCAGTGGATCAAAGGGTATATGCAGGACTACATTGGACATCTAGACCTGGGCTCCGGGGATCAGTGGATCAAGGGGTATATGTTGGACTACATTGGACATTTAGACCTGGGCCCGGGGATCAGTGGATCAAGGGGTCTATGCAGGCAGGACTACATTGGACATTTAGACCTGGGTGTCGACTATAAGTGGATATATGGGGTTAATGTGGGACACCACAGGGCATGTGGGCCTGGGTGTTGTGGATGGGTGGATCAAGAGGTATATGTGGGAAGACATGAGACATATAGTCCTGGGTGTCGGGCATATGTGAATGAAGGGGTATATGTGGGAAGACATTGTACATATAGACCTGGATGCTTTGGATGGGCAATAAGTAGGGTTCAGAGGCTTTGTGTGAAAGTGGTCAAGGATCTTTCAAGAACAACAAGAACTGACATATGCGTAACGCCCTTTTAGGGTGGTTGCCAGCTGAATCCTACATGACAAAGCAAAAAGCCTTATTCTTTGGTAGACTCTCTTCTCCTAGGTATACAAGTCACACACTTCTAATGGCACGTCTGTTTGCTGTAAAATAATTGCTGTGTTGATGCACCAAGAGGCTTCATCTTCGAAAATAAGGTTGTTTACAGTCTTGCCGTGTGAGGTCGGGCGTTGTCTTGTTGGAAACTGACGCTCGCTTGTTGCATAATGGGAAGGACGTGTGGCCGAAGAATCTCATCCGTGTAACGTTGTGACGTTAAATTCCCCAGACCTTGCACCAAGTCTGTTCTACCATTGTAGGAGATGGCTGCCAACATCACACTATCGCCACCACATCTATCCACTTCCTGGATGCAGTTTCGTGCATAAAGTTCCCCGTGACACCTGAAAACACGACGTCTAACATATGCATTGCGAAGCATAAAATATTGCTCATCACTGAACCAAACTTGTCTCCATCGCAGTTGTGGCCATACTCTATGACATTGACACCATAGGCGTCACAGCCGACTCTGCAGGTCCGTCAAAATGACACCTCGAACTGGTCGTCTAGCGCGAATATCTTCAGTGCGTAAACGGTTCCTCACTGTCTGGTCCTACGCAATCCTGGTATTGACGCAGTAGTAGAGGTGGCCGTTGTGGTTCTTTCACGTAAATGATGAAGCCGTATGAAACTGTCGTGTGCTTTAGTAGTGATGCGTGGTCGACCGGTCGAACCAACCCGAAAGTCTTGTAATGGTGCTTTGTGTTACGTGGAAAACCATGCTACAGCTGAATTTGATTCTACTGTTTGCACTCGGCCGATGGCGTTGATGCGTTGTTCTTCGGTCAGTCGTGCAAGTTTTCGCAGCTCACTTGCTGTATGACTGAGCACAATCTCAGCCCAATAAGTACGGAATCGTAGTAGGGCCACGGTGAAAATTGTTTCTGTCTAAGTATCTCCTACGTAGGACTTATTATCTTCTACGTAGGACTTAATATCTCCTACGTAGGACTTAATATCTCCTACGTAGGACTTAGTATTATATATGAATGAGGTGTATATGTGATAACACTTGCTTTTTGTGACCATTGTCAGTATGCGTTCCACACATTCAAATCGTTAACTTCCTGCCACACGATGATGTGTAAATGATGATTTATGATTATTATATTACTGTATGCTGTCCATTTGAGATGTTAATTTGAAATGTTTGTTCACATGTCACATCGGTGTCATTGAGTTACCGGTTTACATTCACCATAGTTAGCCATGAATTTGAAGTTCACATTTATTAAGTATGCAGCCCTTGTGTTTATCAGTGATGCGCGACCCAGCTTCATTTATGTTTCTATATTGGTATGCAAATTCAAAATCGAAAGTTGAAAAGTTCAGGAAGGTTCAGCTAGATATTGTTACGTAATGTTTGTGCTTTATGACGGACGGTAGTTTTGTCAAAATTCAAGATTCACAGTGTCACGTATAGTATTAATGTTATCCACTGGTATCTCGTGTCATATTACTATTTCACGTTATCTTAGAAACATATTTTATCAATCAACTCATCAACTAAATGTATACATTTCCTTACCATCAAAGAAGCCCACAGGCTGATCTATTTCTTAAATGTATGTTTGACAATCAACTTAGTTAACTGTTATGTCACAGTGATCTTTCTAGTAGCGCATAATAATGATATGTTCACGACCAAACTAACTAACTCTATTCTCTCTTCCGGATAAATCTCAACAACAAACATTGAAAGCAATTTTTATAATATCAGCCGAAACTAAGACATTACATTTAGGGTCTTAATGATATTCGTACCACCGAACAAGCCCACTAACTGTATTTCTCTACATATCAACCAGTCTACCAACAAACATACGAACCAGAATAAATGTTAGACATCTACATACAGCAGAACAAAAACAAATGTTTTGTACACTGACATGTCGTATCTAAATTCTTTAAAATGATCAGTTCGCATTCCAAAATGAATTACATGTCTAAGACAAAATGTAACCTGAATATCATTTACCGCTTAAAGACATAGGTCAGGGCTTTCGTGGAGCTCTTCATGCTTGTCACGATGGTGTGATTTAGACGTTGCTGGCTTGTAGGTCGATCGATTAGATCGGTACGAGGCTTTTACAAGCACATCTGTGTTCGTGTAACTCGTTAAGACAAAAAGGTCACTAACTGGTCACTGTTAAAATACTCAACAGCGTCAGGGCGACAGTGGTTAGTGTTTCAAACTGGCACCCATTAGCTCACCTATTCCAGTGGTGTAGTTTATCGAATGTAGGTGATTGTGGTAGTCAGAACTAGTTGTCGTAAAAACGTTAGGATGTCGTAAATATGCCATGTTAAATGTTGAATAGAGCTTATGTTGAATACATATCATTTGGTGACTGTGAGCCTCATGTAAGTACTTGTTCATATTTTACAAAGGAATTCAATTTTTAATGTCTTTTTGTGAACAGAGAGTCTGATATTACAGAATATCGTATTAGTTGTTTGGGTCGACTGAAAATATACAAGGTACGCTCTGCACTGACAAGGTCTCGTTATCTCCGTAACTAACGAGACGTACCACAGTAGACCGCATCGGATTATATCATATGACTTCGTTTGTGTGTTCAGCTATTCAAAATAATACAGTTCCAGTATAGTTGTATATTTTCTGATATAACCCTTAATAAAGAATAAAGAACCCAAAGAATGAATCTGCCACACGTCGTAATAAATATGTTACATGCCACATACTTGAGCGTTTTGTGGAAAGAGATGCCAAAGGTTGAACACATTCTGCAATGCAGTCATCTCGGCGTCCCGTGTGTGTGTCAGCCTGGCGTCTCATTTGAAACTCCCCTGTATCTCGTAAGTCAAGCATTTAGAAAAACAAGTATCAAATGTCATTGACCTGCAATTTCATTCAGTAGGGATTCAGATAACACACCCAAATGTCTCACCCATACGCAACTGAGGTTGTGGTCTTCTTGACAAACCGAAATGTAAATATACAACCCAAAGACACACATGCCGAGCGAGTCTTTATAGCCAATGCAGACCCCTTGGGGATAGAGAAAAGTGATCTGCATTTAACCTACAGTACATAATAGCCTGAAGTCAGATTTACATATTTGGTGTTTTTTTAAGAATGCACGTTTATAACCATAGTGCATGGGAACATTCCGGGGTTGATCACACGATTAGGCTGTATGCAACCTGTGGTTTGGTAGATTTTTTATCAAATGTGTTAAAACGTAAGCAAACGAAAAATAGATGCTAGCAATTTTGCTTTTCTTCAGACGACGCTGACACGCTTTTTTTTCTTGCCAGGAGATATTTTGGAAAAGACTGTTGCCGTTTTGTCAAGTAAATACAATGTCGGGCATGCAATGGAGGCTAGTAGAAGACGAGCCGCACGTTTTAACATTGAAGATATGTGTTTAACTTCACGCTACTCATGTGAAAGCCTTAGTCTCGGCCAGTAAAACAGTTAGAAGGCAGGTGTTATGTCTACGTGCAATAAGAGACACAGAGCGTGTGACCACAGGCTGAACCGATGTTTGTTTTATGACAAATAGTAAGATGGCCATTTCCAGATACAAGTTTCAACGTTATATTTGTGTCTCAGAAGCATCCTGTCCTACAGTATTTACACAACAGTCTGTTTAGAGATACGGCGCAAAAATAACGTACATAATATATATATATATATATATATATATATATATATATATATATATATATATATATATATATATATATATAGGTATGGATGGACCTGTGTATGTATAATACGGATTGATTTATGTTTGATGGATATAGGTATGTATGTAGGTTGGTATGTTAGTATGTATGCTGGTTATACATGTAGGTGAGTATACACGATTGATGAATTAAGTTGTGTGTATATGGACGCATATGTGTATAGATGTATGACATGTATGAGATTGCCGTGAGTGTTTTGTATGAGATTGCTGCGAGTGTTCTGAATGAGATTGTTGTGAGTGTTCTGTGTGAAATTGTTGTGAGTGTTCTGAATGAGATTGCTGTGAGTGTTCTGTATGAGACTGCTGTGAGTGTCCTGTATGAGATTGCTGTGAGCGTCCTGTATGCTTACCTGTTTGTATGCTTACCTGTTTGAATGCTTTGAGCGGGATTTTAATGCGGATGTGTGTGTGGGTGTATCGGTATGGGTGTGGGTGTAGTAATATACAAAGTTGCAACTAATTTTTCCTATCTTTTTTTTTAATATATTTTAAATGTACCATTATGTAATTAGTGTCTCGTAGGCCAACTGGCCGGGTGCTGTTTTTTTAATGAAATGTTTATATGTCCATATATTTAGTACTGCAGCATGTGACACTTCAATAAAATAATTTTCTTCTCTTCTTCTTCTTCTATATAAACTAAGGAGCCAAAGAAAGTATACCTCTCCATTTATTTTATCATGTTTGATTTTTAATTGAAAATATCTGAAGTTCGTGAAATGATATCCTCAAAGGGAACCGTACTGGGGCTTAGTCAGCACTCAAAGAATACTTCTACATGGTTTTATTTCCTTCAAAATATGCTTTGATTTAAACATTAACAAATTAAAAAATATATTCGCATTACCCACAACTATTGTCGGGCATCTTATCTTTGAAAATCAATACATTTGCTTTTTCGGCCCAAACATTCATATCTACGCCTAGTCTTCATTGAGCCAATCGACTTTTACACAAAATTACCCAGCCACAGATTTCTTTTTACAAACTGTTGCAGAAATGAGTGATGGTTTAATAAACATAATCAAATTTCGCAACAGTTCTTTCAATTCTCAATTACATAAAAAACAAACTCGTGTTTCTTTTCTTCGCCCTTCACTTTATATACATTTTATGTGGCCTTTGTTTCCTTTATTTAAGAAAATATTACGAAATACTATTTTTGAGTGTATATATTATTCCCTTGTAGAATTCATTTATCTTGCACTTCATAAATGTTTAGGGTTATTTATTATTTATTATTTATTATTTAGGGAATTTAGCCGATATTCTGCTTGCAAAGGAGATATCATCGAAACAAATAATATTCTCTCTTAAATGCCAACAGTTAACATTTGGGGTAAAAAGAATAGTACGCTAAATCGTGATAATACCTCGTGGTATCTGTGGCAACATCAATCAGTTTGATACATAGATAAGAAACACTGAACAAGGATTGGAGATTGAATCTCGAATTGAATATTATTTTCATGTTTTGAGAAAACTATTACATAAGTTATAGTTAAAATCCTAATAAAGGAACATCCTATGACAATGCGAGTATGTACATTCTGGATACCCATTTTACTCTTTAGCGGGATTAAACTAGGATATGTATTAATGCATCCTCGGTAACTTTCACAAGTATCTTAATTCAGATGCTGGTTATCACACATTAATGGCTCCTAAAGCACATGCGTTTAAAATCGTAGACAAAACCTTTTCAATCCTTTATCTATGGTGGAATATTAGTTGTGATATTGATATGGCTGGGCGCGCTCTCCGGTTTTGCTCACGCAGATGGTGAAATCGCTGTACATAAACAACGATTCGAGAAGTCGACATGTCGCCCACATTGTGTTCGGAAAGTGGTTGGAGATGAATGTACCAAATTCTTCAGTGTTTATTCAACAGTAATGCCGATTTGTATTTAATATTTTAAATGGTGCATTTTAAAAGATTCCTTGTTTTTTATCCACATTCCATTCTTGTCCTCGTTCTTTATCCGAAAATGCAGATAATCTATAACAAAGGATTGTGTTTTTTTAAATTATGAGTATTACACAAGGACATACAAGACGACTTTCCCAGTTAATTCTATAATTATTATATATTTTAATTGTCATAAATGTGGACACCTAATTTCCTATAAGACGACATATGAAGGGGATATACATGTATATTCATTCTGTTAAGACTCTAATCTGATGACAAGTATGTTCCCAAGTATGACAAACCGAAATGTAAATATACAACCCAAAGACACACATGCCGAGCGAGTCTTTATAGCCAATGCAGACCCCTTGGGGATAGAGAAAAGTGATCTGCATTTAACCTACAGTACATAATAGCCTGAAGTCAGATTTACATATTTGGTGTTTTTTTAAGAATGCACGTTTATAACCATAGTGCATGGGAACATTCCGGGGTTGATCACACGATTAGGCTGTATGAACCTGTGGTTTGGTAGATATTTTATCAAATGTGTTAAAACGTAAGCAAACGAAAAATAGATGCTAGCAATTTTGCTTTTCTTCAGACGACGCTGACACGCTTTTTTTTCTTGCCAGGAGATATTTTGGAAAAGACTGTTGCCGTTTTGTCAAGTAAATACAATGTCGGGCATGCAATGGAGGCTAGTAGAAGACGAGCCGCACGTTTTAACATTGAAGATATGTGTTTAACTTCACGCTACTCATGTGAAAGCCTTAGTCTCGGCCAGTAAAACAGTTAGAAGGCAGGTGTTATGTCTACGTGCAATAAGAGACACAGAGCGTGTGACCACAGGCTGAACCGATGTTTGTTTTATGACAAATAGTAAGATGGCCATTTCCAGATACAAGTTTCAACGTTATATTTGTGTCTCAGAAGCATCCTGTCCTACAGTATTTACACAACAGTCTGTTTAGAGATACGGCGCAAAAATAACGTACATAATATATATATATATATATATATATATATATATATATATATATATATATATATATATATATATATATATATAGGTATGGATGGACCTGTGTATGTATAATACGGATTGATTTATGTTTGATGGATATAGGTATGTATGTAGGTTGGTATGTTAGTATGTATGCTGGTTATACATGTAGGTGAGTATACACGATTGATGAATTAAGTTGTGTGTATATGGACGCATATGTGTATAGATGTATGACATGTATGAGATTGCCGTGAGTGTTTTGTATGAGATTGCTGCGAGTGTTCTGAATGAGATTGTTGTGAGTGTTCTGTGTGAAATTGTTGTGAGTGTTCTGAATGAGATTGCTGTGAGTGTTCTGTATGAGACTGCTGTGAGTGTCCTGTATGAGATTGCTGTGAGCGTCCTGTATGCTTACCTGTTTGTATGCTTACCTGTTTGAATGCTTTGAGCGGGATTTTAATGCGGATGTGTGTGTGGGTGTATCGGTATGGGTGTGGGTGTAGTAATATACAAAGTTGCAACTAATTTTTCCTATCTTTTTTTTTAATATATTTTAAATGTACCATTATGTAATTAGTGTCTCGTAGGCCAACTGGCCGGGTGCTGTTTTTTTAATGAAATGTTTATATGTCCATATATTTAGTACTGCAGCATGTGACACTTCAATAAAATAATTTTCTTCTCTTCTTCTTCTTCTATATAAACTAAGGAGCCAAAGAAAGTATACCTCTCCATTTATTTTATCATGTTTGATTTTTAATTGAAAATATCTGAAGTTCGTGAAATGATATCCTCAAAGGGAACCGTACTGGGGCTTAGTCAGCACTCAAAGAATACTTCTACATGGTTTTATTTCCTTCAAAATATGCTTTGATTTAAACATTAACAAATTAAAAAATATATTCGCATTACCCACAACTATTGTCGGGCATCTTATCTTTGAAAATCAATACATTTGCTTTTTCGGCACAAACATTCATATCTACGCCTAGTCTTCATTGAGCCAATCGACTTTTACACAAAATTACCCAGCCACAGATTTCTTTTTACAAACTGTTGCAGAAATGAGTGATGGTTTAATAAACATAATCAAATTTCGCAACAGTTCTTTCAATTCTCAATTACATAAAAAACAAACTCGTGTTTCTTTTCTTCGCCCTTCACTTTATATACATTTTATGTGGCCTTTGTTTCCTTTATTTAAGAAAATATTACGAAATACTATTTTTGAGTGTATATATTATTCCCTTGTAGAATTCATTTATCTTGCACTTCATAAATGTTTAGGGTTATTTATTATTTATTATTTATTATTTAGGGAATTTAGCCGATATTCTGCTTGCAAAGGAGATATCACCGAAACAAATAATATTCTCTCTTAAATGCCAACAGTTAACATTTGGGGTAAAAAGAATAGTACGCTAAATCGTGATAATACCTCGTGGTATCTGTGGCAACATCAATCAGTTTGATACATAGATAAGAAACACTGAACAAGGATTGGAGATTGAATCTCGAATTGAATATTATTTTCATGTTTTGAGAAAACTATTACATAAGTTATAGTTAAAATCCTAATAAAGGAACATCCTATGACAATGCGAGTATGTACATTCTGGATACCCATTTTACTCTTTAGCGGGATTAAACTAGGATATGTATTAATGCATCCTCGGTAACTTTCACAAGTATCTTAATTCAGATGCTGGTTATCACACATTAATGGCTCCTAAAGCACATGCGTTTAAAATCGTAGACAAAACCTTTTCAATCCTTTATCTATGGTGGAATATTAGTTGTGATATTGATATGGCTGGGCGCGCTCTCCGGTTTTGCTCACGCAGATGGTGAAATCGCTGTACATAAACAACGATTCGAGAAGTCGACATGTCGCCCACATTGTGTTCGGAAAGTGGTTGGAGATGAATGTACCAAATTCTTCAGTGTTTATTCAACAGTAATGCCGATTTGTATTTAATATTTTAAATGGTGCATTTTAAAAGATTCCTTGTTTTTTATCCACATTCCATTCTTGTCCTCGTTCTTTATCCGAAAATGCAGATAATCTATAACAAAGGATTGTGTTTTTTTAAATTATGAGTATTACACAAGGACATACAAGACGACTTTCCCAGTTAATTCTATAATTATTATATATTTTAATTGTCATAAATGTGGACACCTAATTTCCTATAAGACGACATATGAAGGGGATATACATGTATATTCATTCTGTTAAGACTCTAATCTGATGACAAGTATGTTCCCAAGTATGACAAACCGAAATGTAAATATACAACCCAAAGACACACATGCCGAGCGAGTCTTTATAGCCAATGCAGACCCCTTGGGGATAGAGAAAAGTGATCTGCATTTAACCTACAGTACATAATAGCCTGAAGTCAGATTTACATATTTGGTGTTTTTTTAAGAATGCATGTTTATAACCATAGTGCATGGGAACATTCCGGGGTTGATCACACGATTAGGCTGTATGAACCTGTGGTTTGGTAGATATTTTATCAAATGTGTTAAAACGTAAGCAAACGAAAAATAGATGCTAGCAATTTTGCTTTTCTTCAGACGACGCTGACACGCTTTTTTTTCTTGCCAGGAGATATTTTGGAAAAGACTGTTGCCGTTTTGTCAAGTAAATACAATGTCGGGCATGCAATGGAGGCTAGTAGAAGACGAGCCGCACGTTTTAACATTGAAGATATGTGTTTAACTTCACGCTACTCATGTGAAAGCCTTAGTCTCGGCCAGTAAAACAGTTAGAAGGCAGGTGTTATGTCTACGTGCAATAAGAGACACAGAGCGTGTGACCACAGGCTGAACCGATGTTTGTTTTATGACAAATAGTAAGATGGCCATTTCCAGATACAAGTTTCAACGTTATATTTGTGTCTCAGAAGCATCCTGTCCTACAGTATTTACACAACAGTCTGTTTAGAGATACGGCGCAAAAATAACGTACATAATATATATATATATATATATATATATATAGGTATGGATGGACCTGTGTATGTATAATACGGATTGATTTATGTTTGATGGATATAGGTATGTATGTAGGTTGGTATGTTAGTATGTATGCTGGTTATACATGTAGGTGAGTATACACGATTGATGAATTAAGTTGTGTGTATATGGACGCATATGTGTATAGATGTATGACATGTATGAGATTGCCGTGAGTGTTTTGTATGAGATTGCTGCGAGTGTTCTGAATGAGATTGTTGTGAGTGTTCTGTGTGAAATTGTTGTGAGTGTTCTGAATGAGATTGCTGTGAGTGTTCTGTATGAGACTGCTGTGAGTGTCCTGTATGAGATTGCTGTGAGCGTCCTGTATGCTTACCTGTTTGTATGCTTACCTGTTTGAATGCTTTGAGCGGGATTTTAATGCGGATGTGTGTGTGGGTGTATCGGTATGGGTGTGGGTGTAGTAATATACAAAGTTGCAACTAATTTTTCCTATCTTTTTTTTTAATATATTTTAAATGTACCATTATGTAATTAGTGTCTCGTAGGCCAACTGGCCGGGTGCTGTTTTTTTAATGAAATGTTTATATGTCCATATATTTAGTACTGCAGCATGTGACACTTCAATAAAATAATTTTCTTCTCTTCTTCTTCTTCTATATAAACTAAGGAGCCAAAGAAAGTATACCTCTCCATTTATTTTATCATGTTTGATTTTTAATTGAAAATATCTGAAGTTCGTGAAATGATATCCTCAAAGGGAACCGTACTGGGGCTTAGTCAGCACTCAAAGAATACTTCTACATGGTTTTATTTCCTTCAAAATATGCTTTGATTTAAACATTAACAAATTAAAAAATATATTCGCATTACCCACAACTATTGTCGGGCATCTTATCTTTGAAAATCAATACATTTGCTTTTTCGGCCCAAACATTCATATCTACGCCTAGTCTTCATTGAGCCAATCGACTTTTACACAAAATTACCCAGCCACAGATTTCTTTTTACAAACTGTTGCAGAAATGAGTGATGGTTTAATAAACATAATCAAATTTCGCAACAGTTCTTTCAATTCTCAATTACATAAAAAACAAACTCGTGTTTCTTTTCTTCGCCCTTCACTTTATATACATTTTATGTGGACTTAGTTTCCTTTATTTTAGAAAATATTACGAAATACTATTTTTGAGTGTATATATTATTCCCTTGTAGAATTCATTTATCTTGCACTTCATAAATGTTTAGGGTTATTTATTATTTATTATTTATTATTTAGGGAATTTAGCCGATATTCTGCTTGCAAAGGAGATATCACCGAAACAAATAATATTCTCTCTTAAATGCCAACAGTTAACATTTGGGGTAAAAAGAATAGTACGCTAAATCGTGATAATACCTCGTGGTATCTGTGGCAACATCAATCAGTTTGATACATAGATAAGAAACACTGAACAAGGATTGGAGATTGAATCTCGAATTGAATATTATTTTCATGTTTTGAGAAAACTATTACATAAGTTATAGTTAAAATCCTAATAAAGGAACATCCTATGACAATGCGAGTATGTACATTCTGGATACCCATTTTACTCTTTAGCGGGATTAAACTAGGATATGTATTAATGCATCCTCGGTAACTTTCACAAGTATCTTAATTCAGATGCTGGTTATCACACATTAATGGCTCCTAAAGCACATGCGTTTAAAATCGTAGACAAAACCTTTTCAATCCTTTATCTATGGTGGAATATTAGTTGTGATATTGATATGGCTGGGCGCGCTCTCCGGTTTTGCTCACGCAGATGGTGAAATCGCTGTACATAAACAACGATTCGAGAAGTCGACATGTCGCCCACATTGTGTTCGGAAAGTGGTTGGAGATGAATGTACCAAATTCTTCAGTGTTTATTCAACAGTAATGCCGATTTGTATTTAATATTTTAAATGGTGCATTTTAAAAGATTCCTTGTTTTTTATCCACATTCCATTCTTGTCCTCGTTCTTTATCCGAAAATGCAGATAATCTATAACAAAGGATTGTGTTTTTTTAAATTATGAGTATTACACAAGGACATACAAGACGACTTTCCCAGTTAATTCTATAATTATTATATATTTTAATTGTCATAAATGTGGACACCTAATTTCCTATAAGACGACATATGAAGGGGATATACATGTATATTCATTCTGTTAAGACTCTAATCTGATGACAAGTATGTTCCCGAGGGCTGCTACTGTTCTAGTATTTAGGTATCTGTTTTGAAATCAAATGAAGCAATATCGACAGCAATATTTTACTTTTTCATGTTTTTTGTTAAACATTTGTGCATTAAACGTAGTAAATACATAAACCCATTCAATACGATCTGGCTTCTTTGGACACAGTGAAAAGTGTATTTATGTGTTACATTGCCGTTTCGTTAAAACATGCGCAGATAACATATTCATCAATTCTATAATTTGTTCTGGCTGAAATATTTTCTTTTAAAATAAACAATGCTAAATTATCCTTAAAAAGATATATTGTCGGTCCCTTAATTCATTATGCTTGTTTTGTTTCTGTGACCATGGAAACTTGCTTCACGTTTATGCAGACACGTCATTCATGTTAAACATGTTCATGTAGGGACACCCTCAGCTGCTTTTAAATGATGGGAATATTTCCCAAATTAATTGTATCTTATGCCACATGGAAATGTAGAAATTCTGATACAATAGCCACAATGTGTGACCGAATAAATATTTTACTTGAGACAAGTGTTCATCTTACATCACTTGGGTCAAGGTCAGGGGGAGCCTGACGTCATGAATTCAAACGGACACCTTCACGCGAACACACGTAACAGTTGCAGAAAAAGAACAATAAGTTTAAAATGACAAAACGGTGGTATTATTCAACAGGTAATGCAGCTCATCGCCTCTGCAGATTCAATAGGAACAAACTGTGAACCGGCTAAAACATACGCGCCACGTGGGTCGTGACCTTACTTGAAGGAAAGTTCGTTCTACATGATACATATGTGTTAGATGTCCCTGGTTTATTTTCCCTTACGTGAGCACGCCCTCTGTTCGTCTGTGTAAATAGAATTCATCCTCTCGCTCTGCCAAAATGTTTTTTGGTGTATCAACGTCCGTAAATACCGTAAATAGGACTAACGAGTTTGACTTTGAATGTTGAAGTGACATTTGAATTAGCGAGTAATACATGAGAGACGCGAGTTGGTTACACGAACCTGAGGCATCGAGATGGCGAGAAAGGTAACCTATAAACAGATTCATTATTGACTTATGCCAACTGGTTTTCCTCTTGACAAACAGCTAAATCGCAGGATATTACTTCATTAGTGAGCGTGTGGCTTTGATTCAGGTTTCAGTGATCAAGTACAACCAAACACCGTTGTGTCGAACTTTGATATGTCGAACTTACGGTTGTCTCAAAATAAAGGCTTGGTCCCTGCGTATTCCTTTTATTCATCGATTTCGATTATGTCGAACCTCGGATAAATTGAAGTATTTAGGTAGATCCCTTCAACATGTATTGGGGAAAGTCAAAACTGGACACATTGTGACTCCATGTAACGCCGTTAAACATTGTTCGAGTGGTGTTCTCATGTACTTAACCTTGGTCATATACGAGGGCTTGTCAAAAGGTCTAAGTCTGATTAGCATTCAACTATTGGCCATAACAAAGTGAACTAGTCAATGTAGTACACGTATATTGTTTGAGTAGTTCATTGCAAGTGTATTAGGGCTGTTGAGACCGTTTGTATATCAGTGACAGGCAGTTGAGCGTGATATGGGTCCAAACTGACGTAGACATGGATAAAAACGAGTCATCAATGTTTTTGCTTTGGAGAAAAGTACTCCCCAAGAAATCCATGACCGCATGTCACAAGTGTATGGGGATAAGTTCCCTATCTGTTCCACTGTTAAAAGTTTGGCAGCTATGATTAAGGCAGGGAAAACAAGCCCCGATGATGACCCTAGGTCTGGACGTCCTTCACCTTCCATCAATGAAGATTCAGTCAAGGAGATAAAAGAACCTATACTGTCAGATAAACGTATTACCATTGCTGAACTTGAGGAAGACAAAGGTCTAAGCCATGGATCAACTGAAACTATTATTCATGAACATTGAATAAGATAACAGGTGAATAAGATATCTGCTCGTTGGGTGCCAAAGTTTCTAAATTCTGATCTTAAGGGGAAAAGAACTCACATTGCTAGAAAAAATTGAGAGCTTATTGAGGAGGATTTCGTCAAATTCAAAACGAGATTAGTAACGGATGATGAAACATGGGTCAAAACGTCAATCCATGAAATGGCACCATTCCACTTCACCGGCATCAAAGAAATTCAAGTCTTCAAGATCAGTGTAGAAGGTTATGACCACTGTATTCTGGGATGCAGAGCTGTGATCCTTGTTGATTACTTAGAAAGTCAAAAGGTAAAAATGATTTGCTTCATCGCCTGAGAGGTTCTATCAAAGAAAAAGCGGCGAGGAAAGTGCTGGAGTTCTACTTATACATGGCAATGCCTCTTCTCACACACCTCGACTTGCAAAGGCTGCTGTGCGACAATTTGGGTTCGAAGAGCTTTCTCACCCTCCATACTCCCCAGACCTAGCTCCAAGTGATTCCCACCTGTTTCCTATCTGAAAGAACACCTTCGTGGAAAGCGCTATGACGACAACGATGACCTCAAAGCTGCCGTGAATGGGTATTTCAGGGTGGCTTCAGAAAACTTTTTACTTACTGGAATTGAAAAGCTTCACTATCGATATGATAAAATTATAATAAAAGCTTCACTATCGGTATGGTAAAATTAAAATAAAGGGATGTCACGTGAGCTTAACGACAGTTTTATGTAATTGTTTGAAAGACACAATCATTGATAACCAAAATAAAATTGAAGTATATCGAATTTGCTTATCGAAAATAAGTTGTTTCTACATAGCGATAAGGAATGTAGCGTGCCTTCCTTGATAAGGACAAGGAAGCAGTTTTTGTCTGACTTCACGTTCTCTACCATAACATCTATGAATTTTAGAGGAAAAGTTAAGTGTCAAGCAGCTCGGTCACTAAGGAAGGTTTTTTATCACTGGTCCCTGAGTTTCAAGTTCGTGTCGAGACCTGTCTATAAGTTCATTGGGCGCAACGGAATCCGTAACCCTAATGTTAAAGGAATTCGAAGGATTAGATACTGACTTGAATCATTGTAATACGTCTTACGTGTTTCGCATATTCTACTATAGGTGAGGTGAAATAGATTTTAATGTCGCTTTATAATTTTATAATAAGGTAACGTGTCTATGTTTCAGTAACAGTAACCGACGAGGCCATCCATTGATCTCCAAAGCCTCATAGAATAACTCTTAATATCATCTTATTATGTTGGATGATCTTGAGATCAGAGAATGGGAACAACCAATACATTTATATAGTCGTAACTCCGTACATATGCCTAGCATTGTATACTGTAAATATGAATGTCTGCAATAGATGCACGTCTTGGCTGCAGACACACGCATGTGTTGTGTAACATCCATATGTATGTAGTTACTGAATGTTGACGTCGTCTAGCATGTTGTCCTTTCCGATAACAAAACCACATTCGGAGTATTTGGTTTTGTCTATTTGTATATGTGTATACAAGAAAATACACGCCGGGGATTGTTTGTCAACACAATATCAGACTTGCAGCGCGGCTTACCGAAGACGTTGTCGCATGGCCATACTACACACATCTGAACGACGTATTTGTTATATCATGGCACACGTAGCTGTGTCTTTGTAAGGGGAGAAACGTTTCTCACAAAATTAAGAAATGACCAAAAAAGGTTTTACATATGATTCAATAACCCAGTTGATGTAGATTACTGGTTGTCTCCTGCCAATAAGTAGTAATGTGGTATAGACGTAGATTCTAGTCTAATTTGCAAATGAGGTTTACTGAAATAACGAACTACTTAGTCTTGTGTTGTTTTCAGCAGCTCCCCACAGCAGAGGTTCATGCCTCCTGAAATGTATGTGTCATATAATAATAATATTATTACCCCGGTCACTGGATCAATATGCACTCAAGAATCATTCTCCTTTGCCTGAGTATACAACCCAAGCTGCCGCATTGCCTACCGGGTACCCATTCACTGCTGGGTGGACAGAGGCACATTTCGAACAGTCACTTGCCCAAGGAAACGCCACATGTGCTTCAGTGTGGTGCAGGACCGAAGCCCAGGACACTCTTATAAGCCAAGCTGCTGAAACGCGGTCACCCATCCAAGGACAACTTCACCTGACTTGTGACATGTGCGCTGTGCACAGAACTACGTGCCACCACGGGCCATGCAACCTTTCCAAATAAACACCTTACAGTCCTACATACATTCCTCTACCTCCAGTGTTACGAGTATACCTTTATCAATTCATTTCAGATTTCCAACTCAATTAAGAGCCATCCCGTCACGGTATGGCAATGATTGCGACACAGTGCTTGCATCCGTGGTTTATATTTGCATAAGGTCATGAACGCTTCTTAGAATGACAAAGATGCATCCTTTATCGCTTGTACAGAATAAAACAAACTGTTGACAGAGTCAGCTATGTTAATTCCATATGTCCAGAGGCTCTAAATATGCCTTACAAACTTAAAACCATAAGTCTGGCAAGATTCGGCAACTCTTCTAGAAAGAGGTATAACATGGGTGTAATGTACAAGCCTTTTATACATTTCGGTCAGTAGACAGTGAGATGAATCATATTGTATATGTTCTATGTGATACAGCATACTACCGTAAAGATATACGTTATTGCTACATGAATTAACGTATATCACCACAGATCTTACTGACTGTTTGTTTAATGTGCAAAAACAAAATGTGAACACATTCTAAATCACCTGTTTCGATTTGGCAACGTGATAGTTCGCGTGACGTCACCTATATTCGTGAGTTTGTTCCACGAAACAACTTCTTGTTGCATAATGGCTTAAATCAGCCTTGTATGGCTACAAAAGTGCATCTAGTTCATCTAAATGCATTGTATATTACTACATAGCCGTGACACGAAGTAAAATAACTTCTGTCACTGGTGGAGTGCAATTTCCCCACGTTCCACCGTCCGTATCCTCATGCGAGAGACTACTTCCGGTATGACGTCGCTTTGTTGACAGTTTGATCGGTTGTAGATTTTCTGATACGAGAGTGAAAGCCGGTTCGAGCCGAGATATGTTAGTTGACATTCAAGTATTTTATATTTATTGTACATCTTCCTAACTGAATGACAGGGTCAACTGCAGTATTTGGGTCCCCACTTCGGGGGTTTCCGTAAGGCAACCGCTGCCTTCGGCAGTTTCAGTACGGAAGCTGCCGAAGGCAGCTTCGCGTATATATAAGCGCGCACGCGCAAGCGTGCCGAAATCCGTTAGGAGGCATTTTTTTAGCAAAAAGGACCCCAAAAATGAGCTGGACGTGAAAAGGTCTCTAACTCCTCCCCTGTGGGGGTCGAGAGTTTTACGATAGAAAGTGAAGCCGAATTATTGTACTGTCAACTTCTTGTTGTTTGTGGGCGGGACATAAATGACGTAAGACGTCACGTGTCTGATCATGTGACTTTCCTTATATGGACTCGTTACTACGAAAGCAACTTCGCTCATAAATTGTAAATTCATATAGTGTGGCTTGTACAAATAAAACAGAGTCGACTTGGCGTACAGTGAAGACATCTTTGCATAGGTATTGGGCGAATGCGGGAATGTATGACAATTATTTTGTTGAAAACATTATCAGAAAAGAAATATTTCAGTTGTTCAATTGATCAGTTTCTAAGTTCACCGGCTGTGTTTACGTTTATTAAACTTACGAAGCAAACTGATCGTTTAAGAAAAGATGAAAAAGAAGCAGAAAAAGAAATTGAATCAGGTCCACATGGATCCACAGACTTAGGTCCTAGAATCTATATGACAGTCAAAACGAATTCAACGTTTCAAATGATTTGTTTGAATGAGAAAGTATCTATCGATGATCATTTTCCTATGAAAATTCACATGCTTTTATGAATGAAGTTATACCATATTGCGATTTATTTGAAGAAGGGGGATCCTCCCCCTTTACCCCCCGTATTTTTCTTTAAAAATGTCATAAAGGTGGGGTTGTACCTGCCTTGAACCCCGCTGTGTTGTCCGCCCAACAATGTATTGTTCAAGTAACAGAATGAACTTACCGTCGTGCGATTTATTTGAAAAAAGGGGGGTGTAACCCCACTTTACCTCCCATTTTTACTTTAATATTTCGACAAGGGGGGACAACCCCCCTTGTACCCCCCGTGTGTTATCTGTGTAAGAAAATACTGAACTGCAGACAGCGTTCGGTAGAAAAATGGCAACCGTAAATAACGAACTGCGCATGCGTGGAAACTTCCGTAAACACGTAAAAACGTTCCTTCCGAAGTGGGGACCCAAATACTGCAGTCTACCCGGAAAAGAATAATTATATTCTTGTAATTTAATAAATGTTATTGTGCAATTCTTAATTGTGAAATTATTCTTGAAAATTAAATAATTAAAACTGTGTGGTTGATGGTCTTGGGAGTGATCCACAATTCGCTACCCAAAGCTGTACCCCAATACCCACCCCAAGAATCGTTACAGTTTTATGGTGGCAGCGGTGGGATTCGTTGTGGATCTCATATATATAAATAAAGTAAGAATAATATTTCACAAATATTCCAAATTGAAAAGATTCCATAAGATAAAAGTTTTGTGACAATTTTTTTTTTAAAATGGAAAATAATTCATCCATCAATTCCCTGTCAAGGAGAGTGGATCATGTTAATGGTCCGGCTGGAAATTTACGCTCTCGCCAAGTGTCCAATATTTCGGAGCTAAGTTCTGGTGAAAATACTAGTACTCGGTTTCCAGATGTTGACTTTGGTCAACCTTCCAGACATGAATTGTCTGAGCAACTCAATGCTGTGAGTCCAGCAAATTCACCTGTTGTTAGTTCAGTAGGTAGGTTTCAAAATTATCTGCAGGTAACGAGACAACCAGAATATTCTGACCCTAGGGTCAGTGAATACTTGCCATCCAGGTCACACAATGAAGATCGTTTGCCAAATGTTCCTAATGTGTACCCTGAGAATCAGTTTTCACAGACTAGGTACCCAGTACTTGCTCCACCACCAATGGTGAGTTCAGACCAAAATCTAATTGGTCTCGTGTCACAATTGTCTAGTAGTGTGCTGGGTCTTGCACAAAGGATTGACACTCTGGACAGATACCCCCCAAGGGGAGATCATTCAATTGGAAGAATATCTCTCCAATTGACTAAATTTAATGGCCAAGATCATCGTGCTTTCGAAGCACAGTATAAGAATCTGGTTGCACAGTCATGCTGGGATAATACCCAGGCAGCCCAAATGTTGGGATGTGCTATGGAGGGTGTAGCTCAGCGGTTTTATGCAGGCCTTCCTGACCAGGAGTGACTGGATTACCAGTGGCTTTCACACACTCTGTGCAGGCGGTATGGAACAAGTCTTCCAGATGTTAAACGTGAAGAGTTGATGAGGCGAAGCCGTAAGTCCGGTGAGAAAATTGCCGACTTACGAGATGATCTCTGGCATCTTGCTCAAGGTGCATACCCTGATCTTCCTTATGAACTTCAGGAGAGGTTGGCTCTGGATGCACCGAAGAGGGCTGTGGATCAAGACTTGAGACTCCGGTTCATGGACCGAGGTGTACGTACCTTACAGGAGGCGGTGGATGTAGCTGAGCTGTACGAGTCAGTTGTAGGCAAACCTGGTCAACCGAGGTCGGTGCGGGCACTGAGTCCTTACCCTTCACAATGAAGGAGAGTTCATTTTGACTCAGAGTTGGATGAGAAATCTGTCAACCAGAGACTTACTACTCTGACCAGTCAGCTGGCTGATCTTCAAAAGACAGTAGAGAAGCTTGCATCAATGCAGGTACAGCCATCTCGCTCACAAAGTTGCATTGCTAGAGGAAGACCTGTTGAGAACAATAAGAGCAACACATTTCAGAAGAATGAGGGGCGACCTCAATCCTCTCAAAGTAGGAGAGAGCATTCCAATGGGCGTAGTTATTCGCGATCCCCTAGTGCTTCAAGGAGAGGAACCACTGCCTGTTTCACATGCGGTGAGAACAGTCATTGGGCTTCTGAGTGCCCTCAGAATTCCAAGACAAATAGTTGTCAGGGAAACGGTACCCCACCGACCTGGACTTAGGTCGGGCTTTGGTGGAGAGTTCTGAAATAGAAACCACAAATCCTAAGGAAGTGAGATCTAATAAAGCAAGTGGTCAGATGGAGGGAGAGATTTGTCTGGTTTCTGGTCAAGGGGAGATAACCCCTGATTCCTCCCTTAATCCATCTGACCCAGTCAAGGTGAAGGCAAATTTCCAGGCTTTTTTTAAAGTTAGATAAGGGACAATTAGTGAATGTCAAGGTTGGCAATATTTACTTCACTTTGCTTGTTGACACAGGTAGTCAGGTGACCTTAATTTCCCCAGCCGCAAGCAAGCACTTGCCGTTTTCAGTACGTGTCAACTCCATTGACATGGTTCTGGAGGCTGTTAATGGGAGCTTATTCCAAGCACATGGAATATTCAAAGCACCTGTTCACATTAGTGATTACATGAACCCCACTATGGAGGAATTCCTGGTTGCAGAGGTTGATAATTCCCATGATTGTGATGGCATTCTGGGTATAGATGTACTGGATAGACTGGAAGGTCTGATCGACATCCCTGGGTCAAGGATCCGGTTGATGGGCAGGTGGTTACCAACTGTGAGAGCTGAAACCACTGTCATCGTTGCAGATGATGTCTCTTTGCTGCCCCAGTCTGTATCTTTTATCCAAGTGAGCTTGCCTCAACTTCATCGGGAACGGTCCTCGATCCTGATAGAACCCTGCACATTCACACATGGTATAATCATGGGCAATTCAGTAGTCACAAATAGTAATAAGGCAGCTACAGTTAAGGTTATCAATGTTCTTGATACCAAATACACTTTAGCTAAGGGAAGAATTATTGGTCAGTGTCAGTGTGTCAATGTAGTACCAGATAGGCAAATAAAGAAAGTATCACGAGTTAATGTTAAAAACTCGAAGGTGCCTGATCATTTAACAGATTTATTTGATCGCAGTAAAACAAGCCTCAGCTCTGAGCAGCAGGATGAGCTGAGAGATCTCCTGTACTGATACAGAGATACATTCGCAAAAGATAATGATGATCTTGGTCGAACTAACCTTGTTAAACACCGCATCAATACTGGTGATGCGAGACCTATCAAACAGGCTCCACGTCGTCAGACGCTGGCGAGGCAAGAGGCGGAGGAGAAAGAAGTGGCTCGAATGTTAGAGCAAGGTGTAATCAGTCCCTCGAATATTCCTTGGGCTTCCCCGACAGTTCTTGTGCAACGCAAGGATGGCTGTTGGAGATATTGTTGTGATTTTAGGCTCGTAAATGAGGTTTCTCAGAAAGATTCCTACCCCCTACCTCGCATTGCAGACTGTATTGACAGTCTGGGTGGTGCCAAAATGTTTTGCACAATGGATTGCAAGCAGGATATTGGCAGGTAGAAATGGATCCTCGTGATTGAGAGAAAACAGCCTTTGTCACACGTTACGGACTGTTTGAGTGGAATGTCATGCCCTTCGGCCTATGTAACGCCCCAAGTGTGTTCGAGAGACTTATGGAAATGGTGCTTATAGGTCTCCAGTGGAATGAGTGTCTGTGTTTCCTGGATGACATCATTGTCTTCGGAACTACTTTCGAAGAAACAATGTTCCGGCTTCAATCAGTTTTCGACCGTCTGACCTCAGCTGGCCTGAAATTAAAGCCTAAAAAATGTCACCATTTTAAAGAGAGAGTTGATTTCTTAGGCCATGTTATTTCGGCTGATGGTGTTCACACCCAGCCAGAGAAAATAGAGGCAGTAAGATGTTGGCCTACCCCAAAGTCTCGAAAGGAGATACTACAGTTTTTGGGTCTGGCTAACTACTATCGGAAATTCATAAAAGATTTCTCTAAAATTGCCAGGCCACTGACCAAACTTACCAGTCCATTGGTTGATTTTCTTTGGACTAAGGAGACTGATCGAGCTTTCATCAGCCTGAAGGAAGCACTTACCTCAGCACCAGTTCTCGGGTTTCCAAGGCGTGAAGGTGAGATAACTGTTGACACAGATGCATCCGGTGAAGGTATAGGTGCAGTCCTGTCACAAAATCAAGATGGCAGAGAAGTCATTCTTGGCTACTACAGCAAAAGTCTCACACCGGCAGAAAAGAATTACTGTGTCACCCGTCGCAAATTGCTGGCAGTAGTAACTGCATGTCGCCATTGGCATCCATATGTCTTTGGTAGGCCTGTCACTATCAGAACTGACAACTCTGCAGTGGTCTGGGCAAAAAGAATTAAGAGGCCTGTCAACCAGATGGCTCACTGGCTACAAGAGCTAGGCAACTATGATTTGACCGAGGTACTGACGCACTAAGTCGCAGACCTCAGGCACCCTGTCCCCAGTGTACGAGGGAGAGTGGACCTTGCAGCATAGGGTTGGTAGAGTCGAATCCTAGTTGTTATGCCATCACCAGATCACAAACTGCCAAACAGGATAAAGATACCTCCTGCTCCAGCTCAAACCAATTGGGTAGAGTTGAGGAAAATTCCTTCAGTCCTGAGGAGATTCACGACCTGCAGCTTCAAGATCCCGATATCAGCCTAATATACAAGGCTAGAGATCAAAATACCCGACCTGAATGGGAAACTGTTTCAGGATATTCTGAGGCATGCAAAGCGCTGTGGGGTCAGTTTCATCGACTGTCGATAAGGCAGGGTGTCTTACACAGAAGATGGGAGAGTCAGGATGGAAAGGATTGGCATTGGCAGATAGTTGTACCATCCATCAAGCGGCGAATTATCCTCAAAGCATGTCATGACTCACCTTTGGGAGGCCATCTTGGGGTTTCCAAGACTTTTGCCAAGCTTGAACAGTCTTACTTCTGCATTGGTATGAAAACTGATGTGCATTGGCAGTGCATCAGTTGTGACAAGTGTGTTGCCAGGAAGAGTCCTAGGAAACAGAAAGCACCCATGAAAGAGTATACAACAGGCTCACCCATGGAGAGACTCACCACCGACATCATGGGCCCACTGGACTGTACCGCCAGTGGCAACAAGTACATTCTTGTTGTCACTGATTCATTCACTAAGTGAACCGAGGCCTATGCGATTACAAATATCGAGGCAAAAACAGTGGCAAAGAAGATTGTCGAGGAGTGGGTCTGTCGCTATGGTACCCCAGCTCTTATACATAGTGATGAAGGTAGACAGTATGAGGCTAACCTGTTCCAGGAACTATGTAAATTGCTGGGAGTTGTTAAAACTAGGACAACTTCTCTCCGACCACAGGCCCATGGCCAGGTCGAGCGGTTTAACCGAACATTAGCAGCCATGCTTAGCATTTATACTGAAGGGAGACCAAGGTCCTGGGACAAACATCTCCCCTTTGTAATGGCTGCTTATCGAAGATTAAAGCATGTGTCGACAGGTTATACACCAAACAGGTTGGTGCTCGGTAGGCAAGTGCGAATGCCTTACCATCTGGTCACAGGAAATCCTAACGAGAATCCTGTGATGAGAGATGACTATGTCGACGAGGTCAAACAACATTTTGAACAGACATTCTTCCGAAGTGTGAAAGAAACGATATGACCTGGGGAGCAAGGAATCACGACTTAAGGTCGGACAGCCAGTATGGTTGTTTAACCCCCACAAAGGCTCAAAACTGAGTTACAAATTCATTTCGAAGTGGTGTAAGGTTGGGTTGTCACTAAGCAAATTGATGACATCACATATCGTATTCAAAATGGTCCAAATAGATCCTCCAGGGTTGTTCATGTTGACCGGTTGTTACCGTACAACGGTAATGACCCACCAACATGGTGGACTCCTGAGTATAAAGATTGAGTGAATACCTCCCAGTGAGCCATCCTGAAACATTCAGAGATGAAAATTAGTTGCGTAAAAACACAAACAACTCAAATGCAGTTACAACCCAGGTAGCATGCCATCATCGGCCCTGCATCGGCCCAACGTCGGCTACACCATCGTCCCCAACGTCGGCAAACTGCATCGGGCCGATGAAGTTTTGCTCATCGGATTGACATCGGCACAACGCTGGCAAACGTCATCGGCCCAGCGTCGGCCCAGCGTCGGCAAACATCGTCGGGCCGATGAAGTTTTGCTCATCGAATCGACATTGGCCCAACGTCGGCAAACATCAACGGCCCTGCATCGGCAATGCACTGGCCCAGCATTGGCCCAGCGTCGGCAAACAATGTCGGGCCGATGAAGTTCTGCTCATCGGATCGACATCGGCCCAACGTCGTAAATAGTTATCTGGCCAGCCTCCGGCAACTGTTATGGAATCAGCATTGGATGGACATCGGCCCAACGTCGACAATAATTATCTGCGCAGCATCTGCCTTAATAGGCTGATGTCATCAGAAATCATAACTGACAACATCTCATCTTAATATTTCATGGAAATGATGCCACAATAGAACTTTTCCAAGTGTAGTGTTAGGGTACATAAAACTAAACATTTCTAAAAGCTGCAGCTAGCCGTGATGTTAAAGTTACAAAGATAAAAGGTAAAACTAAAAAATACTGAATTTTTAAAAAGATGATAATTTTTTATCATAGTTAATACTTTGAAAACCAAATGTAAGTAATACATATACAAATACTTCTAGCTGTACAAAACAATCTAAATGCTTACACTAGTTACAGTTCTATTTTTTATGTACCCTAATACATGTGTAGTTAACGTTAATACTTATAAATAAACACGAAGAGCAAAATAGAATAATAAACTTTATTATTAATTAATTATTATTTACAAGAAAACAGTGTTACTACCTGCAACAAGGCGGATGTGAAACATATATTCTCAAAACCTGTTTTAAAACACAGTCTAAACATATACCCGTCATATTGGCCTGCAAAATTTCATTTATATGGCTTCAAATTCGTTTGCGAGGCAAACTTTCCCCCCCTATATTTCATCAAGTTAAAATAGCATGAAGCAAACTCCATACAAAATAAGTTCTTATAACCATCTTCTGGAGTTTGTACCTAAGATAAGCACGGAAAGTTTCATTTATTAACTTCAGTAGTGTCCTAGAGAACCTGGTAGTATATGTACCAAGTTCAAAAACAAGGGTCATAACCCTGTGAAAAATATGTTGTCAACACAAACTTTTTGGATTTCTTTGTTCGGTTGCAATTCAGCACTTTTGTTTGCAGATTCTCTATCTACACCTTTGTTTTTCAGTACGCGTTTTCCTTGTGCCATTTCTAAGCCTTGCTCCTGGAACTCGAAGCCATTCTTTTACACAGGTCACCATGTACTTGTCAGTGGCTTGTAAGAGCCCAGCTACAGGCTTCCTCCTCAGCTTCTGTTTACAAATGATAGCAAAAAATGTCAGTGTGCATATTATAAGTCATTGCATGCACTCTCACAATTACAAGTAATGGACTTCACAAGTGTGTTAACATAATGGAATAATAGAATAAGTAATACCCTGTTCACATGCACCACCTTACATATGTGTGTATATTTTATTTTAAGTCTTGACACCTGTTAATAAATACAGGGTTCACTCAAGGGATTTTCTGCCATGGACCCTTTATGTGACAATTTCATATATTCCCTAGGTACACCCGCATTTGCCCATACAGGGCAGAAGGCCCCACCCTAGAATTATCGGAATCCCAGTAAGTAAATTGATGAGTTAATAATATGTGTAAATAAGTAAATTGAATTATGTGTAATTATATACGCAAATAACATATCAACTCCCAATATTGTATGGTAGGTCCCTAATCTGTTTCTTATGTCAATTAAAAAAGATTTTATAACTGACATATCACCCTATTAATTTAGCCCAATAAAAATCCCAAATAACCACATAACCCCCCTCCTCCAATCTTGCTGGAGAACAGTTTAAGGTGTGCAATCTCTCTTGTATGTCCATCAAAAGTAAGTCAGCATGAAATTTCATTTGGAAGATTACCATTGTAAGTGTCAGGGGCCCTTAATAGGGCAAACATGATATTAAATATATGCTTATAAATATTTCAAGCAGAAACATGTATCAGTTGGTTTGGTTTGTTGTTAAACGCCTCACTCAGCAATATTCCAGCTATATGACGGCGGTCTGTAAATAATCGAGTCTGGACAAGACAATCCAGTGATTAACATCATGAGCATCAATCCATGCAATTGGGATCGATGACATGCATCAACCAAGTCAGAGAGCCTCACCTCTCGATCCCATTAGTCGCCTCATACGACAAGCATAGTTGCCTTTTACGGCAAACATGGGTTGCTGAAGATATCTTCTACCCCGGATCTTCTATATGAATTGGAGTAAATTTCCCATACTTGATACATCTAAAGAATTCACTCACCAGTTCTCTCTCAGTTGCTCAATTTTGGAAAAGCTGCTAAGAGTTCATTCAGCTCATCCATGTTTGCCAATAGGCAATGGCTGAACATCTGATTTTCTTAAATAGAAATATAAGAATATTATATGTCAAGTTTGTGTAGCAGCAGTGAGCACTTAGCTATTATGGTGATGATGTTAAGAGGTTGAGGGGAATATTGCTCAAAACATAAAAGTAACATTTAAATAAAGCTTTGGCCATACACAGATATCAGGTCCTTTCCTTAAGTCATACATCGTATCTTGTATATTTGCACTTGTACATACAGTCCTTATCTGGAGCCATGTAGCAGAAATAATTTCCCAGGGGAAGTAGTTTCACGTTAATAGCCATAGCCATATCCATTGAAAAGCAGTGAGAAAATCCCCATATTGACATAATATTGAACAGATCCTGTGAAGTCTGGTTACCACAAAACAGATTTCATTTATTATATGATGCCAAAATATATGTAGATTACATCATGGTAAACTAAAACTGCAAATAAACGTTTATCATTAAAAGATCAGATAGAAAGGTATGTACATATTACAAACACTTGTATGCAAAAAATAGCAGGAAAGTATTGGGGACAAGTAATTTTATGCAGTTTCATTGCTTGTAAACATAGGCAAAGGGATAATGATAAACTGAAATAATATATCTTTAGTTAGAATAAATCATATTTGAAACAAGGCTGTGGGTGTTTTTCTACAATGGATAATGTCCTGAAAAATCTGTACTGAAGTATCTTCCTTAAAGGGGCACTGATCTAACGCAATTCCCCGGGACTGGTTGTTGTCTTTGTTATTGTTTTTTCCCAGTGAGTACCCGGATGTATAGCAGAAATCTAGACTAGTTCGCGACCTCCACTGCGCCATGCGTAAGCGCATTAGTCACTTTTATGGGTAGTAATAAGGACGTATGGTCACATTGATCAACAAAATGAAATACAGTTTTCAAGATAATAAGGAAATGTAGGTATCTTTGTGGGTAGCATCGGTAATGGTGACGAAGTTTTGATAAGTCACTTGCTTGGTAATGTTGCGATTTTCGTTTATACTATTTCGACTTGCAACACAAAGTAAATATTTCACCTGAGCATTGCTTTTTTTATAGTGTGTATATTTTTTTACTGTAAAAATGTGTAACAAATTTATTAAACGTCTAAATATTCAGTTATTTTACAAAGTAACTGAAAAACATTTCCATCTGTATTATTATGATAACGAATTCCAAACATTTTGATGTTTAATGTCATCACCAAGAGACTGAAAATGTTACGTTGAAAAGTATATTTCTATGTTGTTTGGCTTCTTATCCTACATAATAATCTGTTGTGATGTTTGTAGGCCCTTTTGATCGTCTTAATCAATCTGGACAGATTTTTCAGTCAAAATGACTGAAATATTTATACATTTTATAAATTGCCTGAGAGAATCATATTTTACAAATTTACGGTAATTTATGCACGCTTACAAAGGAAAAGACCTGTGAAAACAACGTCTATCGCGCATTGAAGAATTTACCAACCAAGACGTAGAGAAACAAGAACGAATCGGTTCAAATGACGGAAAACAAATGCAAATACTATAATTACAACCTACCAAATTTATGTGTATAAATTTTAGGCAGCTTCCTTGTTCGAGGAATGTATCCGTGACTATCCACACAAAGGAACAATATCCCACTCGTCTGCAGCTGTACAAAGAAACTTATTCGATGTCACGTGTTTCTGTAACAATCAAATATTTTAAAAGATATATATCGTTTCGGGATATTATAACCCGTGTTCGTTTCTCAACTGATCACTTGGATTGTTTCAGGTGTTTCACATAGGTGTCAAGTCTCAAGGGTCGGCTGAGAAAGCCCACGTGACAACTATTTTCATAAAGTCCACGGTTCCTATAAAATCCAATGAGTGATTGATAACAATGAACAATCAATCAACGTATTATCAGTTAACCCTTTGAACAAAGTATGTTGTTTTTACATCGGCACTTCACGCCATGATATGAGTGTATTCCCTTTGTTTTAGTAAACCTAGACATGTAAACACTCACTTTTGACATATCCACTGTGCAAGATAACAGTAATTAATCAATCAACCTAATTTTCTGTTAATCCTTTGATGACTAGGAACGATCTGTTGATTTATTCAAAAAAGTAAATCAACTGATCATTCATCTCTTGCTGGGCTGCCACGTGCATATTACAAAATACACTTTTCACCTCACTTCAAACCTGGATTTAGATTGAATAATTACCCCAGACACAATAAATGCCAAATGGGAACCTTTGTCAGGTAATCTAAGTGATGCTACCACTAATTGTACCTGTAATAAATTCATTAACTGAGTATCAAGTGAATGACGACAAATACACAGGTGTAGGGTTATAAGAGAAAACGTGGATGACAACAAGGGAGTAGTAATCGTATTACCGACGCAATCCGAAATCCGAAAATGCTTTCACTGCATGGATACTTTTTTTAGTATAAAATATATCTGGGGTATTTCCAAATGACGGCATCCGATGAGCTCCGCCGTTCTTTTTGTCTGTTTGTTTAAGAAGTTTGCTGAAGAAATTAATTAACATGCGCCCTTTGTCGAAATCTTTATAGATCACAGTTAACCAATCAGTGTTTATGCAAAAATGCGTAAAACGAATATTGCCTCCAGCCTCCAAGTTTATATAGCAGTCTTGCAGACGGTAGCCCAGTCTCTGGTCACGCTCAGTTGCGTTGCGTATCATCCGGGTACTCACGGGGGGAAAAACAATAACAAAGGCAACAACCAGTCCGGGGAATTGCGTTAGATCAGTGCCCCTTTAAAGTTTTACCATTAATTTGAAATTTGATTAAATAAATGACATTCTAAATTGTTTTGGATTATATATTTAGCATCATACCTTTGAAATGGTACATTTAAAAAAAATTGATTCAGTATTTCATCAAAAATGTACATCATAAATTACTTAACTAGATAAGACTACCATACCCCCCCACCCCCCCCCCCCCCCCACAAACACACACACACACACACACACACACACCCTAAAAATCCATTCTGAAATAGCCATATCTCAAAACCTCAATGTTCGATACAGATACCATACATAGGTATAAGATTTCTGATCGATTATAGGCCTAGGTCTATGTAAGGTACCCAGCAGATCTTGATAAAATTGCCCACACCTGTAATGCGCAGTGATCCGTTTACTAAAAGAGCTGTCCTTTCATTTCGCCCATTATCCAGAAAAAGTTCAAAATTCGCAAGTAACGATGACATTAAAAAACATAAATTTTATTTTTTTTATTGCAACTTTTTGGTGATCGAAAACCAAACTCGGCAGAGAAGCTCCGTTCATCAATCAGTAGGAAACATTAGCTGGATCGCATGACATGCACACGCAATGCTGAAAGTTTCCGAAAGCCTCGTTATGAATTTCATGTTCACTGCTTTTTGCGCTGACAGCAATCACAAAATTGACTTGTAAATTCGAGTTTGTAAAAATCAATTTCCTAACCTCATCCATCCCCACACTTAACAAATACGCCTGTGCAGCGTTAGAAATTGGCACTAGTCCTGTAGTCCTGTCAAAACTGCCCAATAGTTAAAGTTTCATGAGGACGAGTAGAAATTTGCCATTTTTAAGGGTTTTGCTATATGTTACCATTATAAGGACTAGTGGACTAAAAATGTTAGTTTCTACCCCTGCTGTGACAATGACAAATAAAGCAATGTACATTCAAAAATACTTATGTAAGTAAATGTTTGGCTATTCATTTGCTTGCCGCTGTAATACTCTCACCCCGAGATTGCGACTCGTTGGTTGAACATCGCTGAATCTACATGGAAATAAAACATATCTTGTCATGTTTTGTATTTGCCCTTGTCCCCGCGTTTTGCTAGAAATATGTATATGGTGTTTAAAAAATATAAATAGAGAATCTAGTGAGGATGCAGTGTCACGACATATTCCACGGATTTTGACACTGACGTAGAATTGACAGGAGTTTGTTTCTCGAACCTCCAAAACACACAGGCCTTGATTTCTCTACCCACGTTGACACTTATGAATGTACACTGTTTCTCGTTTAATCGTAAGGTTTGAAAATGAAATCAACACCTCGTAAATACAGTAATGAAGTAAACACTTACCGCAAAATAGATTTTCCCTCAGCCCTCCACGCATCATCCTTTCGTCGTCTGCTTGAAAAGACGCGCGTGAGTAACAGCGCCCTCTATAACAAGAGTAGCTTCCCTTGGAAACATGTTGTGAAAACGTTGGACCAACGTAACATAACCGCTCGCGATATTCCAAACTTTTGCCAATATCATGTAATTTGCTGAATGAATTGTAAGATGTGACGAATCCCGTCTGTATCTTCTCTGTCTGTTGTTTATGTGCAGCCAAAATGGTCAGTGAATGTGCTTGATCTATTTAATTTAAAAATTAAAAATAAAGTTAATATTTTGAGTTCGAATAGAATTATTGTATTATTCGTAAATATACTTGATCTATTATTGTCACATTGTAATCGACAAATGTGTTTTTTCTTTTATGTTATCATAACAAGATCAATTCATATATCAGGTTCAATGTCAGTGCCAGTCACCAGCATTGGCCTGACAGCGGACTGCTGCAGTTTGCCGATGCCGATATTGCCGGCGGTTGCCGATGCAAAGCCAACGTCGGCCCGATGTAGGTGTGCTAGCCGGGAATAGCCTATGCCAAGGTGTAAACATTGATGAGATATGGTATGTACTGTTAATTGGTTCTTATTGATTATTTATCCTGAATGCTATCTGGATTTAAAATTTGGGCGTATTGGACGCTTTCCGGTAGATATTCCAGAGAATGACAATTTAGAACGCATGAGACATAATGTCATATTTTACCAAATGGTAGATGTTGGATCAACTGTTAGTATTAACGAGACTTATATGACATGTTATTGTTGTAATAACATAGGAAATGGATATCTCTGATTTACACATAAGCCAAGTATATCGAAATGTAAACATTCATAATTAACTTAATAAATTCAGGCTTATAAATTCTCCCAGGGCTACCAATTTTCCAGACGAGGATATTCTTGACCTTAGTGATGAGGATATGAGCTTTGATCAAGATGCTCCGTCTCAGTCGCCAACATCCCTTTCAGGAGTGGAATGGAATGCCAGGCATGCCCTGACAAGATGTTTGTAAATGTACAGGCTTTTGACAGGCACTGGTTAATGCGCCATACTCAGCACCTGACTACATTCTTCTGCCCCGTAAGGGAGTGCCAATTAGTTTATAACAGGTTCGCTGACCTGACCCGTCACTATGGTGTGGTGCACGCCGGACGTAAAGGGAATCCGGCCAACCCCATGCAGGTCTGCAGAAGAGCTCGGACAAAGGTGATGGTGAATAGATGCTTTGTCGACCCAGGCAATCTTGTTTTTCCAACTAGCTCAGCAAAGAAGAGCGCAACGAAGAACGTAACTGGGAAGAAGATACGATCACAGGTTACCTAGGTACCTGCAACCGTGAAACCTGGAGACCATATACCCAAAGCTGAGCATAAGTTCAGCACTGCAGAGGCAGTTCCGGCCACAGAGCCGAGATCCAACCAGATGGCAGACCAGTCCATGCAGTGGGAGGTGGCTTATGACAGGGCCCAACTGGATATTCAGATGCTCAGGCAGGAAGTCGAGTATCTGCAACGACGTCTGGCCAAAACAACACCCTCATGGCCTACTGCGGCTGACATCCTGCGGTCATGACCAGCTCTGGACATCTTCATCAATTCTGGCAGTTCTTCACATGGCCAAAGACCAGAGGTTCATGGAACAGCTGAACCTGCGACATCAAGCTGATACGTATATCCTGAGCATGCAGAAGTGAGACAGTGTATCTGTTGAACTCTGGGATTGTCTCTCAGATTGTGATATTGGACTTGTAAAATGTTTTATTCTTCTGTATTTTAATTCATGGATGTTCTTGTGGAAATGTAAGTGAATGAGTAAGTATACTAGTATGTAACAGGTATATACTAAAAATTATGTTTCACTATGTCAAATAGGAAAGGTATTAGACGAATATTCCGTGATATTATATTGTTGTGTAATATCAATTGTATTAGACACATATCCACTATCATTAGATTGTTGTTTAACTCGCGGTCGAGTTACATTTTAAAACGGGGAATATTGTAATGTACAAGCCTTTTGTACATTTCGGTCAGTAGACAGTGAGATGAATCATATTGTATATGTTCTATGTGATACAGTCTGCTCTGGCTTAAATTTTCTTGGGGTCACTTGGACCCCTTCATCATAAAATTAGGGGTCCCAAACAAAAATGGAGGGGTCCAGTTTATGGCATTATAACATAACATTAACAACAGAACACAGTGATTGTGAAAAATAAGAAATCTTTTCGCAACTGCAAAATATCAACAAACAGGCAAAGTGAGAGAAAGGTTCACATCAGGGCACATCCTGCTGTCATAACCAAGAGGTTTACATTAAGGGACAAACAATTTCTTAAAAGGGACATTTGCTATTAATGAATATTATAACACAAAATTATCCATGTTAATATCTAACTTCGTATATGAAAAGGCAGTACACGGGTCAGCCATTGGTAAGGGGTCATTGTGACAGACATTTGTGAATGTTTTTACCGAGATCTACAAATGATTTGAAGTTATGGATTCAGTTAAGTTCAATAGCTGTTCTGATGCTACTGTACTGAGTATTGAGTTCATGTTGTAACTGTGACAATGATCAATGAGTCATAAAATATAATTGGCATATCGAACGTTTTTTTAGTAAGAGTATGTTCAGGATCCAGCATTTCCTTGATAAATCAAGTCAACATGTTTCAGGTGCTATAAATGTTTAAACATGTCAGTAACACCAAAAACGGTCCTGGCAAAATGTGTTTTGCAATTCTTAATATGACTCACAAGATATTGAATTATTATCAGCTTGATAAGTCTGTGGTAGAATAACTAAATATTCAGAGTCCGCTAAATAAAAACAATGCTTACATCATTGTACATTCAAGTGTTCGCATTCATTCTTTATCATATACAGTATAGCGGTATTGATAAATCTCGTAATCCACACAACCTGTCGACTGTTTACTTATGCAAATCTAAGCACGATATATTTCATCGCATGATCGAATACAGGACTCGTTGCGGTATGTCACGGCTACTTGTACACACGTTAACTTTTTTTTATGACAGTTCCTGGGATGTTTTTGAAGTGGAATTACCCCTTCCTCCATTCAAAATTGATTAGAAAAAGAACCCATTTGTTCAAACGAAGTCCCTTGACCAAACCTCCGTCGTATGCAAAATTCAAAACAGGAAGTGATATACCATATAATCCACACAGCCTTACTCACCACCCAGCAAACAATTCTACGTTGTGACAACGTTGTGACAACGTTGACTTTTCGTTGCTACAACGTTGTGATGTAACGTTGTCACAACGTCAATCTGTAGACTCCCAGAATGGTTGCTACAACGTTGTGCGTATACCAAAATACAACCAAATCAAGACGTTGTCACAACATCCATTTTTTACGTTGCTACAACGTTGTGATGTAACGTTGTCACAACGTCAATCTGTAGACTCCCAGAATGGTTGCTACAACGTTGTGCGTATACCAAAATACAACCAAATCAAGACGTTGTCACAACATCCATTTTTTACGTTGCTACAACGTTCATCCCAAACGTCGCGACAACGTAGGTATCGCATACATATGGCGACGCTACAGACTTTGCAGCACGTTGTTGCAATGTCCGTGTCTTATTCCTCAATACCTCCCAGGCAGCCTGAAATGTTTGTACCAATCTAGTTAAGACATCAGGTACCAAGCAATACATTCTGCAAACTGAATTCACTTTAACCATATCCGTGAAACAGCAAGTCAATGAAATGCACTCTTTTGGCAGAGTTTGAAATACGGCCAAGATAAAAATCTAAATGTTTTAAATTACATGATTGTACAATTTGGTTATATATTTATTTTCCCAAACAGTTTTTAAGGCTATGTGCAAATTGTTCACAAATGTTTCAACACAATTAAAAGATATTTGATTTCCCCACGAATTTGCAAATTAAAAAACCATCAAACAATAAGCCTTGCACAAATTGAAACATTTAAATTTTCTTGGCCTTACCCCATACATTCAGCATTTAGAGCAACACTGTGACAAACAGAATAGTCTATGCATCTGATGTCCTAAGATCCATTTCCCAGCAACGAAATGACAATAGAATTCTGGTTGAGGTGACCTTTATTTATTTATTAAATGACAAGTCAGAACTTGGGATGAGTGGCTGAGGAGCCTTTTCAGTCCTCAAATGAAAAGTCACAGGGATGATCTTCAACTGTATCCATAGTCTCTCCTTAAGCCTTGGTAACTGAATAAAAAATGACACAAATGTTATAAAATGGCAAGGCAAGGGACATATTTCTGACATAACAAAATAATGGTTGCATTCCCCAAATAATATTTTGATGTCTGATGTCAGTCTTTAAACAGTTAAACACTGCTGAAAGTGCGAAGGCGCTGACAGTAATGCCATGATACTCTTGGATCATACATAAGCAGAAAAGCTTTTAGCACTGAATCATTGGTGTAACTTTATACCCCCGCCCTTTAGACTTTTGGTATAATTAAATAAGAATCATCTAAATTTTAATTCTTGAAGATGTTTGTATATATTATTGCATCATACATACCTTTCTGTCAGTGATGTACTTTAAACAAATATGCTCCCACAATACTGTTTTCTCCACCTAAAAGAAAAACAGAAACCACAAAGTATCACATTTTTAAATAAACCAGTACTGTATAGATAAATCACATTTACTTAGAGTATGATGTAACTAGTGGTAGTATTGGCAAATAGTTTTATCAGTCAACAGATCAACTGTAGTTATTCAAACGCAGTCACTTTACCTCTCTGCTGTACATCACAAACTAGTGATTCAAGTGAATATGTTGGCCAAGTTTCTAAAACCTTATTTGAAAAATATATACATAAATGAAAAATATATATTGCCAAATAAAATAAATAGTTCCCATATTTGAAGCATGAATGTTGAATATGAATTATGAATAGAAGTGTTAACACTTTGGGGTATTTATCCTAATTAAAATTGTGATTATTTTTTTTAATACTAACCTTAATATTTTCCATATTAATATGCCAGGATAATGGCCAACATTCCTCAGTTTTGCCCCTTTACTACTTCGCCAATAGATGGCGCCAAACGCTACGGTCCTGCGCGTACTTCCAGTATATTATGCGGTTCATAGATATTTGCACGACCAACAACTATAACGAAGTACTTACGATGCCTTCGACGTGCTGCTGTGTCCCGGGATGCTGCAATCGAGGTGGTTTGTCGTTTCCGAGAGAACCCATGTTGCAGAAACGATGGTTGATTGCTGTTCGGAGGAGCGACGAATCAAACCAAGGCAAGATGTGGAAACCGTCACCTCACAGTGTTGTGTGTCATTCTCACTTCAGACCGTCTGATTTCATTGCTATAACTAGTTATGGTAAGATATTTGGGTAACTTGTTATGTTTCTATTCGTTGGCAGATTTAATTAACGTGCATGCCAATTATATTTGTTATATTTTCTTGCATTGAAACTACGAAGAGGGTTTTACGTGACTCAGAAATGTGTATCCAGTATGCAGAAATGTGAAGAATGGACGCAGACAAAATAGAATATGTTCCGTCCCGCGGGACACACGTATTTCCACAGATAGTTTGATTTTGTCATTGAGTTAAATTGAGTAAAGATTCTTAAAACTTCGAAGTGTGGGATTTTTTTCACAATAATTTTAGTTCAGAGTAGGCGAGTAAATTGAAGTATTGGCTAATTCTAATGAAATCCCGGTTATGTGTGTTTGCATGTGAACCTATGAGTATATTTCATTGTTTTTTTTAAACCCAGATAGAAATAATGTGTCATTTTTGCCTTACTATAGTAGCCATTTTTTTGCCAGTCAGTGCTCATGGTGATGTATAGGTTTGACCCTCATATATTTCATGCAAGGGCCTTTGAAATCAATTACTGGGGATCTAGTGCATACCCAGTTAATTGAGGTAAAACCCTGTTTACCACCATTATATTCCTGTTTATGAAGTTATTGATGTTTGACCATAACCCATCTTAGTTTTCTTCTTTAATTTGTTGAATTGATGTTTACCAGGAATGTCAACACATATTTGACGTTTTTGCCTTTAATGCATCATGTTACATTTTCCTGCAGGTGCTTGTTTTCCACAGAGATGAGGCACAGATGATTCAAGAATACAGGTTCATGTTTGTTCACTTTTGATATGTATTTGTCAGAACAGTGTCATGTGTACGTGTTAAACTTGAAGACACTTCTCTGTATCAGGCATTATATGTATGTAATGTTGAGACTATATCAGCTAAATTGTCAGCTAATTTATATCATAATTTTCCTTAATTTAAAAGTTTGTTTACTTTTCTAATGTATTGATGTGTATCACTATTATGTTCATAATGTGACAAAACATAGCGTGCCCATAGAAATTGTTTTCTTTCCCTGCAAATTAACTTAAATCTAATCATAAAAAGTTATCTCACAACTGGTAGTCAAAAGATTGCACAATATCTGTTTGGAAAATAATAATCTACTGCTGTTTTTCCCAGGGTGTACACCTCTGAGGAAACAGAGAAAACCAGATGCTGTACCATCAATCTTCCCCTGGACTGAATCAGCCAACGCACTTGAGGCCGATGGAGGCTTAAAGGGCAAGTTCACACGGAAATGAACCTTTTTTTCTTGTACTTTTTCCACATTAAAAGTGTTAACATAGAAGTGTCATAGACAAAAATATAAAAACATCATATTTAATTAACATATTTTTTGCACTAAAACGATTTATATTTTTCACATTTACCAAGTGTTCTATTTCCATAACAAAAACACCATGGCTTATGTCCCTTGCAATATGACGTCATTGGTGCCAATTGATAAACATTATGACGTCATCATGCTTTGTTAGAGCCGCTTCACGTGGTGTAGGTACAGTTTTGTGATTCTAGCATCTCAGATGCCAGCCAGAATTGTGTTATGCTGAGTCACCACTGCGCCGCAGTGTGTCGTAGACCATGTTGTTTTACCGCAAACTGGTCCTTGATATCTTTTGCGTTGAGAATAGACAGGGACCTAGTTGAATTGGCACCAATTACGTCATAATCTAAGGGGGATAACTCAGGCCTATTTCGCTCGTAAAACGAAGGCCTCATAACGGCATATCACTTTCACACTATTGTGAGCTTCCTACTTTCACTGTGAAAAAAAATGAGTGTATATTTTCAAACACAGATACTAACTACTTCTAAAATTGCGTTTTGTTTAGAAAAAGAAAGAAAGTGATTTTTGCGTGTACACTTCCCCTTTAAGGAAATCCCGCATTGAAAGGCCTGAGAACAAAAAGAGGACATTTAAAGCAATGGATACAGATTGTGATATTGAATGTGATATCAGTGAGGTAGCTGGGGAGGAAATAATTGACAATGTTGAGTTTGATGACATGAATACCGACCTAAACATTTGTTCTGCAGATAGTGCAGAGGTTGAATATGAAAGTACATCAGCTCAGACAGACAAATTTCCAATGCTTTCAATACAAAGTATTATGTTTAATGCTGCAGCAATTTTGTTTTATACAGGACTGTCAAACTATACAGACTTCACCTTTGTACTTGCAAGTTTGGGTCCGTGTGCATATCACCTAAATTATTTGTACAGCAAAGTTGACAGTATAACTATCAGTGTGGAAAATCAATTGCTTTTAACACTTATGAAACTGCGCCGACATAAGACTAACTTTGAACTTGGTCTTCATTTTGGAATTTCAGAGAAAACTGTATTAAATGTATGGATCACCTGGGTAAATTTTATGTATAGACAGTGGAGTGAGCTTGATAACTGGCCAGAACGAGACTTAGTGCACTATTTTTGTCCTTCTGATTTCAAATCCAAATTTCCATCCACACGAATTATCATTCTTCTCAAAGAAAAACCGTATGTCTGGCAAGACTGTTATGCTTGATAGGAAAATATCAAGCAAAAGAGTTCACATTGAACGTATTATTGGTCTGGCAAAAACATTCAAAATACTTACTGAACCTCTTAACAGTTCAGAAACCAAATTAGCCACAGAAATAACCACTGTTTGCTTCATGCTTTGTTCTTTCAAGAAGTGCATTGTTCCCTCTACTTGCTAATCATATTGGTTAGAAAGTCATTAAAAATATCTTTCATTCCAGTCGGACGTTAGTCAGACGTAGGGTATGGAGATTTGTTTCTAATTTCTTTCAAAAGGGCCTGTTATTTGCGTTTGCTACATGATTAAAATTAATTGTTGCTAAATATTCATGAGGATAAAGTTAAATGTAACATGTTATAGATTATGTATCATGTTGAGACTAGAATGGGAAACTGTGGTCAAAAAGCAAGTTTGAAGCAAACTTACCATTTATGCAGCCACAAACAATCAGAGCTTATGATAATATAATGCTAAACTTCCTGTTCAGTGTGGTGTTAAACCCATCTCACTTGCTGAATTTGTTTTAAATTTATGACATCAGTAACATGAATTTAAGAATGTTGACAGTATTGTGCGTATTGTTACATTTTGCGTACTGTTACATTATCCCCTGCCACAAAGTGGGAGAGACACATTACTTGTCCGAGCATAATTCGGAAACTGTTTCATATGTTATTATGAAACTTTGCACATGTATCAAACACAAGTCGAACTGGTGCCTTTTCCTGTTTTCCATGGCAGCAATTTGGATTAAACCCAAATACTGGTTGCTTTTATTTCACAAACTTAAAATCTGTATAAGTTGAAGTGTATATTTCTGGATCATATATCCATCCTTCAGTAGATACATGTTTACTGAGAAACAAATTGTAATTAATTGTCCTAAGTTGGGAGGACCATGTTTAAATCTGTTACTTTGTGCATTGTGGCTGTAATGAGGACAACATTCTAATGCGTCCCATGGCTGTGTATTCTTGTTTCATATGATACCGGCAGCAGCTAGACCGGTCCAGATATCTGGCACATCTTAGTGTTGTTGCTTCAGCTCTCTCAGATGTTATAAAAGGCAATCATGACAAGCAAGAAGTCAATGACAATGTTTTTTTATCATTCCCTCAAACAGTTCAGCTGCAGATAATAATCACATGACAGTTGTAATTCTTCAGATACAGAGCTGAAGGAGTATGCTTCAAGCAGTGATGATATTTATGAGTATGGACACTGAATTGTGATTATGTATTGCACTGTAGCTTCATCTATATTTAAATATTGTGATTATCCAACTATTTAACTACTGGAGTAATTAACAGATGGTTGCCATCGTCACAAAGTGAGTTAAAAGTTAATGTCACATCAATACTATTTCAGCCATATAGCGACGAGACCAAGTTGATGTACACAATTTACTCATGAATGCAAAGGTATATTTAAAAACAATTTTAAATACACATTTGGACATAACAATATAATTTATACAGTTTTAAAACATGGGTTATAGGCCACCAGAAACCAAAGCTAGGCCACCTCGCCGGGGATCATGGGGACTTACAGCACCTCTGCTTCCTGCACGATACACCAGCAGGATTTATGTCATTAATAAGCCACTGGTGGTTGTGCTCAATACTAGCCAGTCAGCAATGAGCTGGCTTAAAACACTGGTTGAGGATAGTTACATTGATTATGATAGGATTATGTGTCACACGGTGGGGGTGACTTCAACCTCCTGGACAGAGCCTTCATTAATGTCAGTTGATTATAGCATCACATCAAATTTGAAAACAGGCAATTAATGATTCACATACATATTTAGATTAATTTTTTTTACAGACCATTTATTCTTTGAAGTAGTTGATAATGAGGTGCCTGGTCATATAGTACTGTAACAGTAAGTACTAACTGTGACATCAGAGATTGTATTTATTTAGACTAGTGAATGCATCCATGTATGGGACCAGTGTGTATGTTGTGATATTTAGATTATCCAACTATTAACTACTGGAGTGATTAAAAGATGGTTGCCATTGTCACATAGTACTGTAACAGTAAGTACTAAATGTCTTAATAGACATCTGAGATTGTCATGGTTGTATTTATTTACACAAGTGAGTTCAACCTGGTTTTGTCTGATGCAACTCTTTTCATGTCAACATGCATCTGTTGAAATTTCATCCTTAAATGGAACCCTGCAAGTTTTTTCATAACTTATTGTTTGTGAATGTCCATATATGCAGTATATAATATGTTCAGCATAAAACATTGAGACTACAATTCTGTCGTTCTTGTTTATAGGGCTCATGACCATTGACACATGAGTTTCAGCATCTGAAATTTACCAGGAATATCTGTCATAATCTCTGAAATAGAATTTGTCAAGAAGTGCCTTTTTGAAAAAGGTGTCATAAAATGCCACAAGTTTTTCAACCATAGATTCAATGAAATGATCATCTCGGGATACAGTAAAATATTTCAAATCCTTCATCGTGTATACAATAATAATGCACTGTTTTCTACCAGTACAGTAGAGCTGCCCTTGCACTTGAAAGAAATATGGCTTGCTTTTGTCAAGGGTAAGTTTTCCCTCAGATACCTTCAAATAGGGAACAGTTATCTCTGAGATTAGACGGTCTTTAGATGCAAATGGACATTTCACTTCAATGGTAGTATCATCACCGAGAAGTGAATCTGGTGAAGCTGCGAGAAATGGATGAACATCTGACACAAACATGCCACATGGTGAGGTTTTGAAACCACTTGACCTTTCAAAAGCTTTTATTGCCACCTTTTCATATTTTCTGCCATGTCTAGGTGGTGGACTTTGAATGTCCTCGAAAGGCTTAGTCATTGATCTAGCAAGTTTATGAAAATCAGTTTTGTCTGTTGCCAAACAAATTTTTCCAAAATTGGAAGAAGAAATTCTCTTTGTGTGTTCAGTTTTCCATTCCTCGCTCTTAGACTGTTTACGGGTTATTATTTCAAGGTTGGTTTTATCCATATCTGATATTTCTGATATATTCTGGGATTTCAGGTATTGGTCAGCTAAAGATAACTTAAGATAATCATGATCATGATTAACAGCAAATGGATTTGCTGGAGGAAACATTTGAGAAACTGGAAATGTATTGACACTAGGGTGGTTTAACCAAACATTGCGAAAAAAGTCAGGGTAATTTGGCACTTTGCGATACTGAACTGGTCGTGGGTCAAATATAACATTCAGTTCACTGTTGCATAAATCAAGGTCAGTCGCCTTTATGGGACTGCCTTTATAGGGTTTACTTTTATGAAAGGTTTGCAATCTTTGAGTACATGTTTCTTCAGTTAAAACATCGCCAGTTGTTGAAAACTTGTGCATAGCATTATATTATAACACTGCACAAATATGTTTGCAATGTCCTGATGGACCCTGGCCTGCAGCACACTCACACTGCCCCTCCACAACGGAACCATCGTCATCAATTGCAATATCGACTTTGTAAGTCACATGCTTCTTCATTTCAGCACGGCACTCAGACTTCAGGAAACACATGTTACCTGGTTTTGAATACCGAACAAAAATTCAAAAACCTACTAGTGTACAGATTTTTTTAACTTGAACCAAGTTTCTTCTGAAAAGGCTGTAAGTAATAATTTATAGCTTCATATGCTAAAAAAGGAAGATGACTGTCACCATTTACATCCCTATAAGTTTCGACTGGGGGCAGTGTCATTTCGAACTCGGCTTCAAGTTTTGTTTCTTTCCCAAAATTGCAGTTTCGGTCATAGCTCTCGAGTCTGAAAAACATTTGAAATAAACAACTGTAAAAGAAAGAACCTGATTGAAAAAAACGACTGTAAAATATATGGACTATTAAATTATTTTTGGAGTACACAAATGTCATAGTGTCCATTTTGTCAAAAAGTACAATTATTTTAAGAACAGATCCCTGTAACTCCAAAGTCAACAAATCAGTATTTCTGTCAGTAAGGAAGCTTAAGCCATCTCTGCATTATCAGTACTAAAACAGTAATAATATCTTTACTTGTATTTCAGTAATTGTATATAATTTTTTGTTAGAAAACAAACAACATATAATAATATGGATATTAATGTTAACACAAGAATAAGACATTGTGTCACAAAATATAAATACATGCAGTGAATAAGGATTCTCGATGTGTTTGCCTTCGACCGGAATCGAACCGATGTCTAACGATTACTCTGTTAGACTACCATTCAAAAGCTTCATTACATCTAATTTTAATATTAGAAATAAAAACGCTGTTATGCACATCAAAGTTTGGACCCATCATACTTGTGAAGAAATAATAAATGTGTGAACCTTTCACACTTGTGGATGAAATAATAAATGTGTGAAACCTTTCACACTTGTGAAGAAATAATAAATGTGTGAAACCTTTCACACTTGTGGATGAAATGATAAATGTGTGAAACCTTTCACACTTGTGGATGAAATAATAAATGTGTGAACCTTTCACACTTGAGGATGAAATAAATGTTCTAGGTGAAAAGATACAGGGAGATCACATCACAGTACATAAGGTCACCTTTTTATGTCAAATTGTGTGGAAACTTCTTGACTAAATATTTCAGAGCATGTTCAAAAGGAAATTTCTAGTTGTGAATTTGAAATGCTAATTACATAATATTTGCAGTATTTGACTGACACTTGGGTGTCATAAAACAAGTAGTAAGAAACTTAATTTAGCAAGTGTAAAAAAGTAATGTGTATCATGCATGAAAACTTGATGCACCAGTGCACCAATGTATCGTTTCAGTCCTAATTAAAAATGTTAATTAAAATGCGATGCAGTCCTTAGACCGCTTCCAAAATAGTATCTGCTTAAATTCACTATGTATATTTATATGTATCGAAGAACGATGTATTATTGAATAATTGCCCAAATAATTATAGAATCTATGAAACCGGAAGTTATCCCAACCTCATGTAAAAGGGTGTTATATTGTGTACACTGCCAGTGAGTCATTAATTCGAAGAATAAATTATTGTGACTGACATTTACCTTCCGTACAAGATCCGTGGTTACCGCTCTATCCCTTGTCAGTGCATCGCAAAGCGTCCTTAAACGGGGGCATTTTGTTTACGTGAACGAAAACTGAAGCACTTATGTTGTCGGCATTATCGCCTCGATGCTTACGTTATTTGTTAAGCGATCTCAGTTGTCTAAACTAAACATTTGTTCTACCAATGACGATGATACCAATATTGCACTGTGTAATGTGACAAAATGGGGAATAATTACTGTTACAATCTTATAAAATAAATGCTCAGTAAGAAATGCCGAGGAATAGCAATATTAGAAACTTACCGTTCTATCAGATCAATTTTTCGTCCTGACACTCGAGCACCTCGTGCTTTGAGCTGAGTCTTCAGTTCGGGCAACTTCCAGCTTCCGTAATTCATGATAGAAATAGGCCTTCAAGTACTACCGGCTGTTTACAGAAAAGCAAGTGGGTCAATGTCGACTGAAGTTTTTATATTCCCGCGGATACAACGATGAATGTGGGACCGTAACTACCGCAGCGCCGCCAAGCGGGCAAGGGGGCGCAACTCCAGGAATGTTTGCCATTATATAGAATCTATGTTGTAATATTTACAAAGATAGATCTAGAAAACATGGGAAAATTAACAAAATGCAATAGCTTATACAATACCAGACGAAGTTGAAACAGCTCAGTAAATATTTATTTAAATTTATTTGTTACTACGTCTATTAACATAATACAGTTTAATATCGTTATATATAATTCTGTAGACCTAGTATGGTAGCCTATACGTGGCAACATATGGAGATCGAAAACCGAACGAATAGGGTTGCTATCAATTCCATTGTATTTTTCATTGGTGCACATTGGCTACACCTATCTCACCTTAATAATCAACAAACGATGACCAACTCACTGACAATATATGGTGATATTTTACTTTTAACTATCGACTAGCTTATCATCACCAATATGACAATACCGCAAACACCCCGTTATAGCGCGCGACGAGAGACTCGTTTTACTATTGCTCGTTTTCATTAGAAGGGAGTCGGACATATATCTAGTTATCGGAAAATGATGAATTGATTCTTTTTTTGCAAATAATAAAATTACACCATGATAAGAGCCTTGCTAAAATAAAATGTATAGTCAGCACCAACAACCTGATGGTCCACATTTAGGCTACTTCAGTCTGTGCTAATCAGGCCTTTTCGGAAACAACAAGTATGTTTCTATCTCTTCCCGAAAATACAACTTTTCATAACATCATTGAGCGCATTAAGACTAAGGCTATAACTAGTAGCCTACAGAGAGTCGATCTGAAAATACTTCCATTGTTTTGATTCCCTCTCTTCGCTGTATAAGAGAAATCTACTAAACCTTTCCCATGTCCTGAATGAGCCACATTGTTTCACAAAAATCAAAGTCCGAGGGATTAGTACAAGTAAACTTTGAATAGTAATGATTTCCGAAATAACACGGAAGAAATGGCGATAACTGTCAGTGGTCAGTAGGCGATGCAAAAGTTAGGCCTATTTACAGACCTACACGTTTACGATCGAAACCCGAACATAATATGACGGCCACAAAACGCCGCCAGACTGAATTCTGGTCAAACATATCTACTGCTTGCCCTTGGTAATTACCCTTGGTATCCATAAAATAATAACATGGGAAAATGTCTTGGGCCTCCTTCGCCTCTATATACATTATGTTCTGTGTATCAAATATTAATATCGTCACTGACGCTCAGTGAAAGTGACCGGCAAACTTCATTCTAAACCCTGCCACTGCTGAATAATACGATACATTTAATCATTTGACGATCCGCCTGTACAGAAACATATCAACAAGCGGAGGCTGCTTCTCAAAAATTAACTTACCTCATCCGAATTCACAGATCATCTGTCCAGTTCCAGTTGCTGCACAATCTCTTGGTTGTAGACTTCTTAGTGAGCTTGAACTAAGATGGCTGGTGACAACAAATCTTCCGCGACAATGTGACGTCATTCTGACGTCACTTCACGAGGCAACAGGCTGAACTTTTCCGCAGTCGCTCTCACGCCGCAAAAAATGGGCGCAATTGTTTTTAACTGTAATATTGCTTGTGACAACATTTAGTAGACAGATAACTTCGTTATAGATATATATCTTTAAAAAGAATAAAACTAAGAGATGGTAGGTCTACAAGTGGTTTCCTAAACATCATTTACAAAAAGTGTTGTAATGTCCAAAGCACAACGTTATCACAACGTTAATTTACAACGTTGTTGTTACGTTGTGGAGTAACGTTGTCATAGAGATACGCAATTACGTTCTGGAAATTTTAGTATTAAGAGATGAAAATTTAAATGCCGAATATATAGAAAGGTAATGCATTACTGCCTTGGTATTCTGACAAATTCATGTTGATTTTGATAAAGCAGTTCTATTCCTTTATGACTATCGAGAAGCAAACTCTATAACGTTTCACCGACGTTTCAGAAACGTAGCTACAAAACGTTGTGTGATGTCCAATGCACAACGTTTTCACAACGTAAATGTGCAACGTTGTTATAACGTTGTGAAATAACGTTGCACGTTGACGTTATAACAACGTTGTGACAACGTAATATCACGACGTTACCAATCCACAACCTTTCCACAACGTTGTGACAACGTCGTGTGTTAGCTGGGCAATGACAGGTACTTTGTTTACCGAACTCGGTAAAGAAAATCAGCATCAATCAATCCAATTAACAACAAACATTTTGTGAATCACATATTTAATAAGTTTGTAAGCGTGCCCCACTACGATCCATTATAAATTAACTACCGCGATAACATAGCGTATCATCCTACACGGTCGCTCGATTTCGCGGGTCACTGTTACCACGTTCTGAAGTATACCCTTGATGTGCCTTGACACAAGGTCAGGATATTTTCGACCAATCAGCAAGCTAAATTAATTACGACTATATCCGACTTGCTTAATATGTGGCACCTGATTGGCTGAAGCAAAGCTACGGACCATACCGAAAATTAATACATGCAAAACCGACAATAGATATAGGTCAAGCAACCGGTTTGGGTATTTGTCATAAAAAATGAGAGAATAATGAAACTGGTTTGGTTTAGCAAACGGAAGTGTGAATCAACATGCTTCGCTGTCTTGTTTGGCAACAAATACCTTTACGCAAAGACGTACGTCTTTGATTTACGATAACAGTGTCAATTCGATATGAAATTAATATAGCCCCAGTCACTGCGTCCACGAGACCCACACATGTTACGCAGGTGCGTTCAAACTTATTTTTGTGCGTCCAAGACGCAAAAACGCGCTCTTCAGCCAACACTGGATATACGTTATTGCTACATGAATTAACGTATATCACCACAGATCTTACTGACTGTTTGTTTAATGTGCAAAAACAAAATGTGAACACATTCTAAATCACCTGTTTCGATTTGGCAACGTGATAGTTCGCGTGACGTCACCTATATTCGTGAGTCTGTTCCACGAAACTACTTCTTGTTGCATAATGGCTTAAATCAGCCTTGTATGGCTACAAAAGTGCATCTAGTCCATCTAAATGCATTGTATATTACTACATAGCCGTGACACGAAGTAAAATAACCTCTGTCACTGGTGGAGTGCAATTTCCCCACGTTCCACCGACCGTATCCTCGTGCGAGAGACTACTTCCGGTATGACGTCGCTTTGTTGACAGTTTGATCGGTTGTAGATTTTCTGATACGAGTGTGAAAGCCGGTTCGAGCCGAGATATGTGAGTTGACATTCAAGTATTTTATATTTATTGTACATCTTCCTACTGAATTAATTACTGAAAAGAATAATTATATTCTTGTAATTTAATAAATGTTATTGTGCAATTCGTAATTGTGAAATTATTCTTGAAAATTAAATAATTAGAACTGTGTGGTTGCTGGTCTTGGGAGTGATCCCCAATTCGCTACCCAAAGCCAGAACCGTTACAATGGGTATTGACGATCTTTCGACGTAACGGGAGATAACCTAGACCATCATCTGCAAATACCTGTGCTAATTTACAATCAATTATAGACAGGATCAAGCAAGACGTCGAACTGACTTTCCTGCTGATACCAACAAAGACAGTGTTTGTATCTCATCCCAGTGATAGGCCTCTGTCAACAGCAATGTCTTTGCTTGAATTCTTTACTTGTTAATGAACAGATTGTTGCCATGTTTGAGCATGTTGTCGGTGTCGATGGCTGTATGCGAAACGAAAACATTGCCATCCTTTACAAAAAAATGTTTATTATTTATTCCATGGTGTTTTCAAACGGAAGAAAAATATCAATATCTAAGAGAGTGTCATAGTGTTGAAAAGGTTTGGGGAGAGGGGAGGTGACCGATTTTGCTCTTCTTCAAATACATTATTATGTGGAACGAATTTGATGATGGATTAACAAATACAGAATTCCATTGCTAGTCATATGATTTAATAAGATAGTCATATATTTTATTTCTAGCACATACCGGTTGTATATGAACACACGAAACAGTCGGAACAGCAATGAAGACAATTAGGAATTTTGATAAGAGTGCATGTCATCCATGATTGTGACGTATGTTTTTTTTGTGCTTTTTTATGATTTTTATACATACGCTTCGTCGGTTTTGACAGTACCGATACACGTTAAGCAACTGGTGTTTCATACGTTTTCTAAACCATGTTAAATGGGTTAATGAGGACAGATACTCGCACGATATGCAACTTCATTAAGATGTTTTCAATACGAAACAAAATATTGTTTGACCATGTTTCGTTTGTTTTCAGTTCCTGTCGTATCCATGTTGGTTCAAGGGCTACTCTTCTGCCTAGCATATTCGTTGCTATGGGGCTGGGTCACATCAGGTATGTAGAAGGACACAAACGAATTGTTATTTTTACCAACTCTTTAACAATACGTTTTGCCAGATGACTTGGCGTTGTTTGAAGAAACATGTATTTTAGATGAAACATGGTTTCTGTTACAATAGAACACGCGAACTTCTAGCTGCATTTATGAAACCGCCTTTACGTTCACGTTTGACACAACGATTATTTTGTATTTGTATGGTAAACTAATTCAAGTTATGACTAGTTCTGCATGCACGATACTTGCGCGCTACCTAGAGTATATGTTCATCTCCGTCTGTTGGCAGGGGTAGCAGGACAATGTCTGTGCTCTATAGTTTCACTAACACATCTGATCTGCATCATTATTGGCTTTTCTTCCACATTTAAACGGATGGCTAATATATTGATTGCATACTTCAAAGGCGGCGTCGCCAACTCATCCGCTTGAGTTCTTAGTTCCTCCCCGCACAGCACGTTTGTATTCCAATCGCATACAAAGGGGTAAGAAAATCAAAGACGCCGTTGTGTGTTGTCTGTAGTGGTAGATACATCATTGTATAACATTACCAAACCTTATTTTATGAGATAAACATAATGAATTTCAAATCGTTTTCTTTCAGCATCTTCTTTCAAGAGGGTATGCTATTTCAGAAGCTGGTGCCGAGAAGTTCTTGTGCCGGCGGGCAGATTCTACATAAAGGACATTGACGCTAGACTGTGTTCACATATCATTTATTATTCCGTTGAAATCAACACAGAATCCCTTGACCTTCTTCCTTCTGGTTTCGAGGTAGGGGAAAATGGGACAGTGGGATATTATGTACAGTTTAATAACTTGAAGAAAGACCATCCTGGCCTGGTCACTTTGCTGTCAGTCCTGGGTGAAACAAATAGTGGATTCGGTGAAGTTGTTGAGACAATGGAAAGGATGCGGAAGTTTGCGAATAACTGTGTGGCGTTTCTGAGACTATGGGACTTCGATGGGCTGGACGTCTTTTGGGAGTACCCTGGGGAACCCCCCGAAACTAAAACTAATTTTACAATGCTGTTATTGGTAGGTTTACTAAGCATAAGTGATTTGTCTCCAAATTATCCCAACCTATCAAAACCAACTGCCTGTTGTTCACGTTAACACATAACGACATCCATCGCTATGGCCCTATTGTTTCTGGAGGGAGCTGTCTTAAGCATCAGAATGACGATATCAGTTTATGATGAGATATTGGATTAGTAGATGAGATATTGGTAGATTAGAATTCGCTGTCAACTATTATGATAAATAGGCTAAAATTCAGTGGTAAGGCTCAGTTCATGATCAAATTCTACTCAGCAGCGATATCTTACAAACACGCATATATCTACTTCTGAAGTGTAAAGCCTTCTGTGTAAGATTGATAGGTTACAACACGCTAAATTAAACTATGTAGCTGAATGATCAATCTATGTGTCCATAGAACCAAGAAAAGAGATTGGAATATCTCTCTATATTTAGGTTTGACACAGGGTTAAACATGCATCTGTTATGGAAATTGAAACTAGATTTCACATATGTTTGCATAGATGTGGCTGAGAGTATGAATTCAACCATGCTTTGTTTCTATGGTTTCTGAAAGGAACTCCGGACTGCCTTCGAAAAAGAGGCAGAGGAGACAGGCAGAAAGATGTTGCTGCTGTCAATGGCCGCCTCTGTGGACGTCGACGTGATGAATGCTGGTTATGAGGTACAGAGGATTTCGAGGTCAGTGTCGCTATAAATCCCCGTCTCTGCACTATGTGCCTTATGAAACACACTGATGAACGTTGTCGTGTTCTAGTATTGCCACCATTTAAATAGTGTGCAATTATATGTCTTCCTAAAACTCGAATCGTATTGATTTAGGAATACTTCCAAGTTGTAATTCTCGGACAATCTACCTACCTGAAAAAGTCGAGACGTGATCTTTTCTTCATCCCTGTCTGACGGCTTCGGGGCACTCCATGACCCATTTCTGATCTCTGTCTACATAATTATACAACCTCTTTACAAGGACAATACTGCGGGGTAATCGATTAGTTAATATGGCACATGTCAGAAATATTCACGCCATAAAATGCCACCTGCCTCCAAACTTAAAGTCAAACAACACAGCTTTGCAAAGATCATTTCCCTGTGGGTATTGTTGGTGTTAGTGATAGTGTTCGCGACCTTTGGGTGGAGGGGATATTACTATGTTAAACGCTCAAGACCTGTATGACTTTGGGCTATCGTCCCACATTAATCTGACACGCGGTACAATAACTATAATGTTGCGATACTTCAGACACTTTGATTTCTTCATTGGTTCGACGATTATTGTAGTTGGCCAAATTTTCTGTAACAACGTCCAGAAAATGGAATGTTCTGGATAAACAAGGTCCATGTACATCAAGATTAAACGTAAACATTTTTTACAGCCTTGTTGACGTCATCAACATAATGGCGTTTAACTTCCAGCATATCTGGCACCACGTCTTGAGCTTCAACGCCCCGCTCTACTCACGGAAAGGGGACGACCTTAATGTGGTAAGTTCGTTGTGTAGAGTTGCGCCCCTTAGGTGTGTCAGAAACCTCTATGACCCGCATCGCTTTGGGCCTTCCTACCCCATCAAGCTGGCACGCCGTGATATAAATAAGCTACTGTTCGTGGTGATATTAAACCAAAGTTACCCACACTTAATGTGGTGATTTCATCCAAGACCCATCAATTAGAGCTAGTTCATAACTGATTAGAAATGAAAGGGGGATAGATGCAGGCAAGTTATATAACCTAATTACATTCCGATGACTATTTTCACATGCGAGACAATGAATAGGAAAAAACTAAATTCATGAATTGATTAAGTTGTTGGTATGTATAATTTCTCATGAAGATCTAAAAACCGCACAGATCTAAAAGAAATTCTAACGTGGCGCAACGTGAACCACATGTCTTGTTTCTCAACACTTTGTTCATGTTGGGGTGCTGTTGTCTAACTATTTCTCAATATATGATTTGTAATATATCGGTAGGCCCATTTCTGGTGTCCCCCGCCGTGATATTGCTGGAATATTGCTAAAAGCGGCGTAAAACCATACTCACTCACTCACTAAAGAACGGTAGTCCGAAAGAGTGGCATGTAGGTTTCATAAACACTTCGTAACGGAACGCACTTCCACATAACTGAAATCGGAAACGATAACAAAAGAGATTATAAAATGTTTCAAGATTGAACATATCTTTCCATTCTGTTCATGGGCATTGTTAAGAGTATCAGTTAATGTTGTAGCTACAGAACGCTTGACAATCGGTTAATGTCTTTATTTTAAAAATAAACGACCACGATTCTATTATTTCTTATATGAGATACCAACATCATGTACAGCCTTTTAACCCTCTGGATGCCGAGTTTTTTTTCTGACGCACATTTTCCTAAGATCGGAAAAGTGAAGGTTGTGCGAGAATTGCGCTCACGCGGCACTGGATCTACCTCTAGCTATAAAATTACGCAGAGGTGGGAATAATAAATTTCTTATTTGATGGTGTAAATTTAACTGTAAATATCAAACCGTTTTTTAAAAAAGACACTCCTAAGTGTTGTCCGAGAATTTATTCTGCGTTGAAAAACAGTAAATTTCTCCGCTTTTTATCGTACACCGATAAAAGTACTGTGCGACAATTTTTAAGAAGCTTTACGGAAACTGTGAGCGAACAAAATACTGCCTAATATCTGAACGACATAACTACATATCAAATGGAGTTATATGCGTATGTATAACGACATACATTCAATTCCAAAATAGCATGCCGTAAATGACGAAAACTGATTTTTCTCTATGACGTCAAAAGGTGACAGAGAGGTTACACACGTACAAAGAAAAGGGGGCATAACTCCGCTATGCTTAGCTCTACTTTGTTGTAACTCAGGGTCACTTGGTGAGAATTAGCTGTGAGAACGGACAAAATATTTTCGTGATGTTTTGTTCAGGAGGAACCAAACTATTCCAACACAAATATCGATATTGAAACTATACACATTTAGTTATAAAATATACCCAGAAGAAATGATGAAATCGTACTTCATAAAAAGGAGGTAATAGAGAAATGGATGGCCTTATCTAAGCTATAACTTAGTCCTTACATTCCAACATTCTCCTGATTGTGTAAGTGTAATTTGACTAATGTTGCATCATTATTAATGGAGCACAAGCCTTATCACCAAAATTAATGAAATACCCTAAAAATAACACGATTCCTTTTGACGTCATGGCTGGTTTTATGTCTTTGATAACGTCGGAAAAAGACGACACTGGTATATTTGATTAATATATATCTCCCCTAATTTTCGTTCATGGTATGGAAAATCTCGATGTGTGGAACGGACTTTGACGCTTTTTCGACACAACATAAAATGACTGCTCTCACCAAGTAAATAATGTCTTGAATATGTTGTCAACGTGCATGTTGACGGGGAATTAGCTCTTGGGGGAATAAAGGACAAAATCGACATCACTGTCCCGGAACGCTTTATGCACAACATGTAAACAATAAACAACAATTGCACAATGAGCGGAATACCTGCTCTGACAACACAAACACAGCAATGAGCAGACTTTCCAGCTCAGGCGTACAAGAGGTGAACGGAGCTCCAGCTCACCTCAGGGCGTTTCCTACGAGCAGCATATCCTGATCGAGGTCGTCCCTATGCCAGCACTCGGAATACCAAGCCTGACTAACACCCTAGTAACTGTGTAATGGTAGCACATATATAGTAATGAACAACAATGGACAGACAAAGAGACAACGACGTTGCTTTGGACATATGGGCGTGATTAACAAACACAGTTCATGGGATGATCAATTAGGGCAATAAATACTATAAAAGCAGTAGTTAAAGGGAAGTGATATGGTAGTCCAGGCTGACTGACAGTCAAAATACAATGAAATGTTGGTGAGGATTAACAACGGGGATTAGCGCCTAAAACGTAATGGCAATTAAGTTAAGGAGACATGGCTACAGGGTAAATTGCCCTTGAAGTCAAATGTACTGCAGACAATGGTAGTCATAAATCAGTCGCTATGACAATGTAAACAATTAGATAGTTTATCGTGTATCTTAATTGGACAAGACACGCACCTGTTTGGCATCAGCTTACGTAATGAAATTCCCAAAAGAATATTTCAAAACAACCAAAATTATATTCAATATTGGACATATATTTGTTCATGATTATGTTATTTTTTCTTACGCAATAAAAGATGCAAAGAAAGCTCTTTTGGTATAGAATTATCAGGATAATCGTATACGTGTGAACCAACGGGGTACCTGGCATGGGTTATATCTTTATACATTTTAAAATTCCTGGAGAAATAAAGTAAACTGTTTACTATCCTGTGATCACAATATTGAAAAAAAATTGTAACCATTGATCATATAATGCAAAACGAGAGGAATAATTCGTAAATTGTTTGTGACTAACGCGCACCTGGCGAATCGTTAGATATCACTGTTCTCTGTATCCAACGACATAAAAGACAAATTCAAGACCAAGACATTTCAGGAATGTGTGCATATATTTACCGAAAAATATTATCCATTTTGTTAAAGTAATATATTCAGTTTTAGTTATAAAATAAAATGAAACGGCTATTCATGGACATTGGTTATATGAACTTATAATATTGACTTATTACACATCCCAAGAAATACGTACATGCTGCAGGTACATTTACACTTCATCTTGTAACACTTGTCCAAAGGAAAGAAATATGTAGTCGACACTATAAACCTATCACATTGTTATGTAAACAATGTTCAGACAAACAGGAGATTATCAAAGGTTCGTTCATACATGTTGTGGCCTATATGTACGTATGATTTCATTTTGAACATTGACAAATATCCAAAGTGAAATTAATTGTGTGATTTTTTTTTATAAAAGACATGCAAAATATACATCATAACTGAGACTGTAAACAGCATGATACAGTGATCGTGTGCACTCTCATTCAAGGACCTTCACCTCAAAGAAATTACCAAATATGTACAACAATGTTGACGTATGACATCACTACCTGTGACCCACTTTTACAAAATGGCGTGTACACTTTCAACAGTACGCGGGATTGTACGAGGGGACTTTCGTTGATTCAGGGATCGTATAAACATAGATGTGACATGTAAGTAATCAGAAACATTCTGACAATCTATGTACTGTTATTTGTTATCATAATTTTCATTGAAACAAACGGAAAGAGTCAGAAATTCCGATAAATGCCGTTGTTGTTGTGCGTGATTTTGCGTCAGTCATGGCGTCAACCAGAACGGTAACTTTGACACCCCTGTTGAAAATATCAAATCATTGCAATGCATCTATTTGAAATTCCCTATTCTTCCTACGATTCTCTTCCCATGCATATTCTGAAAATGTTGAGCCAATATCTTGAACGAATAGACGAATGGATAGCTCAAAATAGGAGAATATGCTACACTGTGTAAAATCTGAATTTTGCTTTGTTAACATTTCAACCATGTGCAGTTTTTCGAGCACAGTCTTCGTTTTCACACCTTAAGTATTTTGCTTAATTTCATCTAGCCACTTTGTATTGGTGACAAAGACCACTGGTCATTTGATTCTAAAATGTATGAGGAATTCAAGGATGTAGGTATCGCAGATAAGTTTGAAATATACTTGATGTTACATAACCGGTGCACCTGAAACGTGATTTTGTAAACACTATCCAATATGGCGGAAAGTTCACTTCGGCGTTCGTGTTTTCGTTTTTTCCAAAACATTCTAAACGATTCTAGGGTAATCGGAGACGCTTTGGAATGATCATTGGTGATTTCATAAAAGACAGATACCCGTGATCACTAATATGCTATTTTTGAAATTCATTTCTCCGAGTAAATATGCGAAATTTAGATTTCAAAACATGCTGTAAATAACGCCGTGAGTGGTGATTTAGTAATGTGTAAAAAATGGCGACATTTACGATGTACCTAATTTTCAGAGGTCATGTTCAGTACTTTTGCTTGGCCTAAAATGCCAGTGGATGATATCACAGAACAGGGAATTTCACACTTTATTCAAAACTGTAAAGTGTAGTTGTGTGGGTGATGTATTTTGAATTTTATTCGACTTCAAAGTGAGGGCTGTAGAGGAGGGACATATATGTCCCTCTAGCATCCAGGGGGTTAGGATGTTGATAAAATTTACAAGCTTTAAAAATATTTACCCAAATTTTAATAATGAGGACTCCCTAAATAGAATCACGAATTTTGGATGTGATCGTTCGGCCACTGCGTTTATCTGCTGGCTTAGGTACATGTATGGGGAATAGCTCACTAAACACTTCCCTCTCCAAAATAACGTCCTCCAATATTTGACGTCATCAAGTTGTGAGCGCATATTCGAATCTCCAGAAATGACGTCATGATAGATCAATGTTTTATTGTGAAATAAACCACGCTTCGTTCTTCATTGTTATTTGCGATTTATATTTATCGCGTATCCATCTTATATTTGTAGTTACAGAATGCTTGCATATCAGTTAGTATTTTCTATTTGTAGTTACAGAATGCTTGAGTATCAGATAATGTTTTCTGTTCGTATTTACAGATTCTTGAGTCAGTGTCAGCTAATGTCTTCTGTTCTTAGTTAAAGAATGCTTCAGTATCAGGTAATGTTCTCCATGTGGAGTTATAGAATGGTTGACTATCAGTTTCTGTTCTTTGAAACAAATACCAAGAAGTAAGCCAACTACACAAAATTGTGAATTTGTAAGCAATGAAATATATTATACTCAGCAGTCTATGTCATTCAGTACAGTCATGTTTATTGACACATTATAGGAACGGGCTGTTGGCACCTGGATCGAACGAGGAGCCCAGCGTGAGAAGATAGTTGTTGGAATAGCCGCCTATGGAGCTTCGTTTATCATTGCCAATGAAACGAGTGTCGGAGCCTATGCGTCGGGACTGGGAGAATATAGCCCCTACAGACTTATGCATGGGAAGGTGGCGTTCTATGAGGTAACGCGTGATATGTATCTGTCTGTTACATCAGTAATAATTCATTAGTTATTGTGTCTCACAACAGCCGTGTCGCGCCGTTACAATAATTGAGCTATCATGTCCACACCACGATCTCTCGGATTGTACATCGATCTTTCTATACATGTTTGGTCTTGCATGTTCAGGATGCCAACGGTGTGGCAGGCTATGCTCACCTTTTCGCGAATACCTGGTATCGCTATTGAAAACAAAACATAACAATGTAGAATTAAACTTTGATATTCCGTCGTCTATTCTTTGAAGATTATATATACGACCAGACAGTAACTCGATTAGTTTCAAGTTTTAGGTTTCTGGTGAAGCCAAGTAAATTTTCACAAATACCTAAAATGTCCCCTCTTTTCAATATAGGTGTGTGAGATGCTCGAAAAGGGAGAAGCTAGATACGTCTGGGACGACCTTCGCAAAGTGCCATACGCCTACACCATCGAAACCTGGGTCGGATATGATGACGAGAAAAGTGTTGCCATCAAGGCGAGTATTTACCTCCTACTCTTTTCACGATATTATCGCACTTTCTCTGCCTGGACTACAAATAGTTATGCAAAACTTGTAATTTCGACGCGGTGTTCATCGTTTCACGAATCGGTAGCTACAAAACGGTGGGTACGGTCACTAAAATATTTCACAAACGTCTATTGTGGGAGATTATTGTATTAGTGAGGAGACACGGGTTTGACTTCGCATGACTTCACAAAGGACGAGACGGCTTATTGACTATCTGTTACATCACTGTAGCTCGCCAGGAATACCCGCGAATTAAACTGTTGGTAAATACTTGACGGTTAACAACACACCCTGTTCCGATGTTACATGTGAATGATGACAGCCACCAAGCCCAAGGAACTCATATCTGATTCTCCTAGAGTGTATCAAATGTACACAAATAAATTTCACAAATGCATAGGATAACTGACATCAAAGCGTCAAAAGTGAGCAAACCCACAATTACGAAGCATAATCTGCATTATTCATTATTTACATAAATTAATGTGTTTTAACCCTCAGATAATAAGCTTCGTCCTATTAATACTAACATAAGTAAGTTCCCTCTGAATTAACATAGTATCGTCGGTAAATATGAATTCAACTGTGTCAAGGTCAGGGCATGACAACGATACTTGTTGGCCAATATGATAAGATTAACACCAAGTTATTGTACTTATACATCTCCTTCAAATTCAGCTTGGATCAAGCATTCGCTCATGTACAAATTAGCTTTTCGTATAACTCTAAAACCAGCCTTTTGATTCTGTTAAATATACATTTGATTCTGTTTAAAATTAATCAAAAACATTCAAATATTGAGATTTAAAAAATAAATTTTACTCACATTATTATGGACACATCTGATTTCTGAAATATCGTTATGAAAGTTGGATTTCTAAAATTATGCAGATCAAGTGGTTTCCATGAGTACTTATCATACCTCGCTTTTTCCCATGGAGCCGTACACGCCCTTCTTAAACCGAGCTGAGAACTGAACTTCGAATCTTCTTTTAACAAATAAAGAACTTGACCGTGACTGGTGACCATGTTGTAGTATCTGACAGGTAAGCCAATCCGGCCTTCTTTACTGTGCTTCAATACCTCATCCCCGGGCCTCGTTTTAAAGACGTACTATGTCCCTTTACTGGGCAGCATCTCATAATGAATACATCAGTCGTACAATCAGTTTTACTTTACAGGTCTTCCAAATTCGCCTGAAAATGCTTGTATCGTCCGTGATTGTGTTTATTCAGTTGGAGATAAATTAAATTATTGAGGTCTAATTTTTTCTCTTTCACAAAACATATGATCGTAGATTCGAATCCCGTTTCGCCCTTCACCATTGTCGTAACTGGACCGGGTGGTTGCTGACTTCGTTGATGCATGTCATCGTATCTCAATTACGTAACGCTTAATCGAGTTTACCTGCATGTATGCTAATACATAAGAGTGAAAACAAGCCATTCCGCCGATAAAAAATATTTTTAGAGTGATGACAGAAATTGCAAAGGGGGCTTATCAAGAATTTTGCTAACGATAAACGACATCTTCGGATCTCTTGGTTACAATCCGGGTTAAAATCGGATTAAAATCGGTTATTTTTAGAAGTGAACGTGGCCGGTTTGTTCTCACATTGCCAAAGTCTTAATGTTGTTTTAGTAACGGATTAGGATTAGGCTGGATTATAGTCTGTACTAGTCTGTTCTTGCTATGGTCACCTGGTGAGTAGTAGTAGTAGTAGTAGTAGTATAGGTGATGGGGGTTCTGGACCACTTCCACTGGAGCCGGATTCATATACCTATACTGCTACTACAGGTAGCATTTTTTATGTGTAAATGACTATGCGATTCAACGATAGTCATAAGATTAAGTTAAATTGACTCTAGCTCACCAATACCTGGGTCCAATCATTGCTTTAGATGAGTCTAAATGGTAATAAAAATATTCTTCATTATTTTTATCGATAAAGCGATATTCAACATTTTTATTAAGTTCTTCGTTCATTTTACTAGTAGACCAGACTATATAACTACACTCTTTTTGTAAATTGATAAGAAACAATTGATTACCGTATTTGGTTGGTTTGACATCACTGATATAATAAAAACCTTGTGGTAATTCTCTCCATTTAATAGTTTTTTCCATTATTATATATTTATGTAAGCATTTGTCTAAATGTAACCACACGATAGTAAGCAATTTATTTTTAATCTCCAACCAGTTCTTTGGTTTTGGCACGGAATAATTGACGCGCTTGTTGCCTCCCCTGTTCTATGAACTTTTTTTTCTCGTCTTCTCTAATACCACTGGTCTTACGAGATTTTGATCGAATCTCCTGCTTCATTTCATTGTATTTTGAGAGTTCCGACAGCACTAAACGAAACTCATCCTCGGATATCTTACAATCGGCCACTGCTGTCGAAATATGATCCTCAATGCTGTTCAACTTTGCTTCGGTGAGTATCCGAATACTATCGTGTTTTAATGCTTTCTTTTGCAACCTACGAGAAATGAATTTTATCGCTATTCCTGTCAGTCCCGAGACTCCGGCGGTTATTTCCATGCCGAGCACGATAGGCGCGGCGATTAAAGTTGATAGTAAACCGACACCGGCTACACCGAGTCCCATGCCAGCCACTACAAGAGCGGTGTCAACTCCAACCAGAGCATTCACGGCTCTGCGATACTTTTTATACAATCCAAGTCTCAACTCCCTATCCTTTTCTATTCGATGTTTTATGTCGCTTGTTTGATGTAATCGAAATCCATCAACAGTTTCCATCTTTTCATCGAGCGCTGGATATAAACTCATAGTGTATATTACGAATATATAATAGTCTTTAATTGGTCTTGCTTAAATGTTTTGATAGCATACATCAACCTTATCAAATGTATATTATACGGCAAGAATATCTTAGTAAGAGAAATTCTGTCACTTTTAATATTTTGAACCCCCTCGAGGGTTGTAACGGGTGATGCTCCGACATGAATAATACTGCAACGTTGACGCTCGTGTTTCTTGAGTCATTTAATCGATAGACCTGGTAATATTTCGAAGGCATCTACCGGTGCATCTCCGAACAAGACTTCAATAATAAGCGTAGAAATATTAGGTATTGCACTCAAGTTCTGTTTAATATCATCAAATTCTGTAACCAAATTTAAACTAACATTTTGGATTGCCGGACGACTATATAACATATGACCTGGTTTTTCTGGCAGGGGAGTAAGGGTGCAACGATCCACCGATATTCCGATGCATCGCGATACTTGACCCACGATACGATATACGATAAACGTAGGCCCATTTATCGATACGTCACGATACGGAACGCAAATCTCAAATACAGCGTTTCCTCGCTATTGTGCCTTTCAATAAATCGCTAACTTGGTTATAGCGCGCGGTAACGCATGGCTCCCAGAAACGTACTTACAATTTTAATAAGCTCAGTTTTTACACCGACAGATGTTTTTCCCCATCTCAAAAAACATTATCAGCTGATCCCCGCAAGCACATAACAATGGAAATACCTGTCAGCAAATCCGAACTGAAGCACGCAATTCAATACCATTATCATACTATCTTGTTATTAAAACGTGTTCATTGTATATCTGGACTTGTGTTTGTAATATATTTTAATAATTTTTTTTCCAAATTTCATTTAATATTGTTTTCATTAAGTTATGTGAAATCGTGTGTGAAGAGATACAGCAACCACATTCAGATTACCGCTTTTGACGCATTGAAACGAACTTCAGTTGCTATAGAATGGATACATATATTAAAAATGCCATACTTTGACTCGTTAAAAGTCATATTTGTGGCAATTTGGCTAATATATGTCAACATGAACGTTTTCGCAATCGAAATACATGTAGCACGGGAAGTGCCTAGGGTGACTGGTCAAATTGTTCCATGCGTAAAAATATCCTGCAACAGCAATCACCAGTACCAAAATGCTACACTTGTGGTTCTTATAATTTTAAATATATATATAATAAAAGCTGCAACTAAGGTAACACGCTATTGGAATATATTATTCCTGATAAAACAATAATTTCGGATACAATTTCTTCGACCATTGCATGAAAATTCTTTGACGTTGTATCACTGGTGGAGCACATTAATTATTTTCTGGTGTTTGAACTTTGAATTGTTTTTAAGGAAAGTTAGAGAAAGTTCCACTTTGAAGCTGAACAACTTCAGTAGTCTTGTTATTATAAAACAATTTTGACTATTCCAAAATCATGAAAGGTGCAATCTTGACATGCTTAAGTCTTGTTTTTTTATCATGGCGTATCGAGATACGTATCGTATCGTGAGCAGAATATCGAGATGCGTATCGTATCGTGACCTTCCTGTATCGTTGCAGCCCTACAGGGGAGTGACTAACACACTTTTTCGTTTTGACGGGATATAGGCCGCGAGTACGATGCCACTATTTATTATCTTAGTTAAATTATGTCCCTTACCCATCATCGCATAAGGTGGGGTAATGACAATATTCAGTAGCCACTTGATGTTTGCTTCGACCATAGTCCATTTATTCTCACTGTTGTAAATAATATTGTACGGAGTGGTTTTAAGGAGTCTACTAACGTCGACATCGCTTAAATCTTCTAGATTACCCGTGAATGTAACTTCTTTCCGCTTGTATACATTATCGTGTAAGTGTAAAGCGTATAACTTACCATTGATACCGGGTTTACCGAATCCTTCCGTGTCTCCGAGATCGGAAAGCGCAATTGTATTACATTGTCTTATCGTTCCAGGGCCTGATGCATCAACCATTATTTATAATATGGAGTGTTACACTTAAGTATCCTATATAGACAGGTTGGTGTTTTACATCTAATACAGACATTTTAAGGCCTGAAATAATACCCCGCTTTAATTTTTTATATTGTAATGTTGAGAAAGATTCCGTTTTACCGCTATTGTATTTTTCATCTTTGACCGGAACTCTTCTGAGTAGAGTTGAAGGACTTTCTTGTTGAATATTATCTGTTGTACTGATTTCATCAAGATGGATGCACAACTCTTTATAGGGAACTAAATCGGGTAAATAGAGTCCCTGATCTGATGTCTTGATTACTGTTATTTCTCCTCCCCATCCAAGTGTGTATGCTAAGTTACTGTAAAGCTTTACATCCTTTTTTCCAGCGTTTAAAATCTGTAACCCATTTGACTCATTTTGTGTTAGACTAATTCCATTAGGCTTAAAAAATTCATCATTGAGTGAGCATACGCTGTAATACCCATCAGGTATAATGTGTTTTTGACCATTTATTTCTGTCTCATTATTATAACCTCTCGTAGCATTTATATTGGTCCACCGTGGGTAATATGTTACATCGCATAGAGCTACTTCGAGTTGTCCATCCGAGTTATCGATAGTACGAAGCAGTTGAATAGACTGACTATTTGTTATTCCCAGGAGTGTAACATACATATCAAATATACAATGATACTATATCATAACTTTAATATGGAATCAACCATTATTTATAATATGGAGTGTTACACTTAAGTATCCTATATGTACAGGTTGGTGTTTTACATCTAATACAGAAATTTTGAGGCCTGAAATAATACCACGCTTTAATTTTTTATATTGTAATGTTGAGAAAGATTCCGTTCTACCACTATTATATTTTTCATTTTTCACTGGAACAGATCTGAGCAGAGTTGAAGGACTTTCTTGATGAATATTATCCGTCGTACTGATTTGATCAAGATGGATGAACAACTCTTTATAGGGAACTAAATCAGGTAATTTAACCTCCTGATCTGGTAACTTGCGTATTGTACCAACTAAGCGTGTAAATCCAAGTGTAGGTGATCGGTCCAATAAAATTATATTTGGGTCTTCATGGTCGAATTTCACTGTCCCAGTCGCCTCATTTTGTGTGAGACTAATTCTATTAGGCTTAAAAATTTCATCTTTGAGTGAGCTTACGCTGTAATACCCATCAGGTATAGTAATGGATTTGATATTACCACGTGAGGTTACTAGAGCTATCCTATTATTATCTTTTGCAGTATTTATATTGGTCCACCGTTGGTAATACGTTACATCGCATAGAGCTACTTCGAGTTGTCCATCCGAGTTATCGATAGTTTGAAGCAGTTCAATAGACTGGCCATTTGTTATTCCCGGGAGTGTAACATACATATTAAATATACAATGATACTATATCATAACTTAAATTTGAAATCGAGATACATTACTAATCAATCGATTATAGTAACTGCCTCTGGTGCTGAATTTTTCGTTAAATTCCACGATATCTTTGAAAAATACAGTTTCCTGGCAACTAACGATAAAATGGTGAACGATTGGTTTCACAATCCGATGCAATTTTGGCAGAATCAGTTAAACTTTGCCGTATGGTGTGCCACAACGGGATGTGGCGTATCTGTTAATGCCCCAGGATTTAAACTATATAAGTCTGTTATATTATTTCACGTGTACTATCAGATTAGACGTATACTTAAAGAAATTAATGCTCCATTACCGCTGGATCCAGCATGGAATCACGCAAATAATATTTATGATAAGAGGGCCTTCGAACGTATTTGTAATGAATTTAATGTTTCTACGAGTAAAGATTGGCGCATTAAAGGACCTAGCCATGGTCTAGGTATTCCGTACTCTGGACAAAGAACTATTAAAGATAAAAGCGATTATTTAATTAAAGAGGGTGTGATCCCTTCAAGCTTTGCTCTCTCGGATAAACAGTTTAGAGCAGATCGTATGAACTTTGAGAGTGGCATTCCTTATATTATAACAAAGTTTGTGCATCCAAACGATACAACAGACGCTTGGAATGAATTTCTTAATGATAAAACGGAAAATAATTTTACTAACCCAGGATTTGAAAGAGTTAATGAATCGATAAGAACTTATGTATGGGCAATTCTCGGTGCACAATCGCAAACACGAACGTCCATAATCGGTACTGGGACAGCGTTCGATGCGCAAAAACAGTTTGTCGCAAACGTGGAGGACGCCATTAATTCACCAGTTGACATACCATCGTCTATAAAGCGTTTTCAAGATACATTACAGTACGCTCAATCCAAAGTGGACTACGTTTATGCACCGGGACTATACATGTCTCCGAGTAATATGGAACTTAAGATCGGTCAAGTGATAGGCTATAATAATAAAATTGTTATCGCTACCGATCAACAAAAACCATGTATAAATTCAGATATGAACGTCGAATTAATAACGCAAACGATCACGGGCGAAAAGGGAATAGTAAAGCCACAAACACCAACTATCGCTCAAACATCTACTGATGCACAAGTGTCACCGCATATTGCGGCTAAAAATCAACAACATATCGATGAAAAAACAGCGCTTGTAGTGGGTGGAGTCTCGGTTGGCTTACTCATGATTTGGCTAAATAGTCTTTAGCGAATACGTACAACAGCCCTGCAATTGCTACGATCAACCCCCACAAGTTTTGACTAAGCCAAGTGGTGGTCTTAGCTAATAAATTCAATAGCCAGGAAACAACACTCCCTATAATACCGGGAAGTGCGTCCGCGGCTTTCTCAGCTAGCTTTCCCAGTGCTGAACTTAATGCTTTTAAATGCTTTTTTATCCACTCTTTTATACCGTTTTTATCGTTAGGGGGTGATCCGCCGCTACCACCTGTTAACGAGAGAGTCAAAGTCGATATAATAAATCCCAATGCGGTTAAAATACTGGCAATTGTTATTCCCTGTTCTCTGAACAATGTTTTAATTTTATCGGCCAGTGTAGTATCATCGTTGAGGACTTGATCGATAGTTTCTCGAATACGACTGATTTGCGAACGAAGTGCCTTTCTATTACTGGAAGCTGCTTCGAGGCGGGCCAATCTTTCCTCTTCTAGGTTACGCAATCTTTCAGCAACGCGGCGTCTACTGAATTCATCGCCCGCCTGTTCGAGTTTTGTTTTCTCTTGAGCTATATGTTTGTCGATTTCGGATAGCTTGGCTATATTATTTATCAGTTCTCCCCGCATAGTTCGCATTGCCTTGTCAAGACCTCGTAATTCCCTAATACTGAACTCCGATACCTGTAACATGGAATTATCGTAATAGGTATCTAAGATTTCTCCGAGTCCGTCCGAGGCCACCATCGAGGGTGCTTCCAAATCATCTGTATTAACGAGTTCTTTCCTCATAGTCTGAAGAGCCTGAGTAGTCTTCGCGGGAAGTTTTTCTCGTCCGTATTCTACAAAACCTAATTTATCACGAACAAACCCGCGGCTATGTCTGCCGGCTATAGTAGACAAGGCTAGGGGCTTACGAGTACTATAATGCATAAGCTCAATATGCGGAGAGTCACGTACTCGCAATGTTCCTTTACTATCTAGCATAAACTTTGAATAGTCCCGACCTATTGGGATAACATAATTTTTATCTTCTTTTAATGCATCGTAATAATCATCAACGGCTGATTGTAAAAGGGCATCATTTACGGTTGGGTTCATAAAGCTGGTTTCATCAGTACCCTCTTCGATGGTACTAGTATCAGTTATGTTATCTAGATCAAAGTCATTATGTTCAAAATTAGTCATTTTTATATTAAACATAGGGTACATGTTTTCAATATAACAATGTCTTCGCAATACGGACGCAAGTTAAACCCACAACGTAGACTTCGAGATCAATTAGGGGTCAAAGCAATTCGTCAGTCTGTAACTATAACTAATAACCCTAGTACCATCGATCAGAATCAAACGCTTCTGGTTCGCTTTCCTAATCTCGGCGCACACGATGTGTTAGTTCCGGGAACTGTCCGACTAGCATTTACGATTGTTTTGAATTCTACCGACGTTAACAGGGAGCCGGTTCAGAACTTAGGTCGTGCTATCGTTAAGAAAATCGCTATTAAAATTAGCGGTAATGAGATTTTGAGTATCGACGATAGCGATGTATACTATTGTTACATGGATCTCTGGAGAACGGATAAAGAGCGGGAAAACTTACAGTACCAAGGTATTTGTAATAAGAACACATTGAGACTGCGCGTAGGTGCTGAAAATGGTGTTGATACCAACGAAAAAGATAAGGCCGTTGCCGACGCATTAGGTAACAGATTCTATGTTCCCCTAGACTTTGAATTACTAGATTCCCACATGCCCTTTTATCAAGCATCCCTAGGAGATAGGTTAGAATACGAACTCACTTTTAACGACTACGGTAGAGTAATCAGATCCGCTGAAGATGCTTGCTATTCCATTGACAATATCTCGCTCGAGTACGATATGATAACGGATCCCGAATTAGCCAGACAAATTCGTAACCAGTATTCGGGAAGTTTAGCTATTTTGTACGATCGCGTGCTGCGACATCGAAAGATCACGAGGGACAAAAAAGATACGATGTGGAATATCAATCTAAACGTCCCCACGAGGTCGTTGAAGGGTATTTTAATGTTGTTCGAGGACCCCTCCGATGCGTTTAAAAGAAATACCGAGAAGTTCTACAATCCCAAGATTACAAAAGTAGAATTGACTATCGAGGGCGTTCCTAATCAACTATATAGCCAAGGAATGCTAGCGTATCACCAGTGGGATGAGATTAAAAAACTTCCTTCTATAAAACGCTCTCCGGAAGTAAACGCGGTCGTGAAAGATCTGTCTCTCGGGAGTGTATCGATGGGTGAATACCTCACCTCGAAGTACGCGCTATGGCTCGACATGCGAACAACGGACGATGACCAATTACACGGCAGTGGGAGGAGAATAGAAAATGCTAATGAGGGTGTCACCATACAGATAACGAAGCTCGGGGAATCAGCTGGTAAATTAAACATATATTTGTACGTGATTATGGATGCGCAACTTAATATAAAAAATGGGAGATTCGTGCAAGCAATCTATTGATAATCTTTTACCTAAAGATCCGCACTGCGCTATCATATGCGGGCAAACGGGCTGCGGAAAAACAGCTTTTATTCTAGATATTTTACAAAGTCATTATCGGGACTTTTTCGATCATATTATTATTCTGTGCCCGACTATAAGCGTTAATAAAACATACCTATCGAGAGATTGGGTAATGAATGACGACGGGGTACACAGAGTCGATCCGGGCGATCGTTTACAAGACTGTCTCCGAGTATGTCATGAAAAATACAAAGGAGAATCAACCCGTTTCGTAATAGATGACTGCAGCACGAGTAAAGAATTAACAAAAAAGAAAGATATGCTTTCGTATTTAGCATTTTCCGGAAGGCATACTCAACATAGCGTTTGGGTACTTACTCAAAAATACAACTCTGTCCTGAAAGATCTCAGAGAGCAGACCAAATGGGTAGCGCTCTTTCATTGCAAAGATCGAGATTCATTCGAGGAATGTTTACGCGAAAATGATGTCATTTATACCAAGGGTGAACGTGACAAAGTCAGAAAAGTGTTAGCAGCAACGAAGCACTGTAAACTCGTATTAAAAACCGATCAACCAGCTGCTTATGCAATTGCTTAGCAAAATGTAGCAAAAATTTAGCAAAATGTAGCAAAAATGTAGCAAATTATAGCAAAATGTAGCAAAATGTAGCAAATTGAACATTAGCGGTTAATATTACATAAAATGTGGTTCGAAATCCTCATTCTTTCGCAACAGTTCATTATTACGGGATGTATTGGATATGTCATATTCCGTTATGTTAGACTTAAATATCTCCTTAGGTATTACATTATGGAATGCGACGAACTCATCGAACAAATGCTCAAAGAATCTGATGTAGATAAATCTTTAGATAAACATAGAGAAAGACTCGCGGCTTTGGTAGCCGGTGGAAAATGTTCCCAATATTTGGGAGAAAATTATACCATCGAAAAAATTGATAACATGACCGACGAAGAGATTAAAAAACTGTATGCGCGTTATGAGTCTAGACTGGGAGCTACCATGACTATAGGGTCGTCTATATTACAACTATACACAGTCGTAGCTAGTACGTTTCTCCCCATCCCGGCAGAACATCGCATGTATTTATGCGAATCTCTAGAGAAAGACCCATTCATCGAACATGCTATAAGCTCAGTGAGCTGTGAGTTTTATCATAGATTCGGAATGTTCTTAGCTCCGTTCACCACAGCTTTAATAACGGCTAGGTATTGTCAATTTAAACATACGTGCCCACTTAATAATAATGGAGACACAACAGGTGACACCACAACAGATTGCGCAACCACAACAGATTGCGGAAACGCAACAACAGATTGCGGAAACAGAACCACATGTGAATGAGGAACCACAAGTGAATGAGAAAACACAAAAACAAGCTAGAGTTACTAAGAACCCCCAAAAAATAGCTGCTGGAAGAAAGGGAGGGCTGGCGCGCAAAGCAAAATTAATAAATAATTCAAATCCGATTAAAACATGGGCACTAGTAGGAGTTGCTGGTATAGCGGCTGTATGGTTCTTTTATAAGACCGGAGAAGAGAAAACGTCACCCCCGCCGCAACAACAAGTTCAATTAGAGGTTAGTCCTCATATAATGCTATAAGAAGCATGACTACTCCAGTTACAGACGGTAAAATGTTGGTAAACGCGACGTATCATTCAGCGGTGGTCACCGGCTTGGCCATTGGCTATGCCCGTATGGCTAAAATGATTACTAAAGCCACACCTCCCAAGCTAGATTTTAATGGATTTGATATAGGTATGATGGTTCTGGATATAGGATTAGCAATGGCAACGAAAGAATATGCTCATCAAACAAGGACTTATCCCGGAAGACATAATGAAGTAATTAAACATTTGAATATTTATATTCATATGGCATCAATTGCGATGATGGTCGGTGGAGCTGTTGTTAATGCTCTAGCTTTTTCGGGGAGTAATTATTTATTTTCCAGTCTGAGGGAATCAAACGCTAAAGAAGTTGAAGAGGAGCGTAAACGACATAATAAAGCATTAGAACAATACCAAGCAGCTCAGTTACAATATACGCAGCAGAGAATGAAGAGATTAGACTTTATTCATGAACAACTGATTAAGGAAGGACATTCAATTCAAACGTTTAAGGATGTCGAATCTGCCATGCACGAATACTTCCTCGTTTATGGGAAAAAAATCGACCCAATACCGAGACCAACAATGAGTCAGTTTTATACACCCTCAGAGGCTCAGAAAGACCGAGAGGTCACATTTGTGATTATGGGATTGACTGCTCTATTGATTTTCAGCTATACCCTAGTGTAGATGTGATTTGCATTTAGACAAATGATATGATAGATGTATATACCATGAATAACTGCAAGTTTACACTCATGGGGAAGACGACTCTATGTAACCGCCGCTGTGTTGAAATTTACTGCGGTATACACAATTATTACATCAAGCGTGGACACATAAACTATAAGTGTTCTGAATGCGGGATAGGGGTCAAAGGTCGTTATTGTTTATGTAAGAAACACGGTGCTGATAGGGTCAGGAATCAGATTATTTATTCTAGGAAGAGAGATTACATCAATGAGAGGAATAGGTTGGGGAGAATACGTATTTAGATATATGAAAACAACCAATTAGACATTTGTTTCATTTTGCATATACCATTCAACCACTATGGTTTTTGTCAGAGAGTTGAAGACTATGGCAAAGCAACGTGGTCTACGTGGATAATCTCGTATGAGAAAAGCTGAATTGATTACCTTACTCGGTTTGGAACCATCCCTGACTGTTAGAGAACTCAAAGTTCGAGCGAGAAACAGTGGGCTGAGAGGTTATTCTCAAATGAGAAGAGCTGAATTGATCGCTTTACTAGATAATAATCAACAAGAACAAGACGAGGATGATAATAATCAACAACAACAAGAATTAATATTTGTACCCACATCCGCCGGCGTTGGTAAATATCTAAGAGGTTGGAAGATGGATATTAATTCCAACATGGATGTTAACGATATTAAGCCCATCATATCGAGTAAAATTAACGAGGAATTAGATGATTTACAAAGTATAAAATACCAGCTGACGATTAAAATGTCATTGAGTAAAAGTAACGCAGACGATAGCGTCGAATATACCGAACCATATTTCCGTAGCAATCAAGAAGTTATAACCGAATCCGATACTATAGACGCATCATTAGATACATCAATTCAGAGGATACAGGAAACTTTAGAACGCTGGACTAATAGAGGTTCGGGTTGGGGTGTGGATAGAATCGATAGTTTATATTTAGATATAGCGAATTATATGCCCTTCAAAGGTGGATCTTATATAGATTTACCCCCGTATTATAAGAAGAAAAAAGCCATAATTAACGTAAAAAATAAATCCGATGATTGTTTAAGAATGATGATAAGATCTGCATTGTTCCCCGTAGACAAGCATCCGGATAGACCTTCTAGCTATCCCCAAAACGATGGACTCAACTTCGATGGTATAGACGAACCTACACCAATATCACAAATTGATAAGGTGGAAAAGCAAAATAATTTAGCTATAAATGTTTTCGGACATTCTAAAGGAATTGTTGTACACAGGATAAGCTCCGCTCCGGAACATATTCCCAGAATCAATTCATTTCTAATCGAAAAAGATGGTAAATATCATTGTACATGGATAAAGAGTTTAAACAGGGTGCTATACGATCAAACAAAACATAAGGAAAAGAAATATTTCTGCGAAAGATGCCTGCATGGGTACAGCAGACAAGATCTATTAGAAGCGCATAAAGAAGACTATAGAGGTGTTGGACAGAATGCTATCAGGATCGATATGCCTAAAGAGGGAAAAAATATATTAAAATTTGAACATTATTGTAATCAAATGCCAGTACCGTACGTAATTTACGCCGACTTCGAAGCGCTTATCAAACCCATAGAAAATACCAACCACGATAATAATGCGTACAAAACTCAAGAACATATTCCTTGTGGGTTTGGATATATAGTTGTAAGGTATGATGGGAAAACAAACACTCCGGTGATTTACAGAGGTCCCGATGCAGCGGGAAAGTTCCTAGAATATCTACAAAATGAAGAGAGAATAATCAGGGAAAATTTATCGTGTAAGAAACCCATGCGTATGACGATAGATGATTGGAGGGCCCACAAGAAGTCAACGAGTTGTCACGTTTGTAATAAACCCCTGGATGGGGATTCCGTAAGAGATCATTGTCACGTCACGGGTAATTATCGGGGAGCCGCTCATAACGAGTGTAACTTGAAACTAAAAATGAATGCACAAACAATACCCATCCCCGTTGTGTTTCATAACCTTAGAGGATACGATTCACATCTCATTATGCAAGCTATCTCAAAGACCGACGGCGGTTTAACGTGCATTCCTAACAATATGGAAAAATACATTTCGTTCTCGTTGACTAAACCTATACATTATAGGGACAAGGATGGGAAATCTAGAATAAAGCAAAGTAATGGGCTTAGATTCATAGACTCCGTACAGTTTCTGTTATCTTCCCTGGACAATTTAGCTAAAGCGAACAATCCCGATGACTTCGCTATAACAAATCAATATACCGATAAGATAACTCGTCATTTGCTGCTGAGAAAAGGTGTATATCCTTACGAATATATGGATGATTGGTCTAGATTCGAAGAAACTGAATTACCACCCCTTGAATCATTCTATAGTAACTTAACAGAATCTAGAATAACAGATGCCGATTATGAACACGCTCTGACGGTCTGGGATAAATTAGGTTGTAAGAATTTAGGCGATTATCACGATCTGTACTTAAAAACCGATGTACTGTTACTCGCCGATATATTCGAGATATTTAGAAAGACGTGTTTAAAACAATACGGCTTGGACCCGGCATGGTACTATTCCAGTCCCGGACTATCGTGGGATGCATTGTTGAAGAAGACCGGCGTAGAACTAAAATTACTCACAGATTACGATATGCACTTGTTTATTGAGAAAGGATTAAGAGGGGGTATATCGATGGCAGCGAAAAGGTATTCTAAGGCTAATAATAAACCATAACAGTTATCCGCTAGCTCCCGAAAGATTAATGGTTAATAAAGACTGGATGTCGGAATATCAACACTCCTTGATGGGTAATAGTAGGTTAGCTAATGTAGAAAAACTCGTACCAAATTTGATGGATAAGACAAAATATATAGTTCACTACAGAAATCTCCAGTTATATCTATCGTTAGGTATGAAACTTAAGAAAATACACAGAGTTCTAAAGTTTGATCAAAGCCCTTGGATGGAGCCCTATATAAGGCTGAACTCAGATTTAAGAAAGATAGCCACCAGCGATTTCGAAAAAAATCTGTATAAGCTCATGAATAACTCGGTATTTGGTAAAACTATGGAGAATCTAAGGAAGCGTGTTGATGTTAAATTAGTCAGATCTAATGAGGAAGAAAGACTCAGGAAACTTATAGCCAGTCCGGCTTTTAACAGAAGCAAGATATTCGATAACGACTTAGCCGCGTTGCATATGCAAAAGAGTAATATAAAATTCAACAGACCGGTGTACGTCGGTATGAGTATTCTCGACTTGTCAAAACACTTAATGTATGACTTTTATTACAACGAACTTAAGAAGCAATACGGTGATAGATGCGAGGTGTCATATACCGACACAGATTCTTTGTTGATGGAAATACAAACCGAGGATGTGTATAAAGATATGGCAGAAAAAATAGATATGTACGACACGAGCGATTACCCTAAAGATAATCCACTGCACAGTGTTGTAAATAAAAAGGTGTTAGGTAAGATGAAGGATGAATGTGCTGGGACTCCTATAGCGGAGTATGTGGGATTAAGACCTAAGATGTATTCTATAAAAAAGTCTGATCATGGAGAGATAAGAAAAGCCAAGGGTGTTAAGAAGTATGTTGTAAAAAAGCATATCAAACACGAACAGTATAAAGAATCATTATTCAACGGTAGAACGTTCAAACACGAGATGAACTCTTTAAGAAGTTACGATCATAGGATATATGGATTAAGAATGAACAAGACATCATTATCCCCCTTAGATACAAAGAGATGGATTGATAATGATGGTGTAACTACCTATGCTTATGGTTATGGTGGTAATACTGTACCGTCGGGAACTATGAACAACTCTTCTCGTACAAATGCCCTACCCGGTCCATCTTGAAGATAATAAAGAATAGGCTCTCCTTCTTTCGTAACCAATCGACTAATGTTATACGTCTTAAGGGACCATATGGGCCTCCTTCGAGTTCACCGGGCTGGTATAAATATCTTACCCTTACTCTATCCGGAAGTTTTTGTTCTTTGCCTCTCCTCGGTGCTGAAGATTCGGAAATCACGGATTTCATTTTAATAGCATCGGATGGTTTCTTCCCTATTAATCTCGTTACTTCATTATTCAGCGCTGATACAACGGCTGATAATCGTGTCACCCATTCGGTTGATCTCAATCGCTCGGATTTCATTTCGATCCCATACTGATAGCCAAACAAACGTTCCGCTAATGTCCTGTTAAATCTTTCGACGATAGCTTGACTGCGGTGGGCCTCTCTTTCACCACGGACGATTTTGACGTCGTGCTTTGTTAAGAGTTTAGTTACCGATCCCATAAACTCGCGACCGGGATCTACTTGAAATAGCTTAGGCCATTTTAGTGGTCCGCGTTTATATATGCGGCTCAGTGCATTAGCTACTTCTGTTGAATCTTTCGAGGTTAATGGCTCAGCCTCTTTGTATCGACTAGCCACATCCACTACTGTTAAAGCGTATTTATACGTTTTGCGTTTTACCTTATCGTGGGGAAGAAACAAGAGGTCAGCCTGATGAACTTCATTCGTCGTAGAAATATCAAACTTCTTTCTCGGTATATAACGCGGTGCCGGTAAATATATTTGCCACAACGCTTGTTTCTTTAACCAATCCTTGGCCACATCTTTAGATACCTTAGCCGCGGTGGCTAATTTTTTTATTGCTCCTACACCTTTCCAATATCCTCGTGGGCTATAGTAAATTTTATTCATTATTAATTAATATTGATGTTTCGTTTAATACAACTCATGACTATCGTTGAATCGCATAGTCATTTACACATAAAAAATGCTACCTGTAGTAGCAGTATAGGTATATGAATCCAACTCCAGTGGAAGTGAGCCAGAACCCCCATTACCTATACTACTGTAGTAGTAGTAGCAGTAGTAGTAGTAGTAGTAGTACTAGTAGTGGATTATAGTCTGTACTAGTCTGTTCTTGCTATGGTCACCTGGTGAGTAGTAGTAGTAGTAGTAGTAGTGGATTATAGTCTGTACTAGTCTGTTCTTGCTATGGTCACCTGGTGAGCAGTAGTAGTAGTAGTAGTAGTATGAATCCAACTCCAGTGGAAGTGAGCCAGAACCCCCATTACCTATACTACTGTAGTAGTAGTAGCAGTAGTAGTAGTAGTAGTAGTACTAGTAGTGGATTATAGTCTGTACTAGTCTGTTCTTGCTATGGTCACCTGGTGAGCAGTAGTAGTAGTAGTAGTAGTAGTAGTAGTAGTAGTAAAATATTTTGATTGAAATGGTGATTGAGAGAGTGATGTCAAACTAGCAATAGGCTATTTATGCGTGTTATTGCCATTCATGTTCATTGCAATTATGCCGAATGCATGGTTTGGTGATTTTTAAATTAGAACACTAAGGTTAGGCAAGGTGAGAACACCTCGTGCTGGTAAAGTACGTACGCTGCACACGCTGCTACTTATAACCTATAGTCACCCGACTGCCAATCACCGGATTGTGACCTGGTGATCCCAAACTCAATCATGACAATTATCGGGAGAAAAATAAATATTTCTTGAAAAGTGGACTTTGCAAAATTTGTCATTACTGTAAGCAATGTTTCTTACCTGCAGAATGGCTTGTTTTCACGTATCTTCGTCAGTTATTTGCAAAATTTCGTTATTCTATTTCAAGTGGCGGGGACAAAAGTCGCCGCGTACTACACGCATAGAGCGCTAGGAATCTATTCTCAACAGGAATCCTCCCAACGGGTCCTTTGTTATACTACTGCTGGTCGTAGCTTCGAATGACACACAGGTTCCCCCGATTATGAACCTTGGCCTGTCAGTATCATTGTGCTCGCGGGTTTCAACAAAGTAGAAAATATGTCGTGTCCATTTTCGGTGCATTTTACTGACACACTGTGGTATAGTTGATACACGTTTAACCCAACAACTGACTTCCGTAGCGTATCTCACTGAAATACTTTGTAATATTTACAGACCGAATGGGCGATTCAGAATAACATGGGCGGTGTGATGCTGTGGTGCCTTGACTTGGATGACTTCAAAGGAACTTTTTGCAAAAAGGGAAGATATCCACTACTTAGGTCAATTGTAAAAACAGTTGCTAGATACTTTGATGACATCACTGTCTCGACAACCAGAACAACCACAACAGCGCCCCCTACAACGACCTCAACTTCAACGACGACGACGACAACACCTACCCCTGCTACTACCACTACGGCAACAACCACACCAACGACATCTCCAACGCAAACGACAACGGTTGCCAAGACCATGCCAAGTAACAGCGGCAACGATGTCCTCAAAACAACACGACGACCTCACACCTTCACTGACGGTCGGGACGTTAACGATCCTGGCGTCAACAACAACCATGGCGATCCAGGCGTCAACAACAACCATGACGACAGTGGCGAAAGCGACAACATCGTTAATGATCACGTGGGGAAAGGGGAGGAGGGTGATACAGGAGGGAATGCTATTGGAGATGTTGTTGTTGAAAACGAAGCAGCTAGTGGCGACGTGGCTGCGAAGAAGACTATGGCGATAACTGCAGGGAGTGGTAGCATAAGTGACTGTATTTGGTATAGATTTGCTTTTTTCATTACAGTTTTCTTTAAAATTGTATGGTAAAGGTAACAGTGGTATATTTTCAAATAAAATATTTTGTATGGAAATTAGCTGTGTTACGTCCCCGTTTATCAAATTCTAAGTTTGATGGTTTTCCCCCGGAGAAGAACAAAATACGGTTTTTGATGGTAGCCTCTTGGACTAAATTGCCCATATATAAGGTGCAAACGTGTCCTTTTTCATAGTCACCACGACATTGATGACTTCGGCAGGTCAGGACATTGTCTTTCTCGAACATCTCCTGTCATGGCAACAGTACACTTATTCGTGTAATGTTTGGAACTTGTATTTCCGGTTGTTGCAGACTCTCTTCTTTTTCTTTGGAGGTTGGCACCGATTTTGTTTCTAGGATTGTCAGCACCATACCCGCGACGTGGGTGTCACCAAGCTGGTATACGTCTGAGACCTGCATCACTTTGGTCTTTTCTCCCACATCAAGCTGACATGCCGTGATATAACTTAAATACTGTTCAGTGCGGCGTTAAACCCAACTCACGCTTGAGCTCGGTAAGGTCATGGATGACTGATTATTGTACTTCTTCTGTCCGCACCATACCCTGCTCATGGATTTCACTGAACTGCTTAAACACGAAAGCCTAGTTATGCCCCTTTGGTAGCTTTTTTAAAATCGAAATTTGACCTTATTTCAATCATTTGTTTATTTCCTCGTAATTTGGAGTATTTTCTTGTTATTTCGATTATATTTTCGTAATTTCAATTATTTTCCCGTTACTTCGATCTTTTTCTCATATTTTAGATTATTTTCCCGCTATTCTAATCATTTCCTCGTTGCTTTTATTTTTCTTGTTATTTCGATTAATCGAAACAATCGAGTTTTTTCTTGTTACATGTATTTCAATTATTTTTTTCGTAATTTCGATTATTTTCTCGTTATTTCAAGTTTATCTGAAAAAATACTCAAGTTAATTCAATTATTTTCTCGTAATGTCGCAGGTTTTTTATATGATCTGGAAATTACGAGAGAAAAATTGGAAATAACGGGACATTTCCATACAGGTAAACATAAAATTATGCTACCAAATTGGCACCATTAGTCTCTCGTATTACATCTTGGCTTACTTCAGGCTCTACACCCTGATTAAGTTGTACTCGACAAATATTCACACAGAGCTGTACTCACGAATCACTGTATCCTTACACTTATATCGCCTGTTGTTCGCGAAACGGTTGAGCAGTCACTGCTCTGTCTTTGCTTATATGCCCGTGATTATTACACTGAAAACCCTAGAAACATGCTGCAACCTTCCTGATCTTTGGAAAATATCATCATTCTCTCTGGAAGTTGAGGAGGATGACAAATCTTGGGTCACTGTAGTAGATGTATCATTGAGTCACCGATGAACGAATGTAGCTCATAAAACGAATAAGAGATCGGTAATTGGTATATTCTCGGTACCTGTGATTTCACGGTGATGCTCAACGCTACCTTTGTTATTCTGTTCTGTTATTAGATAACTATACATACGAAAAGCATTACATTATCTAACGTTGAGGCACGACTCGCTAAACCGTTTCGCACCCGGTGTCATCACTGATTATTCTCTTGCTATGACTTTTTACATTTACTCATTTGACAGCCAATTTCTTCCCAACGAGGCCAATAATTACAATACTTCAGCATGTTAAGGATTCATGCATGGCCTTGTACCTAATGCTTCCACTTCAACCACTGTCGCAAATGCATGAGATCTGAAGAATGTATTGTATATATCGTTACATTAATTTACCCTAGAAATAATATCAATGATTAAAACAAACAAGTAAAATTTTATTCGTACAACACACCAAGGAATATTTTTTAACATTTATAGCAATTTATGATTTCATAATTGATCCAGAACATATTTAAATTGTTTCACTACACCAGATTTACTGTTGAACACCAACTAGGAACACAAATGACAGGCAGAGAAAGCAAATTAATATTAAATAAATAAATTTCACAAATGTAAAAACTACAATTTAGTTCATAATTTCGAATTCTCATTCTGGGAAGCTTTAGTCCCCGAGAGATGTGTTTCCTTGGTGTCACCGGCGGAAGAGGATGCTGTAGGTTTGGCAGATTTGTGGATCGCCAACTTCTTGCAGGAATAGCAGACCACGCGTTTCAGGGTCGATGCGAATTTCTCACTCAGGACGAAGTACAATACGAAATTCCAAGCAGAATTAGTTGCTTCTGCCAGCTGACCGAATGCGCTGACAAGGTAAAATACATTCTTTTCAAACCCTCGGAGATTGTATTCCGGATACATCATCACGAACATCTGATGGAGGCAGGCAGGGATGTTGAATGTGACGTATGATATACAGATTGTAAGCATCATCCTAGTCACTTTGGCCAACTTTTCATCCTTGGCCGATGAGGCAGCCTTTTGGAAGGCACTTGCTCTCCTCAATGTAATGATGATGGTGACTGATGTTGTGAAAATAAAGATAACCGGAATGAATCGAAAGACAACGGTGAGAAAGATATTCAAGTACCAATTCAATACTACAATGTTCATTGTGTAGAACTCGGTTAACGAAACGTAAGCCATTGGAGCCTTAGTTTTGGGGTTGGTTGTCCAGTTGAGCTGCATTGTAAAGAACGTGGGGGTAATCAGAGACACTGTCAGGACGATTAATACAAGTACCATGATCCATACTCTCTTGGATGTAAACCAAAGCCTCACTTTCATCGGTCTGGTCACCGCTATACACCGTTCTATAGATATCAGCATTGTGATGACCCCTGTAAAACGACTGAAGATAATACTGATGACCTTCATCTGGGGTAGAGTTATCATGTAGTAGTTCATTCCAAGAAGAGCGTCGAATTTCCCGAGAATACATTCAACCCTACGAATGCCACTAGTGAGCAGGTTCCCTGTGTCGGATATGGTCAGGACAAACAGGAAGATGTTAGTTGAATCCTTGAGTCCCTGAATCACCAGGACGATGCAGCTCAAGATGTTACCCGTCGTTCCGAGTATTGTGAGAGCTGGAAGTATCCCGCAGTAAACGATGTCCTCCACCATATCTTTAGTAGCTTTGTCTACCATTGGTTCCAGCTGAGACTGGAACAGTGCGTTCAGGTTTCCCTTGGTAGTGCTCTCGGTCCAGTTTGACGGAAAGGTTGTGTTATTCATCCTGGAGTCTGTTTGAAAAGAAGCATTCCTTTAAGATGACATTGTGAAAATCTCATAACAAATTATTTCTAAATTGTATAATTGCTTATCTGGGCCCACTTGCACAAAGCGATCTTAGCGCTAAGATGATCGTAACTCCCATGCTTTAACATAGGGTTACAATAGTTGTAGCGCTAAGATCGCTTTGTGCAAGTGGGCCCTGGAATTATAAGGTCCATGGATTAATCTCAATAAACTGCAGACGAAGGCCGTTGGTTTGAATCCCAGTTTCGTTTTCATAATACACTCTACCACGAATTTGGAAATTATTCCATTCCGACTGATTAATGAGAGGTATCAAGTGACAATTACCACCTCCAATTGACGATTTGACATCCGCGTCACCACGCAATAATAATAATAATAATCCAGTTGTCATACATATACAGACAAGTACTCCCTTTCTCGGTTATGGTAGGTACGCATTTTTAAATAATTATATGTACAATTATAGTTTACAAAATGCAGAGTTATGGTTATTCCAATGTTCAAAATATTCGTGGCAATACATTTTAGGCAGACAGTACGATAGGAATTGACTACGAGAGTGTATTTAAAGTTTTGGGGCACAAAGCGAGCCTTTCTAGACTCGATTGTGACTCGATTTAGAGTACATGTATCTCCAAACTTTGTTTACTGTCCATCAACGATGTTACTTTAAGTTAGATCGACAATCCACTCAAAGCGCTTTACCTAACTCATGCCGCATTACATACTTCTTTTATATAAGAGCACAGAGTTTATAATATTTTGGAGATGAACATACTGTTTTCAATGTAGACCTAGGTTACCTGGGTATTTAGCATTTTCGCGTTTGGTGAAAATAATCATTTTTCTTCTTCTTTTTTTTTTTTTTTTTTGGGGGGGGGGGGGGGTATAAATTTATAGGTAACCTCACTTTACATTGTAAGAACAGTATGTTTATCTCCTAAATGTACCGAAGTCGTACTCATTGTCCTCTGGCGTTGACGTTAAATATCTGATTCTGTACCATTCGTGTTATTCCCAGGTGCTTCCCAGGGAATGTGGAAGTACTCCGTCAGTTTACGTCATTTCAAGACTACAGTCACGTGGAAAACGTATGAACGTCAAATTGTGTCGTTCATATACTTATGAACGCCAATTTCGCACTCATGTTACCGAACTCTCCTCCAATGAAAAAGTCATTTATCGTGTAAACTTCACATTAAACAATGATGTGATATTATCTGCAGCACTATCCACGGCCTTCGGTCCACATACGAAATAAGCACTCAAGTAATTATATCCAATAAGCCTTTTAGAGTACAAAGGAAATGCAGTGTAAATTGTCGAAACCGGACCACATACCGTACCACATTTACGGTCTCGAAAATACTTTGATTCATAATATTTAAAACCCTATCTTGATTTCCTAATTATTATCTGCTACTATTGTCTCATTAATCAGGTCCTAAACCGGTTCAAACAGATTACATTGAAACACAGTATTTGGTCATTATGTTGCCTGGTCTTCAGCAACCCATGCTTGTCGTAAGAGGCGACTAACGGGATCGGGTGATCAGGCTCGCTGACTTGGTTGATGCATGTCATCGTATCCTAATTGTGTGGATCGATGCTCATAATGTTAAACCAATGGATTGTCTGGTCCAGACTCGATTATCTATAGACGGCCAACATATAGCTGGAATATTGCTGAGTGCGGCGTTAAACAACAAACAAACAAAACATTATGTTGCCTAAAGCTCAGTTATCCCTTGCAATAAACATTTCAATACCACGCGTGATCTTCAGCTTAGTTTTTGCCCGTGTGGATAGAAATAGAATCATAAAATATCGCGATTTTTAATTAACGAAAATAGCTGCATGTGTGTTAAGATATCTGCATGTGTGTTAATACGTATAAAGTGAAAACAGGCCATTCCGGCGATAAAGAATATCACTTAGAGAAATGACAAAAATTAAAAAGAGCGCTTTTTAAGAAATATCCATTTTGCTAGAGATAAACACCATCACTGAGGTTTAATCACGTGGCAGTGAGGTTATATTTAGCAGTGTGTGCTGCCTACGTCGCTTTGCAGCACGAACTGAATAAAAAGAACTTGCAGATGTTGTATTTAAAGCGCCATTGACCTCGTTCTAGATGCACACACTGCTAAATATAACCGCTTGCGTATCATTACCCAGATTGTTACCACGTCATCAGTCCTAATGCATATCGCCAGCAAAATGGTTATCTTTTTAATACTTTGCAGTTTTTGTCATTACTGTTAGTAATGGCTTGTTTTCACTTTACACTTTAACACACGCGCAGCTATCTTCGTTCATTAATAATCACGATCTTTCTTGATTCTTTTTCAAGTGGCGAGGATTATATGATAACCCAGTTATAATCGGAACAAAACTGGCACGTATCCCTGCACATCGCTGGGACGCTAGCGTCTCCAAGGCATCACACTGTCGATAAAGTGATACACATCGTACCATATCTTGATAGCAAACGGAATGAAACTTTATTAAGAATAATTATTATAACTGAAATCGGAGACATTCGCTTCGATGTAAGGATATATAATTGTTTCTCGTTTTACGCTGCAGTCGGCAATATTTCAGTTATGTCACGGCGGCCTGAACACAAGAGTCAGGCCAGACAAAAGCAGTGGTTGATATCATGAGCAATGTCTAATGTTGTCGAAGTACGGAAACTGTTTGTTGGGCACGCCAGAAACCTATGATTGTGGGTTCGAATCCCGGTTCGCCCCGATTATGTTTCTAGGTTTATCAGCACCATACCCGTGCTCGTGGGTTTCACCGAAGTGGTAAACGTCTGAGACCTGCATCACTTCGGGCTTTCCTCCCACATTAAGCTGACACGCCGTGATATAAATGGAATACTGTTAAAAGCGGCGTTAAACCCAACTCACTCACTCTAACCCTTGTAGGTTTGGAACTACTGACATGAGTACTGCTAAATTACGTGAAAAAACCCACTTTTCGAACTACTGAGACCCAAGGTGAATCTTTACCACGACCCCTTAAGAAGATTAGCTTTGTTCAAAGATGTATTCAAATAGTATTTTTAAATGGCTCCTGAAAATCTATTCAGTTATCATGCTGATACATATAACTTAACCTAAACGTCTGGTGGTGCTGTGAGTTAAAACATGCTTGAATTGAAACAAAATCTCACTCCTATGTACACATCCAATAACTTACACAACAACTCAGAAAATATTGTGTTAATTTCTTAAAGTATAAAAAAACTGTGGGCCAATCTTAACATGCTTTTACACAGACGTACCTGTAGATGCAGCCTGGTTCAACGGGAGTCGAGAATACTACACGGCAACTGACAGGGACACAGGAATACTTGGAAACTGAAGTACATTTATGTATGATGAAGTGTGAAATTAATTAATTAAGTGTGACCAAACTGCTAATAACATTGGCACCTGTAGGCTAGAACACTGAGCATAATTGTACGCCTGTTTGGTGTGATGATTCGACATCCCGGTTAGCTAGTTTCCTCGACGTGTGTCTCAGAAACATTGCATCACATCAAGGCACCTTCACCAACACAAAGAGCTGATCATGACCAGGTTGGTGAGTTTGTTTCACCCTGCAGGTGCAGATATGAACGTTGATTAATCATTATATGTCGGAAAGGGAAGACAACCATTAGTCGAGACGTGTTAATTAAACCTGGAGTATAATCATGTGGATTACTCGTGTATGCACCTGTATGCTGTGTTTCTTCTTCTCGGTCTGTGTAGTAATATTAGCCAATTATAGTGACCATATTTTCAGTTGTTTACGGATTTCAAGAAAAGGTGGTGATGCTCTCATGTTTAATCAGTATATTTGAGTGCATACCAACATGCATTTCAACGCAATAACAGTTAAATACGAAAGTATACTCTCACTACTCCTTACCATTGTATACGATTTCAAATAATGACCCGCACACGCACACACAAACGCACACGCGCACGCATGTACACTTGCATGTCACATGCTATCAAACTCGTTAATATTGGAACATAATACGCATGTGTTGCTAAAATTCATGTACAGAGGGGGATCAGTTTGACGACTTTTTTAAATAAGGCACATTAAACAACATCCATTCTTCAATCGTTACATCATGTTGATCTAGAACACGGCCTAGGTGGGGAGACACAAACAGCTATCACACAAAAACGTTTTACACGAAGCTATACATAACAAATCTTTAGAAAACGTTCATCTTGGTCATATTTATAACTACAGAGTATAAACTATGTGTTATTTTAACACATAAGAGTGAGTAAGTTTGGTTTTACGCCGCTTTTAGCAATATTCCAGCAATATCACAATATTGCTGAGTGCGGCGTTAAACAAAAACAAACAACAAAAACAGAGGTCGTGCTGGCATGTTTCTCTAATATCGACGCCTCGATTTTTTCGAACTACGGATAATTCGATTTATTTTCGATGGTTCGGGTGAAGCAAGATACACCGTATACTTTTATTATATTGAAACACTAATTGTAATACTACCACCAGCCTGAATCTGTACAATTGGAAATTCGCGGTTTGTTTATGTTATGAAAGGTCTTTGACGAAACTAAATTTATCTACCGTTTATATCGTCTTATTGAACTTTTCATCAATCTTCAGCCTTCAATTTATTCCTGCTGCCGGTGAGACCACAGTCCTGAAGTATTGGAAGGAGCTGCCAGTAGTAGAGGGCGTACATTCTCAGAGATATACACACAAAACTTAAAGACCTCATGGATGTTCTAAAATTCATGGCATGAGAAACACTAATATCGGATGGGTGACGCAGACGTATGGAACATGTTAAACAGTTTACAGATAGTTGACATTGTTGGTGACTGACTGTAGTTACTTCGTCATTCCGGATCTGTATGACACTCAACCTCATCCCATGTGACATTTAGAAGGTGTGATGAACAAAGCTCTTATAGAGCAACAACTTCTTTACTACAATTGAGGCGACATTTCGGCGTATATTATAACACTTCCGTCATGTGACATGTTTATCCATAAGAACTAGTTTACTTAAGCTCATGCGAGTTATTAAACTACTGTTATTAAGCCTCCGACAAACAGCACCTAAAATCTAATTTGAAAAGGCCTAATTTTGAATAACATGCTCTAGAAGTATCATAATGTTCTGCAGTCTGCTGTTACATCAATATCGCTGAATAAATGCCCAAAGTACACGAGATATTAGCTTTGTCACACCATATCACAAGATATAGACAATCTCCAGTAACACAACGGCGGCTTTGGCATTTACTAAAAAATGTTGTTTAAGATTCCAAATATGTTACCATACTTCATTTTATTTGTTTTTAACAAACGTAAACAATCGACAGTCGCCACCTCAAATCACGGAAGTGGCGCTCCGTGGAAAACCAGCTTCCCGTGTGCATCCCTGCCACATCATGTGCTATGTTTGGGCATGTTTACTTGTGCTTTGAATCGGAACACATGATCTGGTGTTGGATAGAGCATGCTGCATCTTCGTATTCTTCCACACAACTGCTTCTTTTTTAATAAGAAACTTATCGGCATATGAATAGGATTCGTCTTTAACATTCAGAATGAATCATATTTCTGTCAGCTTGGGAGTAATGAAGTGGGGTCTCAATTATAGTTTTAGTATATCGTTCTATCGTTCCCAATTTTAGGTATAGAGACACGCACAAACGAAGAAGTTTTAAACCGTTAATTTAGTCATTGCACTTGAGTGTGTGTGTGTGTGTGTGTGTGTGTGTGTGTGTGTGTGTGTGTGTGTGTGTGTGTGTGTGTGTGTGCGTGCGTGCGTGTGAGTGTGCGTGTTTGCGTGTGTGTGTGTGAGAGAGAGAGAGAGAGAATGTGTTGTTTAACTCTGCACTCAGCTACATTCCAGTTCTTTTATGGCGGCATCCTCTATGTGCACCTGACAATCAAGTGATTGATATTGTGAGCTACGATCCATCCACACCGCCGGGTGTAACCTGTCACGTTATCAGCCAAATCACCTGATCCATTGATCGCTTTCCGACCAGCTGAGGATGTAGATAATGTAGACAATTGAGATAATAAAACTTATTATTATTTCACGTCGGAACGAAAATTCAGGGCGGGTGGGAAATGGGAAACTAAGAATCAAATACGGACAGCCTTACAAAGATTTCATTTATTCGTATTTTTATTCACGGCTAGTGTGGGCCCATGATACAATTGATGGTCCACAGAAGACAGCATGGCCAAACAGCGATTCATTGCGTATTACACAAACTTAGCTATATTCCTAGGTAACGATTTGTATCGATAGTAGTATAGGTAATGATGGTTCTGCCGCAACCCCACTGGAGCTGGATTTATATACCTATACCGCTACTACAGAGGGAATTTTTTATGTGTAAATGACTATGCGATTCAACGATAGTCCTGAGTCGTATTAAAATAAACATCAATATTAATTAATAATGAATAAAATTTACTAAAGCCCACGAGGATATTGGAAAGGCTTAGGAGCAATACAAAAAATAGCCACCGCGGCTAAGGTATCTAAAGATGTGGCCATGGATTGGTTAAAGAAACCAAGCGATGTTGCAAATATACTTACCGGTGTCCCGGTATAAACTCTCCCCCGTACAAATTCTCCCCCCGGAGAGTTTATACCGGTACAGATTCTCCCCCGGAGAATCTGTTCTGAAATAAAATCTCCCCCGGGCGGATATGTTTCGCGCCCCCCTCAGTATAAAGTCTCCCCCCTGATTATTCGGTTTGTTGCAATGTCTTTCAGTACTATATTCTTTAAATAGTTATCTTTAATGTAAGGAGGGTTACTTCAAAAAATAGATTATGAAATATGGTCATAATGAATAGATATTTCAGCATATTTTATTTGGTAACTGTACCTTCCATCCTAAAATAATTATAAGACATAATCATACTAAAAAAAATTGAATGAAATGACTTAATGTAACAAATACATGTACGGTTACTGTTGTAACAGAATTCAGAAATCTTATTAATCCTCGCAAACATTCGGTTTTACCACTAACTACGTAAAAACTGTCAACATATCCACGCGCGCCTCCAGCTCAGGCTGTCCGTTATACTCTGATTTAAGATCTAAAATATATTCCTTAATACAGGCTACGATTTGAAAATGGTATGAGTGTAATATCAGTGGCTAGAATATCATGGTGCAAGCAGGCTTCTGTTAAACATACAACATCATAACTATCTAATTCAGTCTACTTTGTCTTTAAGACTGCGTACGTTTAGATATATAATCTTTAAATCTGGACTATGCAAAGGCCCTGGATTCGGATGGATATCACCGCAGCCGAAGAGAAAAAGTAAAACTAGGAATGATAATCGGAAATTAGATAAGCAAAGTAACCCAAAATATAGAGAAATGTGTATCATCTTCCCGAAATGATAAGCGTGTAGAATAAAAAAATTTAAAAACCACCGCAGCCTGTATTGAATAACATCAACCGGCATCGTCAAAGCAAAGTGTACATGTAATTGTTACAATCGGGCTGGCGGTGAATCTTAATGAAGGACACCTTGTTAAAAAGACACACCGAAACTGATTTGCATAACTGATGACCACAACCATCAAAATAGTAAAAATGATACTGTATAACCTCATACTGAAGAGAAAACAAGAAAAAACACAGAGAAGTAAAATAGCACGTCATATAGAAATGAGATAAAGTAATCTGAGAAGGGATTCATACGTTATATACAACTTAAAAAAATAATCTTATGAAAAACGAATGGAAAAGTGCCCCCCCCCCCCCCCCCCCCCAAGAAAAGGAAGAAAAATACCCCGCAAAATCAATAAAAATCAAAATTAACAAATAAAAGGAAACAACCACACACACACACACACACAAGTAACTAAATGTATATTTAGATAAATATATCACCCAGAACAAATAAAGGAGAGAAAAAAATAAATAAAAAAACATTTTTTTATTAAACAAATAAACATTCAAACCTTGAAGAATATGAAAAGCCAATGTGTAATACTAAAGCACGAAGACACGATAAACTGTACCAACATTATAATGTTCCCCGATGTGCATGCTTTACCTGGGCTACATACGGGTGATCTAAGTTAGAATTATATGAATGATATAAATTCTTTATACACGGTAATATCGAATATTCTTGGATTATCTTTTTTTTCAAATGTGCTCCATTCAAGAAAAGTTATATAGAATTATATATTAACTCTCCCCCATGTATTTTGCTCTTTTATGTAAAAGCTTTTTCACCTTACACATTTTAATTACAGATTCCTTTGTTTCGATCTTAATGCAAACAAACCAGGCTTTTGAAATGCTATACAAAAAGTATGCTCAAAAGTTCGGCGACTTTGTTTCCATAGCGCGCGGTTTGGCGCGGTTTCACCAACTGCAAACCGCTAGGGGCTAGCGGTTGGTAAAACCGCGACAAATCGAAACAGTTCATTTATGATGACGATGTAGTATTTCCATTGGCGCGGTTAGGACCGTTCGGCTAAAAAAAAAATCGAACAGTGCTCGATTATCTTGAACCGCGTGTTTAGCCCAGCGGTTCTACCCGAGCCAAGGGTAATTTTACAGAATAAGGCCTAATATCTTGGAAAAAAACCTTGCATAGCGGTTTGACTTAAGGTGCGCCGTTTGAATATATACAGAGTTTTGTATTACATTTCAACCGCCTCCCAAAACGGGCCCCAAACCGCGTGGCGAACTGACTGAATGAAAGTGTTTTTCATTCAAAAGAAACACGCCAGAAAGATATATTCTTAATTGAATAATGAATTTTAATATAGCTATTGTTGCTTGCATTATTTAAAAGTAAGCTTATAAACGTAATATTAATTTATGAATGTAGTACAAACCAACAAAATCATTTTCAAACGAACTATTCCAACGTGTCCGTAGATGACTAGCCGTCAGTTCATGTGGGTGTCACTGCTGGTGTCATCCTGAGAAAATGGGGCTGGCGTGTCACTCCGAGGTGTTTTCATGTAGGGAGGGCGGTTGTGGGCAACGGGCATGTCAAGTTGCTGCCCATCACAATAATACGTGTACAAATACCTAAAGGGTTAGAACAATTGCTATCATTTGCTTGTATCGTTCGTCAACACATTGCCATACAGTTCTTCAGTGTTACCAAATCTTCTCGTGATGGATGCCAGCGAAGTATCTCGCCTTGTAGACTACATCGCCTCTACTAAGTACCCAGAAGACTTCACCAAAGATCAAAGGAGACGTCTACGTGAGAAGGCCGCCTCTTTCACTGTTGCTGACAGAGTTCTCTACCATCTAGGCAATGGGGAGAAGAAGCAGAAGGTCGTCGTTGGTGAAGAAGAGAAGATGAAGATCATAGAGACTCTCCACAGCAGCATTGTCGGTGGTTGTCACTTCGGGCAGAATGCAACCATTACCAAGGTCACCGAGCGGTACTGGTGGCGCAGTATGAGTAATGACGTCCGTGAGTTCTGTAAGCGTTGCCCTGCTTGCCAGAAAGCGAACCCCAACAACAGACCCCAAGTGGCAAGCTTACACCCTGTCCCTGTTAAGGAACTTTTTCATCGATGGGGTATTGACCTTATTGGACCACTTAAAGAAACTGTAGATGGGTTCAGGTATATCATCGTTGCCACCGAGTACCTTACCAGATGGGTGGAGGTTGCTGCACTTCCAGACAAGAAGTCCATCAGCATTCACCAGTTTCTGATGCAGCTAGTGTACAGATACGGGGCCAGTCAAGTACTCCTGCACGACCAGGGAAGGGAATTTTGCAATTTTCTTGTGAAGGAACTCTGTGACATTTTAGCTACTGACCAAGCCACGACGTCCCCGTATCACCCCCAGTCCAATGGTCTCACCGAAAGATTTAACCAGACCATGATCACCCAGCTGATGAAGATGGTTAACAAGGACGCAGACGACTGGGACAAGTTCCTTCAAACCGTTGCGTTTGCCTACCGGACCAACATCCAGGCGTCTACTAAGACGTCTCCGTTTGAGCTCCTGTATGGCCAGAAAGCAAGACTTCCCATCGACCTTGAAGAAGTGAAGGATGACAAAGCTGTCTGGGATGTTGACGTCGAAGCCGTCGCTGACCGCATGACGAAACTTGCTGACGTTATGCCCTCAAGCCGTGCAACAGCTAGAGACAACATCGAGAAGGCACAGTCAAAACAGAAGAGGCGATACGATCTTAAACACAGCTCGCCCGTTTTCCAGGTAGGATTTTTAAGCTCTATTTCAAAACAATCATCTGTTAGTAGCAGTAGCAATTTGGGAGAAAGCATAGCGTGTGTAAAACTAATGGTTACAAACTGTTAAATTAACAAAATAAGTATGGGACTGCGTTATTTTAGAATAATCACTTTCTTAAGAAATATATTCTTTTTGAATGCAGATATATTCTTATGATATTAGGTTATTAGAAATCAGTGGTGCTGAAAGTTTCTTTGTGTTACAGGTCGGGCAAAGAGTCACCATCATCAACAGGAGACGAGAGACAAGGATGGGAGACAAGCTCGCTCCCCGGTACTTCGGCCCGTACGTCATTCACGAGTCCCTTGGCAAGGGGGTGTATCTACTTAGAAGCGGCGAGAAAGTCCTCAAGTCACGCTACAACTCCACTCACCTTAAGATATGGCATGATCCGCTCGTCACAGATGCCCCTGCCGAAGGCGACACAGTCCCCGTTACAACTGATGACGCTGCTACAGACGTTACAGCTAAGGAGGACTCTGCAGATACGTTCTGGGTGAAGGACTTAAACTTACGATTGTCAGACAGAGATGACATTGAGTCCGGGCAGTGGGTAAATGACCGAGTCATTGACGCTGCATCTAAACTTGTGACATCCAGCACCGGGCTAGTGAACCAGTCGTCTCTTCTCTCACAGACAGAATTTAAGCCCATCCATCGCGACGCCGTGCAGATCCTCCATGACAGTGACCACTGGGTGACGGTATCAAGCAACGACCGTGGCGTGATGTATGCTGACAGCACGAAGAGAGCTGTTAGCGACCACATCAATAAACAGTTGAAGCAGATCTTCCAAAATAAACGTGACAGTAGTGGTAACCATATAGTTGAACTGCTTCCTTGCCAGTTGCAGAACAAATGGTTCAGACTGTGGCATCTTTGCCATTGCTAATGCAGTTGAACTTTCCCTAGGTAACAGTTTGCACTCCTGCAGATACGACATTGCAAAGATGAGACCCCACCTAGTGCAGTGCCTGATCGCACACGACGTCCGTCCTTTTCCAAAGACTGTGACGCGTGGACGCCCGCCGAAGTCAAAGATCATCACGTTATAGTTGTGTAACCGAAAGTTGTACTGTAAATACAAACCTAACACTGACATATTTAAACTAGAAATTATGTCCAATGAACATGATGTATTGAAGCAATTGACCTTGAATTTGTTTTCCAAAATATGCTATCATGCTTATGAAAGTGCTATCCATAAATACAGAGTTTGTTGTTTCTAATACAGTTTTTGTTGTCTGTATACATTTTTTTAATATACCAGTTGGAGTCTACATGTGAACACAATCGATGGTTGAAATGTAAGTCTAAGAACAAAACATGAACTAATTCTCAAGAACTCCTTCATCTTTGACTGACTGATGTATTTTCAATCTTTATTCAGCACTGAAGAGGCACCATGTCTATAGTACGAAGCATTAAGTTTATGAAAAATCAGCATTGATTTTGACTCCATAAACTGTCATAAAGTATTCATAAAGTATCAGGGGTCATTTCAACTTGCAATATGATTGACATAGTCCTTTATAGAGCGAGGACTGGGCTGTTTTCCCACCCGATTGACTGATATTACATGGTTTAGAACGGTACAATGAATGGTTAAGCATGCATATTACACTAATACGCGATATTTCATAAGAAAATATCATATCTCCGTTAAAACATAAAACCAATATTTATGAGTCTACATATTGATATAAGACTTTATCACTGTATCCAATTCCAAAATTTTAGATATAAACTTAGGACAGTTCAGTTTAAAATTCTTCAACCTTTAATTCATCACAGGATGTGTAGCTAGACGACGGGAATCTATAATCTTGACTACCGTGTGTAGGGGTGTGATATCCTGGGCAGGAAATGACAGTGTTTTGACTACTCGTCTTTCATTAATTAACGTGTTGGGCATCCCTAATGAACCTTTACTAATTCATGTTAAACCAACACAGGATGTTTTCTGGAAGTGGACAATCGCGAATGGCATAGGGCTGACACGACACGTGTTAATAACTTCTAAAGTTACTAAACAATCTATAGGTGTGAGTCCATTTCATGTTACATCTGTGAGGTTTAAGTTGATCTTGACAGCCCGGGCCAAGTCGGACCGAACACTTGTGAGACAGTTGAGAGTATGGGGAGAAAAGGTCTACTTTAAATAACGTGTCTGCTTTAAATACGATGAACAGTGACATTATAAAGTGGTATTTACTTAGCAATAGTACGTTCCTATAACTATAAACGCCACGCCGACAGATGGAAATTTGTATCAGGATAGCTGGAAGTATTTGATACGTTTCAAATCTTATTTCGTTTAACGATTGATCTTTTACATGTTACCTAGATCAGCGACGCTTACATCTCATTTTTGGTTGGTGCTTGTTCATAAATCTCATGTGTCTATGTTGCATCAATGATATGTAGGTGATCACCGATAATGAAGAAATTAGCCAATAACACTTTGGTCCGTCTTGGCCCGGCTGGCCCGACTTTTAGGCAATACCCTCAACTATTAACTTACTTACTTACTTACTTTTGAGATTCAACGTGCGCATTCCGACTGATGCGTATTTCGCACACGGGCCCGGCCACGCCATTTAATGTGTTTTCGTCCTATGGAAACTCAAACAGCTAAACCTAATCTAACCGATGATGAAGATTTCTCCACTACTGAGGAAACAATAGACACTACTACAACTAAAACAAACCAAAATTCACACTCAGCCCTCAAAAGGAAGAAATAACTAAACCGCAAAACTCCCCAACCAGCTAACACCCAAAACCTAAATAACCTCCTAAATACTCCTAGTATACATGCATAGTCAAAACTCACCAAAAGCTAGCACGAAATCCTTCCACAAAGTAGCTTTCAATATAAAATTAACCGATCTTCCCTTCTTCCTCTTTAACCTCCACCTAAAAGAAGTCACCGAATAAAATAAAAACTAAAAATTAAATCACCAATCACCCGAACCCAATAATGGAAGGACTAAATATTTTTCAGTGGTACGCCTCCCGCGGCCATGAACTAAAAACTAAATTTAAACTAAATAAAGGCCCTCACATTGCTTGTATCCAGGAAACCAAATTCTAAAAAAAATCCAAATCCACACTACCTAACTACAACTAAGTTAGAACTGACAGAGCTAAACCAAAAACAAGAAGAGCCACAGGAGGACTAATCATATTTATCAGGGAAGATATAAATTACGAAGAAATAAAAATAGACACGCCAAACCTAGAAGCCAACTGCATTAAAATCACATTAAATAACCGAAAAATAAACATCATAAATATATACCACTTGGCGGAACAAAAAGTCCAACCTGAGGATCTAAACAAACTACTTCAAATAAGCGATAAATCTACTATATTCCTAGGAAACTTAACGCTCACCATCCTACATGGAGCATAGATGATAAAATAGATAATCATGGCAAATTAATCTCCGAATGGATAGAAACAAACGACCTAGTACTCCTAAATAACAACCAACCCACGAGTTACGATAAGATAAACCAAAAAATGTCGGCTATCGACCTAACCATATGCACTGCAGATCTATCTCAAAGTACTCAATGGGAAGTGCACGACGTCCCGCTAGGTAGTGACCACTTCCCGATAAACATAACCATAGTAAATACAAACGTACCAATCCAAACAGAAAACCAAGAACCAAAATTCTATTACAATAAAGCTAACTGGGACCAATTCCAAGATATCTGCAACGAAGCTAACTTAAACGAAATAGAAAATAATGACCCAGAAATCTATTGTAAAAACCTAACAGACTAATATATAATAAAGGCAGCCAAAACCTCCATCCCCTTCAAACCATCAGGCAAACCCACGGTACCATGGTGGAATGAGGAAATAGAACAGACTAGACGAAAACGTAAATCAGCCTTCAATAAAGCAAAACGCAACTACAAACATCTAAACATAGCCCACGAACTAAACCACCAGGTTCAAAAACTAGTCCAACTAGCCAAAAGTAGAGACTGGAAAAAATTCTGCGAAGGTATAAATAACCATACAGATGCCAGAACGGTCTGGCGCAAAATCCACGCCATTAGAGGCTTAAAACGACATAAAAAAAACTAACATTAACAACTCAACCAACCCCGCCCAAAAAGCAAATAATCTCGCCAACCACTTTTCGGCCGTTAGCAGTAACACCAACTTTAGCCAAAAATTCCAAGATAAACTTAAAACAAAAAACAAACCCACAAAAGAACCAAACAATAACAATCTAGAAATAAACCAACCCTACAAAATGGAGGAGCTCCTCTCCGTAATCCAAAACAGGAAAAAGGGCATAGCCCCAGGATTAGACCTAACTTCTTAACAAATAATTTAAAAAAACACCCTAAAACTATATCCTACTCCCTGGAAACAGGCCCTAGTCATACCAATCCCTAAACCTAATAAACCAGCTAATCAAGCTAACTCATATCGACCAATATCTCAACTTCAAACTTATGCAAAGTAATGGAATCAATGGCTAAAAATAGATTACAACATTACCTAACCCAAAATAACATCAACTATTGAACTGCATGGCAAGTATTTATAAAACGACCGGGGGTGGAAATATTCTGGGGGGAGATTTTATTTCGTAGGGTGGGGGAGAGTTTATTTCGAGAGGGGCGGAACTGTACCGGTATAAATTCGCCGGGTGGAGACTTTATTCAGGGGGGCGAATATATTTCGTGACACCGGCACCGCGTTATATACCGAGGAAGAAGTTTGATATTTTTACAACGAATGAAGTTCATCAGGCTGACCTCTTGTTTCCTCCCCACGATAAGGTAAGATGCAAAACGTATAAATATGCTTTAACAGTAGTGGATGTGGCTAGTCGATACAAAGAGGCAGGGCCAGCCATTAACCTCGAAAGATTCAACAGAAGTAGCAAATGCACTGAGTCGCATATATAAACGCGGACCACTAAAATGGCATAAGCTATTTCAAGTAGATCCCGTTCGCGAGTTTATGGGATCCATAACAAAACTGTTAACAAAGCACAATGTCGAAATCAGGCGTGGTGAAAGAGATGCCCACCGCAGTCAAGCTATCGTCGAAAGATTTAACCGGACATTAGCAGAACGTTTGTTTGGCTATCAGTATGGGATCGAAATGAAATCCGAGCGATTGAGATCAACCGAATGGGTGACACGATTATCAGCCGTTGCATCAGCGCTAAATAATGAAGTAACGAGATTAATAGGGAAGAAGCCATCCGATGCGTTTAAAATGAAATCCGTGACTTCCGAATCTTCAGCACCAAGGAGAGGCAAAGAACGAAAACTTCCGGATAGAGTAAGGGTAAGATATTTATACCAGCCCGGTGAACTCGAAGGAGGCCTACGTCGTGCAACCGATCCCATATGGTCCCTGAAGACGTATAACATTAGTCGATTGGTTACGAAAGAAGGAGAGCCTATTCTTTATTATGTTCAAGATGGACCGGGTAGGGCATTTGTACGAGAAGAGTTGTTCACAGTTCCGGACGGTACGGTATTACCACCATAACCATAAGCATAGGTAGTTACACCATCCTTATCAATCCATCTCTTTGTATCTAAGGGGGATAATGATGTCTTGTTCATTCTTAATCCATATATCCTATGATTGTAACTTCTTAAAGAGTTCATCTCATGTTTGAACGTTCTACCGTTGAATAATGCTTCTTTATACTGTTCGTGTTTGATATGCTTTTTTACAACATACTTCTTAATGCCCTTAGCTTTTCTAATCCCTCCATTATCCGTCTTCTTTATAGAATACATCTTAGGTCTTAATCCTACATACTCCGCTATAGGGGTCCCAGCACATTCATCCTTCATCTTACCTAACACCTTTTATATTACTCTTCTGCATATGCAACGCGGCTAAGTCGTTATCGAATATCTTGCTTCTGTTAAAAGCCGGACTGGCTATAAGTTTCCTGAGTCTTCCTTCCTCATTAGATCTGACTAATTTAACATCAACACGCTTCCTTAGATTCTCCATAGTTTTACCAAATACCGAGTTATTCATGAGCTTATACAGATTCTTTTTTGGAAATCGCTGGTAGCTATCTTTCTTAAATCTGTGTTCAACCTTATATAGGGCTCCATCCAAGGGCTTTGATCGAACTTTAGAACTCTGTGTATTTTCTTAAGTTTCATACCTAAGGATAGATATAACTGGAGATTTCTGTAGTGAACTATATATTTTGTCTTATCCATCAAATTTGGTACGAGTTTTTCTACGTTAGCTAACCTACTATTACCCATCAAGGAGTGTTGATTTTCCGACATCCAATCTTTATTAACCATTAATCTTTCGGGAGCTAGCGTATAACTGTTACTTGGATAAGCCAAGTCAACTTCTAGTATGTACCCTTTATTCTCATCATTATTATTCACATTGACATCATCGACCCACTCAAAACCACCCGTTGGTAAAGGTTGACTCATAGCCCATCCGTACAAATTGTTAGCGTCGAGATATAATATATGCGTGTCGGGTTTACTCAGATCGTATCCTTCCACTTATTTATTATTAGCCTTAGAATACCTTTTCGCTGCCGTCGATATACCACCTCTTAATCCTTTCTCAATAAACAAGTGCATATCGTAATCTGTGAGTAGTTTTAGTTCTACGCCGGTCTTCTTCAACAATGCATCCCACGATAGTCCGGGACTGGAATAGTACCATGCCGGGTCCAAGCCGTATTGTTTTAAACATGTCTTTCTAAATATCTCGAATATATCGGCGAGTAACAGTACATCGGTTTTTAAGTACAGATCGTGATAATCGCCTAAATTCTTACAACCGAAATGATCCCAGACCGTCAGGTTGGTTCATTATCGGCATCTGTTATTTTAGATTCTGTTAAGTTACTATAGAATGATTTGAGGGGTGGTAATTCAGTTTCTTCGAATCTAGACCAATCATCCATATATTCGTAAGGATATACACCTTTTCTCAGCAACAAATGACGAGTTATCTTATCGGTATATTTATTTGTTATCGCAAAGTCATCGGGATTGTTCGCATTAGCTAAATTGTCCAGGGAAGATAAAAGAAACTGTACGGAGTCTATGAATCTGAGCTCATTACTTTGCTTTATTCTAGATTTCCCATCCTTGTCCCTATAATGTATAGGTTTAGTCAACGAGAATGATGTGTATTTTTCCATATTATTAGGAATGCACGTTAAACCGCCGTCGGTCTTTGAGAAAGCTGCATAATGAGATGTGAATCATATCCCCTAAGGTTAAGAAACACAACGGGGATGGGTATTGTTTGAGAATTCATTTTTAGTTTCAAGTTACACTCTTATGGAATCCCCATTCAGGGGTTTATTACAAACATGACAACTAGTTGACTTCTTATGGGCCCTCCAATCATCCCTCGTCATACACATGGGTTTCTTACACGATAATTTTTCCCTGATTAATCTCTCTTCATTTTGTAGATATTCTAGGAATTTTCCCGCTGCATCGGGACCTCTGTAAATCACGGGAGTGTTTGTTTTCCCATCATACTTTACAACTATATATCCAAACCCACAAGGAATATGTTCTTGAGTTTTGTACGTAAAACTACTATCTTGATTATTATCTTGGTTGGTATTTTCTATGGGTTTGATAAGCGCTTCGAAGTCGGCGTAAATTACGTATGGTACTGGCATTTGATTACAGTAATGTTCAAATTTTAATATATTTTTTCCCTCTTTAGGCATATCGATCCTGATAACGGTCTGTCCAACACATCTTTAGTCTTCTTTATGCGCTTCTAATAGATCTTGTCTGCTGTACCCATGTAGGCATCTTTCACAGAAATATTTCTTTCTAGCATGTTTTGTTTGATCGTATAATAGCTTGTTTAAACTCTTTATCCACGTATAATGATATTTTCCATCTTTTTCGATCAGAAATGATTTGATTCTGGGAATATGTTCTGGAGCGGAGCTTATCCTGTGTTCCTTTAGAATGTCCGAAAACATTTATAGCTTTTCCACCTTATCAATTTGTGACATTGGTGTAGGTTCGTCTATACCCTCGTAGTTGAGTCCATCGTTTTGGGAATAGCTAGAAGGTCTATTTGCAATTTTAGAATCTACGGGGAACAATGCAGATCTTATCATCATTCTTAAACAGTCATGGGATTTATTTTTACGTTAATTATGGCTTTTTTCTTCTTATAATACGGGGGTAAATCTATATAAGATCCACCTTTGAAGGGCATATAATTTGCTATATCTAAATATAAACTATCAATTTTATCCACACCCCAACCCAAACCTCTATTAGTCCAGCGTTCTAAAGATTCCTGTATCATCTGAATTGATGTATCTAATGATGCGTTTATAGTATCGGATTCGGTTATAACTTCTTGATTGCTATGGAAATATGCTTTGGTATATTCGGTGCTATCGTCTGCGTAACTTTTACTCAATAACATTTTAATCGTCAGCTGGTATTTTATACTATGTAAATCATCTAATTCCTCGTTAATTTTACTCGATATGATGTGCTTAATATCGTTAACATCCATTTTGGAATTAATATCCATCTTCCAACCTCTTAGATATTTACCAATGCCGTCGGATGTGGGTACAAATATTAATTCTTGTTGTTTATTCTCAACATCATTATCATCATCATTATTATCAATATCTAGCAAAGCGATCAATTCAGCTCTTATCATTTGAGAATAACCTCTCAGCCCACTGTTTCTCGCTTGAGCTTTGAGTTCTCTAACAGTCTGGGGTTTGTTGTATTCCAAACGTAGTAAGGTAATCAATTCAGCTTTTCTCATTTGAGAATATTCACGTAGACCACGTTGCTTTGCCATAGCCTTCAACTCTCTGACAAAAACCATTGTGGTTGAATGGTATATGCAAAATAAGACAAATGTCTAATTGGTTGTTTTTCATATATCTAAATACGTATTCTCCCCCAACCTATTCCTCTCATTGATGTAATCGCTCTTCCTAGCATAAATAATCTGATTCCTGACCCTATCAGCACCGTGTTCCTTACATAAACAATAACGACCTTTGACCCCTATCCCGCATACAAAACACGTATAGTTTATGTTTCCGCGCCTGATGTAATAATTGTGAATACCGCAGTAAATTTCAACACAGCGTTGGTTACATAGAGTTTTTTTTCCAATGAGTGTAAATGTGCAATGATTCATGGTTTATACATCTATCATATCATTTGTCTAAATGCAAATCACATCTACTCTAGTGATTAGCCAACGCTATTTATAGATTAGCTGTCACTCTGACTCACCTAACTAGGTCATGGTTTATGCGTAGCCACAGCTGTCACTCTGTTTATGCGTAGTTATGGTATAGCTGAAAATCAATACAGCAGTCAATCCCAACATGATAAATTTTACCTCGCGGTTATTTTGAGCCTCTTACGGTGTATAAAACTGACTCATTGTTGGTCTCGGTATTGGGTCAAGTTTTTTCCCATAAACGAGGAAGTATTCGTGCATGGCAGATTCGACATCCTTAAACATTTGAATTGAATGTCCTTCCTTACGCATTTCTTCATGAATATAATCTAATCTCTTCATTCTCTGCCGCGTATATTGTGACTGGGCTGTTTGGAGTTGTTCTAAAGCATTGTTATGTCGTTTACGTTCCTCTTCAACTTCTTTAGCGTTTAATTCCTTCAAAGTAGAAAATAAATAATTACTCCCCGAAAAAGCTAGAGCATTAACAATAGCTCCACCGACCATCATCGCAATTGTTGCCATATGTTTAATAATATAAAATATTCAAATGTTTAATTACTTCATGATGTCTTCCGGGATAAGTCGTTGTTTGATGAGCATATCCTTTGTCGCCATTGCTAATCCAATATCCAGAACCATCATACCAATATCATAACTATTAAAATCTAGCTTGGGAGGTGTGGCTTTAGTAATCATTTTAGCTATACGGGCATAGCCAATGGTCAAGCAGGTGACCACCGCTGAATGATACGTTGCGTTTACCAACATTTTACCGTCTGTAACTGGAGTAGTCATGCTTCTTATAGGATTATATGGGGGCTAATCTCTAATTGAACTTGTTGTTGCATTGGGGGTGACGTTTTCTCTTCTCCGGTCTTATAAAAGAACCATACAGCCGCTATACCAGCAACTCCTACTAGTGCCCATGTTTTAATCTGATTAATATTTGAATAATTTATGAATTTCGCTTTGCGCGCCAGTCCTCCCTTCCTCCCAGCTGCTATTTTCAAAGGATTCTTAGTAACTCTGGCTTTTAGTATTTTCTCATTCACATGTTGTGTTTTCTCATTCACTGGTGGTGGTTCCTCATTCACTCATTGTTCCGCAATCTGTTGTGGTTGTGCAGTTATTTCCTCGTTCACAATCTGTGGTGTCTGTTGAGTCTCCATTATTTATTTAAACTTTGTTCTTTATATTATTAAGTGGGCACGTATGTTTAAATTGACAATACTAGCCATTATTAAAGCTGCGGTGAGTGGAGCTAAGAACATTCCATATATATTATAAAACTCACAGCTCAATGAGCTTATGGCGTGTTCGATGAATAGGTCTTTCTCGAGAGATTCGCATAAATACATGCGATGTTCTGCCGGGATAGGGAGAAACGTACTAGCTAAGACTGTGTATAGTTGTAATATAGCCGACCCTATCGTTTTAGTCATGGTAGCTCCCAGTCTAGACTCGTAACGTGCGTACAGTTTTTTAATCTCTTCGTCGGTCATGTTATCAATTTTTTCGATGGTATAATTTTCACCCAAATATTGGGAACATTTTCCGCCGGCTACCAAAGCGGCGAGTCTTTCTCTATGTTTATCTAAAGATTTATCTATATTTTTATCTGCATCAGATTATTTGAGCATTTGTTCGATGAGTTCGTCGCATTCCATAATGTAATACCTAAGGAGATATTTAAGTCTAACATAATATAATATGGCATATCCAATACAACCCGTAATAATGAACTGTTGCAAAAGAATGAGGATTTCGAACCACATTATGTCATATTAACCGCTAATGTTCAATTTATCGTAATTTTGCTATATTTACCACATTTTGCTATAATTTTGCTATAATTTTGCTACATTTTGCTACATTTTGCTACATTTGCTAAGCAATTGCATAAGCAGCTGGTTGATCGGTTTTTAATACGAGTTGACAGTGCTTCGTTGCCGATAACAGTTTTCTGACTTTATCTCGTTCGAGCTTGGTATAAATGACATCATTTTCGCGTAAACATTCCTCGAATGAATCTCGATCTTTGCAATGAAACAGTGCTACCCATTTGGTCTGCTCTCTGAGATCTTTCAGGACAGAGTTGTATTTTTGAGTAAGTACCCAAACGCTATGTTGAGTATGCTGTCCGGAGAATGCTAAATACGAAAGCATATCTTTCTTTTTTGTGAGTTCTTTACTCTCGCTGCAGTCGTCTATTACGAAAAGGGTTGATTCTCCTTTGTATTTTTCATGACATACTCGTAAACAGTCTTGTAAACGATCGCCCGGATCGACTCTGTGTACCCCGTCGTCATTCATTACCCAATCTCTCGATAGGTATGCTTTATTAACACTTATAGTCGGGCACAGAATAATAATATGATCGAAAACGTCCCTATAATGACTTTGTAAAATATCTAGAATAAAAGCTTTTTTTCCACAACCCGTTTGCCTGCATATGATAGCGCAGTGCGGATCTTTAGGTAAAAGATTATTAATAGATTGCATGCACGAATCTCCCATTCTGTATTTTAAGTTGCGCATCCATAATCACGTACAAATATATGTTTAATTTACCAGCTGATTCCTGAAGCTTCGTTATCTGTATGGTGACACCCTCACTAGCATTTTCTATTCTCCTCCCACTGCCGTGTAGTTGGTCATCGTCCGTTGTTCTCATGTCGAGCCATAGCGCGTACTTCGTGGTGAGGTATTCACCCATCGATACACTCCCGAGAGACAGATCTTTCACTACCGCGATAACTTCCGGGGAACGTTTTATAGAAGGAAGTTTTTTAATCTCATCCCACTGGTGATACGCTAGCATTCCTTGGCTATATAGTTGATTAGGAACGCCCTCGATAGTCAATTCTACTTTTGTAATCTTGGGATTGTAGAACTTCTCGGTATTTCTTTTAAACGCATCGGAGGGGTCCTCAAACAACATTAAAATACCCTTCAACGACCTCGTGGGAACGTTTAGATTGATATTCCACATCGTATCTTTTTTGTCCTTCGTGATCTTTTGGTGTCGCAGCACGCGATCGTACAAAATTGCTAAACTTCCCGAATACTGGTTACGAATTTGTCTGGCTAATTCAGGATCCGTTATCATATATTACTCCAGCTGACAAGATATTGTCAGTGGAATAGCTAGCATCTTGACCAGCTCTGATTACTCAACCGTAGTCATTAAAAGTGAGCTCGTATTCTAACCTATCGCCTAGGGATGCTTGATAAAAGGGCATGAGGGAATCTAGTAATTCAAAGTCTAGGGGAACATAGAATCGGTTACCTAATGCGTCGGCAACGGCCTTATCTTTTACGACGGTATCATCACCATTATCAGCGCCCACGCGCAGTCTGAATGTGTTCTTATTACAAATACCTTGGTACTGTAAGTTTCCCCGCTCTTTATCCGTTCTCCAGAGATCCATGTAACAATAGTATACATCGCAATCGTCGATACTCAAAACCTCATTACCGCTAATTTAATGGCGATTTTCTTAACGAAAGCATGATCTATGTTCTGAACGGGCTCCCTGTTAACGTCTGTAGAAGTCAAAATAATCGTAAATGCTAGTCGGACAGTTCCCGGAACTAACACATCGTGTGCGCAGAGATTAGGAAAGCGAACCAGAAGCGTTTGATTCTGATCGATGGTACTAGGGTTATTAGTTATAGTTACAGACTGACGAATTGCTTTGACCCCTAATGGTTCTCGAAGTCTACGTTGTGGGTTTAACTTGCGTCCGTATTGCGAAGACATTGTTATATTGAAAACATGTACCCTATGTTTAATATAAAAATGGATGATTTTGATCTAGATACCTTTGATGAATTTGATAACCAGAATCCAATCGAAGATACTAATGAAACCAGCTTTATGAATCTTAACGATGAACTTTTGAACCCAACCGTAAATGATGAACTTTTGAAACCAGCCGTTGATGATTATCACGATACCTTTAAAGATGATAGTCCTATTGGTCGTGACTATTCAAAGTTTGAGATAGATAGTAAAGGAATATTGCGACTGCATGGCGAACCGGATATTGATCTTATGCATTATCGTACTTGTAAGCCCCTAGCCTTGTCTACGATAGCCCGTAAACACGGTATCAGCACTGCTCATGATAAATTAGGTTTTAGACTACTTGCGGCTTTCCGCGAAAACTACTAAGGTTCTTAGGACTGTGCGTAATAAACTCGTTAACAACACAGATAATTTGGAAGCTTCCTCGATGGTGGCCTCGGACGGACTCGGAGAAATCTTAGATACCTATTACAATAATTCCATGTTACAGGTACCATCCTCGGAGTTTAGTATTAGGGAATTACGAATTACGAGGTCTTGACAAGGCAATGCGAACAATGCAGGGAGAACTCATGAATAATACAGCCAAGATATCCCAAATCGACAAGCATATAGATTACGAGAAAACAAAACTTGAACAGGCATGCGATGAGTTCAGTAGACGCCGCTTAGCGGAAAGATTGCATAACTTAGAAGACAAAAGATCAGCCCGCCTCGAAGCAGCTTCCAGTAATAGAAAGGCACTTTGTTCGCAAATCAGTCGAATTCGAGAAACTATCGATCAAGTCCTCAACGATGACACTACACTGACCAATAAAATTAAAACATTGTTCAGAGAACAGGGAATAACAATTGCCAGTATTTTTACCGCATTGGGATTTATTATATCGACTTTGACTCTCGCGTTAACGTGGTGGAGGATCACTGCCACTGTCGGATGGTATAAAAGAGTGGATAAAAAAGCATTTAAAAGCATTAGGTTCAGCACTGGGAAAGCTAGCTGAGAAAGCCACGGCCGCACTTCCCGGTATAATAGGGAGTGTTGTTTCCTGGCTGTTGAATTTATTAGCTAAGACCACCACTTGGCTTAGTCAAAACTTGTGGGGGCTGATCGTAGCAATTGCAGGGCTGTTGTACGTATCCGCTAAGAACTATTTAACCAAATCATGAGTAAACCAACCGCGACTCCGCCTAATACAAGTGCTGTTTTTTCATCGATATGTTGTTGATTTTTAGCCCCAATATGCGGTGACACTTGTGGTTGTGCGTTAGTAGATGGTTGAGTGATAGTTGGTATTTGTGGCTTGACTATTCCCTTTTCGCGTGTGATTGTTTGCGTTTATTAATTCGACGTTAATATCTGAATTAATACCTGTTTTTTGTTGATCGGTAGCAATAACAATTTTATTATTATAGCCTATCACTTGACCGATCTTAAGTTCCATATTGCTCGGAGACATGTATAGCCCTGGTGTTTAAACGTAGTCTACTTTGGATTGAGCGTACTGTAATACATCTTGAAAACTCTTTATAGACGATGGTATGTCAACTGGTGAATTAATGGTTTGCAACAAACTGTTTTTGCACACCGAGCGCCGTCCCAGAACCGATAATAGACCTTCGTGTTTGCGATTGTGCACCGAGAATTGCCCATACATAAGTTCTTATCGATTCATTAACTCTTACAAATCCTGGGTTAGTAAAATTATTTTCCGTTTTATCATTAAGAAATTCATTCCAAGCATTTGCGGTATCGTTCATTTGTATAAATTTTGTAACAATATAAATAGACCCACTCTTAAAACTCATAATATCCCCTCTCCAATCGTTACTCGAAAGTTCCCAGCCTTTATACCATTTATGTGTTTTTTCACATAAAGTTTGCTGGTACGCACCAACTTAAGAAAATCAACTTTATCTTTATTAAGTTCTTTATATACATAATCGCTTTCTTCTTTGACGGTTATTTTTTCCTCTGTGTAAGGAACACCTAGACCATGGTTTGCTCCTTTAACACGCCAATCTTTACTAGTAGAAACATTAAATTCATGACAAATACGTTCGAATGCCCACCTATCATAATTATTATTTGTGGAATTCCACGCTCGATCATGCGGTAACGGAGCACTAATTTCTTTAAGTATACGTCTAATCTGATAGTACACGTGAAATGTTATAACAGACTTATTTAGCATATATCCTGGGGAATAAAGAGATATGCCACATCCCGTTGTGGCACACCATATGGCAAAGTTTAACTGATTCTGCCAAAATTGCATCGGATTGTGAAACCAATCGTGCACCATTTTATCGCTAGTTGCCGTGACCCTGTAATTTATAGATATCGGGGAATTTAACGAAAAATTCAGCACCAGAGGCAGTTACTATAATCGATTGATTAGTAATGTAAGTTGATTTCATATTTAAGTTATGATATAGTATCATTGTATATTTAATATGTATGTTACACTCCCGGGAATAACAAATGGTCAGTCTATTGAACTGCTTCATACTATCGATAACTCGGATGGAAGTCGCCGTATGCGATGTAACGTATTACCCGCTGTGGACCAATATAAATGCTGCGAAAAGAAATAATAAGATGTTTATACCAGGTGAAAACAGTGGTATTAAAAAATTCATTATTATACCTGATGGGTATTACAGCGTATGCTCACTCAATGATGACATTTTTAAGCCTAATGGAATTAGTATCACACAAAATTAGTCGAATGGGATAGTGAAAATCAACACTGGAGAAACAGGTATAGTTATTGACGAGAACTTAGCAATTACACTTGGATTTGGACAGCCAGTAACATTACCACCCAACAAAACAGTGAATTTATATGCATTGCCCGATTTAGTTCCCTATAGAGAGTTGTGCATCCATCTTGATCAAATAAGCACGACGGATAATATTCAACTAGAAAGTCCTTCAACTCTGCTCAGATCTATTACAGATAAAAATGAAAAATATAATAGCGGTAGAACGGAATCTTTCTCAACATTACAATATAAAAAAATAAAGCGGGGTATTATTTCAGACCTTAAAATTTCTGTATTAGATGTAAAACACCAACCTGTACATATAGGATACTTAAGTGTAACATTCCATATTATAAATAATGGTTGATTCTATATTTAAGTTATGATATAGTATCATTGTATATTTAATATGTATGTTACACTCCCGGGAATAACAAATGGTCAGTCTATTCAACTGCTTCGTACTATCGATAACTCGAATGGTCAGCTCGAAGGCGCTATCTGTGACGTAACGTATTACCCGCTGTGGACCAATATAAATGCTGTGAAAAGAAATAATAAGATAGTGATAATAAATGAAAGAGGTAGTATTACTATACCTGATGGGTATTACAGCGTATGCTCACTCAATGATGAAATTTTTAAGCCTAATGGAATTAGTCTCACACAAAATGAGTCGAATGGGGCAGTGAATTTAAGCACTTACACTTGGATTTAGACAGCTAGTATTATTATCACCCAACAAAACAGTGAATGGAGAGACATTGTCCGATTTAGTTCCCTATAAAGAGTTGTGTATCCATCTTGATCAAATAAGCACGACAAATAATATTCAACTAGAAAGTCCTTCAACTCTGCTCAGATGTGTTCCAGTGAAAAATGAAAAATATAATAGCGGTAGAACGGTATATTTCTCATCATTACAATATAAAAAATTGAAGCGGGGTATTATTTCAGACCTTAAAATTTCTGTATTAGATGTAAAACACCAACCTGTACATATAGGATACTTAAGTGTAACACTCCATATTATAAATAATGGTTGATGCATCAGGCCCTGGAACGCTCAGACAATGTAATACAATTGCGCTTTCCGATCTTGGAGACACAGAAGGATTCGGTAAACCCGGTACCGATGGTAAGTTATACTTACACAATAATGTATACAAGCGGAAAGAAGTTACATTCATGGGTAATCTAGAAGATTTAAGTGATGTCAATGTTAGTAGACTCCTTAAAAACACTTCGTACAATATTACTCGCAACGGTGAGAATAAATGGACTATGGTCGAAGCAAACATCGAGTGGCTATTGAATATCGTGATTACCCAACCTTATGTTATGATGGGTAAGGGACATAATTTAACTAAGATAATAAATAGTGGTATCGTACTCGCGGCCTATATCCCGTCAAAACGAAAAAGTGTGTTAGTCTCTCCCCTGCCAGAAGACCTAGGTCATATGTAATATAGTCGTCCGGCAGTCCAAAATGTTAGATTAAATTTGGTTGCTGAATTCGATGATATTAAAGTTAACTTGAGTGCAATACCTAATATTTCTACTCTTATTAATGAAGTCTTGTTCGGAGATGCACCAGTAGATGCCTTCGAAATATTACCAGGTCTATCAATTAAGTGGCTCAAGAAACACGAGCGTCAACGTTGCAGTATTATTTATATCGGAGCATCGCCCGTTGCAACCCTCGAGGGGGTCCAAATTATTAAAAGTGGTAGTATTTCTCTTACTAAGATATTCTTGCAGTATAATATACATTTGATAAGGTTGATGTATACTCTCAAAACATTTAAGCAAGACAAATTAAAGACTATTATATATTCGTAATATACACTATGAGTTTATATCCAGCGCTCGATGAGGCAATTGAAAAGATGGAAACTGTTGATGGATTTCGATTACATCAAATAAGCGACATAAAACATCGAATAGAGAAGGATAGAGAGTTGAGACTTGGATTGTATAAAAAGTATCGCAGAGCCGTGAATGCTCTTGATGGAGTTGACACCGCGCTTGTAGCAGCTGGCATGGGACTCGGTGGAGCTGGTATCAGTTTACTATCAACTATAATCGCCGCGCCTATCGTGCTCGGCATTGAAATAGGGACTCGGGACTGGCAGGAATAGCGATAAAATTCATTTCTCGTAGGTTACAAAAGAAAGCGTTAAAACACGATAGTATTTGGATACTCGAGAAGCAAAGTTGAACAGCATTGAGGATCATATTTCGACAGCAATGGTCGATTGTACGATATCTGAGGATGAGTTTCGTTTAGTGCTGTCGGAACTCACCAAATACAGCGCAATGAAGCAGGAGATTCGATAAAAATCTCGTAAGACCAATGGTATTAGCGATGACGAGAAAAAAAAGTTCATTGAACTGGGGAGGCAACAAGCGCGTCAATTATTCCGTGCCAAAACCAAAGAACTGGTTGGAGATTAAAAATAGATTGCTTACTATCGTTTGATCACATTTAGACAAATGCTCACATAAATATATATATATAATAATGGAGATCCAAAAAGCTATTAAATGGAGAGAATTACCACAAGGTTTTTTATTGTATCAGTGATGTCAAACCAACCAAATACGGTTATCAATTGTTTCTTATCAATTTACAAGAAGAGTGCAGTTATATAGTCTGGTCTCCTAGTAAAATGAACGAAGAACTTAATATAAATGTTGAATATCGCTTTATTGATAAAAATAATAAAGAATATTTTTATTACCATTTAGGCTCATCTGAAGCAATGATTGGCCCCAGGTATTGGTGAGCTAGAGCCAATTTAACTTAATCTCATGACTATCGTTGAATCGCATAGTCATTTACACATAAAAAATTCCCTCTGTAGTAGCGTTATAGGTATATAACTCCAGCTCCAGTGGGGTTGCGACAGAACCATCATTACCTATACTACTCGGTTTGATATTAGAATACTGAACTTATATAATGCGAGATGGACATGAACCTTGCCTAGAACATACTGGTTTCGAAGGTCACCAAATGTGTTACAAATTAACCAGAAACTACTGGTATATTCATTCTTCACACAGCCCATGGTACACATCTTACACAATCTCAGTGGTGTTATTGTATCTACCGGTGTCAGTATGTAAAGAATGGGAGCTACAGCGGAATCGAGTCATTGTCCGTCTAAACAGATAAATATTATTTGACACAGAAGTTTGATTTATAAAGTGCATAGTGATGCATCTTTGAACTAACCACAGAATGCCGGTCCTTTTCAAAAGCTGATTTCAAAAGTATAACACGTTTAGAAATAAACTATTTAGGCACTCTGACCAAATATATAAAAGAGCAACTTAATTTCAGATGCACATTTACCATTGGCAGCCCCAAGATAAAGAATGTTTTAATATACCTATCAATGATGTGAGGCATTTTACATGTGCGATAAGCCAGCATAGAGACAGTCACATCACAGGAGTGTATTTCACCCACTGCAGGGCTTATATGGCTTGTCAATGCATTTTCAATGGGCGATCGATATCAGCCCTGTTCAAAATTGGGGTTATGTCCCTTAGTGCGTCGTCTGCTCGGCCATCTTTCCAGTGACAATGTCTTCCAAACAAGGTGAAAATGTATTGCATTCACTTGCAAACAGATACATTTTACAAATTGATGTGATATGATAAAAAGGTTAGTATTTGGCAGTATCAACCATCGACTCCCGCTTTAGCCTGCGTGCTGATATGGGGGTCTCGGGTAGATACGGGGTATGATCTGAAAACTGCCATATAATACCCACTAATTATAACCTTTTTCAGGGTAACGAGATTTAAGCATATTTAAAATCTTCACCATAATGAAACAGATCGCTAAAATACTGAGATATACAATGGGTGGCTTTGTCTTGACACTGATTTTTACACCGAAAAACTGCTTACATGCAAATAAATGGACATTCGATTTCTTTTTAAATAATAATAATAATGATAATAATAGTTTTATTAACGTATTACCAATAATATGTAGAGGGCGTCATGGAAAATGATAAATGCAAACTTCTGTGGAATAGGACCGTATACAGCCTCAGACCTTTCCACGCCAACAAACCTGATCTTGTCCCTTTTGATAAATCTAATGAAATCATTTATATCATTGAATTATCTGTCCCTTTTGATGCTGACAAGATTGAGGAAAAACATGGCAAATATGCGGACCTCACTTTCGAAATGTCACGCTTGCATCCCATGTACCAAGTTGTCCGATTCACCATGGTTCTCGTTGCCTTAGGTTTGGTACCTCCCAATCTGTTGACTGGCATTGGTACAGTACCCGGGTGTGCTACCAGGAATACAACCCTTCTGACAATCTGTGTAATGCTGAAGGCTGCAGTGTTGGAGGGTCTTCACATTCTCAGAAAAGTTCTGGGTGGGTTTGACAAGGCAGAGCTTCCTGGGAGAAGTCACATTCACTGTCTTGGCTGCGTGTAGAGGGGAAAGGGCCCTGACAGACGTTTGTGTCGCGCCATATCCACTCACGAATGCATGCGCACAGAGCGTCGTGAAAATAGGATAAAGCATTAGTAAAGCCTGAAAAGATGAGTTCTCAGAGTAGCTTTAAATGTTGTTGGAGATGGAGATTGGTGATGACCAAAGGTAGAGAATTCCACAGTGTTTCTGCTGAGTATGAAAATGCTCTGTAGCCAATGATTTTACTTTTCTCTTTTGGAATTGTAGGCTTCTGACTGTAGTGTACTCATTCATGAGCTCGGTCAGATATTCTACAGCTGTTCCGTTCTTGCAATTATGATTTGTGGAAATATTTTCTATTCAATTCTCGCCTTCACGGGTAAATCAGTGTAGTGTCCTTAGAACAGGTGTGATATGCTGCTTGTGTGAGGTGAGGCAGATGATAGAGTGTTTTGGGTGTTTTGCCGCTTCTGAATGTGTCTGTTGTCGACACCGAACAGAAAACTATTACAGTAGTTGAATCTTGATAAAACCTGACTTCCCACAAGAGTGTGAGCTAAATCCAATAGTATTGGATGCCGGATGTTTCCCATGGACCGTGGATGACAGGAATGCAGCTCCATATAATCAAATTGTATCAAAACTCTTAAAATATACATCATATTCATATGGTGTCACGTTTCTAAGGGACCTACGTGCGAATAAAACCTTCTTTGCCTGTACCGATACATTTGACGCATGTTGATTGCAACTTTTATTTTGTATCTCATTCGTTACATTCAGAATGTTTACTCCGTATTATGCTTAATGCACGGTCCAAAAGGCAGTATACACAATCACAAGGCAGCTTGTCCAGGACATCATTTACTGTGCTCTAATCCCCTTCTTCTCATTGATAGGAGTTACAGGCAATATAGTCACTGGGATAACGCTTCGTATCCAAGGTTTAAATGAATCGATAAACATTTTACTGTTCTCGCTAAATATAGTGGACACGATGTTTTTGAATTTCACAAGCATACGCAAAGTTAACTGTCTCATAGGAGAAATCGACAAAAACCTCGACAGGACATATTATAGTTACTCTTTGCCTCAGTTGCTGCCTCTGTGCAGGATTGGTGAAGCTCTGACTGTCGTTATATCCGCTGAGAGACGCATTGCTGTTACCTGACCCTTTCAGGTCAAACTCTGGTTCAGACCAAAGAAAACGGCATTCCTTGTCATCGCGGCGAACATCTTGGTACTCGTGCTACTTACCCCCATGTTCCTTACGATGACAGTTGTTTGGATAACGGACCCCATAGCAAATTCATCAATGGCAGTTGTCATCCCGACTGATTTCTACGAAAGGAACCGGGAAGCGGTTGATGGTTATCTTCATATCTTCTTGACTGTAACACTCAGGGTAGTTCCTATGCCCACAATATTCATATGCTCTGCCATCACCTTCTGTTCCATTAAACGATCTTCGTCTTTTAGAGAGACGATGATGGCTCACAGGAGCTCACATAGACGACCCATGACGTACAAAGTCACAAAGATGCTGCTTACGATTTGCACCACTGATCTCGTATGCAATATTCCTGGAACCAAGTGTCAGTGTTTATCTTCCCAGTACAGGCCGTACTTTCTTCAACACGATCTCTTTCTAGTCGTCAGCTCCATCGATACTTTGATCTCTACTATAAACGCGGGTTGTAATTTCGTCATTTACATGCTCATGCATGACACATTCTCGATGACCTTTAAAAAGATATTTTTAGGGAAGGTGCGGCAACATTCAACCTCTGTCGTATCGAAGCAGAACTATTAAATCAACCTCGTATACGAGATGACATGTTCTTTCAGGGGCGTGTCTGACAGATTTGTCGATACAGGGTATACATTCATCGACCTTGGCATACCTTTCATATGTGTCATTCATTTAAATAATATATGTTCCTTGATGAAAAAGTGAATACAAAGTACATGCAATTGGATGTGACTAAATATAGGAGCAGAGTGTAGACTAAATATAGGAGGGGAGTGTCGACTGAATGTAGGAGGAGAGTACAGACGGGATGTAGGAGGAGAGTGTAGACTAAATATAGAAGGAGAGTGTCGACTGAATATAGGAGGAGAGTACAGACGGGATGTAGGAGGAGAGTACAGACGGGATGTAGGAGGAGAGTAGAGACGGGATGTAGGAGGTGAGTGTAGACTAAATATAGGAGGGGAGAGTCGACTGAATGTAGGAGGAGAGTACAGACTGAATGTAGGAGGAGAGTGTAGACTAAATGTAGGAGGAGAGTACAGACGGGCTGTAGGAGGAAAGTACAGACGGGATGTAGGAGGAGAGTGTAGACTAAATATAGGAGGAGAGTGTCGACTGAATATAGGAGGAGAGTATAGACGGGATGTAGGAGGAGAGTGCAGACGGGATGTAGGAGGAGAGTACAGACGGAATGTAGGAGGATAGTACAGACGGAATGTAGGAGGAGAGCGTACACTGAATATAGGAGGAGAGTAGAGACGGGATGTAGGAGGAGAGTGTAGACTAAATATAGGAGGAGAGTGTCGACTGAATTTAGGAGGGAGTACAGACGGGATGTAGGAGGAGAGTACATACGGGATGTAGGAGGAGAAAACAGACGGGATGTAGGAGGAAAGTACAGACAGGATGTAGGAGGAGAGTGTAGACTAAATATAGGAGGAGAGTGTCGACTGAATATAGGAGGAGAGTATAGACGGGATGTAGGAGGAGAGTGCAGACGGGATGTAGGAGGAGAGTACAGACGGAATGTAGGAGGATAGTACAGACGGAATGTAGGAGGAGAGCGTACACTGAATATAGGAGGAGAGTAGAGACGGGATGTAGGAGGAGAGTGTAGACTAAATATAGGAGGAGAGTGTCGACTGAATTTAGGAGGGAGTACAGACGGGATGTAGGAGGAGAGTACATACGGGATGTAGGAGGAGAAAACAGACAGGATGTAGGAGGAGAGTACAGACAGGATGTAGGAGGAGAGTGTAGACTAAATATAGGAGGAGAGTGTCGACTGAATATAGGAGGAGAGTATAGACGGGCTGTAGGAGGAGAGTACAGACAGGATGTAGGAGGAGAGTGTAGACTAAATATAGGAGGAGAGTGTCGACTGAATATAGGAGGAGAGTATAGACGGGATGTAGGAGGAGAGCGCAGACGAGATGTAGGAGGAGAGTACAGACGGAATGTAGGAGGATAGTACAGACGGAATGTAGGAGGAGAGCGTACACTGAATATAGGAGGAGAGTAGAGACGGGATGTAGGAGGAGAGTGTAGACTAAATATAGGAGGAGAGTGTCGACTGAAGTTAGGAGGGAGTACAGACGGGATGTAGGAGGAGAGTACATACGGGATGTAGGAGGAGAAAACAGACGGGATGTAGGAGGAGAGTACAGACTGAATGTAGGAGGAGAGTACAGACGGGATGTAGGAGGTGAGTGTAGACTAAATATAGGAGGAGAGTACAGACGGGATGTAGGAGGAGAGTACAGGCGGGCTGTAGGAGGAGAGCGTACACTGAATGTAGGAGGTGAGTGTAGAATGAATGTAGGAGGAGAGTACAGACGTGACGTAGGAGGAGAGTACAGACGGAATGTAGGAGGAGAGTACAAACGGAATGTAGGAGGAGAGTACAAACGGAATGTAGGAGGAGAGTACAGACGGAATGTAGGAGGAGAGTACAGACTGAATGTAGGAGGAGAGTACAGACGGGATGTAGGAGGTGAGTGTAGACTAAATATAGGAGGAGAGTACAGACGGGATGTAGGAGGAGAGTACAGGCGGGATGTAGGAGGAGAGCGTACACTGAATGTAGGAGGTGAGTGTAGAATGAATGTAGGAGGAGAGTACAGACGTGATGTAGGAGGAGAGTACAGACGGAATGTAGGAGGAGAGTACAAACGGAATGTAGGAGGAGAGTACAGACGGAATGTAGGAGGAGAGTACAGACGGGATGTAGGAGGAGAGTACAGACTGAATATAGGAAAGAGCAAACTGAGTATAAGAGAGAGCAAAGTGAGTATAAGAGAAAACAGACTGCATTTAGTGGAGAACAGACTGTATATAGTGGAGAACAGAGTGAATATAAGAGAGAACAGAGTGGATATAAGAGAGAACAGAGTGGGTGTAGAAGAATACAATCTGCATATAGTAGAGAACAAACTTAATATATTAGAGAGAACAGAGTGGATATAAGAGAGAACAAACTGAATATAGGAGAGAACAACAAACTGAATATAGGAGAGAACAGACTTAATAGAGGAGAGAACAGACTTAATAGAGGAGAGAACAGACTAAATATAGGGGAGAACAGACTTAATATAGGAGAAAAAAACTTAATATAGGAGAGAACAAACTAAATATAGGAGAGAACGGACTGAATATAGGAGAGAACAAACTGAGTATAGAAGAGAACAAACTGAATATAGAAGAGAACAAACTGAATATAGGAGAGAACAGACTGAATTTAGGGGAGAACAGACTGAATATAGGAGAGAACGGACTGAATATTGGAGAGAACAAACTGAATATAAGAGAGAACAGACTGAATATAGGAGAGAACAGACTGAATATAGAGAGAACAGACTGAATATAGGAGAGAACAAACTGAATATAGGATATAACGGACTGAATATAGGAGAGAACGGACTGAATATAAGAGAGAACAAACTGAGCATAGAAGAGATCGAACTGAATAGAGGAGAGAACGGACTGAATATAGCAGAGAACAAACTGAATATAGAAAGGAACAAACTGAATATAGGAGAGAACAGACTTAATAGAGGAGAGAACAGACTCAATATAGGGGAGAACAGACTTAATATAGGAGAGAACAAACTGAAAATAGGAGAGAACAGATTGAATATAGGAGAGAACAAACAGAATATAGGAGAGAACAAACTGAATATTGGAGAGAACAGACTTAATATAGGAGAGAACAAACTGATTATAGGGGAGAACAGATTGAATATAGGAGAGAACAAACTGAATATAGGAGAGAACAAACTGAATATAGGAGAGAACAGATTGAATATAGGAGAGAACAAACAGAATATAAGAGAGAACAAACTGAATATTGGAGAGAACAAACTGATTATAGGGGAGAACAGATTGAATATAGGCGAGAACAAACTGAATATAAGAGAGAACAAACTGAATATAGGAGAGAACAAACTGAATATAGAGAGAACAAACTGAATATAGGAGAGAACAGACTGAATATAGGAGAGAACAAACTGAATGTAGGAGAGAACAAACTGAGTATAGAAGAGAACAAACTGAATATAGGAGAATATAAACTGAATATAAGAGAGAATAGACCGAGCATAGGAGAGAACAGAATGAATATACGAGAATTCAAACTTACTATGGGAGAGAACAAACTGAAAATAGGAGAAAGCAAACTGAATATAGGAGAGAACAAACTGAATATAGAAGAGAACAAACTGATTATAGGAGAGAACAAACTGAATAAAGGAGAGAACAGACTTAATATAGGAGAGAACAGAATGAATATAGGAGAGAACAAACTGATTATAGGAGAGAACAAACTGAATATAGGAGAGAACAAACTGATTATAGGAGAGAACAGACTTAATATAGGAGAGAACATACTTAATATAGGAGAGAACAGACTGAATATAGGAGAGAACAAACTGAATATAGGAGAGAACAAACTGAATATAGGAGAGAACAGACTGGGCATAGGAGGAGTGAGTGAGTATGGTTTTACGCCGCTTTTCGCAATATTCCAGCAATATCACGGCGGGGGACACCAGAAATGGGCTTCACACATGGTACCCATGTCGGGAATCGAACCCGGGTCTTCGGCGTGACGAGCGAACGCTTTAACCACTAGGCTACCCGACCGCCCCGAGCATAGGAGGAAGCAGATCCTGTTTATTTTGACATTACACTGGGAATGTTACTTTAACACCAGATTATGGGCTTGTGATCCTTATCACTGGGATGAACAAACGTTGACCGCATTTCAGGACACTATGCTTAGCAAGGGCATATCAAGAAAGTAAAACTGTCCGTACTGTGATCTTTAACAAGCCTGTTTGGCGTTTGGGCATTGAACGGCATCCGGACCACATCAGTGCAGCACACTGTCAGCAGAGATGTTTGTGGCTGTCTTTGTTTGCATTTCTATCCTCGTTGTGTGTGTACAAGGTGAGTGAACCTCCATTCCACGCGTGAGTTGGGTCAACAGGTGGTGTCTACCAAGATAAGACCTTTGTTTCATATTATAAATTATCCGTCACTTTTTCTTACAATATCTATAGTAATATTTCTAGGGGTGAGGGAAACTATTGTCCATTACATGTATGTACCGACCCTGGACAAAGAACCAATGCAATTTGGCATTCATAATGTCTTAAGAGTCCCGGACCTGTTACATTAATTAGTCATGCAAAGCTGATACCAGCAAATGTTTTAATTGTTTTTCCCGTCGGGGTTGTTTTCATCGGCCCATACAATATATTGATTTTTATCAACATTCAGTTAAGCAAGAGATATTTTCAGCCATACGTGTGCTTATTTATGGTGAAGTTAGGAACCATTCTAATCAAAACTGTGTTTATTGCTATGTACATATTTACTTATTCTGTCTTTTGTTTTTATTAAATTCATTGGGAATGAAGAATGTAAACGTTGGAACAAATACTTGATTGCACTGACACTCGGGGATTTTTCTCCAGATAAGTGTAATGTGTGAAGCCCATTTCCTGGTGTTGTTCAACGTGATACTACTTGAGTATTGCAAAAAGCGGCGGAAAAAACATACTCATTCACCTGTGTTACATTGGCAGGCTCACTGGAGTGCTTATGTGCAACTGTGGAACTTCAAATTACGTTTGATAAAGGTCCACCATTGCTACCAAAGGACAAATGTGCAGGAATTGTTGACGACGTTAAAGGGGTAGATGGGAGCGTGTGGTACAAGGTTAACTATAACAATCAGGTATGTACTGTTTGAGCATTTGCTGGAAGCGGCCGTCAGATATCCTAGTTCTTTCTGGGTGTAGGTCCTTTCTGCTAAATATCTATAGCGCAACATCAGACAACAAATATTTTATTCTACTCTCTCTCTCTCTCTCTCTCTCTCTCTCTCTCTCTCTCTCTCTCTCTCTCTCTCTCTCTCTCTCTCTCTCTCTCTCTCTCTCTAATATCCTCCTGTCATGGATGAAGACTAGTAATTCAGATTATAGAAAATAACACACAAATTGTGTTCTCTTTCAGAGTGGCTGGATACAAGCAGATACCAGCATGATGTCGATCTTGCATTGCACAGACATAAGTACTGATATTACTTCTTTTACACGACCGCTACATACCACGTTTAATACCTGATGCAGGAATACGGGTGATAACACCAGTAATACATACTGATACCAATCCGTTGTTCTATGTAGCAGTACATTCTCGTAATTAGAATATAAGTATTATTGAACAATTCTCAAAGATAAGATGACCATTCAGTCGGGGTGACCATTGTAAGTATTGTACTATGTGACCACTTGAGGACATCTGTATGCTATGACCTGGCTGACCCTGATGTTCGCACCAGCCACCACAGTTGTGCCTGAGCCTGTCACATACACTATTAAGTGCTCGTCTTTTTCGCATCTTTGTTTCTCTTCTCCCTGTGGTCCTGAACCACCTCAACACTGAAACAAATGAACAAAAGTTATTATTTCCACTGATTGGATGACCTTAATACATATTTCAATCTAAGAAAATAACAAATTTCTCGTTTCATGATAATTATCTCGTCTATAGCGTCGTATTTTCCTTCTTGTCAGCTCTTTTGACTCGCCCTTTTCAACACCGACCCAGCATTGGTTGCACTACGTAGAAATATAGAACATTAATGTCCCCATGTGTTTATGAGCACATTCATTTATATTTAAGGATTCAGTTTTGAACTTGTAAGACCAAATCCTCAAACAAATTTTATCTATCTATATTTAACAACCGTCCGTTCCCTCCGAGTAGGGCAAAGAGGAACGCACATTATATACAGTATATATGGATGATCTTAAACATTTATCCAGAAAACAAGCAGTCTTATGTATAAAGACAATGAACTATGTCTTTCTTACTTTAAATGATTTCTGCTGCGACTATCGTAGCTTAACAAGTTATGCTCTGTCTTCAGATATATCCACTACTACTGCCTTACCTACAACTACCTCTCCATGTAGAGACATGGACGGCATCAACTGCCAGTGGCTGGACGCCGGCAACAACATATGTAGCGACAAAGCATCCGCGCAACAATTTTGTCCTAAATATTGTAAAATATGTGATAAAGGGGTTACGAGTATATTGGGACGGTAGCCTCTCAGCATTTTAATTTATTCATAAATAAATTATTTCTTCATATTATTTTGGATTGTTTTTATGATTTAACAAGAATATCGACTTATAATATATAATCTAACCAGAAGATCAATGATGCTCGTACTACTGATTTTAATGCAGTGAAATTACATATTTATGGCGGCATCGGTCCCATCAACAACGCCCAGAATAACACATTGAATATAGTCTGTTCCATATGTGGCTGGGTGCCCAAACTTGATTGGTTTTAGGCCCAGAACAACTTCTGAACAAAAACACTCTGAAAACTGTTTTTAGTTACAAATTGATTAAATGGTGGTATAGTATGCTTTCACGAATATTCGATTTACTACATACACCGTGTTGTCAGTTTATTTTATCATTGAAATTCAATTACATTCTTAACCTATTATCTGTTCTCACACCTTTCTATAGTCCTCTTATACATGTTGAGAGGAAACTGGTATATCATCCACTTCTTCATTAATAATTCATTTTTTTATGTTTATCTGCGAACAAACTGTTCAAGACATTCTTTTCAACGAAACGCTTTCAAACGCATATTAACTTGAACAAGGTATTCTGACCGGAAAGGAAATTGTTGTCCCTCTGACCATCACTTCTGCAGCTTCATCGGATCATGGCGGGAGACACCAGAATCGAACATGGGTTCATTAGCAAACACTGTAAACCTATAGGCTACCGAATCGCTCACAATACATACGACTTGAGCTGTGAATTTTGCAGAGCACGAACCCAGAACTAGGACGACACGTCATTGTTTGCTTTTTAAACTCATTTAATCTTAGATTGTCCTTGATATGGTAAGACAAACAGACTGTTTTTTGATAACTTGAAGGAGACTTGCTTGGATTGCCAACTAGCCAGAGTCTCTCCAAGAGGGACTATAATCTAAAGCACCTTTTCATCCAAGGTCTATATATTGTGATTAATGCCATGTGTGCGACATAACCCCCACTAATTTGACATTACTACCAACGCAACCTATCACAAGACAAATATGGCTATCAAGGGACAGATAAGCCTGACAAGAACCGTTTCTGAACTTCATAACGTGACCGTGTTGAATGTATTCCGGCAGTTGCCTGGTACACGAGTGTCTCTATCATACCCACGCCTAAACACACTTCCTACATATGCCGAATGAGGGCAGTAGACAAGACTGCCCGATACATGGATACATAAAGTTATAAAGATAAGTTGTCCGGGGGTGTTGACACGGAATGACTTATACAAAAGTTGTATACCACAGATTGTTTATTACGATGTTCATAGTCATTAACTTACTTCTTGCCATTTTGCCTGTCCAAGGTAAGTGTTACTATGTACAAGATATAGTTATTATATTCTTACAATGATCCCACATAAATACTTGTCAATGTCAAAGGCGGATTCGGAAAATTAAAGGTAGGGGCACATTGGTAATTCTTAACGTAACCGGGATTACGTCATGTGATAGAGCATACATATTATTTTTCATCTCGTTAATACAGGTTAATCTTTTCATTTGACTTAGTATTAGGAATACGGTTTTTGCTAAGACACATTTAGCTAAACGTTATAATTAAAAGAATACGGGTAAATATTGTTAAAGCTTGTAAATTCTATTAACCTCCTTAAAGAGGCTGTAAATAAAATTGATATCTCATCTATATAAGGAATAAAGGACAGCTGGTCATTTATCGGACGGGGGCAGTCGTCTAAGGCGCCGCAATTCGCTGTGCAGATTTGCGTCCCTTGAGCACGCCAGAAACCTATGATTGTGGGTTCGAATCCCGGTTCGCCCCGATTATGTTTCTAGGTTTGTCAGCACCATACCCATGCTCGTTGGTTTCACCGAAGTGGTATACGTCTGAAACCTGCATCACTTCGGGCTTTCCTCCCACAATAAGCTGACACGCAGTGATATAACTGGAATACTGTTAAAAGCGGCGTTAAACTCAACTCACTCACTCACTCTCACTCATTTATCGTACACTAAAACACTGCAGGTAGAAGAGGCCACTCGGGGCTTCGACTCTCGTGATTTATTCTCCCCGAAGTGTCTTATTGTACCATAAACAATTACCAGGAGACGTGTATGTCTTATAGAGATGAAAGTCAACACGTTCGTAGGCATATAGACTGACGGCCGAAAGAAACTTTACCACTTTATAGATGAAATTGCAAAGATTTAAAAACACAAGTTCATACTACATCAATGGAAAACACACCGTCCAAACACAACAATGCTCCATGACACCCGAAAAACGCGAGTGGGCCCTGGCTATGATACAGATGCCCACCCATGCCCACGTTGTTAAAACTTTTGGTTACTGACGTGATGCTGTTACTTACCTCATGCAACGTTATAGAAAGACCGGGCAGATATCAGACAGGCCGTGAATCAATCTTATTAAAATCAGATCTGAGTTCTCGCTGCCGCTAAACAAAGATCTGAGGACATCCCTTTACGGATGCTGTATGACTGTCATTTTAAATTTTGATTTTGTGGAGATTTTGATCTTTTGATACATTTTACTTCATGCATCTATATATATAGGGGGCGGTCGGGTAGCCTGGTGGTTAAAGCGTTCGCTCGTCACGCCGAAGATCCGGGTTCGATTCCCAACATGGGTACAATTTGTGAAGCCCACATCTGGTGTCCCCCGCCGTGATATTGCTGGAACATTGCTAAAAGCGGCGTAAAACCATACTCACTCACTCATGCATCTATATTTGTAGTTTTAAAACAAGAGTGATTTAATACTATATTAAAGTTTAATTTGGTCGTCAGTTTCGATAAAAGTGAACACTTTTATTATAGAAATATTTTGATTCTTCTTGCAGAGTTTTACTGTACGATAAGCAACGACCACGAGTCGTTTATTTCTTATATGAGATATCAACATTTTGTACAGCCTTTTTAAGGATGTCAATAAAATGTACAAGTTATAAAAACAGTTACCTGTATGTAAATAATGATGACTCCCTGAATACAATCCGACCTCGGCAATGTTGGACACGTCCATTTTATGTACAGGGGGATTAAGTTTGGTATATAGATGATAGTTACAATTTTATAGATATATAGATGATAGTGCACACGTTAATAATTATATAGATGATACACGTGTAGGCATACAAGTCATGTGCACACATCGTGACTGTGAATATTAGTTAAGAAATAGTTGCCATGGAAACGTGTCCCAGTGTGTTTCACGCCACGTGTTCACGTGCTTTCATTTAATTTACTCAGCCTCTCTAAACAAATTCAAAATTTATGAAAACAAATAAAAACTGTATAGAACTACAATTTCACAATCAGATCCGGTTATAACGAACACCATGGGATCAACATGTAACTTAGTCGAAGTTTCAGTCAACTGAGTACTAAATCATAATACCGCTTACGAACGAGAAGACATTTGTTTGTTATAATCGAATACTTAATAGTATTTGCTCTTTCCGACTTCAGTATCCCCGGAAGTGTAGTTTAATATGTATAGCAGTAAATTCGTACAATATAGAATATTTTAGTGCCCGCTATTTAACTGGGATAGACTAATGTCAGTGCTTATGTTATTTACAGGGGCAATAGATTGTCTGTGTGCTAAAGAGGATCTCAGCGTCCCCACGACCACTGGGCACTTAGTGGTAGCACGTGGGGAGTGTACAGGCATTGAGGACAAAGTTGGAGACAGTCACCAGGCCGTGTGGTTCCAGGTCAAACACGACAATGAGGTAGGACAAAAGCCCCAACACGTGTACCAATGTGTAGAAATGTTTAAGAAGGTAGAATTGCCTACCCTCGTATTTTTCTGAGTGGTGGCAGTTCCTCCTGATCATCTCTCTTACCGTCTTGAATACCTATGCCCACCTCTCGACAGCAGCGGGGGAAAGAGTATCACCCCCTGAACAAGTTGACACCATGTCCGCATAGGTGGCTACTGGAGTTTCAGTTGGAGAAACTTGGTGGCAGCGCGGTAGCCATATTTGTCCATTTTTAGCGACAGAGAATAACTTGTAACTTTGACGGCTGTAGAAATCTGCTGCCTGGTTATGTATGTGTTTCCCATGCAGCCTGTATTGTACTTCTACACGCAATAGTGTACGATACATCCTCGTAGTTGGGATCAGAACTTTTCAGCCACCCCTCGTAGTTTTGATCAACTGACAGCGCTCGGATACATAGGAACAGCCTCATATTGATACTGAGTACCACTATCTATTTCAGACGGATGGATTGAAAACCCTCATATAGTGTACCACTATCCATATACGAAGGGTGGATTGAAAACCCTCATATAGTGTTCCTCTATCCATATACGAAGGGTGGATTGAAAACCTTCATATAGTGTTCCTCTATCCATATACGAAGGATGGATTGAAAACCCTCATATAGTGTTCCTCTATCCATATACGAAGGGTGGATTGAAAACCCTCATATAGTGTTCCTCTATCCATATACGAAGGGTGGATTGAAAACCCTCATATAGTGTTCCTCTATCCATATACGAAGGATGGATTGAAAACCCTCATATAGTGTTCCACTATCGATATACGAAGGGTGGATTGAAAACCTTCATATAGCATTCCACTATCCATATACGAAGGGTGGATTGAAAACTCTCATATAGCGTTCCACTATCCATATACGAAGGATGGATTGATCACTCTCATATGGGACGGAAGGACTGAAGAACCTCATATATTGTACCTCCATCCATATAGGAATGATGTGTTGAAAACCCTGGTATAGTGTACCAGTATCTATATTAGTTGGATGGACTGAACCTCTCATATAGAGTACCATTATCAATGTTGGGTTGAAAGCCTTCATTACCCATTATCTATTTATACGGCCGCTGTTGTGTTTGTTGTGCATTTGATGTTACAAAACGACTTGGTGTTTTTCAGACTGGATGGATTAAAGAAGATGCAAGCATAATGTCTGTTCTACCATGCTGGAATGTAACGAACAAATTAAGTAAGGTCTACTTTTGCTAAATCGATGCTTACATTCAAAAGAATCATTCTGCTTTCTGGCTGTCATAGCGCAGAATAAAGCCAGCAATAGTAGCCATAGCAATAGTGAGCAGCAGTAGTAGTAGTAGTAGTTGTAGTAGTCTCAGTAGTATTGCTAGCCCAATAAGATACCCTGCCGCATGTAAAATAATTCCCCACCCAGACACTGTATACTGAGTCCGAGCCGACCAGTCCTTGTTTTGGCCCCCTAATACCGAAAACATGTCACAACTTTTGGTATGATGTGGCCTGGCTCTATCCAGTAGACCATAGAGGAGGTCTAGTAGTAGTAGTAGTAGTAGTAGTAGTAGTAGTAGTAGTAGTAGTTGATTAGTTGATGTAGAGGTGGTAGTGGTAGTGGTAGTGGTAGTAATAGTAATTTTCGTCAAAATCTCCATTGTGACTTTATTTCATTTCAGAACCAACATGCACAGATATATCCACTCAGTGTGCCGTCTACGATAACGTCTGTGTCAAAAATACTTTCTGGGCACACCAAAACTGCAAAAAATACTGCAATGTCTGTGGTGAGTATTACACGTAACGTCTTACGATATATGCATCTGTATACTTGCAGCTATAGAAATTACAGCACAATGACTACTTTGCGACATATCACATCTAGAGAACACTTACTATATATATATATAGAGAGAGAGAGAGACTTATGACCACCTAGAGAACACTGGGATTGGCACAGACATATGCCCTGCTAGAGAACACTAGGATATATGACTACTTTGCGACATTTTACATCTAGAGAACACTTACTATATATATATATATAGACTTATGACCACCTAGAGAACACTGGGATTGGCACAGACATATGGCCACCTAAAGAACACTGGGATTGGCACAGACATATGACTACCTGGAGAACACTGAGATATACACAGACATATGCCCACCTAGAGAACACTGGGATTGGCACAGACATATGCCCACCTAGAGAACACTGGGATTGGAACAGACATATGACCACCTGGAGAACACTGAGATATATACAGACATATGCCCACCTAGAGAACACTGGGATTGGAACAGACATATGCCCAGCTAGAGAACACTGGGATATATACAGACATATGACCACCTAGAGAACACTAGGATATATACAGACATATGCCCAGCTAGAGAACACTAGGATATATACAGACATATGACCACATTGGGAACCCTGGTATTGGCACAGACATATGCCCACCTAGAGAACACTGGGATTGGCACAGACATATGACTACCTGGAGAACATTGAGATATACACAGACATATGACCACCTAGAGAACACTGGGATATGCACAGACATAGGACCACCTAGAGAACACTAACGTAAGGTCCGTGTTTCAGATACACATCTCACCATGTGTGGTGACGAGGAAGCTAACTGTCACCTGTACGGCAAGTCGGCGTGTACTCAGTATGGCGTGTGGGCGCGTCAGAAATGCAAGCAGTATTGTGGTTTCTGCGGTATGTGAAATGTATAGTTCAGTTGCAGACATTAACGCTAAAGGTGTAGTTGTCGTGTACGGTACAACAGCAATATATTCTGGCGAAATTCAGAAAACACAGAAAAGTACCCTAGCTGGCCACATAATATGGCACTACAACAGCTGGGCGAGTTCTTTAAATGGTGCACCGGTTTGGATTGTACTTGTAAGGACAAGGTACACGCCTGTATATAGAACGGTATCACTTCTCTGATACCCTACGCCATAACGGGCCCGTTCAGTACAGTGAACACGTGAGAAACAATGGAATAGTTTGACATTTGAATAAAAGGAAAGAATTAAAATAGCCATGCGTTAATTTAGTATCAACAGTCAAGTTTGACAAAGCGGTCTAAGGTGCCGCAATTCGCTGTGCAAACGTACGTCCTTTGGTATGACCGGGTGCATAAGTCCTTGATTAAACCCTGTTTGATTCTTTTTAACATTTACGTGGTAAAATGTCTACGTTATTTCGTCTTTTCCTCCACATTACGCTAACACGCCACGATGTAGCTCAAATACAGTTCATAGCGGCGTTTAACCTTAACAGTCACTTACTGACGTCACAACAACATGGAAGTGAAAGTCTGTTATACATTTCTAACAAACCGGGCTATGATGAAGATTATTTGTAATACGGCTCTAAGGAATGTTTTTTTTAAACCAAATAACGAAAGAGCAGTAGTAATATAATACCAGTCGATTGGAACACGATTGTCATTTCAATCACAATTTGACGACAAATTGTTAAGTCGTTCACTCGTGACACCGACGGTCAGGGGCTGATTCTTCACAAGAATATTGGATGTGAATGTGAATGGTTATCTTTATACTTTTTAACATATAAACATGCCGTTGATAAAAAAAAAAGACACTGCATGGTGCTGACTTGAGTTTAGGAAAAAACGGTAAACGGTTTCACTCAACTCTTTATTTAAATATAAAAAAATCTATATAAATAATTCCTGCATAAAATGATTATGGATGAAGGAAAGGAAGAAACAGTACTCTTCTAATAGGTAAAAATAGGACAGAAATCCAACTGTTTCAGTGCATGTCATCATATTGCTCAAGAACGCTAGAAAATGTTACGGGGCGTTTTCATTTCCGCTACCATTTTCGTTTCTTTATTTTGCTTCAGATGAATTTTGTTTGGATAACTTAAAGGACTGTTCATCGTACGGCAAGTCTGTGTGTACACAGTATGCGTCGTGGGCCTTGACTCACTGTCAGAACTTTTGCGATTTATGCGGTAAGTACACCTAACGAATAACAGTCAACAGGACCAATGCCACACCGGACCAAATCGACTGAGAGCAAAAACGTGCCAGCTAATGTTTTAGTTGTAGCCAAACAAACTGGATATCTTGACCAAATCGAAATGTCCGACACCCAATCTCTACGTGAACTTCCTGTTCTTACTTATGGTTATTTTTATGTAACGCAGAGTATATGTTATAAATAACCATACCACATCCAAATAACAGAAGCGAACTAATGGAAACACTTGGAATCAATTCTTGAGGTCATAGATTTAGGAGAGGTGACCAAGAAACCATATATACTGAGAGGAAACGCAGCCGGTTTTATATCACATTTCTCGTTACTTTCAGACGTAACACCATCAACAACTACTACTACTATGACTACAACGACGACGACAACAACTACTGTCGCCACAACGTTTTCAGGATGCAAAGATATGGACGGTATCAGCTGCAAGTGGCTCGACGATACAAGTGACATATGCTCCGATGAAGCCTCGGCACACGAGTATTGCCCCAAATATTGTAACATCTGTGGTGAGAGGACAGCAGTACTTTTTGGGCGGTAGCGTGATGTTATACAGTTGTAACAACGCCTACATCGTTATAATCATTTACCTGCACTAAATTATACCACCGCGTTTGACTGTTCATGTCACTGTCAGATACAATTCACAATGTAGCTGACCCGTGAAGATCCGGGTAGAATAGGTTTTCAGCAACCCATGCTTGCTGTAAAATGCGACTATGCTTGTCATAAGAGGCGACTAACGGGATCGGGTGGTCAGAATCGCTGAATTGGTTGATGCATGTCAATTTTGGTGTCATTAGTTCCAGCTTCAGATTCTAAGATGGTCTCTGGGATGAAACGTTCTTAGAGATGATATAAGTTATTTTTATCATACACGTATCAATCATATGAGGCATTTTGCATGTGGCGAGAGCCAATATACAGACGGTCATATCACAGGGGGTGGAATAACCAGACAGCGTATTGTATCCACTGCCGGGCTGATATGGCTTTACAAAGGTATGGCATATGATAAATTCATTATATAGAATTTTCATATACCCCATATCAACCCATACGAAGGTCTCGGGTTGATATGGGGTATGATATGAAAACGGCCATATAATACCTTCAAGTAACAAAAGTTAGGGAGTGACACACGCATGCCCTTACAAGCACATTTCAGTCCGTTGTCTGCAAGTGAGTGTTTGAGCGAAAAAAGCATTAGTCGGCATAATGCAAGTACCACTGCAGAGTGAATATGGCTTTCAGACGCTTGTACGAGAGATGATTGAAACGTCCTGAACCTCAAACAAAAAGACTTGACCTAAAGGCATTTAAATGATATTATTTTTCAACATAACCACCTTCCCCATTGATACACTTTGCCAACGATGTTGCAGGATTTTATCCCAGTTTCGTAAAGTTCTTATCTTGACGATCCAAAAGGTTCTCCACAGATGCTGTGAGTCTAGTCGAAATGGGTTTCGGCAAGAGTGTTTCTTGATGTTTGGAAACAGTTGGACGTCTGACGGAGTCAGATCAGGAGAATGGAGGCGATGACTCGGGGTTTGAAGCCATGGCAATGACTGATTTGTGCACTGGTGCATTGTCCTGATGAAACAGTACGTCTTAACTCGGCCTCTCACGTCTCCTTGTCCTAATTTCATTCAATAATTGACGCAATTGCAGCATAACATGCTCCGTTTGTTGTCCGGCCTGGGAAGACAGTCCATCATGATGACACTCTCAGTATCTTTAACACGGGACCATAACCTTTCCAGCTGATTGGACATCCTTTGTCTTTTTTATGGCCGTGATGTCAAATGCTTCCACTGTTCAGACGTTCAGTCATTCGCCGGTCAGTCATTAATATATCAAGGAATCCTGGATCATTTCTTGTGTTGCTCATGTGACAGGACTTCCAGGACGGTGATCGTTATCAAGACTCCCCTTTGAAGCTTAAACTGTGCTGTCAACCTCTTAAAGGAAGCACAGGCTTGCCTGGTGTTGTACTCATATCTTCATGGTAGCTTTCGGTGTTAAGACGGTGTCTGCAAGTTCCTGATCACCGCACGTCCCTCAAGTTTGTCCATTTTCCACAGGTTATTTACCCCTGCTTGTACGAAAGAGGGCGAGAGAGGCTAAAATGGGATTCAATCAGTATAAGGAAATGGAGTCTGGGCCTTCGGGGCGATGAGTGACTACTTTTACTACTAGGCCACCAAACCACCTCTACATATACAGAAACGGATCCTTGTGTGGTGTTGATCTTTGTTAATACATGTGAGGGGGGTTGAATGAAATTTGTTTCAGTAATTCATAATAGATAAATATATCGGAGTAAGAGATTGCAAACCAGCCATTTAGAAAATCAGCACTGCTCCAACAAGTCTAATCACAATTCCACACAATGTGACCGATAGCTATCATATCACACATGCCATGTTGGAAAACCTACATCAGGTTTCAACACAATCTCGACATCAAAACATAATATTAAGACTGCCGCTGACAAACCAATGACTGACTATACCAGCATAACCCCAGCACATCTTGTATGCTTATTCAGTCAATCAACAGTTTTGTTGCCCATCCTTGCTCTATCTACAGTCAGCATTTTGTGGCAAACAAATAAACATTCCAGTCACCTACCACATCGTGATATCAATCAGTAATAACATCAACCCAAATTTTCCTGATAGTTTATTAGTCCGTGTTAATCACAAACATAATCAGCTGTGTACAAACTTAAATACATTGTCATGTTTTTACACAGTAATACAAAATGGCTGACTGGTTACCATGGAGACAGATCAATAAAATATCCTAACGCACTCTATTGGTCTCATATTTGTAACCAGTATCCAGACAATGCACAGCTTGATGCAGTGTCTTACATTCTAAAGTTACTCATGCGAGTTGGCTTGAAGCATTTGTAGCAATACATTGCATGGGTATGTCGTTATACATAATAGTAGCTTCTAAACGTGCCTAGCTTCAAACACTGGTTATACGGCTGTCATAGTCTACCATACAGTCCAAGCAAGTCAATAATAGTGGGCAAGTCCAGATTACTGCAGTTTCAGAAAATGAAGCATCTCTGGGCTCCTTTTTATTATATTTTAAAAAGATAATCTAACAACTGTCTTTTCTGTAAAATATGTTCATTTTAGAGATATGATGTTAGTCTACAGCTGTCAGACAACATTACTTTAGGCATAGCGTTTCCTTCACTTACAATATATCAATAATCTCAGCAGATAATCTGAGTAATAAAACTAGGCAACATAAAATAATATAATAGGTACTTTATCTCCCCTTTCCACTTAGATTCCTACACATTTTCCAAATATTTGTGGTTCCAACGATGTTCTACTTGGTAGTCTAATGCAAATATGTAAAGCAGGTTCTATATGCAACATCATGAATAGCATCGAGTCTGGTCCACACAATCCAGTGATTGATATCATCAGCATCGATCCACGCAGATGGGATACGATGACCCTGCATCAAACCAAGTCAGCGAGTCTGACCACCCGAATCCTGTAAGGCGCTGAAAACCAATTCTACCCCGGATGTTCACGTACATTTGTGAGAGTAATTTGATTGGACAAATGGACAGCTATGTTTAACAATTCAACCCAAGAGTGATAGTGGCAAACTGGTCCAAGGTGTTAATCATAATAGAACAGGGACACAATACACTGGATATTCCAGGATGCCTTTTTTGACGTGTATGAAAAGCATATTAAGGTTGTTCAATGTATTTTGCCTTGGAATCCACATGGCGACAAGTAGAGATAATACATACAGTGCTCTGGTCAGCAGGATTATTTTGTTCATGAGATCTGTTTTCAAATTAAAGGTAAGGAGGACAAGTTCTGTGCCAAAATGACAACATGTGTTACCTTCAAAGACAATCATGTCCTTCACAGATATACAGAGGTTTACATGTTACTTATATTAGTGCTAATAGTGAGCTTATTATGACACAATACTTTTTGCCATTTAAAGTAAATATAACCTATATAACACAAAATCTATTCAATATCAGAAATCTAGACAATAACAAAAGCAATTTCAAAGAGCAAATGAATGGGGTTCTTTGTGGCCTTTAAAGGTTAAGTTTTTGGACAACCTGCTCACTTTTGAAATAAAAATAAATAAAATAACAGATTATTAATAAATAAAAAGTCAGACATTGTATAGCTATGATTTGGATCTGGGTATTATCCTATCAGTACCATGACAAACCATCTCAAAATGAATGGACTAGCTTCAAGATCTCAATAATGAGATCCAACATATGTACATAATGTCAATGATTAAATTAGTATAAATGAAATCAATCATTATTAAATAAGTATAAACAAAGCACCAATTACAATGTGCTCATATGATGCAAGCTGTTATGCAAAGACAAATGTGTGTAAAAATAGATCAACTAGTGTAAGTAATATCAAAATTCAAATTAATTCTAAATAATATTTCCCTTTCATTTCTTATAAAACCAGTAATTCTATAGCTAGACTAACATTACATTTTGGCCATTTTTAAAGCTTTACAAAATACCAGTTTGCATAAACATCATGACAATGACAATGATATTTGAGAACATGTGCAATGTTCTTGTAATGACACAAGCAATGAGATGCTGACATGAATAAAATAGCATTGTTTTACAACTCTTCGGGTTTATGTACAAGTAACATACAACAAAGTATAAGAGAGGCAGTATTTGCCAAAACATTCTGAAAGACATATCAATACATAAAAAATATGTGTATCCACTCAAGGATGAAATATTTTCTGTTAATACATACACCGTTGTGGCACTAACACTTACTGATCAGGCTGTAAATAACAATTGGTTCTCAGGCAACAACTTTCGATAATGATGCAACAGATCTTCCTTTTAAGTTTTAGTGATAAAAAGTGTGTTACATTGGTTTCAAAATTATGATATTTTGTCAGTTAAAACGGTTTCCCAGGTTACCGAGAACCAAATCAGCTGACAAGTAGGTAAACATACATGCAAATGATTTTAAGATGTGTTTTGAAAAGTTGTCATGAAGACTAGATACAGACTTGTGGACAAATATTTGTGTAGGAAATAAACTTATTGGTCAGTTGGGTTACCAGAAATACAGGAAATGATGAGGTCGGCCTTGTGATTGCAGCGGAGAACCAAGAAAGGTATTTTACTAGCCCATCATCACAGAATCCATGACACTGGAATAGCAACCTAAATACTTGCTGTCACTTACATTGATACTAGTGTAAGAAAATATTTTGTAAAGCACTAATTATATTTCGGATACATGTTCATAATACAAAATTCCTACATGAATTTCACTCTGAGGTAAGAACAAATCAATATCAGTAGACACTTCCAAATACCGACACCAATTAATATCCTACCTCACCTCCTGTTACCAGTTGTACATTGTCTCAATGACTTTTCCCTGAAGTCCATGCTGACATGAAAATATGGGTAAAAACCCCAAGATATTAAACATAAATTAGTTTACTTCACTTGTCACCTTTGCATGACAAGAAACCACATGCCATATGATACTGAGACTAATACAATTCTTATAAAAGTACACATTATGCCAAACAATTCTACAAAATCTCTTTACATTTCTCCCATCATATATTTCTGGTTAAGTTTCGTTTAACGCTGCTTTAAACAGTTTTTCATCATGCCTACTTGATGTGGTAGAAAGAACTATTTTACCACTAGGGTGACACCAGTAAGCATGGGCTGACTAATCCAGAAACATCTGGGCCAATCTGAGATTCATGCCGAAGGAAATCTACTAAATCTATCTAAATTGAGGTGCTGATCACATACTCCCTAATATAGTTTGATGAACCAGGAGATGAATTTCCTGTTTTATGAAAACATAATTTTGTGAAAATTATGGGACAACTTTTGTTGTTGAAATATGAAATTACTTACAATCTGACTACAGATTTCAAACATGATCAAAACAGTTGCTGTTTTACTGATGACATCCCCTCGTAACCATAATTTGGGATGTTATATCCAGAAAACCTGCTCTGACTTCAACATCCAAACTGTGTACATAGCTGAAAGGGAACAGAGAAATGTCCATACATGAACACTGACTTCTAAGAACATGCAGATACTCATGAAACAATAATATAAACAGATCACTAGTGACAATGCAGCAACACTTTACAGAGAAGTGAAGACAGAGCTAACCATGTAGGCCCTTGTACCACACTGGGAATGCCTGTGTCGTGTTGGTCAGACTGGTGTCATTCATTGTCTGGCATTGCAGTTAGTCTGACAACTCCAGATCAGTGTGACCAAACTCAACATATACTTCAAATTTTCTCACTACAGTCTCACTACATTCAATCTTGTACTCCGATACAATACATCTCTGCATGAAGATCTGAGGACGCCTCCATACGTGGTTCCATCAGGTGGACTTTCTATTCAGCCAATCGGCATCAAGGCTTCTAAATACTTGCTACAAATTTGAAGCAAGTTCTGACTGCCTCAAGAACTTGCACACTTTTGTCTTTGTGGTTAAAGTTGGCTCAGTGCCCGCCTGACACAACCTCCTATGGAGGTGTCCTTTGAAATTGTTTCTTCTTACATTTTCCATGTGGTCCAATGCATGCTACAGGTCGACCTGTAAGAGTCTAAAAAACTTAAAACAAAATATTTAAAAAATCCATTATGACAAAACTACATAATATGTTGAGCACGTGTTCGCCTGAGCTAACAGATAAACCTTCCTCACCTAAACATATATCAGATGTCTCAAAGTCTTCATCAAGGAACCAGACACTGGTCGCTATCAAATGCAGTGAAAGTATTCTATTTTCTGTATTCTATTTTATTTGTAAACAGAATGATCAAGGCATCTGTTTACATTAACACATGTTAACTGTATGAAACATGGCTAGGTAGCCTACTGATCAAGTAAAGAGAAGGGAAGATAACATGTCACCATTTTCTTCATCTGTAGGATGATTTGGGGATGATTTGATAAAGGTGGTTGGTTGTGAGATAGGTACAAGATGAACATCAAAATAATTCATTTATTGTGGCCTAAACAATCAAATTTCATACAACATGGCAGACTCCTAAAAACTATCCTGTAATATGTCACTGATACATGACAGCGTTCAATACTCCCAAGATGTCAGGTATTCCAGCAGACCTTGCTTCTCAATGTCTACATTTAATGCCATACCACTCATAACATCAAATCATCTTTAAAACATACATGTTTAATTATTTGCGATAGGATCTTAGATGAAACATTCCTTTGAACTGATTTACCTCAGCTGTGGTTTGGTTGTAGTGGAAGATGTGCATCTACTGCTTGATTTGCCCTAAACATATTTTCTTGTCAATAAATAAAGGTCTAAGCTCAAATTTTGTTTGTTTGTTGTTTAAAGTCTGATGTCTGACGTCTGGCTTTATGACGACGGTCTGTAAAAAATCAAGTCTAGACCAGACAATCCAGTGACTGACATCATGAACATCCATTTACTTTAACAGAATATGATGACATGCATCTAAGCTTAAGTTGAATAGCCAGTCTATTCATAGTTGGATGATGTTAACACATGGCGGAACAGGGTATTACCGACAATTCAACACCTGCAGCCTCTAGTCAATGCTATCTCAATATTCACTATCTGAAATCATGTAATGTTTGTCTGCTAATTCACCCCATCTCAACATATCAATAAACATAGTATGGATCCTCCAGATTTGGTCCCTTCTAAGTTCAAGCCTTGAAACACTGATTGCACATGATGTGGTTGATAGAAACATAGCCCAGGAGCGGAACCTTTCTCAATATACCCGCAAAAGAACAATCCCTAAAACAAATCTATTAAATGTATTACCTGAATCTTACAAACATCTGGTCCCAAAACAATTCCTATTCCAGCACTGAAAGTGAACCATGCTGTCCCATTACCAGTCAGTATGATATTGAACTTCTGTGAGAAAGTCATAGGGCCATAAATGACTAATTTGGTTATAAGAATCGCAACCTTTTCATAATATAAACCCAACTACATCGAAATTTGGTACTTAATTACAGATGAAATAAATGGGCACAAAAAGTTTCTGCTAAAGCTGGTACAATCCTAACATGTAAACCAATACTACAGGGAGAGCCACATTAAGTGAGTGAGTGAGTGAGTGAGTATGGTTTTAAGCTGTTCTAGCAATATTCCTGTAATATCATGGCAGGGGACACCAGAAATCATCAAATGGGCTCCTCACATTGCACCCATGTGAGGAATCGAACCCAGGCCTGTGGCATGACAAGCAAACACTTTAGCCATTATGCTACCCAACCTCCCACAGCAGCACTGAGATACATTTAGCAACAGGTTTATGCAACATGCTTCAAGCTACATTTCTCTACATTTCCACTCATCTTCTTTTTTTTTAAAAACCCATAGTTATAACCAAAGATTGTCCACTTCCGGAGAACAAATTATACATTAATAATGGTCTAATTACCACATTATGTTGAAACATAAAAGCTGTAATGAATTATCAAAAGCTGTTGCAAGGAAAACTTATAATGTTAGTATCACTTATTCTCAAATGCCTGTCTGATTACATGTCCACTAGTTATGTAATTCTTGAGGTATGCTCGAAACAAATATAGTAAAAAAACTATGGGCAATAAATGAAGAGTTGAAAGTGATATTCTACTGTCTTGTCAATCAGGGTTCACTGTTGACTTTGATCTTAATACATGTCTGGAAAAGAGTAGGTGAATTATACAGCTACACTTGTAGACAGTCAAGGCAGCAGAAGAGGAATTTTGCAATACTGGGTTATTCCACCTTTTGCACACATGGTCGGTCGATATATATATAAAAATATATGTCAATCATTTATTTATTTATTTATTTATATGAAAGTCATTCTGCCATGGAGTTAAAACTGCAGGTGGCCTCTTCATTCACTGATAGTGATGTAGACACAGAATCTATATATAACATTTTGTATTGTAAAAGAGGATATATATATATTTTTTTGTTTAATTTCTTTCTTAGACTAAGAATGCTTTTCAGTAGGGACAGCATGCCTGTGAAATGATAAAAAAAAATGTGTGGCCTAAAGTAATCTAATATCAATGTACAGCCAGATGGCTCAATTCATCCTAAAAAAAGGATGACACACTATTTACCACAGTAATCAATGTGAAGTTAGGGCTCTTCCTTATATAATTCATTTTGAAATTTGAACTCATTTGGGTCACAATAAATACACAAGTATTTGGGGAGGAATGTCCTTGAAATAACATACACTTCGGGAGAGCAACTGTTTTTTAGTAAGCTTGTCATAAGTATTTCATGATCAGTCACATGTAAAAGTTAAATCAAAGCCTGACATGTAGCCACAACAAAAACTATATGTAGGTTCACTGGCACTCCAAGCAGTGTCTGAGTCTTTGCGATGTAAATTTATAAAAACATTAAAATTTATGTCACAATTCACAAAAATGACCAATGAAAAAGTGTAAATCTGCAAACAAACAAATAGTAGAGTAAGGGCCTTGACTCCATTCGGCTGATGAGACACTCAGGCTTGGTTCCTGTATAGCTAGGGGCAATGTTGATTTACCATTTTGATCACACATCAAGACTAGAAGCTTCTGACTGATGGGGTGGGAATATATAGAGATATATGATCCTAATACTTTCTACATGATTCCATGAGTGCATGCCTAACCTCTCTCATTCACCCAAACACTTCTTCCATCGGCTGTGTCAACAAATTCCAATGTTTTTGGCATACATTAATACTCAATGATTACCTGTCAGTGGAACAACCACTACCTGTGATATCAACAACAACAAAAACACTGATCAAACAAAAACACCTGTTAACACTGAGCAATATCCTCCATAAAATTTGTTCAAATTCAAGATTTCTGGAAGTAGCTTACAATACGTAATATATATCATGTACATTTCATTGTGGTCCTTGCTTATATCTAATCCTGCCTACGATTCACTACCAGTATCTTTGTATGTTGCATGTGCATTCCACTGCAAATGAACCACCTGCCAAGTGAAAAGTTACATACCGGTATACAGAGCCTGTGGGCAGAAACGTTTAGACATTAATGATGATTGTCACCTGTCAATCATCCTGATTGACCAATCAAAATTTTGGTTAACATTTACGACTAAGCAATCACATTGGTGATCAAGAGAGGATAGCCTTGCTGCCTCTATTTGATACAGATAAGCCATCTAGACTAGCAGTTCGGTGGATCTTCCCCGTCTTCTGCCAGGCACGCACCTTGTCTTCGCACACACTGCACATGGCCTGAAATAGAGAAGACATGTCACTTTCTCTGCCCTGGAATACTCCTACCTCCCACCACAAAAGCCATACAGCACCATCAGCATCTCATCTCTATCACACAACCCACTGCTTCCTCAGATGTTTCAGTGTCCCAAACATCATGAATTTTTTGACAGGCATTTCTTAGACATTGACAGATGAGACAGGAGACAAAAAATAAGGATGGCTTCTTTAATATACTGTTATAGCAATGTTTTGGTAAAAACCCTTATACAGTTGACAGCACTTGACAATGGAACATAGCTATAACAGCATTTTAAAGAATTTATCCATAAATTGTGTCTACTTTATGATTTTGCCCCAATGATGTTTATGAGTATTTTAATGAAAAATGGAGCTAGAGAATGTTGTAGAATTTTCCTATTCAGAATATTCTATAAGTAATACGTTACCACTGTTATACCGAGGCTGTTGTCTCCCACAACTGCTGCTATAGCGAAATCTACCACAGAGATCTCAATTACCTCATGCAGCACGTGCGTAGCCACCTAGCTGCCATGTGACACCCTTCACTCTTGTCTCTTGCGAGAGCAAGTGCTCGGGGGACGGACGGGCGGGCAGCAGCCCAGTGGTAACGTATTACTTATAGAATATTCCGAATAGGAAAATTCTACAAATTACATTAAGTAATACGTTACCACTGTTATACCGAGGCTGACTACCACAGTAGGCGGTGGGGAGCACCTACAACCCGAATCCTGACTCCTAGCGTTCCTTCCGACCAGCAGAAGTAAACACCAAGGCGGAAGCACTCGATGCGCATGCACCTAGCTAGGCGTTACCCTATAGGAATACCAAAGCACTGTCATGCGCAGACTGTAAGGCTCAATCGTCATTGCCAAAACGATTGGTGACTCCAAACGGCCCAACTGGATAGGTATTTCATCGCCGCAGCGGATGAGAACACTGTATCCGCGTGAGCTAAATCTTAGATCAGGTTAAACAGTCGAAAGAGGGAAATTAATTTCATTCAGACCGTATATCCCCGAGCAAGCCTACTAAATGTATGCATTAGGCGCGTGACCTAATTCCAGTATTCGTAAGCATGTATCACAAGGTTGGAATACACGACAGACAATTAAATGCATAATTGTCAAAATACAAATAAGGACAGAACACACAAAAAGCCGCCTCACCTGTGGTGTGAGTGCGCTGGTTTGCAGGACCCCAACTCCTGTACCCATGACGTGGGAACATTGGAGACGACCCAGATTGACCACCGTGCAAGGACTGACGACTGCGGAGTTTGGAATTGCGCTGGACACACCCCCTAGATGACCGCTTGTGCCGCGATCAGCAGCCCAAGACGGTGCACCCCCTCCATGTCTTCATCAGAAACCTTTCTGAGGTAATGATTGGCAAAAACCGAGTCAGAACGCCAGTAACAACCTCCTTATATTCTGTGAACAGAGATATTCGAGTGTAGGGCAAATGTTGCCGCTAGCGCCCTGATCTCGTGCGGGTTTGACCCCGCTACCGGTAACCCCCGAGACCGGTACGCCAGATTGATGACCGAACGAAGCCACAACGCAATCGAGTTGCGAGTTATGTCAACCGTGCGATTAGGGTTACACGATATGAACAGACGGTCACGCCCTTGTCTACGTTCATTCGAAGCCTTAAGATAATACTTAAGGGCCCTAACCGGACACAGCACTCTGTCCTCAGTATCAGCAGGATGTAAGATTTCTTTGAGTGATCTTACAGTGAATTCTCTCTCCGTTTGCCTGATTCTCTGATTCTTGGCGACGAAGCCCATGAGCAGGCCCAGGCGGACCGCTCCTTCGTCACCCCTATCGAATCGTACCTTGGCGACATCGAGTGCATGAATTTCGGATACACGTGCCGCCGTGGCAAAGGAGAGGAGAAATGCTGTTTTCCAAGTCACATGCCGGAACGAAGCACTATGCAAGGGTTCATACGGAGCTTCCGTAAATGATTGCAACACTAAGGAAAGATCCCAGGCCGGTGCCCGAAGGCGGCCCTTCTTAAGATCGTGCTGTTTGAAACCCTTGATAATACCCCGTATCACCGGCTCTTTGGAGAGACTGGTACCCATAGCAACGTCCCGTACCATAGCAACGGACCAGACATAGTTGGCAATGGAACCCCCAGAGAGTTTACGGGTCTCTCGCAAGTGAGACATGAAACGAGCAATATCCTGCACAGATACCTTATCTGGCGAATGAATGTGATGTTTACAACACCACTTCGTGAAAATAACCCAACGTGCATTATACACCTTCTGGGTAGAATCACGATGCATACTAACGTATGCCCGAGACGCCCGGCGAGAAAAACCTTTACTCGTCAGACGCTCGGTGACAACATCCACGCGTGCAGATTGAACTGCCCTGCGTTTGGATGAAGCTGACGGGTGTGAGGGTGGATCAAGAGATCCGGTCTCACAGGCAGTGGAAGTGGCGACTGCGTGACCTGGGTCAGCAAGTCGGGGGTACCACGATCTGTTCGGCCACATGGGCGCGATCAGTAACATTCGACAGCGAACTCCTCGGAGCCGGCTTAGAATGTGTGGTATCAATGCGGTCGGCGGGTAAGCATAAGCGTCAAAGCCCGTCCAGTCTAACGCGAGAGCATCGTGATAGATGACCCTTGGGTCCGGGACAGGTGATACAAACAACGGGAGTTGATTGTTGAACCGCGTTGCGAACAGGTCGACCATCGGACGACCCAAACGTTCGCACAGCCACTGAAACACTACTGGGTTCAGCATCCACTCTGTGGGGCTCGGATCCTGAGGCCTCGATAGAGCGTCGGCCAGTACGTTCCGCACACCAGGGATGTGACGGGCGCGTATCTGGCACGGGACACTGTCCATCAGAGCGTAAAACTCGAACGTGAGATCGAGTAGCGAGTGACTGTGGGTTCCCCCCAGCCCACTAGAGAGGCGTCTGTATACAGGTTCAACGTGGCCCGGTAGGGCCGCATAGAGACTCCTGATAAGACATTATAAGGGACCGTCCACCACTCCAGATGCGGGAGGGCGACGGTCGCACTGTTCACCTCCGTAGCTAACAACTGGATTAAAAACCGTTGCAGCGGGCGGAGTTGGAGCCGACCCCGTTCGGTGCAGGCCTGGGCTGATACAAGTAGCCCTAACAGCTGTTCCCAAAAGTGAACAGTCTGTTGCACCGCTAAGACTTTGGCAATCATCGCCTGAATCTTGTTCCACCGGTCTGGGGAGACAAAGAGGCGATGGGACACCGTGTTGAACCGACCTCCGATGAACTGCAAGTTCTGAGAAGGGGTTAACTCGCTCTTGGGGAGATTGATAATCCACCCCAATTGCTCCAAGAGCCGACGTGCGAAAACGAGATGGCGTGACAGGGTGTCCGTCATTCGATTTGCTACTAGCGAGTCGTCCAGGTACGCAAAGTACCGGACACCCCTCCGGTGGAGGAACCCCACTATGGGGGTGGTTAACCGGGTGAACAGCCAGGGAGCGGACCAAAGACCGAATGGGAGTACAACCCATTCGTAGTGCCTGCCTTGAAAGATACTTGTGATGATCCGGGTGAATTGGAACATGCAGATAAGCATCCTTCAGGTCGATCGAAGCGAGCCAGTGGGCCGGCATGATCAGTGCTTTCAGGTCCCCCAAGCTCAACATTCTGAACTTGGGCGGCTTGCGCAGGTAGAACTCGTTGAACGATTTCAAGTTGTGAATCATTCTGAGTTCGGCACTGTCCTTCTTGGGAACGAGAAATATCCTGCAGTAAAACCCTGGTGTTATTTCTGGTAGAGCTAACTCCCGAACTGCCCTCTTCTCCACCAACCTGCCGATGGCATCGGCGAGGAAGGGAAGATCGGTTTCCGAATAGAAACCTGCCGACGGGGCAACGGTGAGCGGCGGATTCGCTTTGAGATCGAGCCGATAGCCGTACCGAATCGTGTTGACCACCTACGGGTTGTCGAACACTTGTTCCCAATTCTCCCAGTAAGTCTGGAGTCTGGCTCCCACTGGGGAAGGAAAGGGGGGCCTGACAGGCTGCGGCAGGCGCAACTGTCCAGGGCCAAGTGACTTACGCTCGCCTCTCCAATGAGAGTCACCTGGAGGGGCCCTTGCCGTCCTTAGACGACTTGGGCTTCCCTCAGTTCCCCTTCTTCCCGCGAAAGGGCTGCTGAGAACCCTTACCGGAGCCCTCAGTGCGGAGCTTCTTCCCGGAGGAAGAAGAACCCGACCCCTTAGGCCTGCCGGACGCAGCATCCTGGGGCACGCTCCGCTTCGGAGCGGCACCCAGGCGCCTATGCAAGGACCCCACAAGATCCAGTGTGTGCCGAGAGGCCTCGGCAGACACAGCGGCCTGTTGTTCCTTCAGAACCCCAGGGATCTTGTTGTTGAACAGGGTCCGAGCAGACCAAGGCTGCGAAAGGAGCACCTCCTGATTGGCAGCGTCCAACCCTGAAGCAACCAGATACGACTGGCGCCGAAGAAAATGGCACGTGCCGGAAATAAAGGCCGAAGCCCCGGCAACGTACTCCAGGGAAGCATTTAAACCGAGCAAGCAGTTGTAAATACGCTGGTCTCGGTCCGTAGGAGAACCTTCGACCAGACTGGCCGCTGCAGCCAGGTATGTGTCTCCGTGAAACATCGCCAGCATGGATTGTCGAGCGAGGGTGTCCAGCTGTTGCAAGGTACCTTGTGGTACCGTGGCAACCGGTGGGGCACGGACCCCCAAACGCTCCACATGGGCTTCCGCGGAAGGACCAGCCTCGGGAAAGGCAAGGTCATGTACCGGGAAAGACCCTTTTCTCCACGACGGTGGAGGTAACAGGAGACCCCGCGAAGGCCTTCTCCAAAGAAGGCTTAATCCCACGCAGCAAGGTTGATGCTGGGAAAGCCTTGTCGGACGTCTCATCATACACCTCGGAGGAACCCACGGAACCGTGGATTCCCCGCGGTATCGGCAGGGGCTTTGGCATGTCCTCGAAGAGGACAAAAACTTGCGGCAAACTCCGCAACACCGAGGAGCAGGGGTAGAGGGGGTCGCAAGTGGAGACATTTACATGTCAGACATGTTTGTTTAATTCTATGAACAAAGAGCAAAACATGGTTACAACGCACGCACCACAATGATTCACAAACCAGCATTTTCACAAGAAAATAAACGAACAATGTGAACATATAACATACACATATAACATAAAGAGAAATAAGTGATGTTAACCCCTAAAACATACAAGAACAGGGGAAACGTAAAACACAACGTGCATACGCGAACCCCGCAAGTATAGAGAAAAAAAGGGCGGGAAAAATTCTCCGTTTGGCGGGAGAATTATAACCAAGCGTAGCTACCGCAACGCCCCATAAAAGCACAGTTTATTAGAGAATAAATATCACCGAATATTTGAGGAACGCTTCTGCAGAGGATTACACGTCTTGCTATGCAAGCGAAGGAGACAAGAGTGAAGGGTGTCACATGGCAGCTAGGTGGATACGCACGTGCTGCATGAGGTAATTGAGATCTCTGTGGTAGATTTCGCTATAGCAGCAGTTGTGGGAGACAACAGCCTCGGTATAACAGTGGTAACGTATTACTTAATGTAATTATCCACACAAACATTCCCACAGTTTTAGAAGAAAAACAGATCCTAAGAAATGCAAAAAGTTCAGTGCCTCCTACACAAACAGGAAGAAAGCACCCGGAAATTACTGTCCTGAAACTAATCAAACTTCAGCAAACTGCAGTCATGTACAGGGAGCGGTTTCATTACATCGTCACATGCTCAAGTAGTGTGACATCACAAGAAGGAAACTTCCACTTAGCATCCATGGCTATGGATTGTCTTCATGATCTTAGCATGTGATGACTCATGGGTGCATCCTGCACATGAACAACAGCTTACCATAATCATCCAAATTTTTAACAGATTACCTCGAATGATTTACAGCCAAGCATGTCGCCCACAGGAAGTGTTTTATATTTTTCCAAGTGGTCGATATCGTTGATATTCAGCAATTAGTCCTGATAAACTTGTCTAGATAGTACAACTACCTAAATTACAGTGTAGGAACATTCTATAGACAGTATCATTAAAATCAAACCAACACCAGCTCACTTAAGCCACTTAACTAACAAATACGATTCTTTGCCATTTGAAAATGATAAATCCCTTAGTCAGCACCTAAAGACAATACATTAGTCCATCTCCACGTTTAACTAAGAACAATCAGAGATAAACATCTCTGTTAAATCCAACGGGCTGTACTACAACATACCTCCAGCTTGGGGGCCCTGTCTAGTACTGTACTACAACATACCTCCAGCTTGAGGGACCTGTCTAGTACTGTACTACAACATATCTCCAGCTTGGGGGCCCTGTCTAGAACTGTACTACAACATACCTCCAGCTTGGGGGCCCTGTCTAGTACTGTACTACAACATACCACCAGTTTGAGTGCCCTGTCTAGAACTGTACTACAACATACCTCCAGCTTGAGTGCCCTGTCTAGTACTGTACTACAACATACCACCAGTTTGAGTGCCCTGTCTAGTACTGTACTACAACATACCTCCAGCTTGAGTGCCCTGTCTAGTACTGTACTACAACATACCTCCAGCTTGAGTGCCCTGTCTAGTACTACAACATACCTCCAGCTTGAGTGCCCTGTCTAGTACTGTACTACAACATACCTCCAGCTTGAGTGCCCTGTCTAGTACTGTACTACAACATACCACCAGCTTGAGTGCCCTGTCTAGTACTGTACTACAACATACCTCCAGCTTGAGGGACCTGTCTAGTACTGTACTACAACATACCTCCAGCTTGGGGGCCCTGTCTAGAACTGTACTACAACATACCTCCAGCTTGGGGGCCCTGTCTAGTACTGTACTACAACATACCACCAGTTTGAGGGACCTGTCTAGTACTGTACTACAACATACCTCCAGCTTGGGGTCCTGTCTAGAACTGTACTACAACATACCTCCAGCTTGGGGGCCCTGTCTAGTACTGTACTACAACATACCTCCAGCTTGGGGGCCCTGTCTAGTACTGTACTACAACATACCTCCAGCTTGGGGGCCCTGTCTAGTACTGTACTACAACATACCTCCAGCTTGAGTGCCCTGTCTAGTACTGTACTACAACATACCCCCAGCTTGAGCGCCCTGTCTAGTACTACAACATACCTCCAGCTTGAGCGCCATGTCTAGTACTGTACTACAACATACCTCCAGCTTGAGTGCCCTGTCTAGTACTGTACTACAACATACCTCCAGCTTGAGTGCCCTGTCTAGTACTACAACATACCTCCAGCTTGAGTGCCCTGTCTAGTACTGTACTACAACATACCTCCAGCTTGAGCGCCCTGTCTAGTACAACATACCTCCAGCTTGAGTGCCCTGTCTAGTACTGTACTACAACATACCTCCAGCTTGAGTGCCCTGTCTAGTACTGTACTACAACATACCTCCAGCTTGAGTGCCCTGTCTAGTACTGTACTACAACATACCTCCAGCTTGAGGGACCTGTCTAGTACTGTACTACAACATACCTCCAGCTTGGGGGCCCTGTCTAGAACTGTACTACAACATACCTCCAGCTTGGGGGCCCTGTCTAGTACTGTACTACAACATACCACCAGTTTGAGGGACCTGTCTAGTACTGTACTACAACATACCTCCAGCTTGAGTGCCCTGTCTAGTACTGTACTACAACATACCTCCAGCTTGAGTGCCCTGTCTAGTACTACAACATACCTCCAGCTTGAGTGCCCTGTCTAGTACTGTACTACAACATACCTCCAGCTTGAGGGACCTGTCTAGTACTGTACTACAACATACCTCCAGCTTGGGGGCCCTGTCTAGAACTGTACTACAACATACCTCCAGCTTGGGGGCCCTGTCTAGTACTGTACTACAACATACCACCAGTTTGAGGGACCTGTCTAGTACTGTACTACAACATACCTCCAGCTTGAGTGCCCTGTCTAGTACTGTACTACAACATACCTCCAGCTTGAGTGCCCTGTCTTTACTGAGAGGCTCCAGGGGAAAGACCAAATCATGAGCATCAGCAAGAGATCGAAGGTCAAAGTAGTATTTGGCATAGACACTTGAGGGTACATTGATGTTGAACTGTAACAACTCTAAAAACTGCCGCTCTAGTTCATTCCTGAAAGAAGAAATAGATGATAATACAACTATCCCAGCAATCTGCAGTAACTAGAATGTCAGGTTTTGACATCTTGTCGCACAACACAAAGATATATTCAACTTTGAAACTGCTACAAATTCAAACAGTTTCCCTGATAATGAGCATTATAAGCTTCAGAGCTCCAAAATGTTTCAAATTTTAAAGAAGATTTTTCAGTTTCACAGGCAGACCAAACATGTGGTGTTCATACTCATTGTACATATATAATTACATGAGAAGCAACTCAAATCCACAATCATGTACTGAATTTATTGACAACTTACATGTCTTCAACGGCGACATCTTTGAGAATCTGACAGAAATCCACATTCCACACGGCCTGATCATCCCAGACTTTTGAAGCAAGAAGGATGGCACCGAGGACAATCCTCCGCCAAGTGGCGGGAGAAATCTCTATCTCAGCGTATGTTAAAAGTCTTTCCAAATACACCTGCAGACAAGTAAATAGATGAATACATTTAGTTCAGGCCTGGTCACAATCATGGCAAGAAGGGATTCAATCCCCCAACCAGTGAATCCCAGCAGCCATAAACAGGTAAGGGACAAAGTTACTGGAAGCAAGCATCTTCAACAGTCCCCCTGTAACCATGTTTATGTTGCTGACCGGGACGGATGGGTTGGATCCACTGATCAGCCTTGCTCCCCTAACATGGAAATATGGCCTGTTTTCAACCAGCGAGTGTAAATGAGGGAGCTTAACACCCTTCTGAGCAGCATTTCAGCTGATGTAACTTAGTGAAGACCACAATGTTTCCTAGTCACAAAATACTGCGTAGAACACTTGCAAAATTGAGAATGAATGCAAATAATATGCCCCATGAGACACAAAACCATATGGCCATTAGAATCATGGAAATCATTAAATTGCAGCATGCATGCTTAAATTAAAACATTTCTATTTAGAAAAGAAATACAACTGAATTTCATTCTGCCCTTTCCAACATGATAAATAAGTACCATTTCAACAACCCATCCATAATTTGGAGAGAGAATATGTATATTTGTTTTACTACAATCATGTCATGTACTCACTAAGGTAACTATTGCACATTCTGCTGTGAGCTGGGCAGCACTGAAAAGGTTCCTAACAAAGCGATATATAGTCTTGTGCTCAGGATCCCTCTTGTTGTAGTCGTCTGGGACAGGTTCCTTCTGAAAGGTCAAGCTCATGGAGTTTACGATCAAGGTGTTTCAATACTCTAACAGGCCTCACAACTATTAGGTTAAAATACTGAACATGGTAAAATTTACACACAAAATTCTGAATACATACAAACTTTTCTTGCTGTTTGAAACATATCCTTATACTTACAGTTTTATTCAAACTACAATCAAGTCTTGAAATATGCTCCCCAAAATAACACTTACAGACAAAGGGTGTTTTTTCTCATCAAAGATATCCTGTATATGTGATTCTGTGTTGTGAGGTGGCATGATTCGATCACGGTTCCGGATGTGGAAGTAGATGGCAAGTGCTACTGCTTTGATTGTGTTCTTCAGATTGGGTTGAGACACTGTGGAGTCATCAATGAATATCGTGGAACACGAGCTGAATTTCTTCAGTTGTCCATACTCATCTACCTGAAAACAAACAAACTTGTCGTGAGTGACTCGGATTCAACATCACTTTGATTTCGTTACATCATGGCATGTCAGTATAATGTAGAAGGAAAGCCCACAGGGATACAGGTCTGAAGTCATTTGATCACTTTGATGAAACCCATCTGCAAGGGGGAGATGCAGACAAACCAAGAATCATGAGCAAGATACCCATAATCAAGGGAATTTGGCAATCAAAGGGATGCAATTCTGCTCATCTAATCGCTGCAGCATTCTCACATGAATCACCAATGCCATCACAGTACGTTGATACTTCATCAGTGAGTGAGTGAATGTTGTTTAATGCTGCGGTCAGCAAAAATCAGCATTTATCATTGAGGCCTGCAAATAATTGTCTGGGTCAGACAAACCACTGATTTATATTTTGAGCAACATCAGGGTACAATTACAAGCAATCATCCAAGTCAGACCACATGAACCATTTCAGTCGCATCTTGCTATAAGAATCTGCAACTGGGGACTAATTATATGCCTGATAGTATGCCCCACATGGTAATGCTCAGCACGCCCAGTCGTACTGTTGTACAGTAACCATGGGAACTATCGTTCGAGTTCTACAACTGAATATATACATCTTGTAGCCCATAACAGGGAGAGATGTAACGATATGCCAACCTAAGGTCACAATACTTGGTACTTTTAGGGTTTGTATGACAATGCCAACTGCACCACATTGCATGAAATACTCCAGTTTGTTTCAGGAAGTAAGGTAACACTAGAGCAGTTATCAGATCTGTTTTCACAAAACCTAAATAATGTTTGGAAAGTCGATACAGACTCAAATATGAATTGATACATTGGTGTGTATATATATACTCATCGTCAAAAGAAACGCAACCATAGTTACATATAGAGAAAAATGCACAGTAAGAGGAGATGTTTCCAATGTCTACAAAGTATGACAAAACTAACACTCAGTCAAGTGTAACCACAGTGTCTTTATTCTTATCACATTATGCTGCACATGATTTCCAAACTTTACACACTAATCCTGCAGAAAGACAAATGGTGCGTCTCGAGTCATGGATCTATGATGTCACTTGTGATGCGTTCATGAGCATCAGTTGACACAACATACCAGTATGTTCGTCCAATCTGATATCTCTTGCATATGAGTGATTCTTCATATATTAACCAACATATGAGGCATTTGTGTTTCTTTTGTCAGTGGGTATATATGCTCGTTGGTAAGCTTACTGCCCTGGACCTCCACTTACTAATGAGGAGTTGTGGCGAGGCTCCCGTGTGTCAGTGAGTATATATATGCTCTCTGGTTAGCTTACTGCCCTGGATCTCCACTTACTAATGAGGAGTTGTGGCGAGGCTCCCGTGTGTCAGTGAGTATATATATGCTCTCTGGTTAGCTTACTGCCCTGGACCTCCACTTACTAATGAGGAGTTGTGGCGAGGTTCCCGCGTGTCAGTGAGTATATATGCTACCTGGTTAGCTTACTGCCCTGGACCTCCACTTACTAATGAGGAGTTGTGGCGAGGCTCTCGCGTGTCAATGAGTATATATGCTCTCTGGTTAGCTTACTGCCCTGGACCTCCACTTACTAATGAGGAGTTGTGGCGAGGCTCCCGCGTGTCAGTGAGTATATATGCTTGCTGGTAAGCTTACTGCCCTGGACCTCCACTTACTAATGAGGAGTTGTGGCGAGGCTTGCTTGTGTCAATGACAACAACACTGTACTTACTACATGATGGTGGCCTTCTGATGTGATGATCTGACTTCTCCTCCTCATCTTATTATCTGGAGAGAAAAACATTGAGTAATGTAATGAAGGAAACAAGCCTTGAGCAGAAGATAACAGTAACAGCGTCAAAGATTTGAGCAACAACAAGTCTGACTGCTATTGAAGCATAATCATAATGATAAATTATCCCAGTGTGTGAGTGAGTGTTAGTATGTGTGAGTGTGTATGAGTATGTGTGAGTGAGTGTGTGTGAGAGTGGGTGTGTGTGTGAGTGTGAGTATGTGTGAGTGAGTGTGTGTGAGAGTGGGTGTGTGTGTGAGTGTGAGTATGTGTGAGTGGGTGTGTGTGAGAGTGGGTGTGAGTGGGTGTGAGTGTGAGTGAGTGTGAGTATGTTTGAGTGGGTGTGTGTGTGAGTGAGCTGGGTTTAAAACCACAGTATATCAGTAACATCACATGTGAGAACACTGTGCAAGGCATTTGTGACCAACACATGTTATTCCAGGAAATGACCAAAAGCGACTTGTGCCCCTCTTGTGGCAATTTTTGCAACTGTGTTCCATCTAAGTGCAAACGCGCATAGCTAGAAGACTTGAGTGAGTTTGCTTTTACGCTGCTTTTAGCAAAATTCCAACAATATCACGGCAGGGGACAGCAGAAATGGGCTTCACACATTGTACCTATGTCAGGAATTGAACACGGGTCTTCAGCGTGACGAGCGAACGCTTTAACCACTAGGCTACCCGACCACCCCATATAGCTAGAAGAACAGTAACTCGTTGCTTAATATACATATATTTCCCCCATATGTCATATATATTCCAGATGCTATCTAAAACACATTGGGTCTTACGGAATTATACAGACATTTACCTGTATCTTGGGTATACCGTTATATCATGTATATATCAAGTCAAAAATTATTCCTGATGGATTCCTTGACCAAAGTACTTGAGGTCATATGTGCATTCTGATTAGTTTGTTGTATTTTCGCACATAACATTCATCGATAGGGGGATGAGTCTTCTCGCAGGTTACGGAAATGAGCAAGTGGTGATGAATGAGTGCAAGACCCAAACTTAAGACAGGTGAAACCAAAGCGTTACACTAAAAATCAGGCAACTCTGTTTGACAGTAAAAATATATGTTTCAGTTATATCCATCTTCAATACTTCCAGGGTTTGTATATATTTCATTCCTTCATCACCACCGTGATTACATATAGTTCATTTGCAGTGTCGTCACTATGTTCCACTCCTGAAGACACGACTTGGATCACTGAAGAAAACAAGTGAGTGCTCAGATCAGTGAGCCCTCAGATTAGGGCCGGGACGAGTCCAAATTTACTACCCGGATACCCAACCCTAACCAGGTACCCACTGTAGGTTTCAAGTGATAGGTACAAAATGTCTGATTGGGAATTTTTTACCGTAGCACTGGCAAAACAAATTTAGATACATGTATTAAACAATCTGGTCATGCATACACTGAAGTTGACTCAAGTTATATCTTTATTAAAAAATAAGAATAACCGGAAGGAAAGGGTACATAGAAATAAATGCGAACATTTGTTACTTAAAGTATAACCATAGAGTTTAGATAATTTTTGTCATTAAACAATATATGACGTGACTAACCACGGGTCCGGGTAGTCCTGGGACGTGTAAATTGGGTACCCGGGGTGGCTGGGTACTAACTGGGATCGGGTACCCACTGGACTACCCAGACCCGTGGGTACCCGATTTACACGTCCCAACCCTACCTCAGATAAAAAAGCACAAAATGGCAATACCCTTGTCTGACCTGTGAACATTACTAAATCCACAGGTCTTATAGCAGCAATCAACAACTTGTCAAGACTTGTGAAAAACTTTCAGCCCCTGGCAACTACGATGAACATGGAATAGGACAAGAAAGCAGCAATACAAAGTACACCACAGACTTAGACATGCTAGAGACCATTTCTTATATGTACGCCTGAATAGCATATCATGTACATTGTGGGAATAAGCAGATAACAAACACATCCGGTTATCACCCAGAGGGAGCATGGTTGGTGAGTGGTGACATATACCACCTGGGTGAAACCCACTAGCACAGTGTTCACAGACCAAGCAGTGCTCCTGCTGGCATTTGAAACTGCCAGTCCCGGTCAACTGGCAACTCCAAAAATTACCAATCCATCCAATCTATTTTTGTCAGTCTTAACTTTGAACAATTAACAAAATGTTTGAAATTTACCTGGTTTCAATTCTTCAACATAATGTTCAACCTTTCACTTTGGTTGAGTCTCTAAATGTTTAACCTCAAAGCAAAGCCAAATGTTATTTTCTTGTAATTACGAAAATGGTACACTGCCAAGGCTCATAACTGACGCAAATCTGGGATTCACCCCCAAATAGGATATCCTGGCAGCTAAGGGGATGTAACTGTTAACAATGAGCTTTGTTGAGTTGGACCAGTGGGCCATTCATGTGTTTTCCTGAGAGAGGATGGATGCAGGTTTGTCATCAACATTAACAATGCTCACTTTTCTGGACTTCATGTTCCGAGCGTGTTGAGAAGAGGGGTCTGGCAATAGGATTGTTGGATGGGTCGGCATCCATTTCTGGAAAAGAAATTACACATCATGATTAGACAGGAAAATATATTCATTACAATTATTACACCACAGATAGTGACTTATTGTTTTTATTGTCACCACTATAAGATGATAACTGAGTGAGTGAGTGAGTGAGTTGAGTTGAATGCAACTTTTAACAGTATTCCCGTTATATCATGGTGTGTGGGAGGAAAGCCTGAAGCTATGCCGGTCTCAAACGTTTACCACTTTTGTGAAACCCACGAGCATGGGTACAGTGCTGACAAACCTAGTTTCTAATCGAGATGAACAAGGATGAGAAACCCACAATCACAGGGTTCTGGCATGCCGAAGAGACGCAACTTTGCAGGGTTAGAAACTAACAGTTTTTGTCCACTAGTCCTTATAATGATAACATATAGCAAAACCCTTAAAATGGGCCAATTTCTACAAGTGCTTGGGATACCTTTACTATTGGGTAGTTTGGTGAGGACTACAGGACTAGTACCAATTTCTAATGCTGCTTTGCACAGTGAATTGCAGCGCCTTAGACAACTAGGACACCTGTTTTCCCAGATGATAAGTAGTGAACTTCTTTGCACCATGCGACTCAATAATTACATATTACACTCCAATACTAATCTAACTTTATCAGGTTCATGGCACTTTAGTGACTAGTCAAAGTAATATGGAGTACAGTGTGTGTGTGGGAAGGGTAGGTGGGGAGAGAGAGAGAGCTCTGCACATTCAAGACATAATGATTTCCAGGCTGAAATGTAAACCATTAACCTCCCATGGGCATGGTATATTCACAGGTGAGCAAAATCAAAGCTGAGTTAGCATAAAGTAACCTGACATAACTTCACCATTTGCGTTTTGTAACATATACCTTATAGAAGAACTAAAATTTGTGAAGTAGAATTTTGTTAGCAGTTTTGTCATTGCACTGAAACATTTTACATTGCATGTTCATATGTAACAATGATAAAAGTGGGTTGACAACATGGTTTATCGGGACTAAAGATAACATAAATAAAGAAAAAACAGTTAACATTATTAACCAAGTTGTTATTTGAGTGAAGAATGCTTTCACTTGAAACAAAAATATCAGCTGTACAACTGCAGTCAGCATAATCTGTACCAGAGACAAATCAGTTCCTCGATCAGTTGGTATTTTTATTGACCAGTTATATGTATACAAGTGAAACCTTCCTTTTCCTGATAACTTGCACAACACCTGACTTAGCCCATTAGGGTACTTGCAAGCATTAAACTGCAAAAATTGTTTGTCTGCTGCTGTACTGTAAAAGTCCAGTTTCCACCCTTGCCGGAGTAGGCTGGAATTTCCAGTCTCAACCATAGCGCCACCAGTGGCTATTACGAGTTATGTCCCTTCTATGTTCCTCCTATTGACCAATAAGATTTCATCTCTCATATTACTTATACTTGCTTCAAACAAAATGGCATCACCCAGTCGCAGTCAACCGAATTTGTACGTTGAAATTCAAGTTGTTTACAAACCGGATGTCTAGTTCGTTACCCGATTTTGATTGGACTATACATTAGACTTGTTAGTCCAGCCAAAATGAAACTCCATAATTGCAGCCTAGTTCGGCAAGGGTGGAAACAGGACTTAGAGTCAGTTAACTCCCTTGCCTCGGGAAGATGGATTCTAAGATGTAAGTTCCTAAATGTCACAATAGGGCCAGAATGGTTGGCATTTTGGCACATAAATTGTACTACAATTATTTCACTAAGGAGAGCTGTATTGCGATACATATTTCAATATGTATTAGGCCCCAAATTATATATATTTGTACTGTTCAAATGGTACGTCTTAATTAAAAAAGATCCAGATTGCAAGATGAGTTGTGGGGATAAACAAGACTAGCTATTACGTTATCAATCTGGAATGTTCAAGTAAACAGCTCAAAACATGTTCTGTTTGCATGGTTTAGATAGGAACCCAGTCCATTCAAATACCTCAAGATAGTAGATATAATTAATATAATATTATTAATTCTTCTTCGGATAATATCAATACGCAAGTGTTGCATTATTGACAGTCGTAATGCAATATACCGGCATACTAGTGATTTTATACACCCATAATTGAAAGCACTATTAACATCAATAATCTACATTTCAGTTTATTCATTTGTGTGATACTTATATGAACTCAATCTGACCATACTTTATTTTCTATATAATAATTTGTGACGTGAAATTTTTATTTCACTTGAAAATTTCATGCTGTAGCAAGTGAGATAGTTTATCACTGTACAGTATTTAGGAAGTACTTTTTAGACGACAATCCCTCTTTATACTGTTGATTATGTACAAACAAGGGCTATCTTAGAATGATGACATATATAACTATCAGTATGATCCCTTAAAGGAAGAATTTGCTGTACAACAAGGGTTAACAATCAAGTTTCAACAAATTGGTGATGATTGATAGAATGCATACATTTTCTATTTGGCAGTTAGGAATATTTCAGCGATCTCACTCACTGTAACATGTAAATAATTGAATGTAGATTTGTAAAACCATTGGTGGGATATCCAAAGCAAATATAAACACAAAAAGGGTATGATTATGCACAATCAGTCGGCTACACAGTAAGCAATTAATGTTATACTCTATATTAGTTTCTAATGACTAGCATATATATGTTCTCAGGGTACCTTTTGTATCATTCCTCCAATTTTGTACCGAGCAACAACAAACAAAGCATAATACTATTCCTAACTGAGATGTGAATATAAATGAGATCTTCACCTTCTGGCTCCCTCTCACTTATGTGTGGCACACCAGGTAATGATGCTGTGCTCTGTGGCTGAGGCAACATGTGAGATTCCTCTTGAGTTGGCTGGTAAATCTCTTCTCTCTTTGACTTACGCCCACCTTTAGGGCTATGGTAAATACAGCAGGATTGCTTGTTTCCCATTTTAACCAGATCTTATCCTTTCCTGATTATACAACACAAGGTAAAGTGATTGAAATTAGGTTCCAATCTATGAAAATATTTGATAATCTAGCATTTAGATCCATAGAACGTACTCGACTCTTCCACGACTGCCATAGTGCACAAGCCACGATGGGTTATTTTCATTAAAACTGAAACGGTAACATAAACAATACAGTTAATTGATGGTATCGCTAGCGTATAAGTGAACAGTGTGCGTCATCATAGAAAACTGCAAGAATCTTGGCACTGCTTGCTGCCTTTGTCACAACAGTGAAATTTGGCTGCATCATCACAATGCACAGTCCTAAACCGTTAGAAATATCCCCAATTTACATCATCCATGTCAATATCTTCGTGAAAAGGAATACATTGGTCTTGATCATACTCAAGCTCCAATTTTCACATTTGTTCGAAGCGTAAGTTCTATATTCTAGTCACCGGGAGGCAGCGGAAGTGAATTTGATGTCAATTGCCTCTTAGCAATAAGTCGCACTATATGATTGGCCGCCTTTAGGAAGTACTAAACTATGATTGGTTAAGTGTAGTAAGGTGCGAGAAGCTTTATAAGACCTATTTTGGTTGGTGTAGCCAAGTTCTTGAATATCTTCATAACAACTAATTGCAGGCGCGTGTCGTTTATGTCATCCACAAGATGAATTTGACCGAATACAAATTAGCTGTGATCACTAAAAATTGATACTAATTATGATGATATGACTTTGTCTACAACAACATGCTACATTTGGTTTTAAAGGGGAGCGTACGTTATTTTAAGACATTTTGTTCCACTCCATATTTCTGAGAGATTACCTTATTAAATGGAAAGACCTTTCAACGAATGATTTGGTGATCAGTACAATGTCTACTACTCGGCTTTAAGTGTGGTATATTGTTTTAACATACCTTTTATCGAGAGATATATTTTTTTTTGTCCACTTTTTCATACATGGATATGTTCGACTTCCGCACCAACCTCATGGGGAGTCCGGGTTAAGTGAGTGAGTGAGTGAGTATGGTTTTACGCCGCTTTTAGCAATATTCCAGCAATATCACGGCGGGGGACACCAGAAATTGGCTTCACACATTGTACCCATGTCGGAAATCGAACCCGGGTCTTCGGCATGACGAGCGAACGCTTCAACCACTAGGCTACCCGACCGCCCCTGTCCGGGTTAAGAGTGACCCCCGGCAACTATACGCCAGCCAGTCGTACGAGGCAGGACTTAATGGATTACTCGATTACTAAACTGGCGGGCAAAAGAAAGTAAACACTGGAACATTGGGTTTGACAAAAATAAAATAAAAGATGTAATCAAAACATTATTTGGCTGAAAACAGTCATAAAACAAGTCAAAACACAACCATGATAACCATATCAAAAACATCACCATCGATCGAATATCGAGTTCTTATTTGTTTCATTTTTAGTAAAAATCAAACATGGATGTATACTTCTTTTGTCTGGCAGTATATTTACCGACGGCGGGTATCGTTACATAAAGAATCAAGTTGATCGCCTGGTCAAGATTTTAACAGACCTTCGTCACATAAACCGAGGTGCACAAGAAACTGTACCTCTCAGGTGATTTTATCATATGCTTGATTTACATTTAAAATATGTTAAGACAGCGATATTTTATCCCCCAGATGAACTGTAGTGACGCTGTCAGCACTCACAGATTACTTCTACATGGTTCTATTCGTTCAAATATATTTTGATTTGAAACTTTTAAAAATAAAAAAAATATTGTATTATGCACAACTGCTGGTGGGAATCTTAGACATCTTAAATTTGAAAAAGAATCAAATTAACTTTTTATCAGCACACATTTACAACATTTCAAACATGGTAGAGGTCACAGATTACCTTTTACGAACTTTTGCAGGAAAGAGTGATGTTTAGTTGACATAATCATATCTAACAACTTCTTTCAATTTTCAATTACTTAAAAAACCCTCAATATACTTGGTTTCCCACACAAAAGGCTCTTGATTTTCCTTTAACAATAAACATCATACTACAGCATAGCTACCAGTGTTGTGCGAAAAGATGGCATAGTTGCCTCAATTTAAATAATCCATGGAAATGTTTATTTTCTCAAATCAGAACACGTACAAAAGATATTGAACTATTAGATTTTCAGTGCAGATTCATTACTAGAGTTATACATGATTGCATTTAAAGAGAACTTTTAAATGAAGGACATGTATATTTGGATTTTAAAATTGTAAATGAAGTTTGGCTGAAAGTTAAAACTTTTATTAACGAAAATAGAAACATTATTTTGCCATTATCCAAGCACTTTAGTTTAAAATTATATCATTCTTATGGCTAAAATATATGTATGTTACTTGCATCCAACATCAAAACACTATCTTGTCATTGGATAGATTCATAGCGATAAAGAATGGTTTACAATGTACCACTACCAAGTAAAAGTGTACATGTTGTTTGGTGGTGGTGGTGTAAATAAAGGACAACACAGTAGATACAAAGTATTTACCCCGTGTGGATTGCATGTTAGAATTGGTTCCCAGCAACCCGTGCTGGTCGTTAGGGCGACCAAATGGATTGGGTTGTAATCGATGACTTCGTTGATGCCGCGTGAACTGGGCGGATCGTTGCTCAAAATATCAAACACTGGATTTTCTGGCCCGGAGTCGATTATTAACAAACTACACACGAGCGAACACAGTGTTTATACACCTGGAAAAAAGCTCCACTGAGATAATGAATTATAACGTGTCACGTGTAATTTCAACTGTTTTGGCAATGATGATTATGACTTGTTCCATCGTAAAGGTTCGTGTTTGACGGCGATGGCTGAACTCTCCGTGGCATGCACGTGCAGCATGCTACTCTTTCGATCTACAAGATTCATATGTTCATGCATTAAATTTGGTAATTTAAATCTGCCGTTTTCCAAAAAAATCAAACTTGACTGCCCTTCAAAGGTATCGGGCCTCAACTGGGCGATCTCCTTTAACATCACAGCTTGACGATAGGACACTACACTTTGATAATAACGACGATAGCAACGACGTTCCGTCCACTACAGTGGAGCCCTACGCAATCGACGTCTGTCTAGAACATCGAGGAACCGCTCGAGACCAGAGGGAATGGCATGCTGGAGAGTAATCAAACCCCTACTACTGGCAGATCACCATGAGAGGAATGAGTCTTGTAAAGGCACAGGAGAGTAACTCAGTAATTGTGTGTGACTTTACACTGCTTTTAGCAATATTCCAGCAACAAGTAAGGAATCGAACTCGGGGCCTTCAGCGTGAAACGGAAGCTGGGAATTATTTCGGGTTGTGTCTTACATTGGTACATCCCAGAGGTCCTGGAACGAGGATGATCATGCCAGACTTAATCCATGGGCGGATACAGCTTTTTTTAAAAGGGATGTGTGTGTGCACAATTAAGATCTATTTATTGGCTTTGGTGGTAATTTATACAGAAATGAAGATTTTTTTTCGAAATAAAAAGGGGGGTGCGCACCCCACCCCACCCCCCACACACACCCCCTGCCCCCATCTGTATCCGCCCATGTAATCATTCACAGCAGTGACAGCCCACCTCTAGAAAATGCTGTGACGACTTTGCCTGGGGCTGCCATGAATACAGGTCTCACTCCGCTGGAGTGAGTGTCAGTACTCTATTACTGATACTGGTTGTGACCACATAATTATCTTGTATGTGCTATAAGCTAATGTTTGCAGTCTCATGGACTCATAACAAAATAACCTATGTAAATCTATCCCCCTATGAATCATGACAATATTTTCTATTGACTTTCACTGCAGGGTAGCTAACAGAATACAGTTTTTTCATACAATTTTATTTCTTCAAACCATATACACTTCTTAAAGATGTTATCCTGTCAGAACATTCATTCAGGCCTTCAAGTTTTTGAAACAGTTTTTCACAAGCTTCCTTTTCCCTCGAACTCATGAACTGGAAAGAGAGACTGAACCGATTGGTCCGACTGAAAGCTTCCAGAATGTTCAGCACAATGTGTAGCTCCTCCTGTGATCCTTCAAGCAAAACTACAAGAAAATCACCAAGCAACCCAAAACTTATTTCAGGTTTAAAAATGTTTTCCAACTTTTCAGGCCCAATTTCGGTGAGGAAGTGGTATTTCTTATCCAACGCCAGTCTCCTCCATTCTCTCACAAATTCCTGGCTGTTTTGAGGCACTTTGGTTGGTCCCTGATAAACAAGAAGATAAATCTATGTAGAAAAAGATGTAATTATTTGGAGAGGGTGATGGTCGCCTGAACGTTATTGTGTCTGGATCACACGAATCATTGCAAGAGCAGTCATCCAGCCTGATCTGATGAGTGATGTATTGAGTTGAGCTCTGCTTTGAACAATATTTCAGTTATAGCAGGGCATCTGCAGAACGTGGGAGGAAAGTCTGAAGTATTTATTACTTTTGCGAAACACTGACAAACCCAGAAACATAATGAGGGTGAATCTGGGATTTGGAGCCATGATCACAGTCTTCTGGCACTCCCACGGGACATAACTTTGCTTATATAATTGCAGTGCGTTAGATATAAAGTGGCCCACCCATACCTGGCCAGTTCATTTAACCAGCATGTGTTAACTTAGAACCTATTCTGATCTGGCTGTTCCACAGGGTACCCCTTCTGGGGGTTGACAGTGTCAGGAATGATGTATTAGGAAGCTACGATCTATGTACATATTCACCTCTTTTGTTTCCGAATCCTTGGAATGCTGTGGGTGTTTTTTCTTGTCTGCATGCATGTTCCATGGCTGTACAAACTTGCCTTCGATCTTGTCCCCTTTCTCAAGGGGTTTCAGATGTGATGCCATAACTATTTCCCTGTGAACAATACAACTAGTCTGTAGGTTGTCTTCTGAACAAGAGTTTACATTTTCACAAAGGCAAAAGCAACTGTGATCTTGTTCTTATGTAACTGACCACAGTTTAATGATGTCAAGCCCAAGACAGATTGACAAATTACAAGAACACAGGGATTTGTGGTGTAGTTTGACAAAGAAACTTAAAAGGTATTGTGTTTGTGTTCAAATGTTAACTTTGTGTGGACATTAGCCAGATACAAATTTGAAATATTTTGATGTGCACTTGGTGCATGTAGACATAACTATTAGGTTGCATTTGTCAATAATAGGTTGCACTTTTGAGATACATACCAGATATGCTGGTCTGAATGTTTTGCTCATTCCTAACGATAATTTAGAAAAGTTGACACTGATTAGAAAGTTTACCATCATGCACAAATATATCATATCGACGTCGAATATCTGATTTTAATGAGATTAGACCAATCATTAATTGATCATCAATTGATATGGTCAAACCAATCACAATTCTTCAAATGTTGACCAGTTTCAAACACTATGTGAATAGTTAGCAGCTGAGTACATGGCTGGAGTAGGTATTTAAGCACACAGATGAATTTGGTGAAATATTTGAAGACATATATTTCAATGATTTTATATACACATGACTCACTGCACACGGTTACTTCTTATGAAAGATCCATATGTAAGTAATATTAAATCAGTGATACTAGAACATTGAGCTGCACATTCAGGTATGAGCGACATATGACAGTTACCTGAATTCATCATAGCTGGCAACTTTTTGATGAACAGCTCGGATTTTGGCATCATTTTCCCTGGTGTACTTTTCATCAGCTGTCACAGCAGCCTTTAGTTCCCGCTCCAGCTTGTTGAAGTCAAAGTGATCATCATCATGGGAGACACTCATCTGCAGACACAAATACATCATCGCTACTTTTAATGGACATGAACATATCCCTTCCATCAAAAATATGTTTGAGGACTTTGTCTTGCGTGTCAGTTGAATTTCTCGCAAACTCAATCTGAATCAATGGGACTGGGGACTCACATTCTGAAGGGTATGTTTCACCAAGTAGCGTAGGCAATCAGATTGGAAACTGGAAATCAAGGGCGGGTAATTCGTCATATAGAACTACAGGATTGGATCCATGTAAAGGTTTACCGAAAAGCTAGCCATGGAGAGACAGAGGATGAGTGACATAGAAGTTGGACACCATCAGCATCCAGACAAGTCTGAGCTGTCATCACACCTAATATTCTGTCATATTCAGCATTCAATATATGCATCATAGTCTTGAGCAAATGCATGGGTAGCTTATTGTGACTGTGCAATGAAAACTTAATTCAAACACCATTAACTAAATACAAATGTTACTTAAGACAAAAAAAACATTCTCCATCTCAGTTGCAGCTGGCATCAAGGAGCCCATAAGTAAATGTCAATTGAAACCCCAATGAATTTGTACCCCTAGAAAGGAGCAATTTCGTACCCCAAATCGAAAGTAATATATTGTAGCTCAATGTGATAAGCAATGAATTACGCTATATCTTATAATAAGTTGATAGATCCAGAGCTCCAGATAAGCTATTGGTGATGTGGGTATTTTACAAATGCATTTTAAAATCATTGGGTATCAGTAATTCTATCTGGGTATTCAAATTTCTGTTACCCACTAGTTTTTACACATGTGGGTATTTAAGTTAAATGTTTAAAAACACTATTCATCTAGTCCCTGCAAACTGGTGCCGTGTGGGTTCGAGAGCTTTAAAGGACTCAAAAATACCACGATACTTCCACAAGAAAGGGTGATGGCAAATGATCAAGATGTAACTGTCATCGTGGAGTTTGGCAAGGTTGACGGAATGCCCGTTTATTATTTCAAAATAAGTTGCTGATTTGCAAATCGAATACGCAGGGTTACTTCACAATATTTTTAATATGCGCACAAGTTTTTATTTTTGTAGCGTATCTGTAATGTTCGTTGCGCATTTGATACGCTTGGATTTTATTTTACTGCGTATTTCTGCATTTCTGATGCGTATTTTACGCAGATACGCAGCTTAACTGGAGCTCTGTAGATCTAAACAACATATAATGTAAATGAGAAAGGGTGATATTTATCATGACCAAGGACAACATATGGTTAAATACGGGTAAATATTTTTTAAAGCATGTACCTTATACTAACATCCTTCAAGTTGCTGTAGATAATGTTGATATCTCATATAAATACTAACGACTCATGGTCGTTGTTTTTCAAACAATAAAACACTGCTGGGAGAATAAACCACTCGGGGGCTTGGCCCCTCTTGGTTTATTCTTCGTGCAGTGTTTTATGGTACGATAAACAACTTGCACTCATCGTTTATTTCTTAAGTAAAGGAATATATTGAAATACAACATAGGGTTATGAAGTTTCTAATTTAAAGGGTAAATGAATTACGAAGGGGTACGAATTCGTTTGCGTTACGAAATTCAAGTAAGTAAGTAGATGACTGACACCTGCATGTGTGGTGTTGGCAATGATAAACGTATCCTCAGGTCTTGTAGGAAATGCGTAAAATTTATCGAGGGGTGGCCTTACGATTTATTCATATCAATATCAGGGCTAGTTGAATTCTTAGAGTTATTTCTGATATTGCACGGTCACATATCATACACTAAGGCAATCAAGTGATCGAATAAATATTGATAACTGAAAATAGTACTTAATTATCCACGAGGATATGTCCTTCTTTTATGAACGGTCAAAGACACAAAACATATACAAGACAAGTGAACATACAAACCTTAGTAGTAAGTGGCGACCGTCACAATGTTGAGTAAGGATCCAACTCTAATTCTACTCCCGGTCAAGTGTTTTTCGCGTCCCTACCAACAATCACAGGCCACCATCTTGTAAAAATTGTTAATCTCGAACTACTTTGTTTGATTTTGAAAGAAATATATCAGTAAACACACACAACAATATGTTTAATTTAAAACAAATTGAGTTGAAAATACGTTTCTTGTAGTGTTGTGATTGGATAAACTGACATAGATACTATTTTGTAAAATACGCGAGCATATAGTCTCGTCGAAACAAGTAAAACATATACCCTGCGCGTGCTAGAAAACGCCAAGATATAATATTCATCAAAGACGGTCCCAAGTTCAAGAGAGCAGGTGCCCGCTTAATCGACTTGGGTCCAGTCTAGCGATATATGTAAAGGCGCACATACTGCGACCAGTTACTCCGCTCCCAGCGATTTGCGGCTACTGAAAAAAAAGGCAAATTTTAGCTGAGCTGTTACTCAAAATATCACCCCTTGATAAACATGTATTATATTTTTTTAATTAATTCGTAATAAACAGATATGCCTCTCCGAGAAGTGTTCCATCTATGGAGATCTAGGCGATCCATATTATTTTGAACTGTAATCCAAAATGTTCCTATTAAGTATAAACCTCTCTATGAGTTTTAGGGATCCATGCAAACAAATTTCTTTGGGTGAAAATGATAGGACACCGGACCGCTTGGTGTATAGATTGATGTTTTAAAATGATTAATATACTTCCATGACAAACAATCAAATTCCAGAACCATCTGACGTCACAGTTTATTATGTACAGGATATTGTACCGAGAGTCTAAATCTAGATCTATATCAAGTTAAATTTCCTTGGTGCTATAATTTACGATGACGACACCAATTACCAATATTTAAAAGCAAAGATATTCATATAAATGTAACGTGTGGTCTTTAATTACGTGTACACCCCTGTACCCGCACCCCCATACGTGCTCTTCCATTTCATAAAGGTTACTCTATAACTTACATGTTTGCATATTAGATACCAATATACAATAATATATTATATTAGATCTACAGCTTAAAATGTCTGTATATGTACAATAACATTTGTACCACACTTGTATACAACAATTTAAGAGAGTGAGGTTAGGTGAAGTATGTCTATCTTCATATATTTCCCAGTATGGTTGTGATTAAATACAGAAGATTATTAATAAAACTGTGCAGGTATTTGTTGATTTGTTGTATGTATTGCTCAATGTGCCGATGGTGAAATTTAATCTCCTGTAAAATCGACCTAATAAAAACATATATTAGAAACAGTTCTGTGGAATATACCTCGGAGTAGCAGCAGACCACTTCCGGTAAAGTTACCCGCGAAAATTGTGGAAGAACTGTACTTGTGGGTAAACCAGTGTTGATAAATAATGATTATCTAATTTCGACTGATTTCCCTCTACCAAGGTAACTATGTACTGTCGTGTTGTAATGTTATGACTGTGAACTGGATTTATCATTCCGTACCGGTTAACGGTGAAGGGACACTAACACAGTAAAATGTTTCGCGACCAGCTCACCTAGCCAAGCCTACCGGGCAAAGCATTCTTACAGCCTCAGTAAAGGTTCCCTAACGTGATAGCGGCCAGCATCACCGGTAGTCATTAATGGGATGCAAACTTGGCAGGCATTAAAAAAATGGAACAAAACACGTGCTTGTTTGAAGAAATTATCGTAACTTCATAATATTGACAATATTATTGTTAGGAAGTGTAGTTTGATTATCCACATGTGTACGATTATGAACTCGGTCGTTTGCTCAAAAGATATAGATTCTATAAAGAGTTCTTAGAAACAGTTACGGTACTTCCGTTAATGTCTGAGGAAAACAGGTTGAAAATCATATTTCGAGGTTATTACTGCATAAGATGCAGAAGTAAGGTAGTGAGGTGGGCGTTGTCACTTATATTTTGGCAGAATGGCTTCTTTCCTCTCGGATGTTCTGGACTTCTTAACTAAGTTATAGCTTTAAGCAAGGATATAATTTGACCAGGAAAATCTACTAGCTTGAATATCGATTACATATAGGCCTAGCTTCCCCCCAAATGTTTTGAAATTCTACTAGCCCTTAAGATACCTTCAACATTTGCATGATTAGTAAAATTGTTCTGTGGTAGTGCTAATTTCCATCCCTGCAGAGATAATTCAAACAGCAATTTTATGGAACAGAACACCTTAATTTTATATGTGATATCCATACCATATTGGTTGACAGAATTGTTTGGCTTTGTGTCATGATGACAATTCAAATCAACAGTGATTTTTCCATACTTAAGATAAGTTAACATGACCAGCTGCTAATGTCAGAACATGTGTTTTCATTCTCCAGATTTTGCATTAATCAACAGTCCTTGAACACAAATTCTGCAGCTGAATTAAAAACAATATTTGTCCTGTATTGCTTAGCATCCAGGGGTTTACTTAGGTCCAAACTAAGTGCATTTGGCAGGCAAATTGGAAACGAAATGTTATTTTGTTCAAATTTTAATTCTTTTGTTTCGAGTTCCCATTTTCTTTTTGTCAGAGGTATTTAAACATTGCATTCAGTACAATAATGTAACATTGAGCCTCTATTGTTTTTGGTCCTGTTGTCAATGGAATAAAAGTCATCTTGACCAAGCCATCACTGATCATGTACATGCCATTGCCAATTAAAGACTTTAAGCCATGACATTAATTATGACTGTATTTACATGAAGTAGGAACTTCTTCATTCCCATTTGGGAATTCTTGACGGGGCAGACATCATCTGTTCTGAAGATTTGTATGTAAACAGTAGCAGATAACCGCCATGCTTACTCTGTTCTGCTCACCTTATTCTGTTTCTGCTTCAGTGACTGAACTTTACTCTTGTTTCAGTTTGTAAACACACACATTTTTTCTGAAGTATGAACCGACAGACCCAATGCAAGCCTTTGGGTGTGCTTTACATATTGTTTTGCATTATTATAGACATATTCAACTACATCTGCGACTGAGGTGCATGACAATATAGCTTTACAAATCAAAGTGACTGTATATCACTTGCTCTCTGTAAGGTATCAGTGACAGGATGTGGATGAAAAGTACGCAAATGAAAATAGTTTTTAGGATATTTTCTCAATGAATGTTTAAATATTTTGTGATGACTGTGTATCTAAATGTGTAGACTCATCCTAGATGGAACAGATGAAAAACACATGAATGGACTTTGTGACGATGTGACAGAGGAACTTGGCTGGCTCTAATCAAGCTGGCAATTAGTATTTTGTAACTCAGACGTAAGAAAAATACACAAGCTTTCTCTTAGATTTGCCTCTATTTTAAAATAAAAGACTGAAGCAAGTTTACTCTGCGCAGCGCTTTATGTTGTTGGCTTCACTGTGCAGAACTATATTGTTTGGTTTGGAAACAGAATCGGGCAATTGCAGCATTTGAAAGCACACTCAGAAATAATTTCATGCATGATTTAAAAGCACATGAAACAGTCGATGCACATTCCCTTTAATGACAATTGGTGTAGACCTGTGGCTGAATATTTGCTCATGAGTTTGTCTTGAAAAATCCTTGAGTGCCACTTTCAGTCGATTTTAGTGTTATATATATGGACTATATAAACTTTGCTTACGAGAACAATGGTTTCAGACTCGTGACACAAACTGCTACAAGCTACACATGTATCTTGTCAAATAGTAGCTTCAACTTGGGTATGAGCATCATATTCATTAGGTTATAATGTTGTATGGACTCTTTAAGTCTATTATTAACTTTCCTTACTAGACCAGACTTTGTCACTCAGGTTTAGACTTGCGGCTCACATGACTAAAGACTGGCTCCATATACATGTTATAGATATTTTTATTCAGTTGATGAGTGTCGAATAGTTTCAATGATATTGACATATCCAGTTTTCTGATTGAGAACTGTTTTCTTCAGACAAGATGAAAGACCCTGGTCTGTATGCTGAGGTTCGGGGTAGGGTCAAATACAAGGGCGTGGGGTCATACATTGGTGACTACAAGACAGGCAAAATGGTAGTGGCACCCGAAGGTGTCCATTGGAAATGTCAACTTTGGATCAACACCAAGAGAGAAAGTCCCGTTGTCAATTTGCAAGTAAGTCAGCCTTTGGTTTATAAGTATGGTGTCTGTTACTTCTGATCTAAAAACATGTCCAGCAATAGAAATGAACAGTTTTATTCCACCAGTCCTTAAAGTGATAACATATGACAAAACCCTTAAAAAAGGCAAATGTCTACTTGTCCTCATGATCTCTTAACTCTTGCCAATTTCTAAAGATGAATGTTCATATTACTGGACCAACTTTTGCCTTATGTTTGTTTCAAGGTCTTGATTCAGTATGTATAAGATGTCAACTATAAGCTCCTTATTGTCAGAAATTGACAAAGTAAGAGGCCTCAAAAGCCTGATTAAGGTACATCCACAATATCTACTGTGAAAGAAATTACTCTATGTAAAGATTCTAGGTTAAGTTATCCCAGCAAGTTCTTGTTTTACTTTAAACTACTGTCTCGTATGTTATCATAATCATGACTGGTGGCTGCAGGTCAATGCAGCCAGAGGTCCATACTGCAAACAATTGGTAACACTGTTCCAGATTGTAATTTTGCTGAAAAAGTGTCATCCTTGAATAGAGGTGAAACAATACATCGGCACATCGTGAGTTTTCATGTGACGAGACGATACACGATACGTTTTTGCATACGCTTGCTGAAATAAATTACTTACTACTCGTTTGATGACCCCTGGCATTTTTTATCAGTAAGTTTTAGGAAAATGTGTTGTAATTAGCGTTTCAAGTTCATTACTAAAAATAGCCATTATGAACATGTGTCTACAGCTAGCTTTTCCTTTTGAACCTGCTCAGAAATATTTCTTGTCAAGAAGTTTCCATGTGATTTTGACGTAAATATGTGTTTCATGATACATGTCATATTGTGACCTATGTATCGTGATATGGATTGTATAGTGACCTTGCTGTATCATTTCACCCCTATCCTTGAACATCCAGTGTTTTTCATTTTTAATACATTCCCTAGGTCCATCGAGCTCCATTGCGAACTCAAGTCAACAGGTCAAGGCATAGTTGTTAATATGTCTGGGGTATTTATCATTATAGAATGGAGATCTAATAATAATACACTGGATAATCTAGGCTAGAACAGTGTAAAACCTCATATATCTACTCTACATATATTTGATCATGTTAAAATGGCAATTACTCAATCAGATGTTGTTTCCAAACAGATAAACGATAAGATAAAGAGTCTGATCAACCGACCCGACCGAGTGATCCTTGACTTAGCCACCGGCTACAACATTTATGTGATAGCAGACCAAAGTGACCTGGCGCACCTCAAAAAGGTGCAGGAATTGCTTTGCAATATCAAACAAGGGAAGACAGGTTTGTAGCAACAAAGCATTGTATTGATTCATGGGGAAAGTTCTGAACACAAATTTGCCAACATGTTTATTCAAGAATTATGTATTTTATGTAAGTAGATTTATTGTTGCATATATTGGTTATGATTAGTAGTGTACTTAAGGCAGAAAGAAAGATAACCAGATCTGAAATCTTGTCTAGTGGCTAGACATAGCTAAATACAATGTTGAAGTTAGAGAGTTCTGATATTTTGGGTGGAGAAACACATGGTTTGACGGCACCTAAATTTGAGGGTCGTCATGTAATCAGTACCATAATAACATTACTAGAATTATGTTTGATGTCTTTCCCACACAGTTCATGTGAATGAAAACAAGGCTGAAGTTGGTGGCCACAAGAACCATGTGTTGACAGCTAGTAATGTCTCACCAAGAACTAACTCCCCAGATGTGTCTCCAGTATTCACCAGGTTTGTCCACCTTATCCCAGACTGAAACGAGCCAGCCTATCAGTCAGTATCAACATTGTACATATGTTGATTATGTTAGTGCTAAGTAGATGTTTTTAAATGAAACATTGTGTGAGAACTAAGTGGAATGCTTATTTGTTGGAATTAAATTGATCATTTTCTGGCATGAAATGAAATTATTGAAACTTTATAGAAATTGACATTGATCAATGACCCAAATAGTCAAGTCAAACTTTGATGTTTTAGTGTCAAGGAAAGTAGGGGCTCTAATGGAGACACTAGCTCTTTAGGACAGTGTCTCTTTGAAGACGACGATATGGATTCAAAGGAAAATTATCACAGGTAACCAATTATATTATGTTTTTGAAATGTTTTGCGATGCCCAAGTAGTACAGCTCTTTGTGTAAAATAATTATTGTCTTACATCTTTTAAGAATATTGTTTTCTGTATTTTTTCTTGTACACACATATCTTTGAACATTTTTCTACTGTATACAGTTACCTATGGAATCATGAAGATATGTGTAAAGAACAGGTCTTCAGCAACCCAAGCTTGTCGTACTTGGTGACTAAAAGGGACAGGTGGTCAGAATTGGTGACTTGGTTGATGCATATCCAAATTGTGTAGATCAATGCTCATAAGGTTAATCACTGGATTGTTTGGTCTAGACTTGATTACTAACAGGTGGCTGTCATATAGCTGGAGTTCCTCGTTAAACAACAAACAAACAAACAAAAAGCCTATAGATTCATTTATTGCCATGCATGTTAGATGGGACAAAGAGGACAGCCACATTATAGGATGAGAATGATCAAAATGCGTTTGGCTGACCACCATGGAAGACAGATATGAGCTGTAACAGAAACTGGTTGATGTTTGTGTGGCTTGCTGTGCTCACACCATTGAACACTGATCTTCCTAATTGCACTGCAGGCTCCAAATGCACAGATTATGCTCATAATATCAAAAACTGGATTGTCTGGTCCAGACTCGATTATTTACAGACCACCGCTATATAGCTGGTATAGTCCTCATACCGTGTTAAACACAAAACAAGCAAACAAAAGATTTAGTCTGTCCGCTTGACAAAAAATCAACAAAGTGCCGCTCCTGAGTAAAGCTTGTTATTTCACTGCTTGATCATTGCCAAACCATCGGCAACAGAATAGAAGCTTCACCAAGCAGCATTACAACTGGCTATAAAGGAAAAAGGTAGCCCATAAATAGACCTATTTCCAACCAGGTTAAGCAATCAGATAACAACATTTGTGTCATCAGTGCCAGACCCACTAGCCTAGTCAGTTGATGCTCTGGCAAAGTCATGGGAGGGCCTAAACGTGTGTGTGTTTCCCCACCAGCCTTGATACCACGGATAATACAAAAGATATTATACCTCAGCAGCCTTCAACTGCTTTTGGTAACACTTTATTGGCCTGCGAGAATTTGGTTTCCAGATCTTGTCAGACAAGCAGGGAATCCAGTACTTGGGCTCCCGAACTGGCCAAGTCTGCTGTTACATCCTCACTTCAATGCGGTCCTTCCAAGACCAGAATTATACAAGCATCACATATGAAACATATCAAGATCAGTCTCATTAAAAGAGGATATTCCATTAGCATGATTAGAGCAGCCAAGGTAGTTGCCTTAGAACTTCGTAGATCAAATGTCAAGTGATGCTTACGAACCTCTCCCACAGGCTGACTTTGAACACCTGACACAGAAAACCCTACTTCCTCTGTCATTAACTACGGCAGCCAGAATGTCTAAGATTACATTTGACAGCGACAACAACACATCATCGCACATCAGCTTAAGATGGGACTTTATTGCGAAGAAATGATAACCAGGCCAAATTCAGTGTTGCGACTCTCTCCTTATCCCTGGTTCAGAGGATACAGAGGATTTATCTCTATGTCCAGTCAGAGCCTTGCGAATATACCTACAAAAGTCTAAACCTAGAAGACAAGGTTTCAAAAGACTTTATATTCCTTTAGTAAGGACTACACACACCAAAGTCTCCAGAACAACTATTTCATTCTGGATGAAAGCTGTCATTCTCAGAGCATACAAAGCAGCATGCTTTGACACCCACTTCAGCCTTCAACTCCCATGAAGTAAGCGCTAAAGCCTCAATACAACCATTTCACGGTAACTGCTCCATACCAACAATCATGGCAGCCTGTTTCTGGAAATCGGATACAGTTTTCGCCAGTCACTATCTCAGAGACTATATAATGCAGCACATGAGTTATACACGATTGTGTAAAGTTTATTGCTCTTCTCTTAAAACCTTAATCATTTAAGGCGAACAGGATTCTAGAAACTATGTAAACCACACAAATCCACAAAATCTGTATCATTTACATCCATTTTGGTTGCTCACAAATAGTAAGGTGGCACCCCAATAGAAAGATAGAGAAAACAACCGAAAAACGTTCTTATAGAACAGGTCAACGTTAATCACACATGCAAGTGGAACCCACCACTTATTGTAAGATTCAATCATAAGTATGAGTCAGGTTAAGATAAAATATGTATTTTTTTTAGTAGAAGTATCATTTATACTTATCCTGACTCATACACTTCAGCACCTTCCCCTCTCTCAGCTGATGTGTTTTCGGACCATTAAGTAGGAAAGTAGAGAGAGTGGTCAGTGGGCTTGGTCAAATGGTTCCAGTGTGTATGCGTGGAGTAAGGGTGCCTTTGGGTGAGCTGTTTTCTCTGTTCTCTGGCAATAGCACAGGAAGTTTCCATGACCTATAGGAAAAGATATGGATAAACATAAGTATGAGTCAGGATAAATATAAATGATATTTTTACTCTTAAAAAATATGTAACTTTACAAATGGATTCAAAGCTGGGTACATCATGTACATAATTGGTTGACCTATTGGTTCACTACTTTTACAGTGATGTTAGATGTTTGAAGAAAGGTATTAGATATATATAGATTTGCTCACACTAACAGCTATGTAAGATGCTTGTCTCAAGACTGTTCATGTTGCGAACACCAACTTCGAGATAAATGTACAAAATTATATACCCCCTGCACTAAAGTCAAACTTAGGACCCAATCCAGGGTTCGAGATAGCGCTATGCATTTTTGACTCGATTTCCAGTAATGCGGGCAAATTTATATGTATTTACGTTGTGAGGCATTTGTTTCTAGAGAATAGGTTCGACATTTTGGTACATTCGAGATAACAGGGTTTGACTGTATTTGTATTTTCCTGATAAGTATGTAAAACATTTCATAGTTAACAAAGTATAAAGCCCAGAGAAGATAAAGTCATGTTATCAACAACCCATGAAAGACCAATGCAGAAAAGCAAACCATCGTTACTCACCAATAAGAAGGAGATAAGTAACACCTGTTATTACATTAAGTAACACGTTACCACTGTTACACCGAGGCTGTTGTCTCCCACAACTGCTGCTATAGCGAAATCTACCACAGAGATCTCAATTACCTCATGCAGCACATGCGTAGCCACCTAGCTGCCATGTGACACCCTTCACTCTTGTCTCCTTCGTCTGCGTAGCAAGACGTGTATCCCTACTGCTGAAGCGTTCCTTGAATATTTGGTGATATTTATTATAGTTTATTCTATAATAAACTGTGCTTTTATGGGGCGTTGCGGTAGCTACGCTTGGTTATAATTTTCCCGCCCTTTTTTCTATATACTTGCAGGGTTCGCGTATGCACTTTGTGTTTTACGTTTCCCCTGTTCTTGTATGTTTTGGGGGTTAACATCACTTATTTCTTTATATAAAAGTTATATGTGTATGTTATATGTTCACATTGCTCGTTTATTATCTTGTGAAAATGCTCGTTTGTGAATCATTGTGGTGCGTGCGTTGTAACCATGTTTTGTTCTTTGTTTATAGAATAGAAACAATGTCTGACATGGAATTGTCCCCAGTCTCCACCCCCTCTACCCCTGCTCCTCGGAGTTGCACGGTACGTCCAGTCCGTCTCCACCCCTGTGGTGGCCGGTTCGTCCGGTCGGGGTCCCCGTGCGAGTACTACCCTCTTGGCTGCGGCGGATCCCTTTGCGGCCCTCGGGCTGTCTGGGGATTCCATCGCCGCATTGTTGTCGAAACTTGTGGACTCCAAGCTGGCGGCCTTATCGCAAGATAGGCTGCTGGCTGTTCCGTCCCCGGCCTCTTTGGTGGCCGCGGGTTCGGACGCGGGGTCCACCGGTACGGCGGCGGCTGCCGTGGTTACTGGTCCTTCCCCCGAACCGTTGCTTCCGCTATCGGTTAAGGACCGCGTGGCCATGGTTGATGACCTCTTCGAGGACGTGCCAAAGCCCCTGCCGATACCGCGGGGAATCCACGTTTCCGTGGGTTACTCTGAGGTGTACAACGAGACGTCCGACAAGGCTTTCCCGGCATCAACCTTGCTGTGCGGGATTAAGCCTTCTTTGGAGAAGGCCTTCGCGGCTGCCTCCGGTCGGGGTCTCCCGTTACCTCCACCGTCGTGGAGAAAAGGGTCTTTCCCGGTACATGACCTTGCCTTTCCCGAGGCTGGTCCTTCCGCGGAAGCCCATGTGGAGCGTTTAGGGGTCCGTGCCCCACCGGTTGCCACGGTGCCACGGTGCCACGGTACCACAAGGTACCTTGCAACAGCTGGACACCCTCGCTTGACACTCCATGCTGGAGACACATACCTGGGTGCAGCGGCCAGTCTGGTCGAAGGTTCTCCTACGGACCGAGACCAGCGCATTTACAACTGCTTGCTCGGTTTAAATGCTTCCCTGGAGTACGTTGCCGGGGCTTCGGCCTTTATTTCCGGCACGTGCCATTCTCTTCGGCGCCAGTCGTATCTGGTTGCTTCAGGGTTGGACGCTGCCAATCAGGAGGTGCTCCTTTCGCAGCCTTTGTCTGCTCGGATCCTGTTTAATAACAAGATCCCTGGGGTTCTGAGGGAACATCAGGCCGCTGTGTCTGCCGAGGCCTCTCGGCACACACTGGATCTTGTGGGGTCCTTGCATAGGCGCCTGGGTGCCGCTCCGAAGCGGAGCGCGCCCCAGGATGCTGCATCCGGCAGGCCTAAGGGGTCGGATTTTTCTTCCTCTGGGAAGAAGCCCCGCTCTGAGGGCTCCGGTAAGGGTTCTCAGCAGCCCTTTCGCGGGAAGAAGGGGAACTGGGGGAAGCCCAAGTCGTCTAAGGACAGCAAGGGCCCTTCCAGGTGACAGCGCCAACTTCGGTTGGCCCAAGGGGAACCCGAGTCACTTGGCCCTGGACCCCCTCTCCTTCCCCAGTGGGAGCCAGACTTCAGACTTGCTGGGAGAACTGGGAACAAGTGTTCGACGACCCATGGGTGGTCAACATGATTCGGTACGGCTATCGGCTCGATCTCAAAGCGAATCCGCCGCTCACAGTTGCCCCGTCGGCAGGTTTCTATTCGGAAACCGATCTTCCCTTCCTCGCCGATGCCATCGGCAGGTTGGTGGAGAAGAGGGCAGTTCGGGAGTTAGCTCTACCAGAAATAACACCGGGGTTTTACTCCAGGATATTTCTCGTTCCCAAGAAGGACAGTGCCGAACTCAGAATGATTCACAACTTCGTTCACAAATCGTTCAACGAGTTCTACCTGCGCACGCCGCCCAAGTTCAGAATGTTGAGCTTGGGGGACCTGAAAGCACTGATCATGCCGGCCGACTGGCTCGCTTCGATCGACCTGAAGGATGCTTATCTGCATGTTCCAATTCACCCGGATCATCACAAGTATCTCAGGTTTGTCTTTCAAGGCAGGCACTACGAATGGGTTGTACTCCTATTCGGTCTTTCATCCGCCGCCTGGCTGTTCACCCGGTTAACCACCCCCATAGTGGGGTTCCTCCACCGGAGGGGTGTCCGGTACTTTGCGTACCTGGACGACCCGCTAGTCGCAAATCGAATGACGGACACCCTGTCACGCCATCTCGTTTTCGCACGTCGGCTCTTGGAGCAATTGGGGTGGATTATCAATCTCCCCAAGAGCGAGTTAACCCCTTCTCAGAACTTGCAGTTCATCGGAGGTCGGTTCAACACAGTGTCCCATCGCCTCTTTGTCTCCCCAGACCGGTGGAACAAGATTCAGGCGATGATTGACAAAGTCTTAGCGGTGCAACAGACTGTTCACTTTTGGGAACAGCTGTTAGGGCTACTTGTATCAGCCCAGGACTGCACAGAACGGGGTTGTCTCCAACTCCGCCCGCTGCAACGGTTTTTAATCCAGTTGTTAGCAACGGAGGTGAACAGTGCGACCGTCGCCCTCCCGGATCGACTCCGACCGCATCTGGAGTGGTGGACGGTCCCTTATAATGTCTTATCAGGAGTCTCTATGCGGCCCTACCGGGCCACGTTGAACCTGTATACTAGTGGGCTGGGGCGCCCATCTAGAGGGGGAGGTGAGCTCGGGGCTGTGGTGCGTAGACGAACTAGGTCTTCACATCAATTGTCTCGAGTTCAAGGCAGTGATCAACGCAGTCAATCACTGGAAGCTGGCGCCCGACAACACGACGGTAGTGTCCTATGTGAACAAACTGGGGGGGGAACCCACAGTCACTCGCTACTCGATCTCACGTTCGAGTTTTACGCTCTGGTGGACAGTGTCCCGTGCCAGATACGCGCCCGTCACATCCCTGGTGTGCGGAACGTACTGGCTGATGCTCTATCGAGGCCTCAGGATCCAAGCCCCACAGAGTGGATGCTGAACCCAGTAGTGTTTCAGTGGCTGTGCGAACGTTTGGGTCGTCCGATGGTCGACCTGTTCGCAACGCGGTTCAACAATCAACTCCCGTTGTTTGTATCCCCAGTCCCGGATCCGAGGGCCATCGATCACGATGCTCTCACGTTAGACTGGACGGGCTTTGACGCTTATGTTTACCCGCCAACAGCGTTGATACCACACATTCTAAGCCGTCTCCGAGGAGTTCGCTGTCGACTGTTACTGATCGCGCCCATGTGGCCGAACAGATCGTGGTACCCCGACTTGCTGACCCAGGTCACGCAGTCGCCACTTCCACTGCCTGTGAGACCGGATCTCTTGATCCACCCTCACACCCGTCAGCTTCATCCAAACGCAGGGCAGTTCAATCTGCACGCGTGGATGTTGTCCCCGACCGTCTGAGGAGTAAAGGTTTTTCTTGCCGGGCGTCTCGGGCATACGTTAGTATGCATCGTGATTCTACCCAGAAGGTGTATAATGCATGTTGGGTTATTTTCACGAAGTGGTGTTGTAAACATCACATTCATTCGCCAGATAAGGTATCTGTGCAGGATATTGCTCGTTTCATGTCTCACTTGCGAGAGACCCGGAAACTCTCCGGGGGTTCCATTACCAACTATGTCTGGTCTGTTGCTACGGTACGGGACGTTGCTATGGGTACCAGTCTCTCCAAAGAGCCGGTGATACGGGGTATTATCAAGGGTTTCAAACAGCACGATTTTAAGAAGGGCCACCTTCAGGCACCTGCCTGGGATCTTTCCCTAGTGTTGCAATCACTTACAGAAGCTCCGTATGAACCCTTGCAAAGTGCTTCGTTCCGGCATGTGACTTGGAAAACAGCATTTCTCCTCTCCTTTGCCACGGCGGCACGTGTATCAGAAATTCATGCACTCAATGTCACCAAGGTACGATTCGATAGGGGTGACGAAGGAGCGGTCCGCCTGGGCCTGCTCATGGGCTTCGTCGCCAAGAATCAGAGAATCAGGCAAACGGAGAGAGTATTCACTGTAAGATCACTCAAAGAAATCTTACATCCTGCTGATACTGAGGACAGAGTGCTGTGTCCGGTTAGGGCCCTTAAGTATTATCTTAAGGCTTCGAATGAACAGGAGTGGGGGTCCTGCAAACCAGCGCACTCACACCACAGGTGAGGCGGCTTTTTGTGTGTTTTGTCCTTATTTGTATTTTGACAATTATGCATTTAATTGTCTGTCGTGTATTCCAACCTTGTGATACATGCTTACAATTACTGGAATTAGGTCACGCGCCTATTACATACTTTAAGTAGGCGTGCTCGGGGATATACGGTCTGAATGAAATTAATTTCCCTTTTTCGACTGTTTAACCTGATCTAAGATTTAGCTCACGCGGATACAGTGTTCTCATCCGCTGCGGCGATGAAATACCTATCCAGTGGGGCCGTTTGGAGACACCAATCGTTTTGGCAATGACGATTGAGCCTTACAGTATGCGCTTGACAGTGCTTTGGTATTCCTATAGGGTAACGCCTAGCTAGGTGCATGCGCATCGAGTGCTTCCGCCTTGGTGTTTACTTCCGCTGGTCGGAAGGAACGCTAGGAGTCAGGATTCGGATTGTAGGTGCTCCCCACCGCCTACTGTGGTAGTCAGCCTCGATATAACAGTGGTAACGTATTACTTAATGTAATTTGTAGAATTTTCCTATTCGGAATATTCTATAAGTAATACGTTACCACTGGGCTGCTGCCCGCCCGTCCGTCCCCCGAGCACTTGCTCTCGCAAGAGACAAGAGTGAAGGGTGTCACATGGCAGCTAGGCGGCTACGCACGTGCTGCTTGAGGTAATTGAGATCTCTGAGGTAGATTTCGCTATAGCAGCAGTTGTGGGAGACAACAGCCTCGGTATAACAGTGGTAACGTATTACTTTTAGAATATTCCGAATAGGAAAATTCTACAAATTGTGTTTCATTAGTACGAAAGAGACCCAAAATTCTTGCCTTGCGCTGCAGTCTATGTGGGTTATGTGTGTTATGTTTATGGTTATGTTTCCTGCCTTGTAGTGGTCCAAGGCGGTCTGCTGAAAAGTTCCTCAAGCAAGGTCAGGAGAAGTGCAGGGAGACGCTGAAGTCATTTGCAGCCTCTGGATTCTACAGTAGCACTCCAGCTTCACAGAAAATATATTCCAGGACCTATGAATCATCTGCGTGAGTAACAGGCTTCACTAACTGCATGCTAAACTTGATATTAGGTTTACCGTATATTACTGAGTTTGGCTGTTTTGTTTTAGACCAAATCTATCAAAAGAGGCCAGTCAATACCCTGAACTAATTAATGTTCTTCGAAAATATTTTGCAAGGTCACCAGTCTACTGAGAATAAAGATAGAAATCTGGAACTAAATATGTTATGTGTCCATGGCCTGTGTAGGTATTTATCTACGAAACCCTAAAAATCATTACTTTGTTCAAAACAAACATAGTCATATTTCTTAAGTGTTATTACAATGCAATAATGGAACATTATGTATTAAACCCTCGTCCTCTTTATCATGTTTATTGATATCGTTGTCCATGAGTCGTTTCCAGAAAGCCTTAACACAAGTAACACAATTATAACGACATGTATTGGGAGACTTTGAATTCAAATTTTGGAAAGTACACTGATGTTTGCTGATTTGGGGCTGAATATCAGCCTCCGAGTTGGTCCAGATAAGTACCTGCTGTACTTATACAACCCGTGAAGATCTGGGTTAGAATAGTTCTGTGGACTTTGCTTGTCGTAAGAGGTGACTGACAGGATCAGATGAAATATCATTTCAAACCTTTAAACTAATAATCAATTCTTGAGGAAGTGTCAAGATACAGGTTGTTATATGTGCTTAATTATCAGTTCAAAGTTAATGTTTGACATAAACTTTATACTCGTTCTATAACCCATTAAACACCTCAAACAGTTGGAGGGACAGCCTGTATCCCAGATCAGCCAATGTAATCATCGTCTGTATTTCAATGTAAGTTAGATTAGTATTGCATGACAGCCTTACGTGTTCAGAAAATACTTTTTTATGGTGCATCCAAATGAATTTGTTTCTGTAAATTGTTTAAATCCAGGTCAGTAAAGAGACCAGGGATGATGCCACTTAATCCAACTCCACAAAAACGACCCCGGCTGTTGTCTGACCTCAACTATTCCTGGGGAAAGAAAGGCAATCAAGACTCCAATAACCATCAGCAGTCGCTACTGGGGTGAGTCATCCTTCCACTTGACACACTTGATGTATTTTGTCATTTTCGGTGTCATTTGGAATATAGGTCCTATTGGTCCCTTTTAGCATGCCAGAGCAGTCTTTGCCACAAACGTTTATGTCAACTAGCCTGGACTTGGCTATGGGCATCATTTTCTGTAGATTTTGATGTTATTATGAGACGTGCTGCGCACTAGACTGAACAGAATTTTTCTAGACTTAATCTACAGACTAGTGGCCAAAGTCTGGGACTGCCAGAAGTGTATGTGTATCAGCACCTTACAGGTGCAAGTGTTTTATGTCTGGGACTTGTATCACAGTTAATCCGACATTAAGCTGACATGCCATGATATCACTAAAACACTGTTCAAAGTGGAGTTAAGCCACACCCTCTCATGGGACAGTCTCACTCACTCACAGAACAATTATCACTGAAACTTTAAGACCTATAGACAAAGAAAATTCACAATAATTTACAATCATGGATACCAGTGTTTGTAATTAGTGATCAAAGTTAAAGTGTTGTCGCATTTACCCTAATGTTAAAAACCGAGATTTTGCAGTTAACTATGGCTATGGTTATGGCTACTGCTGCAGATTGGTATGGTTTTCGGCTGGGAACAGATTGTATTTGAATATGTTCTGATTATAGATTCTCCAACATCGGTAACACATGTTACATGAACGCTATCCTACAGTCCCTGTTTGGGTTGAATCCTTTCAGCAATGATTTGCTCTACTCCTTCAAGAAAAAAGGACGGTCCTTCTCGCCCAACTCTCTGTACTGGTGAGAATGTAGAATACAATACTCTTATGTAGTTTCACACTGAACACACTGCTCAAGGTACTTGTAGACATTGTCTACCGATGTGATTCACTTGAGGGTGTATTTCATCAAGTGAAGGCAAGACGTACAAGGCAAGACGCGAGGTTTTCTTGGTCTGAGAATTTCTTGGATGGGTGTTTGGTTGTGAAATGGGGGGTGATAAAAATTGAACATCTGATCTAATAATTATTTTTTATGTCCCAACGAAGGTCCCACAAACAAATGTCTCCTCACCTACATGTGAAAATATAGTATACTCTTTAAATTAATCCTAAATCATGAGACAGATGAAACACAGTGATTGCCCGTTGTTCTGCAACCCTTGAAGAATTATGTATTTCTTCCATCCCCCCATCCCCCCATCCCCCAAGGGAGAAGGGAGACATTGTTTTTGGCTCGGTTCCCGTTGGAGCCTACAAGCACAATACAATGTAATCTATCATCCAAACTGCTGTTACAAGTTCAATTGTCCAATCTGCCATAAAGTGTCAACATGGCGTCAACTGTAATGCTGCATTATTACTGCATTAATCATAATCTCTACTAGTATTATATTTCTATTATTGTTTTTTTGATTTGCAAACACATTTATGGTAACAACTTGAACTAATGTATCAAATAAGAGGAGGTAGGAGACATCGGTTTTTATGAGTAAAAACACATTATTGTTCCTCTATACCATTCTTATTATTCTGTGGATGATATGATGGTGAACTATTGTGGTCCTTTCAGGTTTACATTAGCGTTAGGGGGGCACGGATGGCCCAGTTGTCTAAGGCGCCCCTATTCGCTGTGCAGAGTTGCATCCCTTTGGCATGCCCGAAACCTATGATTGTGGGTTCGAATCCCGGTTCGCCCCGATTATGTTTCTAGGTTTGTCAGCACCATACCTGTGCTCGTGGGTTTCACCGAAGTGGTAAACGTCTGAGACCTGCATCACTTCAGGCTTTCCTCCCACATTAAGCTGACACGCCGTGATATGACTGGAATACTGCTAAAAGCGGCATTAAACCCAACTCACTCACTCACTACATTAGCGTACATCGTGCGTGTGTTGTTCCATCCGCCATCTTGTTTTTGCCATGTCATGTTTTGCATGTCTTGTGCCTTGATATTTCAATATGCTTATCTTGTTCTTGTGCTATCAACATTCCTATTCTGGCGTCTTTAAGTGTAAAGTGATACTCTTTATGTATTAACTTTCTAATTACTTGCCCGTTTCTCTCTGTTGACACATGCCTTCTTTGCTTGCAGCGTTTGTCTATTTCATTAAAATTATATGCAACATTGCTTAAACTGTTGTGGCAGTAAATCAGCTAGGGATCCCAACCTCCGATTCAGTGATTGCACTGACCCTGTCTCACAATGCCCTCATGACTCATGCAATCTTTGCCGCTCTCTCCCCCCTCGTGACTTTACTTGAGAAAACGACACACCCATAATGACCACATGGACACTTCTCTGACTACAGAGGTTACCAATCACGTTGACACTACAGCGTCACAAGTTTCACTTTTGGAGCACTGTCTCTCCTCCCTGCCATCGTTTACAGCATTCACGCCCACCGTTTCCGCACCAACGGTCACCGCCTCTCACATGTCCTGATTTTCTCCCTGCACCGTATCTGGATCCCGCCTCGGTTCATCATATGCAATCCATATTCCCGTCATCCGTGGCTCAGGCGGTCTCTAAAGGCACCTCCGGCCTCTTCGGAGCCTGTGGCCCCCCCCTCTGGTCTTCACTGTTCCCACACCGGTGCCCTCTACTCTGGCACCATCGGGTTTCAACCATTAATCAGCATACCGCTTATGCCTGTGGTGACTGCCTCCTGCTGCTATGCTATTGGCACCTCTTATGCATCAATATCAATACATCCTTGTTGCCAGTAACTATGACTACCTCATGTCCGTCCTTAGCTCCTTTTGAGGATGCCACTACTTCTCATTGACCTCAAACACATGGCTCTAACTCTCCCAGGTCTTCCCGCCGTACTTCCAGATCTTCTCGCTCGTCCTGTAGTCAACCCTCTTCATGGGCAATGCAACAGCATCAAATCGACTATCTACTTATCATCTCCCAGCGGCCACCTCGGTTATATCGCCTTAACAGATTTTGAGTTTGAGTTTAAGAGGCAACTCCTGCATCAGCCTTGGAGTGCATCCTCACTCTTCAAACACACGCATGTCACAGTCTCCAATCAATCCAAATTCAAACCATTGAAGGCAATTATCAACCCATGCGTGCTTCTCTCAAAGCTTCACCCAGGCTTCTTCTTTCTTTCGTGGCAAGGGTCAAGACCGTTCAAAGCCACAAGGAAATGACCGCAGAGGCAGGTGCTGATGCCCTGGCGCTCAGCGCCTGAGATCTCCCATTCCCAGTCGTCCCAGTCATAGACACTCCCGTAGTTTCAGTGTTGCATCTAGCGTGCGTAATTGCATAAATGAAGCATTTTTTATGACATTGGCGCAAAATAAAAATAATTATGTGCCACTTGCTACCCAAAAACTACACCGATGGGGCATTTTTGACATTACCGTGCGTATCAGTATGTTAAACTTTCAAAAATCAGCTGTTCTTGGATACCGTATATCGCTGTGTATAAAACGACCCCACGTATAAGACGACCCCCTGTACACACCTTCAAAATCGACACAAAATCCTTTACTCCGTGTATAAAGCGACCTGGAATGATGTGCGCACACAAACCTTATATTGGCAATAAAAATATGTTTATCTTGTGTTGTTTTTTTCTACGATGATTGGTCGCGTGCGTAACTCCAGCACCCGTCGCCATTTTGTGTTTACACGGTGCGACACCAGATTGGTGCCAGTAAAATATAATTCATTTATGATGTAATAACATAAGAGACAGTGGTGAGTAATTTAATCGCCAATTAACTATGTTGATACTAACTAGGCTTATGTTTGCTTCACATTCAGCGTGTTTATTCAACATTCACTTACACACACCGTCTCCAACAGTTGTTAATACAACTGTAAAAACAACGGGAATTGATTTCAGCTTCACTGGTTATCACATGTTAAGTCACATGTGCCATATGCAAATGCTTACCGAAACTTCCGGCTCTCTACTCACGGATGTTGATTGTTTTACCGTGTCAGCTGGCTTGACAATCTGGATCGAGGCGAGGGTCATTTCAACTTTATTTGCAGAAAATATTCAACTTTATTCAAGGAAAACTGATACAAATCATGTTTATGTTTGGAAATAGTTATTGGAACAGTTATTTCGGACGAAATGCAAAGTTTTATTGTCAAATGCTGGGCTGGCTATCGAATGCCTCTTGACATCGCCAGTGAAAGCTGAAAGTGACACAACTGGTAAGTGAAAGTTGGGGAAAACCGAAGCTAAAAATAGTGCACTTCTTGGAATTCGCTAGAGGTCGCTTCTATTTGCTTTTGGAACTGATCGGATGTGCAACGGAATCAAACGAAGCATAATTACGATTAATTTGATTGGTTAATGTTTCCCGCTAGGTGGAGTCGGTATGTGGGCAGTCATTTTGACACTTGGAATTAGGATTCTTTGTATGTTTTGTAAATTCATGTACTGCGTGAACGCGAACATGTCAGTGCCAAAGAAGCGTAGAATTACTGACTTTTTCACAAAAACGCCGTCTGATCGGTCAACATTGGTCAGTGTGAATGAAATTGTGCCTCCTCCTTCGGAACACATGGTGGACAACATCGTGGATAGTTCTGATAGCGATAGTGACAGTGACAGTAAGAGAAAGTTTGTTCACAAGTTTAGAACTGAATGGCTTAAGAAATACGACTGGCTGGCATTTGATGATGAAACTGGCATTTTGACCTGTGAACTTTGTATGGAAGGCAATTTAAAAAATTTGATGACTTCAATGTCATGTAGAAGCTATCTGGCATCTACGTTAGCAAGACATGTCAAGCTACCGGATCATCAGAATGCTCTGAAAAATCAGTTATTAAAGAAAAACTATTCTGTAGCAGCAGATACTGCCATTTCTCAGAAAACTGCAAGTATTATTTCTGCCATGCGTTGTGTTTATTGGTTATGCTAAGAAGGTGTGGCTACAATGAAATACCCTTCTTTGTTATCACTCATGAAGCTTCAGGGATGTGACAATATTCAGTCATTAGCTGCAGGAAAAAATGCAACATATGCCTCAAGAGAAACGGCTGATGAATTTCAGGATACATTTGCTGAACTTATTGAAGAGCACATAAACTCAAATTTGAAAGAGAGTGTTTTCACATCTGTGTTGGTAGATGAGAGTACAGATATTAACATAACCAAAAAGCTTGTTGTGTATGGACGGATTGTGTCAGACGATCTTGAACAAGAAACCCACTTTCTTGGAAATGTTGGAATGAAGTGTGTACATGCAACTGCTGAGATCATCTATGATCATTTGAAAGAATTCTTGAATTCTCGGGCCCTGGAAGTTAGTGACATATATGCCTTTGGATCGGACGGCGCCTCTGTCATGACTGGCAGCAAGGGAGGAGTGGCTACTCTTATAAGAAAGGAAAGCCCACATTGCATTAATATCCACTGTTTGGCTCATCGCCTCAACTGATGCACATCTAAGGCAGCTGATGATGTGGCTTATGTTGGAAAGACATTTCAGAAAACTCTGGTGGACTTATTTTATTACTTTAAGAAATCAGCATGCAGAGTTGAGTCAGGTGCAGGAATTACTTGATGACCCAAAGATCAAGGTTAAAGAAGTTCATGAAATCAGGTGGTTTGCAGTGAACAATGCTCTCAACACAGTGTATAGGACTTTGAGATCTTTGGTCAAGTACTTCAAACAGAAAGAGAAGCCTACTTCAGCAGAGAAGGAACTACTACAAAATCTCACAGACTATAAGTTTGTGTTCATACTACATGTGATGATGGATGTTATCCCAAAGTTCACAGAACTTAGCCTTGTCTTCCAGAAGGTGGATTTAGACATCTCTTGTGTCCAGCCTGCAATTGATGGCTGTTTGACAAGTGTGAAAAAAAGCAATCAGTGGTAAAAGCTAATATCAGCTGTTGCTGAAGGACAAACTCAGAGTGAACAGTGATAAGGAGAAGAAAGTTGCCACTGTGACGTACTTGGGTGAAAAGCTTTCAAACTATGATGTCAAAGATGCAGAAGCTATCAGACACAAGTTTCTTACTGGGCTTCAGGACAGTGTCAACAAGAGATTTCCAAGTAACAGCACATTTGTTGCAACTGCCTTCAGTGTCATGGGCATGAGGAGTATATCATTTCTATCCAAGGACCAGCTTGACTTGTATGGAAGAAAGGAAATAGAAACACTCATCAATCATTATAGTTCAGACCTCACAGGTTCCAGTCGGCATCTTAGTAAGGCCCATATTGACAAGCAGGCCACTCTTGGGGAATGGGATTTTGTCAAACAAGTTGTCGTGAATGAAATGTATCCAAGGGACAATTTCAAGACACTTTGGAAGTTGATACATTGCCATCACAAGTCGATGTTTCCAAATCTTTTGACACTAGTCAGACTAGCGCTCATCATGCCCTTACAGACAGCCGATTGCGAACGTGGTTTTAGCTGCCAAAATGACATCTCATTCACCAACCAGAAACAGACTTATAAGTGACACACTCAACAAGCTTATGTTGATCAAGCTGGAAGGTTCATCCATAGATCAGTTTGAGTTCACCAGAGCTGTTCAGAAATGGAAATATGCAAAGGACAGAAGAATCTTTCATGCCACAAATTAACTTTGGTAGCCAAACTGACTTGAACATGTTGAACATTGAAGCCCTTAGAGAATGTTTGGGTGAGTAAATGGTTGCAGTATGATTGCTTCATGTATTAATGTAATCAGTAGGCATTGAAAGGGGGGAAATGAGAACTGGTTAACAATTACTTAAGTGGCCCACCAAAAGTGATGGGCCACTTGGCCCAATCTGAGCAAACCCTAGATGCAGCACTGTAGTTGGGAGATAAGGCAGGTTTGGGGCCAACTGGACAAGATACTCTTCAAGATACTTTTGTCCCCTATATCCTTTGTCGGGGGTACCAGCTCTCTCATAGCAGATCCATGATTGACCTCTTACCCTCTTACTCGTCAGGCTCAGCTCTTGCTCCATACCTTCAAGCTTCTGGTGCTCAAACGGGCGGTCAATATTGTTCCCGATCCATTGGCGCATCCTGGCTTCTACTCTAGTGTTCATGGTGCCCATGAAGGATCTGTCCAACTTACATATGTCTAAAATCTCGCCTCTTCAACAAGAGTTTCCTGAAATGTCATCCATATTGTTGCCTGACTACGTTGAAACTAGTCAGAAGTCAGAATTCCCAGATCAGTCTCAACATCCTGGATGCCTTATGTGCCCATCCACCCCAGTTGCAGGAAGTTCCTCAGGTTCCCGTTTTCCAGGGTATCCACTACCAGATGGGTGGTCCTCCCATTTGGCATTTCCACAGCTCCGTGGTTATTTACTTGGATTACCAAGCCAATTGCCGCATACTTGCACCTGAGCTATGTTCAGTTTGAGTCTTACATCGACGACTGCCTACTGAAACATCAGGACATGGAAACCCTCCACTTCACAGGGATTTCATGCATCGTCTACTCGCACAACTGGGATGGATCGTCAATGAGCTCAAGTCACTCCATCCTTCAAGCTCCAACTCATAGGCGGCCTGTTCCGCCTGGTACCCAACAACAGGTGGCACAAACTACAGCACCATCTCCTTCCTGCCCTTCACCAAGCTCTTACACTTCGTAAATGGCAGGTATTAATGGCTGCTCTCATGTCAGTTCAGGATCTGAATCGTTCAGCGTTCTCTGGACAGGCCTAAAAGCGTAAGCTTCCAGCCACCCGTACTAATTCCCAGGTTTCTGCTGAATATCAAAAGCACACCGAAGCTATCTCTTCTTCTGATCGCGCCTTGGTGGCAGGCATGGAACTTGTTCATGGATCATCGAGATCTCGCCAGTCGCGACCCTTGGGTGGCCACATTTACAGGTACATCCCCACAGTTATGGCAGCTTGAGTTAGTGAGTTACATGCCGTTGATGTCTCCTAAGTACAGTTCGAGCGCAAAGGGCATGGTACTGTCCATCTTAGGCTGTGCTGGGATTTCATTGCAAAGAATCAACTACCAGAACAACCATTCTACGTTTTTCTTCGATAGTGGGTTCTAAGGACGAGGATGAACTTCTTCTGTGCCCAGTTTTGGCCTTACAGGTTTTCATCCATCGATCCAAGACACAATGTTGATCTCGGAAATGACTGTTCATTCTAGTCTCGCCTACATCCCAGACGGAAGTCAATTGTAACACTATCTCACTGTGGCTGCGCTCCATTATCCTGCTGGCTTACAACCATGGCTCTCCACAGCAATTGTTCTATCAAGTCCCTCATGGAGGGCTGTTTTTTGCACTAGGGTAGTGTCTTTGCCGGTCATTATCTCTGAGACATGGCTCTTGAGGATGTGCAAGGTGTTCATAGTTTTCGGTCCCCTGATGGTGGCGCAACAGGTCTCAAAGCCCAGACCATTTTGACTTCTACACCTTGGAGCTGACCTTGTGACCTCTCTGGTAGAAATTACCCCAGACTAGAGGGTTTCATGCTTCTGTTTATTCCAGCTTCTTGAATGGGAATTTAGAACTTGGACGCCACCCGTTTTCTATTTTTCCTTTTTTCATGACTGGCCTACACACCTTTTACTCTCACTTGTGTGGCTCTATCGGACAGGATAGGTCTGTGTTTTCCGTTCTTTCCCTGCCCATGATGCTCTGGTTACCTGAAATTGTAGAGGGTCTATCCCCCCCCCCCCCATTAAGGTATTAATGCAGGATAAGATAAAAATTGTTTTAGTAAAATCAAAAATATTGTTTTTCATTTGGATACCTATCCTGCATTACTATGTCTATCGTGCCTGCCCATCACTTTGCTACCTCCCCGTGAAGTTTTCAGGTGTTTGTACTCGCAGTTATGACTTCACCACTTCCTGTCACATGGTAGCTGTTCAGAGAGCAAATGCAACACAACTGGTTGGTTCTAGTCAGAAAACAGCAGTAAAAGCATTACGATTTTACTAAATTTGATGTTATTATTATTCCAGCTCATTGGCAAGGCTTGTCAAGATTCAAAGAAGACCTGGGTCATCTGATTACAACAAAAGGGAACTACTCCGCAATGTGAAAAGTGCAATATCAGGAACTGCCAAACGCTTCTCAGGGTACCAGCAACATGTAAGATTGGAAACATGTCAAAGAATTTGAGTTTATGTCATGTTAGTTATTATGCAGTTACAGAAATGTGATTCTGAACAGTTAAAATTTCTTTCACATCTATTTTGATCTAGTACAGTACTGAGAATAGTATAAATTTATGGTTTTGTTTTTTCTTCAGGATGCTCATGAGTTCCTCAGTCAAGTCCTTGATCAGCTGAAAGAAGAAATTGTCAAATTTAACAAATCAACACCAAGTCCAACAAGAGACCCATCAGAAGACATTGATCTTGTTAACCCAACCCTCGACAATTTTGAATTTGAAGTACTGCACACGATAACATGCCTGAAGTAAGTCAAAATACAAATATTACTGATCATTACATTAACTGGACATAATTTGCCATCACCTTGACTGATGTCAGAAATGCATATGCTGCACTAATTGACCTTGCTATGACACTGATCCACAAAGGATTTAGTGTGGTATTTGCTTGTAAAGTTGAGTACTTTGATGTAACCATTGGAATTGCAATTATGTTCAGAAACCCAGTGTAAAGTTTGTTGTTTTGTGTGTTAGCAAGTTGTACATACTACATGAGATGACGTGATGGCCCCTGAACTAGTTCTATGTCTGTTGTTTTTCAGATGTGATGAAGAGGTTGCCAAGTCCGAGCAGTTCAATGATTTGTCCTTGGAGATGCCACAAAGAAGGTATTGGCTGCTTTTCATAAGGTGCAGTTAGTCATGGCACACAGGTCACACTATGCCTCCAATATTGAAAAGTTGAAAAGTACTGGAAAACATGTCTACACAATCATGGCACAATGAACTTTAGAAGTGTGTAAGTTTCCTCATGATCAATGGAGAATGGTTTGATTCATCTAGTATATTGTAGTGTCCTTCCTAGCATATTATGAATATTTCTCCCGAAACTCTTAGCAATAACATGCTATTTTCATTCTAGTCACCAAGGTTACCCCAAGTCTCTGCAGGATGCTTTAGATGTGTTCCTGCAACAAGAAGAAATTGATTACACATGTGCGAAGTGTGGTCACACCAAGTCTAAAGTCAAACACAAGTTCACAAGGATACCCAGGTGTGCTTCAATAAGTTATGACACTAAATATTTTTTCTCAGCACTTAAAACCAGAAATTCATTATTAATGGATGTAATGTTTGACATTTAGGTCTCAGATGCAGTTTCCATATTTGTTCATGACCATGTTTTACAGATGGAGGTTTCAATTTGACCTTTAGTTGTCAAGCAAAGAGATATTTGTGAATGACATTATTTTTTGTTTTTTATTTCTGCAGGATTTTGATTCTACACCTTAAAAGATATGCATACAGTGCTGCAATATCCCTACATAGCAAAATGGGTCAGCGGATATTCATTCCAAGCTATGTGTCCCTGTCCTCTCATGTTGATCGTGATGTCCAGTGCCCTCCACCCATACCATGTGTGCTGCCACAGTCTAGGTAACTTCAACACTCTACACCAGTGTGGGGACTCCATGGCAGAATAGGGCTGTTATAAAGAAAAGCCAACTAGTGATTTGTTTGTTATTTAGTGTCACACTCAGTGATATTCCCGCTTTATGGTAAATGATTGAGCCTGGACTAGAGAAACCAGTGATTGATATCCTTACCCAACGAAATATTCTGTCCGAGTACAATGACACTCAATCACTACATCTGACTACTCAATCCGTTTAGTCGCTTTGGATAGCTGAGGACCAATTCTAAGTGTGACTACCCAGTGGATAATGATGACAGGGTGATTACAATCAGTTTTCTAAACAATTTTAAAACCCAACAAGAGAGTTGGGCATTTGACCCATTAATGTTGCCTGCCCATCTTCGAGGTTACCTGCCCACATTCAGACATTGAGAAATTGCACACAAAAATAGAGACAAATTGCATCTGGCTTGAGAATCTACAGGGAGTTATAATAAACTGAATATATAAGTAGGCTAAATATTTTCTGCCAGACAGTCAGGCAGGTAGAGGAAAGTTTGATCATTGCTGAAGTGATGGCTCAGACTTGAATGCTCAACAGGCTCCCATGAATTTGACCGAGACTGGTCATGTGACATGAACAATGTGCACTAACTCACTCAACCTCTCTACATTTCTGCAGCCTGTGTGCCTCATACTAGGAATTTGTCTAGGTTTTTACAGGAGCCAATGTAATAATGGTAGTCTTAGACTTTGGTCACTTGTCTGATATATATGATTTATTTTTCTTTTCTAGTAAGATATGCTAATAACAGTCAATAAGACAAGCAGCTCCTGAAAGTGGAGAAAGAAAACATTGATACGGATATATTAACGTCACTAAGGCACTAGACTTTCCCAGTTGGTGTTATAGTCATATTTGGGAAAATATGAGGCATAATCCCAAAATATTTGCCTTATCTGGAACATGCGAAGGAATCATTTATCGTGTTTAAGATCGATGTAACCCTAACATGTCTCATGTGATCATTTCTTTTTGGCTTCAGTCCCATGAAGTCCCTTCCAGACTTGGATGATCGCAAGGGAGATCACTCTAGGAGGAAACTTGACTATACTTCTGACTCAAAGTAAGATCATCACTATGTAGTATTGTTTCTATCTTGTCTGTTTCACGGAGAAGATTAACATAACCTACAAAATGTATTTCTGACTAGTGCCATGGGGAGAGACTCTATGGCAGTGTAACAAGCACACTGGTTGAAGTTATTCAGGTCCTTTGACCTGTAATGTATTTCCTATCCTGTGTACGAGACAAACTTTAGATTACTCATGAAATTAAGAATCCCTTAATTTGTGTAAGTATCTTTATGATAATATGGTGTGATTGCAACTGCATCTTTTATAGTTAAGTACGGACAAGCTAGATTAATTACAATAAACTAATCAAATGGTGTTGTGTACCAGGTACACTTTCAAGTCCCTACACAAGCCAGGTGAGGGGAGCACAGACCAATCAGCCCCTGACATGGAGAGGAGGAGCTCTACAGATCTGGAAGACAGCAAACTGTTTCCCAGCTTTACATTGGTAAGTTATAGCAGAGAGCAAGTACCGCAGCTGTAGAAACTAACATTTTTTCCGCTCCTCCTTATGATGATAACACATAGCAAAACCCTAAAAAATGTCACATTTCTACTAGTCCTTATGATACCTGTTGGGCAGTTTGGCAAGGACTACGGGACTAGTGCCACTTTCTAACGCTGAGCACTGACAAAAACATATTGATCAGATTGTTTTCAAGAATATTTTAATTGTAAATATTTGAAAATATATTAGAAAAGTGAGCATTTGCATGGCAGCCCAAAATGTTAGGTGGACTCGTGTCAGTGATCAGTCCAAGTGTTTATATTTGGTTTGATAAGTGCTTATGTTATATACTTCTGCAGTGTTGCTGTATTATTGGGGTATTTTGGACTTTTTTTAAGACTGGCTTCACATCATATACAGTTAGTAGGAGCTGTTCAACCTGCATTTATTCTCCATGTGGTTACAATTAATCCAGTGTTCTCACAGTGTACAGCTGAAGATTGTCTGACATAGACAATACTGCAAAAACTATTTAGACTTGCATACCATTAGTTGAACTTTTTCCAGTCTTGTAACCCTGGTAACACTGATGGTTTCAGGATGAATCTACTGAAGATGCTGACATGGCACGTGCCATTGAGCTAAGTCTACAGGATGCCAAGAAGCAGGAACAGGTGAGTCTGCTGTCAGGGATCACTGGAGGGACCAGTGGACATTAGTGTAAGGATTTGTTGAAGTACAAGGATAGGTTTATGATCAAACTTCAATGAATATATACCTTGTGAGAGCTTTCATTCTTTGAATATCTTTATGTATAGAATAAAATGTAGCAAAACTTTGAAGTGACGTCTAACATTCTCACCATCAAATCATCAACCAGGAAACATTGCAACATCAGCAGGCCCTAGAGCCTGGGGTATTATTCAACTTTTCAATCTTCATACATGTTTATTATCCCTGACAAACTCATTATAATGAATTATTTAGTGCAAATCATTGAAAAACATGTGATCACAGATTTCAGTATAGTTTCATTGGTTATTGATTGAAACTAATCAATTATCAATTAATTATAACAAGACTACTGGGATTTCTTTCTGTAGATATGTTTTCTACATAAAAATACTTTAACTAGAAACAGTAGCTTGTTGTTTTTAGCTCATCAAAACATGTTAGTGTTCTTGCTTCATCTATATTCAAGAATGTCTGTTGCTCATATTACTAGGAACTTTTACCACCTGCTTTGCCTGGATAAAAAAAAATTATGTCCTGGTGGGGAGCATTTCTGGAACTATTGCCAACTATTGCTGTCAAGTTGCCAACCTTCAACACTACCATGATCATATATAAATCTTTGGACAATGGATGATGTCTGTGATCACATATCAAACTTGGGGGCAATGGATGATGTCTGTGATCACATATCAAACTTGGGGGCAATGGATGATGTCTGTGATCACGTATACAACGTGGGGCAATGGATGATATCTGTGTTCACATATAAAACATGGGGCAATGGATGATATCTATGTTCACATATAAAACATGGGGTAATGGATGATGTCTGTGATCACATATAAAACAAGGGGCAATGGATGATATCTATGATCACTTATAAAACATGGGGCAATGGATGATATCTATGATCACATATAAAACATGGGGCAATGGATGATATCTATGATCACATATAAAACATGGGGTAATGGATGATATCTATGATCACTTATAAAACATGGGGCAATGGATGATATCTATGATCACATATAAAACATGGGGCAATGGATGATGTCTATGTTCACATATAAAACATGGGGTAATTGATGATATCTATGATCACATATAAAACAAGGGGCAATGGATGATGTCTGTGATCACGTATACAATGTGGGGGTAATGGATGATATCTATGTTCACATATAAAACAAGGGGCAATGGATGATGTCTGTGATCACTTATAAAACATGGGGCAATGGATGATATCTATGATCAGGTATAAAACATGGGGTAATGGATGATATCTATGTTCACATATAAAACATGGGGTAATGGATGATATCTATGTTCACATATAAAACATGGGGTAATGGATGATATCTATGTTCACATATAAAACAAGGGGCAATGGATGATGTATATGATCATGTATAAAACATGGGGTAATGGATGATATCTATGTTCACATATAAAACATGGGGTAATGGATGATATCTATGTTCACATATAAAACAAGGGGCAATGGATGATATCTATGATCACATATAAAACAAGGGGCAATGGATGATATCTATGATCACGTATACAACGTGGGGGCAATGGATCATATCTATGATCACATATAAAACAAGGGGCAATGGATGATATCTATGATCACGTATACAACGTGGGGGCAATGGATCATATCTATGATCACATATCAAACATGGGGTAATGGATGATATCTATGTTCACATATAAAACAAGGGGCAATGGATGATGTCTGTGATCACTTATAAAACATGGGGCAATGGATGATATCTATGATCACGTATAAAACATGGGGCAATGGATGATATCTATGTTCACATATAAAACATGGGGTAATGGATGATATCTATGATCACGTATAAAACAAGGGGCAATGGATGATATCTATGATCACTTGTAAAACAAGGGGCAATGGATGATATCTATGGTCACTTATAAAACATGGGGCAATGGATGATGTCTATGATCACGTATAAAACATGGGGCAATGGATGATATCTATGATCACGTATACAATGTGGGGGTAATGGATGATGTCTGTGATCACGTATAAAACATGGGGTAATGGATGATATCTATGATCACATATAAAACAAGGGGCAATGGATGATATCTATGTTCACATATAAAACATGGGGTAATGGATGATATCTATGATCACGTATAAAACATGGGGCAATGGATGATATCTATGATCACGTATAAAACATGGGGTAATGGATGATATCTATGATTACGTATAAAACATGGGGCAATGGATGATATCTATGATCACGTATAAAACATGGGGTAATGGATGATATCTATGATTACGTATAAAACATGGGGCAATGGATGATATCTATGATCACGTATACAATGTGGGGGTAATGGATGATGTCTGTGATCACATATAAAACATGGGGTAATGGATCATATCTATGATCACGTACACAACTTTGGGCAATGGATTAGGCATACCTTAAACAACTGTATAGTCAAAAGCTCAAACTATTTGTTTTAATGAGGTATTATATGTAGGCTTTGTGTGTACAAGACCAGAAACGTGTAAAACGACTCACCCAGTTGACATGGATATGTTTTGGTTAGTCAGTGACTATTTAGCTTGATAGGAAGGTGATGATAGAGAAGTGACTTGTAGACTTGACTAGCTACAAACTAATTATTTTCCACTTGATGGTGTGCTGTTCAGTTACATCAAGGAACATTAGGTTTCTCCTGTAGTAAATGTATATCTGTGTACATATGTTGGCAGCAGGAAACTTACAAGGACAGTCCTAGTGAAGATGAGGACAACAATATGAAAGATGATGTGATGGAGATTAGTCACCTTCCTAAGGCAGGGCAGCAGATTGACATCAGTGGTAAGTAGATTGCTGTTTGTTAATTAATCTACAAAGCTTGAGGAATAATGGAGACATTTACAATTGTTTGGCTTATGTTGCTGAATAGAATCAAATGTGTTACTTGTAAACTGATACCTTAAACACCATATTTTTAACTTAATCCTACATTACTCCTTAATGCATTTACTGAATACTTTTGACAGAAAATGAAGCAGTGGTGAGGAGGAAAATTTGTTCCTCTTACAGAAGCAGGGTCCCAATTACCAGCTGCCAAGTCATACTAGAAGTGTTGATGTCACAGAAATCTCTGTTGGTCACAGGACAAACAAGTTGTGTTTATAAATTGTTCCCCAGTTTATTGCTGACTTCGGCTGTACCCGTGGTCTTCAAGCTTTCAAACAACCAAGTCTTTTCCTTCCTGTGATTTGTGGTATCTGTGTTTGATGTTTATATGCAATAATATTTATATTAGCATGTGAATGTGACAGTTTGACTCTCACTTGAACGTCACTCCAGCATTCAAGGTGCACAAATTCAAAAGGGATTTTCCCGTTCACGCATTTGGGGTGACAGCCGTTTACTATCAAGGTCCCTGACAACCATTTTGCGGTCCTCCAAACCATTGTCAGAGGCAGATAAACCACATTCGCAATCATCTCAAGGCGTCCTTAGATGAGGTTAACGCCACCCACCGTCTGGGTTATGTTGCCTTGTCCAACTGGGATTCCAAGTTCAAGCACCAGCTTCTTTGTCAACTGTGGCCAGCGACAAAGCTTTTCAATGGCCAGATCTGTGACATGCACACCAAGGTCTTGAGTTATGCTCAAGACGAGACAGCGCTCAAGGCTCTGGAGCATGTGTCTCAGAATCTTGGCCAGCACTCGTCTAAGTCAGGCAATAATCAGTCAAGGCACTCATCCTTCAAGCATCAGGCCATGGATAAATCTTTTTTTCATGGCAAAGAATGAGGCAAGGGCAGAGGCCATGGCTCCAATCAATCCTGCAGGGGTTATTCCAAGGGTAGGAGTGGGGACCGGAGGGGGGAAACATTGGCCCAGTGGACAATCATGACTGGGTTTCCCACCCGATAGTCGACACACTAGTAGGTGGGAGACTAGGCCTGTTTTGGAGAAATTGGATCGGTATGGCTTTACACTATCAACATCATAAGGCACGGGTACCGTCTCAACTTGGTGCCAGACCCACCACTGACAACGACTCCCATACCATGGCTCCATCACGGGAAACAACATAAAAACTCTTGATGGAGAAGAGAGCCATAGCAGTTGTGCAGACCCCAGCCTTGACGCCGTGGCTCTGCTCTCCTATCTAATCTTGCTCGTACCAAAGAGGGAGGATTCCAACAAGATGCGGATGATAAACAACCATGCCTTGTTGAACTATGTTACCTGAATCCCTGTCTTCCCTACTTCCAACTCATAACCTTGAGACTGCTCAGGGGCAGCATCAATGCTTACGATTCCCTGATCAGCCTCAACTTGCAGGATGCTTACCTGCATGTTCCTATTCACCCCAGTGACCGTCGGTTCGTCTGGTTCCAGTTCAATGGAATCCACCTGTCTGCGCCTGAGAAACATCCGGATCGAGTTGTACATTGATGACTGCATACTGAATCAACTAGATGCAGCAATCCTAGCCTGTCACCGGAATTTCACCAGGCGCATGTTATATCAATTGGGTTGGATAGTGAACTAATTCCATCCTACCGACTGCAGTTCATAAGAGGCTTTTTTTTAGACAGATCTGGACCTTCTAACAGTGCCATGGAACAGATGGGTCAAGATCCTACACCATGTATACCCTGCCCTTCAGCAACGAATGGCAAGTGCTCCTGGGACTGCTTACGTCAGCACAGGATATGATGATCAAGGGTCTGTTACACTTGCATGCCCAATTCAACAGTTCTTGGCTCCTTACATCAGACGGCAGGACCTGTCTGAATCCATCGCTCTGCCATCTCACCTCAGGACTTACCTCGGTTGGTAGATGGTAGAGTCAAACTTCTCAGGAGGTGTTGAGTATCTGGAGGACCAGACAGCTTCAGGGCATCATCAACAACGTAGAGATGGAGGCACTCAAACTGACGATAACACATTGAAAGGAGCACCTCCAAAACACTTAACTCGCCATCTCAACCGACAACATCACTGTAGTATGGTGGGGACAACTCACACTCTCTTCTCAAACAGACATTCAGGTTTTCAGTCTGGTGGATCAACTGGGTCTGCGCTTCCTGGTCTAGCACATACCTGGTTGTCGTATGTGTTCGCAGACGTGTTATCCAGGTATGAGTGGCGCCCAGGGAGTTGAAACTTCACCCAGAGGGATTCCGTCTCGTATGTCAGAGCCTAGGTCAACCAAACCTCGACCTATTCACCACACACACAAACTGCCAGATCTAATCGTATGTCTCACCGATACTGGATTCTGCAGGCATGGGTGGTTGATGCGCTCAGCATCCCATGGGAGGGGCTTTTCCACCCCCGAAACATCTACCCAAGGTGATGCAAAAGGTCCCCCTTGCGTGGGATTTGAATATGTTACTTTGATGTTTTTGTGGACCTCCCTTTGAGCCGCATCACGCAACATGATTGTTTAACCTCACCAAGAAAACAATATTTCTCTTGGCGCAAGCTACAGCGACAAGTGTGAGCGAGCTTCTTGCGCTCAACATCACTCGTGTACGCTTTGAGCCTGGTATGCATGGAGCGGTTCACCTCAGGCTGTGCTGGGATTTTATAGCTAGGACCCAGCTTCCTGGATAGCCCAACCATTCTTTCACCATCCCACCTTTATCATCAATTGTGAGCGTAGAAGATGAGGAGGAACTCTGATTGTGCCCAGGCTGTGCACCACAAATTTTCATCTGTCGCTCAAGGACTCGGCGTGGTGTGTTAAAATGGTTATTCATTCCCGATTCTCAGATGTCCACTACCGAAGTCAGAGGCAACACTATTTCTTTATGGTTACATGCTATCATCCTTCAGGCTTTACGAGATTGTCAATCTCGAGCCACCCAGAGCTATTAATCCCCACCAGATCAACCGGTTGCCTCCTCGATGGCTCTACACAGTACATGTGCGGTTAGAGCTATTATGGAAGGATGTTTCTGGAGGTCAGACTCAGTCTTTGACAGTCACTACCTGAGGGACATGGCATTACAAGACCTCTGTAGCTAGGCAGGTTGTAAAAACAATCATGTCCAGAGCCAGCCTTACCCAACTCACGTAGTCATGCTTGATCAGTGGGTTCTTGCTGTTTTGCAGTTGTGGCTTGGTGCTCCAGTCTCTAGACTCAAGTGCATGCTATTGTCTATTACTGTTTGTTTACCCGGACTTAATCATATTCTCGTTACCTTTCCACAGACAAGATTAGGTGATCAGTTACCGATGTATGCAGACAAGTTGCGCCGCACGGTTGACACAACTGCAGGTCATGAGAGTGTTTACTGAGTTCAGTATCCCACCTCCATACCGTCGGATACAGATGCATTAGGGAGTAATGCAGGACAAGTTGAAAAACCTAGTAAAATCCAGATATTTTTTATATTTGTATACTTATCCTGCATTACATCATCACAGACCTGCCTCCCTGCGATATCTTCAACAAGATTAGGTGTGATTAACAGTAATATGGAGTTCTGTGACGTTACTACTTCCAGCTGGTGATTGGGGTCCAGCTTCTGTCAGGGGAACAACATTTTTTTCATCAGCTGGACCCATCACAGCTTCAGGTTTTTTTTTTTCGAAAGTTAGCAGTAAATGTGTTAAGGAATTAAGTAGGATAAGTTTACAAATATTTAATATCTAGATTTTACTAGAGTTTCATAATATAGTAATCAATGCTTGATCTGCTTTGAAGTTAATCAATCCTTGTATAGCTCATGTTCCTGAGTCAAGGGAGTTAACTGATTGTTAAAGTCCTGTTTCAACCCCGCTGAAATAAGCTGGAATTTGGTGGCTCGATCATAGCATGTGGTTACATGGCAAGATAAACATCTTTGGTAGACAATAAACATTTGTGGTACAGACATCAAGTGATGGCAAGAGATTTACGTTCTTGGTATTATTCTAAATGTACAAAGGTATTATTGACCATAAATATATGTATAGTGCAAAGGATGCACAAGAAGTTGTTTGAATAGTATTGATCAGTGCAGCAAAGACCTAATGAAGGAGTTAGCATATACTCCAAAATGTTGTGTTCCTCATAATAAAGAAGTTGACATCCATAAATTCTCTTCCTTAATCAAGATCTTAATTGTAATAAAAGGGGTCTTACCTCGCAAAGTGCAAGGGTAAAATCTGGACTTTCATTGTCAGTTAACTCCCTTCCCTTGGAAAGATGGGTATTGGTCATGGGTTTGAAACCTAGATTTGACCTTATTATGTTCTTTGGGTTGTCGGTAGCATACCTGTGCTTGTTAGTTTCACCAATGCTGTATCTTCAGAAAGTTACTCCAGAAATTTATTGCACAATAGCTAGTTCAATAGGTTTTTTTATGTGATTTTGCAGCCAGTTTTACAGAGACAGACCTACAACATATGACAGAAGAGCAGAGGATAGAAGTTGCAATTCAGCAGAGCTTGATGGAGTCTCAGGGTCCAAGCACATCCCTCAGCACCTCTGACACTGACTTGAGCAGAAGCCTCATTGTGAAGGAGTGCAGTGGAGCATTCCTTGCTTCTCAGACTGATGAACCAGAGTCTGCAGCTCCAGAATTTCCTCTAATTAAGCAGAGAGGTCAATCAAAAAGGGAGAAAGAAAATGAGCTTGTTAATGGTGAAAGCATGACAAGAGACAGGACAGAGTGTGAGTTGAGGGCAGATGTTGGTGGTGAAACTAGTCAGGGACAGATGTGTGTCAGTGGGGTAGAGACTGGTGTGGGGAGGGCTGAGGACAGTGGTACGTTTGATGAGGTTGATGGGGCTGTGTTGGAGCAGATATTCAGTGAAAATGAGGAGGATGTGTTTGGTAGTGAACTCTCTGTGATAAAGCCATCTGTAAGGATAACAAAGGATGGATTGACTCCAGGAGAAATAGAGCACATATTTGGAGATGAATTGACGCCCAGATCAGATTCACATAATGATCGGGATAAAGAGAAAACAGACAGGAAAAAAACAGCTCTCAGTGAAGAAGTTGGTGAGTATTTTGTTCAAGGAAAAAGTGGCATTAATTATGAAATTTGGTGGTCTGGAATTGGTTGATGAATAGTTGATGAAATGTTTTTCCATGCCAGTTTGCCTTTTTGTATGTTTAATAATAAATGTATGTACTGGACAAGTTTAATTTGATCATGAGAAATGATTTGTTGGAATAATGGGAGGAGTACAGTGCTTCATCTGTTAATGATGCCAAATTAAAAGCTTGTGTATTCAAAAATGAATCACATATGACACATTTTGAATATTCTAAGTTCTTTATTTGTAGCCTAACATACAAGTTTTGAAATTAAATTCTTTTCTGAAGAAGTAAAGTAACTGTTTCAGTAGATCTCACATGTTGGGAGGAAAAAGAGAATTTGAAGCCTGAGGTTGAGTCTAATGGTGTTGCAAAACAGGATCATGAATACCCAGAGGAGCCCACTCAAGAGGAGATCCTATTGATCAAACAGAAACGATCTCAGAATGAGGTAACCCTTAGACAGAATAATCAGGCCACTTTTCTATCATACTGTTTGTTAGCAGGAAACTGTTGACTATTGCAGGCTTTTTATAGCAGTAATATGCTGTCACTAATGTCAGTGGTGTCAAAATTGCATTAGCTAAAACTTAAACACAATCTTTGTATCATTATCAGAGAATGAGCGACCATGATTCTGCTGATATGATTTATTATTCTTATGCCCTTGCAAGGAGAAGTATCTTTGATAGAAGTATCAACTGTATTGTTACAGAATGGTGTGTTGCCCTGTTCCTACCGGCTGGTCAGTATAGTCAACCACATAGGTCACAGCTCTTCAGCAGGTAGGTTGATTACAGGGAGGAACACAGGCTTCTATGAAGTACGTGAAGCATGTGTTGTGTATTGACTGAAAATCCACAAATTATTCTTCTCATAATGGTTGAGAAAATTTGCATTTCAACCACACATGCATATATACCTTTAAAGTGAACATTTGTTGAGAAAAGGATAAAGCAATATTCTGAAATCTGTTGAAAGTAATTCAACATCAGTTTTCTGTCAAAACGTCAATATTTCCAGTGGGTGCCATTCTTGAACAATCATTGGGCTATGTAGAATGCAAGCATTGGATTATGACATGATCAGGTAGAGAAGTGTTGAAGAAATTCATGAAAATATTGACTTTCAAAACATATTTAAATTTTAATGAACCAGTTAATTGGACCAGTATAAACTTGTCACCATGTGTTTGCGTCCTTCACTGAATTTAGCTTGGGACTAAGACTGCTAATTTTCAAATATAAGAAATGTGTCACAAACCTCTAAAAAGAGCCTTTTTAACTCTCGCCTTACCACTGTCAGTCTACATTTGATGTTGGTTTAAGTCTTCTGGGGTGATGTGGTAGTCTTGTGGTTGAAACATGAGTTTGCTTCTGCACCTCAGCACACTTAGTCAAGCCAATTTACAGTGTGGGCCCTAATCATATATCAGCCTATAGAATCTAAATGGTGTGTTGCAAATAAAATATATAAAAATGTGTGTTTCCAGGTAACATTGATTATTCTATAACCATTCTGGGAAGTTTGCCTCTAGTGTGAAGAGTGCTGTATATTTTCTTTCTGTCTACCAATTTTTTCTGAGGGACTACAGGTGGCACAGTTGTCTAAGGCACTGCAATTTTCTATGCAGAGTTGTGTCTTATGGGCATGCAAGAAACGTGTGTGTGGGTGTGAATCCAGGTTCACCACATTGTGTTTCTAGGTTTTGTCAACACCATGTCAATGCTCCTGGGTTTCAAAAAGTGGTAAATGTCTTGGAGCTGCATCACTTCAGGCTTTCCTACCATATCAATATCATGATATCACAGGAATACTGTTCCAAGCAGCATTAAACCCAACTCATGCACTCTCTACAATGATGCAAAAACAAAAAGTTCAGGCAAGCCGTCTTAAAAGTTTTTCACAAACTGAATCAGTGTTTACTTCTTTTACAGGTCATTATATCAGTGATGTGTACAACATGAAGAGGAAGTCTTGGCTCAGCTTTGATGATGCTCATGTCTCTAAACTGCCGGAAACGGAAATAAAAACCCGTCGAGAAAGAAGTGGATATATATTCTTCTATATGTGCAAGTAAGAAAGCTAACTTGTAACTTGTATAGCAACTATATCTCATTAGAATTAGAGTACAGTACGTCTTGCATGTGATATGTAAGAGCGGTGATGAGGATCCGTTATGTGTGATCTTGTTCTGTTTCTTTGCACCCCAACTTGCAGCTTGAAACACTTCTCACTCACACATGAGAAGCTAACATAAGCTGATATAACTACAACCATATTTAAATTCATTCACTCACACTGATGGTGGAGGGATTAGTTTCTGTACAAGAACATTGTGTGATCTTATTTTTTGTGTGTCTTATTTCAATACTACCCCTTTCTTTATATTGTGAAATAGTGTTTATTATTTGGAGTACTGTTTAGTGTGGAAGTGTATAAGTGTCACAGTCTAAAAAACAATATCATCTGCGTAGATGATACTGTTCACATCTACAAAGAAGATACTTTCATCAATGTATATATTGATATCAACTATCTATTAAAAAAGTATCTACTGTTGAATTATCGACTTTTGTAAAAATATTTTCTTGAGTAACTGACTGTAGTCAGTTATATATAACCTCTGGGTTAATTAATAATGACCGATTTGTTTGGCTTTCTACCTTGACATATCTTTATTGAGGTACTATCTAAACATTAAATGAAGTAAATGTTCATTTCAATGTGTCAAGGTGACTGATGCATGACACACACTGCACTCTCTCACAACCGTAATGAAGAGAGGAGAGTCCCAAATGGTCTCTAAACTGGAAACAAATAACTATAGGTCATTATTAAATTTTTTAGCAAAATTATATGTCAACCATAGCATAGTTTAAGTCTGAGAAACTCTTGAATATGTTGATTATCCTGATTTCTCCATTATGAAAATTAGGTTTAAGAGGTAAAACATGAATATGAAGGAGTGAGAATCACTCAAACTATAAAAACTGTCACAAACAAATACTCGTCATCATTCTATGCAGTGCTGAAGGTACAATTCAGCAGTTTGTGATTTTATTTTAGTGCTTATAGTTAGACATTTTGAAATGATCTCGGTGTGTACCAACACACTCCCAAACATTTAATTAAATTAACAATAATTAAGTAATTACCTGTATTTACAGTGTAAATGGTCGTATAAACTAATATCCAACTATGGTCGCAACTTCGCAATACAATGTCATTGTCTGAGTAATGATACATATGATTATAATATCACATTTGTAGACGAAAGTATCTTCTATGTAGATGTCAGTATCTTCTCAGCTTCTCGAGGCAAGGGAGTTAACTGATTACAAAAGTCCAAAGTTTCCACCCTTGCTTAACTAGGCTGGTCTTATGTAGTTACATTTTGGCTGGACTAACAAGTCTATGCACAATCCAATCAAAATCGTGCAACGAAATCGAAATCCGGTTCGTAAACTGTTATGCAGATTTCGGTCGATTGCAGGATTTGCAAAGCATGTGCACCGCTAACTCATTGTCAACAGATATTTACCTAATCTTTTCATGTTTTTAATAAAGGTGCTCTCGAGGATTTGATGCACTTCGCGATGTAAGACCCGTTTTATCATAATATAGATCTTTATTATCAATCAGATCGTCTTGACTGGCGCCGCCATTTTGTTTGAAACAAATGCAAATGATATGTTAGGTGGAATTTTATTGGTCCATAGGAGAGGCACAGAATGGACATAACTCATAATAGCCACTGGTGGCGCTACGATCGAGCCCAGAAATTACAGCCTAGTTTGGCAAGGGTGGAAACTGGACTTTTGTAGTCAGTTAACTCCTCGGGAAGATGGTATCAGCCTCGTAGATGATAAAAAAAGGTTACAGACTGTGGCACAAATATGCTTCCATAATTCTCTTTAAGAACTTTCACTGTCATTTCTAGGGAGGTGTTCGAGGAGTTGGAGAGTTGACATACAGCATCAGTATTGAGCAAGGAGAGCTAGAAGAAAGGGTGTTTCTTTTTAAAAAAACCATGTAATTCATTTGTACATTGTCCATGTATGAGGCTCTATTAGATATATTTCTACCAATGTTCATAAAATTATGTTATATTTGATTGATAAAATAACTTCACCATGATACCATTATTCTGTCTGCTGTTGTTTGTTCATTTACCAAAGCTGAATTATTTCTGATGATCCAACCAGGCAGCATTTGTTTAATACCAGCTTTTGTGTCGGCTTGATTGTGTGTGATCATACCCGGATGGGGTGAGATCTTGCTTGTAATATTAATCAGTGCTTTGCTGGTCCAGGCTTGATTTTTCATTTTCATAGTGTGCTATAGCTGGAATATTGCTGAGTGCTGCATTAAACAATAAATAATAATTGAAAATCATTCTTTTAACGTCATTTTATTATGACACCAAAAATATCATATAAGTAAGGTATTTTATGTATATATTGGCACGCAGTAAGGCCATGCAATGGAATTTTGGTGAATGTTTTGAACCACTGAGTGACCTACACCAGTTCAGTGGACACTGACCTGTCAAAAGGGAAGAAAGATATATGAAAATCAACTCTAAGTTGAGTTTTTAGCCTTATCCACATTGATAACAATAGTTTCTCTATTAGACCCATACACCTACCCTGAGGTTGGTAAACCTTGACTACCTGCTTCACTTTGGACTATCCATGTGCGGTTCCACCCAGGACTGATCGAATGTGTCCCCAGCACTCGATTTCTTGTAAGAGGCAGTTGGAGAGGTTGGTCATGCTCGCAACTTAGTATTTGTGAGTCCTGGTCCTGGAAGGTGAATAATGTCGCTCATAAAACCGGTTTGTGTGGCTCGGACTATTATTTACAGGCTACTTGCGGGTCTGGCTCGGACTATTATTTACAGGCCCCAAGTAGCTGGATTATTGCTGACTGCTGGCAGTCTAGACCAGACCGTCCAGTTATTGTCATCATGAGCATCAATTGATGGAAATTGATATGCTATGACACTACATTGACCAAGTCACCAAGCCTGATCACCAGATCCATTTAGTTGACTCAGCAGACTGCAGGTTGCTGGGGACCCCTATTCCTGCTGGACATTTCCATTGGTCAATCTGGATGGGATGCCGCTCCTCTTTAACCAGTGTAATAATAATAAGACAAAGCAGTCTGCAGGCACATTTATTTCCACGTTCACTCGAGGCAATGTACATATTATGAAACTGTTGGATCAAGTCATCCAAAATACATGGTCTTGATACTAGTTTTGCAGCTCCTTGTCACTGTGTCCAGACATTGCTTTCCAACTGCTTTGAGAAAATCATATTGGAAATCGTGTTATATGATATTCAATTATATTTGTCGTTAACAATTTGTAAATATGATACATATGTATCAAATGTTCAAACAGTCCCCTCCCTCGTGAATTTCCATGGACAAGATACCGTTTGTTGAAATCTTTTTTGGTTCAATCTTGTCCTCTCTGATGTATGTGACTCTTTTCTTGTTGATATGAATCTAAAAAAAGGATTGTGTAACATCACATTTCAAATGCCTATACCACAGAAGCAATGAATGGCAAAAGAGGCAACTTACCATTTACTATAAGGACTGTATTTCGGGGTAAGTAGAGGCAGTATAAGTATGGTAACTGTAAAGAATGAGATGGACACATCAACATCTAAATGTCTTAGTAACCCACGTCAGTTTAATGATCACCAGTCACTAGTTCACCCATTATAATCCAGGTAAGACAGGTCTTTAGCAACTATACTTGCCGTTAGAGTCGACTAAGTCAGCGGGTGGGCAGGGTCGCTGACTTGGTCATATCCCAATTGCATAGATCGATGCTCATAATGTCAATCACTGGATTGTATGGTCCAGACATTATTTACAGACAGCCGTCAAATAGCTGTAATATTGCTTAGTGTGGCGTTAAACAACAAACAAATAGATCAGTATCCGGTGTTGCAACCCTGTACACGGATCACATTCACAAACCTCTCACCATGCTCAAAATCGGACACCTGATTCTCAACTGAGGGATGTGTTGCCATTCCTCATGACATGCCTTGGTCATCTTTGAATATGCTGTACCTGATGGTCGATGGCTCTAAACCTACGTCCCAACTGATCCCATAGGTGCTCGATTGGACTTCAAGAATGCCAAGGCATAATTTCAATGGCGTTCTGTAAATGGTTAGTCACAGTTCGTGCCCGGTGGGGTTGGGGCGGGCATTGTCGTCTTTTGTCCATTTAATGTCCCCCTGATCTGTGACCAAATCAACTTTACAATCAAAGCAGCAGCATCTCGATACACCACATGCCCCTTTCTCCTGGATGTTGCGCTGATCAGATGTTTCCCCTTGCCGCCAGACTCAAGTCCTACCTTTAGTTTGGTGCAATAAAAACCGACACCCAAGTTCCAGTCTGACACCAGGTCAAACGGTCCTGTATTGTTTGGGGTGAGAGGAGTGGACGTTTTATTGGTCTTCTCGCCCTTAATCCTGCTGCATCCCGGCTAAGGGACACTGGTGTGGGGATGCCAGTGATGACCCAGAACAGTGCAAATTGAAGTTGGCAGCCCTTTCGCCAGGCATACAAGGACCCTGTCTTCTCTGGCACTGGTATTCCGTAGACGTTCTCACTTGGTCCAGTCTATGCAGCGTTAGAAATTGGCATTTGTCCTGTAGTCCTTGCCAAACTGCTCAATAGTCAAAGTATCATAAGGACTAGTAGAAATTTGCCCTTTTTAAGGGTTTGGCTAAAAATGTTAGTTTCTACCGCTCCAATGTGTGTTTTCTAGTGGCTGATTTCAGAATGATGCCATTCACTGGATTGTCTGGTCCAGACTCGATTATTTAGATCGCCGTCCAAAATTTGGAATATTGCTGACAAACAAAGCATACGGTTCGCTTAAACTCGCCCACAAGGTTGGGCAGTTCAAGGGGCTACCATTCTACAGGCAGATGATGTGTCAATATAGTGTACCATTTGAAAATATCTACTTTGCAAATGAAAAATAACCCTTCAAATTTGGTGGTGTGGTTCTTTTCACAAAGTGTATAGAAGCTACAGCACAGATGCCCCTCCTATATGTTTGGACCGAAACACTTTGAACTGGTTAGTGAGATGTCAGCTAAGATATCCCGTTCAGAACTGATACCCATCAACCTTTGCTTGTGAGGCGCTTAATGGCTCGCCTAATAAGCATGCCATTGTACCCTGACAGCGAGATGCTGCTCATAAACTACCACATGAGAGTCCGTTAAATAGGATTTCAATGATCAATGCTTAAGTAATCGTTTACTTACGGTGTACTTCTTCGCACAGATAAGTACGCGTACTTCAAATTTCACAGAATCCTTCAACTGCATGCGTTTTTGCCATTTGCCATTACAACGAATGTAAGCATATATGATATGATGTTCCTTTAATACTGAAGCTGCCTTCGGTTTGACTTTAACGTGTAGAGGTGTCTTTGAGCCTTGTCGAAAACTCATTTTGAAACTGAAAGCAGAATAGAGAACTGCTAAAACACATGACAAGATCACTTAAATAAATCTTATTTCCACTGGGAAGTCACGACATACAACCAAACAGGAATATCGTCCTCCGGCGATGGGAAACATGAAGGTAAATCTAAGTCGGTTTTAGCCAGGTTCATCAATTAGCTCTTGAGCAACTCTTGCCTTTGGTACCAACAGCAGGGTACCCGTGAAGATCCGGGTAAGAATTTATCTTCAGCAAACCATGCGTGTCGTAAGAGGCGACTAACGGGATCGCTTGGTCAGGCTTACTTGGATGATTCATGGCATCGTATCCCAATTGCGTAGTACGATGCGCATGAAGTTAGTCACTGGGTTGTCTGGTCCAGACTCGATTATTTACAGACCGCCGTCATATAGCTGGAATACTGCTGAGTGCGGCGTTAAACAAAAAACCAACCAACCAACCTGCCGTGACCCCTACTTGACGCTAATGGTGGACACACGAGATCAAGTTCTCTTAACCTTGACCTTTGTCAGTTCCCATGCAGTGCCTTCACACTGTTGTCCTGTTTGCAATACGTCATCACTCATTAAGTGTTAGATGTGCAATAAATATGTGTTACATTTGTAACTCTCGCTGTGCGTTTCGGTTTTTAAAAAAGTACATAATTCAGACGTACTCACGAGTCTTCGCTTCAGCCTGTACTTCCAATGCCCAAGCAAACTTGCACGGCAATGCTGTCACTACTTCGCCCTTCTAAATACAATAAGAAAACAGCGTTAAAATGGTCCCCGGCCATGTGGCATATTAGAATTATGTTGGTTCATATAATGTTTAATATACACGGAGAAAGGGAGGGTAACTCAGCACCCATACCTAAATCCCCCCCCCCCCCCCCCCCCCCCACACACACACACACTCACACATCGTGAGAACTGTTCACGATATTGGTTATCTTTCATCCCCCGACTCTTATCCAGCTGCAACAAATCAATGCTTATATTTTATTGCTCGTTGCAGACAACACGGGAGGAAAGAAGTACTGGCGGCATCCTTATTTATTCCTGTCATTGCTAGTATTTGAGCTTTTGGCTATCCTGGCGAACAGCCGTACCATGGCTGTATTGCTATCTTGAAACATGATGTACAGTCGTAGTGAATGAAACATGATGCTAATTGAATGTATTTTATATGTTCTTACCGATCGGATAGCTATTTTTGATCTCACACATTTGCCGTTTGGTTTCTCCCAGGAGCCATTCTGGAGACACTTTACCTTCTTTTTCTTCCCACAGAAGAAGCCCTTTGAACAGCTGTAGACTACCCATGTATCAATCCCGCTAAGAATAATCTTTGGAAAAGCATTTCTTACTCTTAATGCGCTGCCACAATTCGCTTTGCCCGTCGTGGAGACATGTGCTGTAGATTAAACATATACAGTGATTGTCAAGCGATGTAAAATCAAGATGTACTGTAGATTAAAAGGCATACATTGCTTGTCAAACGATGTACTGTAGATTTTAAAGGAATACAGTGCTTGTCAAACGATGTAATATCGAGATGTGCTGTTGATTGTCAAAGCGATGCCCAGGTGTCAATAACATCGTTATTCCCCAGCTCACATGTTGTTCCTCATTTTCCCATCAACTTCTGAGATCTTGCTGAACTTAACGGACTTAAAAGTTGAATTTTCAAAATAATGTAGTATTTTAATTGTAAAGTGTTCAACACATTTTCAACAAGGCATTCAACTTAGTATCGAGAAATGTCAACAGCAAATTTGATGTTATTTTGCTTTAATATACACCAACACACGCCTCCGACGGCCACCCTAGTTTCTTGTGATAACAGACAAGTGTTAACATCTGTAAAGCCAAATGGTCCATATAATTAATATGTTTCAGTTGATAAGTACATTTATAGTTTATTTTGCCTTTGAGTATATGATCAGTTCGAGCAATAATACAGATTGTTTTATTGTAGATTGCACTTTACCTGCTGTGGTGGTGCTTGTAGTCACTGTTGTCGTTGTTGACATGGTACAGATGTGGATGCATTCATCACTTGAACATTTCCCGGATGTATCCTTTGTTTCAAAAATTAAAACTTTATTCGAAACATGTTACCGGGAAATGCGACGTAAGTGAATATACTTCACGTCAGGAAGGTAAACCTCTCGTTCCGCGATCAAGGGTTATATGAAAACCTTAAGAATAAATTAGATCCCTCCAAGCCGGGATCTAATTTTTAAAATTTGACAGTTAGACCCTGCGATACGGCGGGATCCAACTGTCAAATTTTAAAAGTTAGATCCCGGCTAGGAGGGATCTAATTTATTTAAACCATGTCCAACATTTATAGCACCTAAAATGCTTAAAAAACATTGTTTTGTTAAAGGTATTTTGATAGATATTCGGGAACTCTATGCTCAACTGTGCGAACACTGTGTGATTCGGCCATGCATGAAGCACGTGAAACGTATTCCCCGAGCCTTTCCCACGTGCACCTCGCACTTTGCCGATGTGGGTTATGAAATGCATGTCCCGGGGCAAGTATAACATTCGTTTTGGACCAACTGGAGCACATTTTGTCAATCAACTAAATATTACTTGCCCATGTTGATAGGCATATTATGAGCAAATATAGACCTGATCAAGATAATAGTAATTTCTTTTCCGTCTGTTCGTTTCAAAATCACAAGTGCTGTACAAATGCTAGAATGCATAGAGTAACATACTGTATTAAATTTGAATAATACACATTTCGCAGTTCATAAAGGGATAAGAAATTGGTACTGGTTGTTAATTTCACACCCTTTCTCCAAAGTCGCCGTGGCAGAAGACTACATTCGTTAGACTTTTGTGCGGACTTCAAGGGTTCGAATCCCGCTGTCGACAAACGTTTTTCATGAAATTGTTCTATCATCAAGACAATGATAGGGGAAAAAAGAAGTTCCGTCATTGCCAACAGGTGTTTAACTAACAATTCAGTTAGTTAGACCACGGTCAAAGACTAAGGAGCCATGGTTTAAAGCAAAGATAGCTATATCACAGCGGCCTGTAAATAATCCATTCTGGATCAGACAATTCAGTGATCGATATTGTGAGCAAAGATCCAAGTGTTCTGGGCAATGTGGCACGCCATCAACAAAGTCACCGAGTCTGTCCACCCTGAAATCGCCTGTTGTGAGTGAGTGCGTGAATATGGTTTTACACCGCCTTTAGCAGTATTCCAGCAATATCACGGCGGGGGATACCAGAATTGGGCTTCACACATTGTACTCATGTGGGGAATCGAACCCGGGTCCGCTGCATGACGAGCGAATGCTTTAACCACTAGGCTACCCGACCGCCCCTCACCTCTTATGACCAGAAAAGGTCGATGGGGACCAATTCTAATCCGTGGTTGAAGGTAGCTGTCGAACATATGGTCTTAACATATTTTAACGAGGTTTGACTGCATAAATATATACTTGAAATATTATACCAAAGGAAGACGTGCGAGGAACGGGACACATTTGCCATCTGGCTTTTCCCATGTGCCATTCTGGTGGCACCATACTCTCATCTTCTTCCCACAGAACACGTGACCTGTGACGCATTGGACCAGAGCAGATTGAGGGAAGTCACGCTGTATTTTCCAAGTTGTCTTCTCTACCGGAAGTGGTGTTCCACAATTTGGCTTCGCCATGGATGTTTTGGAGACTGTTTGATAGATAATAATCATCGTCTCTTTAGCACAAATTGCATATAACATTCTAAGTTAGATATTGTAGTTTCTTTCACGTTAGGTTAAGGTTTAAGATTGTGCTACTTAGAAAATCTTCTATCTTTACTTTTCATAAATTATTGGGATTTTGCTTTGAGATTAGATATCTTTACAAAACCAGTTGCCGGCCTCTGTGGTCTAGTGGTAGGGCGTCCACCCGGAGAGCAGAAGGTCCGGGGTTCGAACCCCGGCGGCGTCATATCAAAAGACGTTCAACGATGGTACAATGATGGTACCCTGTCTGGCGCTCGGCATTAAGGGTCAAAAACAAGGACTGGTCGGCTCGGAGTCAGTATACTGTGTCTGAGTGGGGTATTCTTGTTGAACTGCTGCATGGTATCTCAGTGGACTAGCACTATAAATCAGTCCGGACTAGTACAAGCAGAAACACACACACGTGCATACACGTCGCTATGTAAGTGCAATAATCTTGGACGCGACGTTAAACCCCACTTCACCTCACCTACAAAACCAGTTATTTAATTAATAAGCCTGAATTTATTTTTAAGGCAAACCCCTTGCAACAAAGTAAATTTCGTGGCGTCAATTTCTTTTTTTTTCTTGACAGCCCGACGGGTTCCTTTTCTATTCGCCTTCAGCGCCTTTGCCTACACTATGAAAAATCTCCCTTACATTAATTGTGGACTGGTCCAAAGTATTTTGTATGTTATTCAAAGCATTGTTATTCTTTTCAAGAATTTTTAGGGACAATTTATATATTTCCGATAAAAAGAAAAGCCCCATGCCTCCCACCCCAAGTTTCCAAGTAATGATTACCTTCGGCACAGACTTGACGTTGTGTTTTACTCATGCCACAGTCGTCCGAACAGTTAGTTACTGAGCACCGTCCTGTAGAATCCTTCATTAAGAAAACACAAAAAAACTTAAATGAAACGATACGCACTTTTATTCAGGTTAACATGATCATTTATTTCAAGGGTTAATCCACAGATGCCTCTTCACTGTAAACTGACCTGACTGAGAGCCCTGGTGTGCATCGTCGTCTGCAAACATCTCTGAAACCCATGGTTCAATGAAGCCGAATATGCACATGCATGTTACCACCTCAGTGGTCAGAATTCTATTTTAAATATGGCAGGCTAAGCAGCCAAACATATGAACGGCAATTACTTGGTAGACCATGTAATATAACACTTAGTTAGTATAGGGACTTTCAACACACTTGTTCCGCTTTTCGCGATACTTTAAAATCTGGCCTTGGTTCGACCTGTGTGTTTTGACCATGTTCTTATATTTTATGAGTATTTTTTAAGTATACTCTTCTTGAGTTATGCTCCATGGTATAACAAGAAGGTTAGAAATCGATGGTTTTCTGTGAACACTCAACGTTTAAAACGTGGCAATCATCTGACGTGATCCGTGATCCAACGTCTTTCTATGTGACGTCGAAATGCGGAGACACCACGCCCCATAATTGTCAAGCATCAAGTATCAGACGACGAAGTTTCGAGCACTGAAAGTTAAGACGTGCGTAAGGAAAGGGGACTTGAAACCTAGACCACACGTCAACGTCAACAACTAAAGGCCCTCAAGAAGACCGGCCATTTGGCGTCTGTATGGAACGTAAGCATGTGACAAAACTTCGTAAAACACCAACGTCGGCGAGGCAGGATGTCCGCAATCAATTAACGAAACACCGTCGAATAGTCAACTTCCATAGGACGATGACTGAGGCCTGGATAACATATCGCGTAGATGTAATAAAACGGTGAATTATGAGTGCTACTGGGAGTGAAAAGGAGAAACAATTATCTGAGTATCTGGTTGACTCAGGCGGCGTTTGTATATCTATCCATCGTTCAATTTGTAAGCTTTGCAGGTTAATAACATCAGACATTGATAATTTACTCTGCATCGCCGTATTCTAACAATAGTAACATTAAACTGATTTGATCACTTTTTAAAAGAACACCTTTCAGAAATTATAGTTCTTTCTGAGGATATGAACAGGTGATCAAAACAACCAAAGCTTACTTTGATATTGCTACCGGTAAACACAACATCCATTTAGTAAAGAGGAAGATATACCTGTTGATGATCGTAAATCCCAAGAAGGTGTGATTAACCAATTTGGTCAGATATTGTTTGAAAACAATATGTGAGGTGCTGGACTTCTTTATTGATAGCATCTGTAAAATGTCGGGGTGGGGGCATTTAGGCAAGAAGTAGCATCCCCATAGGCAATAACTGTGCTCCCCTTTCAGATGATCTGTTTCTTTTTGCATATGAATCAGAATTTCTGCTCGGATTGACAAAATCGATAGAAGGTAATTTGGCCAAGATGTTTAACTTAAGCTTCAAGTACTAGCATATCGATAATCAGATATCGTTCAGTAACCATCAAATAGCCAATTCCTTTCCACGGATTAACCCACCTGAACTGGAAATAACGGAGACCAGTGAGATTGCCTCATCTGTTTCATATTTAGATCTATGCATAAGGATTCTAAGTGACAAAATACTGTCCTCAAGACTGCATGACAAGAGGGATGACTTTAACTTTTCAATAGTCAACATTACATTATATGTTGGCCAAGATTCCAGCAGCTCCAGCCTTTCACATTTCACAACTTTTGAGAGACGGTCGAGCATGCTCTTTCTTTCAAGATTTCAAAGTGTCATAAAACTCTTGTTCAAAAAGTGTTTGATCAGGGCTACAGCATTCAATGTCTTCTTAAATCCACGCAAAACTGTCATTAATGATGTCCGATACAATTCCCTATTTTGACTTACATGTTTCCGTGTTTTTTTTCAGGTGAACAATTGACTTGCCTTCGCATGTGTTTGTGACGGAGGCCACCGCTAGGGCAAAATACGCTCACAGTTTCGCGAACACCTTGTGCTATCACTATTTGATAGTGATTCATACACACATGATCAGGAAACAGTAGGAATCGTACAATTAACTCTGCTTTTAACAGAGATTTCTTGTAGGTATGGAAAGGGTTTTGTCGCAACTTATATTCATTCCATATATTTATTGTTACTGGCTGTGTATATGGAGATGCAGAAGGGGTATATTCCTATTGTGGTCACCAGGGCTGAAGTGTGAATTATTGTTTTATCTGTACTTCGATTATTTTTGCCAATACATTTTGTTAAACATCAGGGATCGTATAGATTCAGATCATTTACCATGAGAATTGCCATGTAAATTCCCTAACATGAACAGCCCATTCATACAGACCGCCGTCACATATATGGAACATTGCTATTAAACAAATATATTATATTGCATTGAATAACAAACACTTTACCACTATGGTGAGAACAAGGTTATGTTTCCACGTGAAATGACGAATAACCTTTTGTTTCATGGAAATGTTAAATCAATAACGGGAAACCAAATCCGTGTCTAAGTAAAGCTTTGGAGGGGACAACTGAATATATGTTATTAAATAGGAACATTTCTCTGTCAAGAGATGAAAATATCACGTTTCACCTCATCTATAAAATAAAATTCAGATTGATTCCTTGGTGAGTATATGCTCCCTGCACGTATGCACTGACGTATTCATGCATATTCAACCAGCCACCTGTGAAACATGACCAGTGTCATGTCTTTACCGTCACCGACCGAGCTAAACATCCACATAACTGACACCACATGACTCCGGCAATGTTTCTGACATTGAAGGTAAAAGACACTACACGAACCCGACTAACATGTCATGCTGTGGAACCCCAACATTGAAATATACATTTCTGTGGTCCCATGTTGAAGACTTCAGTCATTCAGTATATTACTACGGGTATGTTCCGGTCGGGCAATTATGGTAAATGATGATCAAACTAATGTTTCCAATCATCCTAAACTTAGCAACTTGAAAATGATGGTTATTGTTGTGATCACTAGAGAGTTCGGACAACTGCACAAGTAGAAGTCTACTTGAATTCAATAGGAGCAGGGGGGCGCGGGTGGCCTAGGTGGCCCAGTCGTCTAAGGCGCCGCGATTCGCAGTGCAGAGTTGCGTCCCTATGATTGTGGGTTCGAAACCCGATTCGCCCCGATTATGTTTCCAGGTTTGTCAGCACCATACCCGTGCTTGTGGGTTTCACCGAAGTGGTATAAACGTCTGAGACCTGCATCACTTCGGGCTTTCCTCCCACATTTAGCTGACACGCCGTGATATAGCTGGAATACTGTGAAAAGCGGCGTTAAACCCAACTCAGCACCGATGGGGTTGACAGTTCAGTGTTTAAGATCCCGTGTTCGCTTTTTTTGTACAAGAAATGCTTTAAAGGTTTATGACCATAGATATGGTCCCGTGACACTAAGGGCGTGTGGAAAGTGAGGGACCATAGATATGGTCCCGTGACACTAAGGGCGTGTGGAAAGTGAGGGACCATAGATATGGTCCCGTGACACTAAGGGCGTGTGGAAAGTGAGGGACCATAGATATGGTCCCGTGACACTAAGGGTGTGTGGAAAGTGAGGGACCATAGATATGGTCCCGTGACACTAAGGGTGTGTGGAAAGTGAGGGACCATAGATATGGTCCCGTGACACTAAGGGTGTGTGGAAAGTGAGGGACCATAGACATGGTCCCGTGACACTAAGGGTGTGTGGAAAGTGAGGGACCATAGATATGGTCCCGTGGCACTAAGGGTGTGTGGAAAGTGAGGGACCATAGATATGGTCCCGTGGCACTAAGGGTGTGTGGAAAGTGAGGGACCATAGACATGGTCCCGTGACACTAAGGGTGTGTGGAAAGTGAGGGACCATAGATATGGTCCCGTGACACTAAGGGTGTGTGGAAAGTGAGGGACCATAGATATGGTCCCGTGGCACTAAGGGTGTGTGGAAAGTGAGGGACCATAGATATGGTCCCGTGGCACTAAGGGTGTGTGGAAAGTGAGGGACCATAGACATGGTCCCGTGACACTAAGGGTGTGTGGAAAGTGAGGGACCATAGACATGGTCCCGTGACACTAAGGGCGTGTGGAAAGTGAGGGACCAGAACACGTCCCTTTTTAATTCTGGAAACCCATTTGTCCAGAAACTTTCCATGCTGTGGCCAGTCTCAGTCAAAGGTATTTACAAAATTGACCCTGCTGTTCCCATGAAGTACATAAGAAGGAAGAAAAAAATGTAAAAACAATCTTTCGAATCAACTCAAAATTTAAATTAAGTCTCCCATGGGCCTGTCCATTAAGTAAAAGTAAAATACAAAAATATGAATTACCTGGAACACGTCCCATTTTCATTCTGGAAACCCATTTGTCCAGAAATTATCCAGAAATGGCCCTTGGGCGAGAATATTTTCCTTTGCTTTTTCTTTGGGAATACATAAAGGTGTCTCTACAAGCATCATGACACATGATTCAACTCATTTTAATTTAATTCAACTTATGTGTGGCGTTAATAAAATATTTCCGGACTCGGTTAAAACAAGAATTGCAGTTAGATCCGCTATCTGTTGTAGATCTGTAGCCAAGAGATGCAAAACCGAGGCCAAACTATCTCAATTTCTGAGGGATGGACAGTTACTCCTACATATTTAAACAGAGCAGCCTAAGATAATAATGAAATCATATCATTACGAAAATAGAAATCATATCAACACAAAAGGAGAAAGTTTATGAATACTAAAACTCGCAATAGATATGTGTATCCTATCCACACACACGAGTCCCATTCGTCAGTCTACAACACACTAAAAACTGTCCAACAAGTTTGGGGACCGCTTGTGCACAGGCAAGTTGTTAAGTTCAATAATTTTCTATTAAAATCTATTTCAATTTGTTTTCACCATTTCCCCTATACCCTTTAATGAATGTTTATGTTACCCAATCTTATTGCTCATGTTCTTAAGTATTATAACACACTTTAATGTTTTTCCTTCCTAATCTAACTTTTTAACATTTCAGACCATTACCCTCATCTAATACACAAGAGATGATACCAAGATATATTTTATTCGGTTTTATTGTCCATGCGGTCTTAAAATTGATTTTATTAGTCTTTAAATCTTATGTCTAGTGCACATTTTAACAAACAGGTCCGTCAGCTGATAGGGAATGAAACATCCAGTTCATTTTCCAGTTGACGTACTTACTGTTTTTAGTTTTTATCAAATAAGAGGACTGTATACGACATACATTGATACGTGCTTCACTCGGTTATATGAACGGCATTGACCTTGTTGATTGTTACTATACGTTGAGGATTTCTGTGGCCACTGGCAGACGTCATTCAAACTCCTTCCACACTGACACTGCATCAAAGATATTCGATTCATACCTCAATAGACCGAAAAAATACACAGTCTATCCTTACATTAACCGACAAAAATACTCAGTCAATGCTTATAATTAAATTCGACAACGAAAACATATAATAGTTTAACCAAAAACAGTTGTTAATATCAAAGCAGATAAAAATGACGAGATTGATAAACATTTCAGGTGTAGGAATAATATTATTCATACTGCGGCGTGACACGAATCGGGTGATTGTTTACTTTATGCACAAAACTTGACACGCCCACAAAGTCAGTAGCCAATCAACGGAGAATAGGATTAAAACCAAGTTGTCAATCAAGGCAAGAGGCGAGAAGAACTGCAACAGGCAGACTGTAACGAGCCGGAAAAAACATGTCCGTGAGAAGGCGGCTGTTTCAAATGACATGGTCAGTTACCGCCAGATTCGAACATTAGTTCCCTGAGAGCGGGAAGACCCAGTTGTGAAAATGCTAGTTAGAAATGAAACCCGAACACATGAAAGTTGTGGAACCGAGGCGAGCGGGACAAAAACAAAGGCAAGCGAGCCTACACGTTTGCTGTTTCATTCCTTCTCGGCCTTCGGTCTCAAGTGGTTATTTGGACAACGAATATGCATGAAGTTCGCTAAATGTCCTGTGCATGGAGATGTGCCACTTCAACAGATTTAAGACTGCAGTGGATTACCCATCAGAGACTCTCGACGATGACATTAAGGGGTCGCCTCAGAGCGGCTGGTTATAACGCCAGAAGACCAGTAAAACGTCCTCAACTGACTGAGAGGCACATGCGGAATCGTCTGATATGGTGTCGTGCCCCTAGTCGATGGAACTTGGCCAACTGGAGAAGGATCCATTCGTCTGACGAATGTCGAATGCTGCTACGAACTGTTGATGGTCGAATACGTGTTTGGAGGCAACGTAACACCCGAGTCGTTTTGCACCAAGGAACATCCAGAAGACCTTAGCATGTGGCGAGGGGTCTGTCATGATATGGGGTTGTGTTTCCTTCGGCTGCAAACTTCGCTGGCGACAATTCGTGGAAACCTGAATGGCCAACAATACCAAGATGCCGTTCTTCGTCCAGTGGTAGTCCCTCATTTTGACAACCATCCTCTTCAGACAAGACCTGTTTACATGGACGACAATGCTAGATCACACAGATCTCGGGCAGTTTTGCGTCAAGAAGCTATTGCCACTATTCCTTGGCCAGCCTGTAGTTCGGATCTTAATCCGATTGAGCATCTTTGGGACATTTTTGGCCGGAAAATCAGACATCGTGATCCCCCAGTTCAAAATCTCGCTGGACTTGAAGCCGCACTTCATGAAGAATGGATCCGTTTGCCTCAGAGAAGCATTCAACGACTTGTAATGAGTATGAGGTGTAGGGTTGAAGCTGTGGTCAATGTCCGTGGATCATACACACGTTACTGACGTTTCTATCTTGCAATAGACTCAGCACTCCCTAGGGTGTCTATGTGACACCTAATATGGTCTGCTGATAACAAAAAAAGTTTTTCAATGTTTTCTAATCCTTAAAATTCCTTTCTGCTCATATTCTTTTGTAACACAAGATAAACTTGCTTTGGGACAACTTTTGCATTACATGAGGTTTACATACACGGTTTATAACAATCGTACATCTCGTTATAATAGTCATCATTAAGTGCCAAAAGTAACAGCTCACAAATATGGTGGGTGGCGCTTAACTTTTGTGCAAGTGTATATTTCATGACATGCTAGAGATAGCGTTGTCTAAAGCAATACATACATTCAGTTTCGTATACTTCTGAGATTGACTCGACCGACATCGACATGATATCTGTCTCATACTGTTCCAAGGCCAACTGTCACGGGAAGTAATGTGTCAAAGTCTGTATTAGTTCCAGTACACTAGGTTCAGTTCCTACGAATGGTGCAGTATTGATTAGCTCTGTCAGGAACTCGGGATGAAAGATTTACTACATGTAAACTGCACCAGCTATGGTGTTATTGAAACGTTGAAACGTATAACATCTATCACCGGCCGCGTCATACCAAAAGATGGTACTTGTTGTTACCCTGTCTGGTGCTCGACATCAAAGGGCTAACACAAGGACTGGTCGGCTCGGAGTGAGTATACTGTGTCTGAGTGGGGTATTTATGATAAACTGCGGCATGGTATCTCAGTGGGCTAGCACTATAAATCGGTATCAGTGCGGACACACAAATATTAGAAACCTTGTCATACTAAAAACAACCCACAAGTGAGTTGATTTATGCCGCTTTCCAGCTATATCATGGCGGGGTACAGCAGAAATGAGCTTCATACATTGTATCGTGTGGGAATCGAACCCGGGTCTTCGGTGTGACGAGCGAACACTTTAACTACCTGACTACCCCACCGACCCGACATTCCATGAAAAGATAAAACATAGAAGAACACCTTTTTGTGTGGCGTAATGACATGTAACACATCTTTTTAACATCAGGACAGAAGAAACGACAGCAAAATGACAACATGGTTTAGCAGCGTTTATTATTTTCATAGCGACGCATTTCCATAACCACAATAATAAGTCTCTGATAAAAGCAGAGACTATTGTACGATTCCGACTATATTATGGCCATGTGTTTATGAATCAAAATCAAATAGTGATGATTTCAGGTGTTCGCGAAAGTTTACTGTGTTATGAAATAACACATTTGAAGAGTAGCCAAATGAAAAGTTGAGTGCCTTTCGGCTTTCCATTTGTGAAACCCTTCCTCCGGTGTAAACGATGTGGATATTTGGGTTATAATGTCTGCATATTAGATTAATATGGGATAAAGACCAACATGAACGCAGGTCATAGACTTTTGACCGTTTCGTGCCGTTGGACCAAGCAGACCCCAGGACAACAAAGGGACGTAACTCTGCACAGAGAAACCACTTAACTACCAAATGTATAGATAACATGTTGGAAAATGTATGGACGATTAAAATGTGTTTTCAAGAACATCACAAATACCTTTGTCAATTGGTCAGGGAGGGTTTTCGTGGTCCTTCCAGTTGCATCCGCCTGGTCACGGTACAATTCACACCCAGTCCCTTCTATGTCGTACTTGTAGGACGAACATCCTGGATAGGTCTCACACAATGTCCGACACTCCAGTAGGCATGAGCCAGGAATCACTATAAATACCTCACCCTTGTTTTCACCTGGTGCCAGGGACACTTCAAAACAAGTGTGATCCACAACAGCAAGACAATGGCCAACAATGACAAGCAGCGGAAACAAGGAACCCCTCGGCATGACGGCGAGGAAGCAAATGGAGAGAGTGCATGTATTAATATGAAAGGGGAATTTCTCCTATGAAAGATTTAGTAGCTGAATAAACGTGAACGTCGGTGAGTTTGTAAGTATGGTGACGCATAAGCGCTATCGGAATTGTCTTCACACAATTCAACGTTGCATGAGTTGATCTTTCTGATTGATCAATGTTTATATGCAGATACATGTAAAAGTTTTGGCATTGGTTAGAAACATAATTTGTGCAACGCCGTATTCCAGCTTTACGACGACAGCCTGCGTAAAAATATTCGAGCCTGGGCCAGACAAACCTGTGATGCATATATTAAGAAACGGTCCACGTCATCGGGATACGATGCCATAATCCACAAAGTCACCGACCCTGACCCCCTGATACATGGAGCCGCCTCGTACGACAGGCATGGCTTGTTTGGGCCTAATATTAATACGGACTCGCCACGGAGTGAGAATAATGTGGTTCTATCTTACTTTTTGACTTTAATGCTTTTAAGGACTTCGAGAATCTTTCCATTTACCCAATCTACCCCTGATTGCCACAACTGTCAATTCTTTCGGGCTCCAAAATTGAACAGATTATGTAGCATAACGGTCATAAAACCAACTTTATAACAGACAAACTGACTAACAAACTATGATATTCTATATCCATCATGACCCGAGGAGTCGATCGTCTCGCAGGCCCCAATCACGGCCGACATACACTGATTTTAGATTTTTTAATTTTTAGTTTTAAGTTAGAATTTCCGCTGAATGCAGATGTTTCTAGCTTGGTTATGTATATATGTATGGAATTAGGAACACGATTTTAGAATCGACATCATATCGTTTCTTGTAATCGATCTTGGATAAAGCTGCGGATTATATTTGTCATGTTGCACCTTTAAAAAAACAGTTTATGGTCGAATCACCAGCTTTGACTGTTGTATTTATACGCCACTCTTATACAAACAAGGATCTACTTTAGAAAATATGCAAAGTTTAAGTGAGTAATAAATGAATTAATACATTCGTCCCCATTAGATACCGTTACTATAACAATAGTATAGTTCAAAATACATCATAACTACACTCATTTTAATAGAAACGGCATCTAACGAAGACTCTTTTAGTAAATGTTTTAGTACATATAGGCTTTCATTCAAACTGTAAATTTATTGCGCAATACATCTTCTAATTTCTGAATCACCCTTTAATTGACGTCACTCTGGAATACTGCCGAGTAACTAAATAATTGATGTTAACCTGACTCCCACCAAGTGTATGGAGTGGAGGGAAAGGTTCCTTCGTCTTTGAAGTATTTCCGTCGACTTAATACAATATTCATGTCGAGTATGTCCTGTAGAATATCTTAGGTGTAAGATGTTCCTATTTCGAATGAACCCTATAATGGACGGGATAGTCGTTTGGACCACTGATTTTTGTAAATTATGGAAGCATTTTAAAATATTTTAGTCAGATTATAATGCATGATCATGTAACTGACAACAAGTATGGTTGTCTTTTCCACGCTTGCAACATTTGGATGTTTGACATAATGTATTTCTGTATGTTTAAAATGAGTGAAAAGACCAATAATAATATCTATAAACGTAAATGTTGTTTGTTGTTGTTTAACACCGCACTCAGCAATACTTCAGCTATTTGACAAGGGTTTGTAAATAATCGCGTCTTGACCAGACAATCCAGTGATTGATATGAGCATCGATCCATTTGTTGTCATTTGGTTTGTCTGTCAGGGATGGAATCTCAAATATTTTCGTTTGCAAATAACTCGTGTTCTATAGGGGGTGGCGCCAAGTAAGCTTGAAATGTCAAGGGCAGAAACGCTGCTTTGATATTGGTGTTGTGGATTGGGCGAAACAAGAAATTCAAGGTATTGACACCCTCACACGAAGAATCATGGCAGATAATAGATTCCACCACCCTCGCTCTTCCCTTAACCGCTTATACTTACCAATCATGATTGGAGGATGTGGTTTGATTAATGTGGAGGCTCTTCATGGCAGAATTGTTTTGTGCACTTTTGCACACATTTATTTGTTTGATGATCCTCTTGTGAAGCATGTCAAGACTCATGATGAAAACAAGGCATTCCGCAGTTTTCGTAAACGAGTCAAAGATGTGGGACATAATCTCAATGTCAGTGTTGATTTTGTTGATAGTTCTGTACTGCTGGACGGTACAGAAATGAGTATCAACCAAGCGAAGTGCCATATCAGATCGGCTCAGACTCTGTCTTTCAAGGAGAGGCTATCTGAACGACCACTGCGTCGAGTTTATGTGCAGTGTGTTGAGAGGATACGCAACCCTGAAATCGCTTGGATGAAATCGGTTGGCCTGAAAAGTGAAACAGAAAGCTTTCTGTTTGCTGCTCAGGGCCAGTCACTTCACAATCAAAATCGACAATATGTGATTTTGCATCGAAATGTAAATATGAAATGTAGATTGTGTAATGAATTTAATAAGACTGTTCAACACATTGTCAGTGGATGCCCCGCTTTGGCACAGACACAGTATCTTAAGCGACATGATGGTGTGACTCGATCATTTTATTGCCGTCTTCACCATGCTTGTGTTTTTGACACAGAGGTCCATCCATCGTACGACCCAGAATATGTAGAGGGCGTCATGGAAAATGATGAATACAAAATTCTTTTGAATAGGCCCATATACATCCTCAGACGTATCCAGGCCAACAAAACTGATCTTGTCCTTTTTGATAAATCCAATGAAATCCTTTATATTATTGAATTTTCAGTCCTTTTTTACACTAATGTGATGGACAAGATTCAGACCTCGCTTTCGAAATGTCAAATGATAAATAAGATGTTCTCCTGCATAAATAATATGTTCATTTGTAATCTTATCCGGACCTGGAGATTTATTCTTGCCGCTCTTATCTCTTGACATGTAAATTTTTTTCCCAATTCCTCGTTTAAATATCTGTACCCTACTAGTTCTTAGTCCTCCTTATGTTCTTTAACTACATCATCAAATCTGTCAGAATGGTAGGGTTTGGCCAAATCTGAAACCATATTTACCACTATTCTGCAAATAGCTGGGGGCGTAGGGTTCTTAGTTTTTACAAAATCAGTAAATACGCTGTCTCAAAATATACTGTTACTCAATTTACACAATCGATCGTTTGTTGACGTCACAACCTCAACTTAATATCACATATGCCGTTCTCCAAGAAGGTCATTGCCTACACGATACATAATTTTTCCCCTTTTCAGATAAAATAATGTTTCACCTCAAGAGAAATGTCAAGGCAAGCAAGTAATTCTACCGTTCTCGTTACTGGAGAGTGTGATATTCCGTAGTGCCACGTTATTGTAGCTCACCTGGATATGTAGTTAACAGTTTAAGATGTCAACAAAGACAGGAACTTCACAAACATTGCTGCTTGATTGACATTCAAATATTATGCATAAATACTGAGAACAATAACAAGCAACACAATAATTATGATATGCCAAATAGTCTTTACGGAAGTCGGATAAGCAGCCCACGACATAAGCTCACTTGACTTTTAGTCAGGTGAGCTGTACATGGCAACTCAGAGTTGTGTCATCACATATTCATGGGACTTTTCGCTTTGATTCTGATACTTATTTCTCAGTTCCCAACGTTCACAAGGACGCTACATTCGGCAGAGCGACATACATATGACACTCATTAATATTTCAGTTTGACAAAATTTTATCATCTTCGCTGAAGTTGATTTTTACCAGAATTAATAATGATGGATGAGTATGATGAAATTAACTATATCATAATACCGCTGCAACCCATTTTATTTTGGAAATATTCAAATTTAATCAACACGAACCACGTAACTGATGATCAGAGTCTGATTGTTTAGATGTTTAGCGGAAGGTCTGAGGTTCGATCTCCGGTCGCGTCAAACCCAAAGACGTTAATAGATGGAACCTGTTGCTACCCTGTCTGACGCTCAGCATTAAGGTGCTGATTGGCTCGGAGTAATTATATAACTTACTACCAAATGCACTCATTAGTTCAATTACTACCAAATGCATTCATTAGATAAATTGCTTCTAGATTCACGCATTAGATAATTTGACGACATATGACGCCGCTCAGACTATTGGTATCTGAGATTGTTGCTGTTAAAAGTCGCTTTCAGTTAACTAACCTTGAATAATCTACCCTAAGTCCTTGAGGCTAGGGACTTGAGATTTTCTTCTGGTACCGAACACGGTGGAATAATAAATGATAATAAACAGAACGATTACAGTACAGGCTTGGAACCCTAATACAATTCTGAAACTCGAAATAACGATTTCTTTTCTCTTTGCTTCAATTTACTCCTTATTTTAATTATTCTCTCGTTACTTCGAGTTTGTTTCTCGTTATTTTGATTATAACGAGAAATTTCGATTTAGAAATAATAACTTAATGGTACCAAATTGGCACCATAAGAATTTTGTAGTTTTCATCATTGTATCAAGTAACAAACAAAATTGCGGACAGATAGGACGCACGGCTGTCAGCTCCGATCCGATTCTCAAATATCTATTATTAAATACGGTTCTGTAACTTCACTACGGATCGACTGTGACCAGTCATGGATGTCCACACGTTGTCTCAGATTACCTACTTGTCAGGACAGTCAACAAAGAGAATCATTCTACAATTATACTCAGGATCGACTGTGACTAGTCATGGATGTCCACACGTTGTCTCAGATTACCTACTTGTCAGGACAGTCAACAAAGAGAATCATTCTACAGTTATACTCAGGATCGACTGTGACTAGTCATGGATGTCCACACGTTGTCTCAGATTACCTACTTGTCAGGACAGTCAACAAAGAGAATCATTCTACAATCATACTCAGGATCGACTGTGACTAGTCATGGATGTCCACACGTTGTCTCAGATTACCTACTTGTCAGGACAGTCAACAAAGAGAATCATTCTACAATCATACTCAGGATCGACTGTGACTAGTCATGGATGTCCACACGTTGTCTCAGATTACCTACTTGTCAGGACAGTCAACAAAGAGAATCATTCTACAATTATACTCAGGATCGACTGTGACTAGTCATGGATGTCCACACGTTGTCTCAGATTACCTACTTGTCAGGACAGTCAACAAAGAGAATCATTCTACAATTATACTCAGGAGTGACTGTGACGTCAATATGGATGCCAACATAGCTTGGCAAACTCCCGCTCAGTCAACTCACTCAAACAAGACGGGGAAACACAGCCCTTCTGGGCTCGAACCGCCAGCTCTAAGACCAAGAAATATCTTCTCAAATGAGTGTGAGTCTTTTACAGAGGACGAAGTGTCCGAGGTCCTGACTCAACTTATAGCTAACGAAACTTTCGTCAGCAAACTGATACTGATCATTGTTCCTAAACTAAAAACCTAAATCATCCAACTGATGGAGGAATCAGTCGAACGAGCTGTAAGGTCAGCCACATCCGCCCTCGTTGACAACAAACAAAACTCAGTTATTACTGCTCAAACAAACTTTATTCATGAAATTCAAGGGAAATTAGAAACCATTGAGTCTGAACTTGAACGGTCTGTAGTCAGATGTGAGGACCTTGAACAACACACTCGTAGGAACTCTTTACCGTTCATGAATGTTCCTGTTACAAGCGATAAGCCTCAAACCGATGTCTCGATGTTTAGGTTTCACAGCGTGATATTGATCGCTCGCACGTTATCGACAAGATCATACATGGTCGAGCACAGGTCGTTGTTGAGTCAGGTCAACATGGCAAAAAATATACTAAAAGGTCACTCCTCCAGAATAATTGTAACGGAAGACCTCACAAAGTTCCGCCATGACTTGGTGAAACAAAACTTCTAAATCCAAACAAGGCCACTTCATTGTATTCATTTTGGACCCTCGACAGTAGGATATTTGCTTGCAAAGAAAAAGATGGAGAGCATTTCATGATAAGAAACAGAACTGACATGAAAAATATGTTAAATAGTTAAAAGTCGAATCAAGAAGACAACAACCACTCCGATCTCACAGCCATATACGGGGACACGGGTGGCCCAGTCGTCTAAGGTGACGCGATTCGTTGTCCAGAGTTGCGACCCTAGGGCACGCCAGAAACCTATGATTGTGGGTTCGAATCCCGGTTCGCCCCGATTTTGTTTCTAGGTTTGTCGGCACCATACCCGTGCTCGTGGGTTTCACCGAAGTGGTAAACGTCTGAGACCTGCATCACTTCGGGCTTTCCTCCCACATTAAGTTGACACGCCGCGATATTACGGGAATACTGTTAAAAGCGGCGTTAAACTCAACTCACTCACAGCCATATACAATTACTTTTAATTGTGAGACCCAAAAGTTGCAATAATATGTATAATTACATATGAGATCTAGCTCTGTGCACCCAAAATGAGACACCTGTACATCAGTCGTGTGCATCACTCATGTCATTGTCCTATCACATGTGCTGACCATAACACAAACAGCCAGTGTCCACCAACATGGTTTGGTATCACAGTGTCAGGGGAGATGTTTCCCTTAGTATTTGCCTTGTTATGTGATAAGAAGCAGTCAACGCATGTTGTGATATAAGAATATTAATTGTGAAATTCAATCATGTTCATGTGCTGTGATATGGAAATCATGTGAAATCCATGACTGCATGTTTGTTCCTGCTCCTAGTCATTGAAATCATAGTGTGCCCATAGAGCGTCGGTCACCTCTAAACAGACAGTGGGATTAATCCATTAATCCCTGTGTTGTTCTAAGTTTTCCAATGTTGGGAAACCGGGAGTACACCGCCAATAAACCCTAATATTCTAAACCTATAAAAACACACAAACTCCTTTTAGTCTCTCCCCCTCTCCCTCTCTGCTTTTAACAGTATTCCCGTTATATCTCGGCGTGTCAGCTTAATGTGGGAGGAAGGCCCGAAGTGATACAGGTCTTAGACGTTTACCAATTCGGTGAAACCCACGAGCACGGGCATGGTGCCGACAAACCTAGGAACTTAATCGCCGTGAACCGGGATTGGAACCAACAATCATAGGTTTCTGTCGTGCCCAAGGGACGCAACTCTGCAAAGAGAATCGCGGCGCCTTAGACGACTGGGCCACCTTCAACTATTCAAACTGCTCACAAGATGTACCACATATTGGACGGTTAACACTACGTTGTTTGGTTGCTATTCTCGAATACATTGCTAGAACCCACGCTTATCATAACACTAAAAATACCATTGAGCGATACCCAAAACCTGTTGTTGTGGTCACAGCTTTAACAACAATATTGACGCCTTAATGCGAATTCTGGACCATAATGCAATCGTACCCAATTTGTGTGTCAAGCCAAAAAAAACTTCGATTCAGATCGGATGTCGTGTGACTTGGCTGTGCTGTTTGATGCCACACTCAGCAATATTCCAACAATCGTCCAAACATTCGAGTCAGGATCAGACAATCCAGTAACTGACATTATGAGTAACGATGCTGTTTAAGAACAATGACACGCAATCAACCATGTCACCGAGTCTGACCATCTGATCCATGTGGTCGCCTCTTACGACCAGCATAAGTCGCTGAGGGCCTATTCTTCGACGGAATCCGGAATTGTTCCGGGTGTAATTGTTTTGGAACTTAATCATTCTTTTATTTAGTCTGTTAACCATATTGTCGTTTGTGAGGATGTTTTGAATTTGATACTCACGTCAATGCACAAAGATAACACACATGAATGTACTTTGCACTACGACCATCGACTCACATGCATCCTAACACAGGCAATCATAACAGAGTTGATGACACGTCAATATCATAACCCAATAGATCTCAATATAGAAAACAAAAGAACAAGTAGTTTGAATCAAATTCTACTTTTATTTGATAGCTTGATGAAACCCAAATTCATATTTGAAACGTCATATATACTCATTATCATTGGGTCATGCAGATAAAAAAGGGATCAAATAATATAAAAATCATGTTTTCGATTAGGAGATAGGTTACCTGTAGATTTAACCGCGCTAAATTGATAGCTCTACATTGAAAACACAGTATGTTTATCTCCATTCTACCATGACTAAATAAAACGCGAACTCTTTGGTGTTAGCAAATATAGTGAGTGAAGCGGCATGGGTTGAGTCCAGTGTTTTGAGTGGGTTACCAATCTGAATTACGGAATCACCGAACAAAATATGGCGCTGTTTATACTCAAGCAGTTTGTTTACACCGTAATACTTCACTCGAACATATGACAGGCATTGACAGCATATAAGAAGGGCAGCTTGGTAAGCTAGCGTGAGGTGGGCATCCCTAAAGAGAAAAACAAAGCCAAGGTTTCATTGGCCAAATGGACATTGCAGATTTGTTAAGGATGGAACTGTAGCTGGCTTGATAAGTAAATACAAACATAATCTAAATGGTAAATTGATCAATAAAATACAGATTTGTCATCAAACAATTGTCCCCTAACTAATACACCGACACTGTGTTATATGGCGGTGTATGTTATTGTTTAACAGTGATTGTAAGTGTGCTTCTGCGATTCGGTAGATGCTAATTGCATTGTGTTTGAACAGTGATCAGTCGTCAGGAAGTTACTATATTTAGATGCTGGAAGTGTGTGTAAACTTCCGGCCAGGTATGTAGCGACCAGAACTGGGATACGACCAGAACTGGGATAAACACCGTAGAGAATTATATCTGTGGTATGCAACTATGTGTTTAATTGACAAACATTTAAAAAGAGCAAAATCATCTGCACTTCTTGTGTTTTGTATTTTTACTCCGTTCTGCAAAGTGCGCCAATGGCAATGCTACTGACTCGATGCCCGACATTTGCAGCTAAATATAGCAGCGTATAAAAGTGGTAATGCGGAACTAAAGCGGAATACAATTTCTTCTTTTTATGCATATTGCTCATGACAAAATGCAATTCCTATAAAAATGGTCGTGTTGCTTATTATCTGTAATTACTGCCCATTGCCATGTTTAATTTCTAACCATGATATCAGTCCCAAATGTATTATTTAATTGTCTATCATATCATAACCTTTGTGAGGTGGTGACATGTTTAAAAACAGAGTAAATTTTCTGTTAAATAGATATCTTGGCCACTTCTGAACACAGTGTTTCCTACAAAATAGCAAAAGCCAAATGAAAATAAAATTATTCTCTAATTTATGTATTTTAAAGTTGTTATGCCACTCATTGGTGGGGATACAAGCGTAATAATTCAAGTTCCTAGGATGTTTGTGTTATGCAATTTTGCAAGAGTTATGAGAGTTGGACATATTTCTTCTCATACACAGTAAAACAGCAGGTAAATGTCTAGGAATAAATACTCATGACATTGTACAATAGGCCATGATGTTCACAAAATATATGTGGGAGGGTATGTACATCAATATAATAATATTAATTATTTTGAATATAACTAAGTGTGTCATTAAACATCAAACAATGAATACTCAAAATGTCAGAGTTGAAAGGGGTACAGTTAAATTTGTACTGTTCAAGGGATTTCTGAGCAACAACACCTCACAGCCCTCTGGCAACTGATGTGTGTATTTTTGTTTGTATTCTCAAGTCCCAAAGTCATTTTTTGTAAATATTACTATCATTAGCATGTTAGATTTTAGTGGTAACAATTATTAAAAATCACTCCATTTGATTATTGTGTACATGATGATAAAAGCAACTATTTTCTTATATTAATGGTGGAGGTACATGTAACTGCTTCCAGGCATAGCAGATGCAGGATGTGAGAAAGTTTGTGCTTCATCTTAGAAGTCTAACTTAAAAAATAAAAGAAACTAATTACATAGAGAAATATTAGAGTAGAAATTGTTGAAAAAGATTTCTCTTTTTAAAAAAAGATTTCTTTAATGTTCCTTTGATTCACCCACCACCCTATTCTTTTTCTCATTGTTTTAAAGGAAAAAATACATATGTAATACCCGGTATGACAAAATCTCCTTCCTGGTCAGTATTAAAATAACTGGGAAACTCATTGAACCATTCCTGGTAGGTTATTGACATAAAAATGTTGAAGCTTTCATAACCATTTTGCCAGCAAAATGTCCTCATATTTCTGGGGAGACGATATGGACTCTAAATGATATTATTTAATATGATTGAAATATTTAGAAAGGTTTCAAAATTACCAACTTAAGACAGATAACATATATCTAATAAATCCATTACTAATAGAGAACTGAACTTGTTATCTCATGCTCTGTCACCATTGACATTAAAATTTACAAGACAAAGCAACAGTAAGAGTTATCCTCCCTTTACAACTTGATCAAAATGGTCGTCTGGTCCTTGCTGTTGAAGGCCAAGTGGCTGAAGTTTCTAAGATAATATTTCTTTGAAAGACCAGAATGTGTAGGTAAGTCATTATACCTTTACTTTTTACCTTTTTTCTGTGGTTTCTATCTAGGCAGGTACAGACCTAGCACAATGTCATGCATTGTGCAGTCAGTCCCTCCATGATGATCAGTTAGCCTATTACAGGTGTGAAGGGGACGAAGCTTTTTTTTAAACTATGTAGTTTCATATGCACAGCTTATTGTCAAAGTACATGTTTCTCAAAGGTTGTAAATGTGAATGACAATGTTCAGAAAACAAAACTCTCAAGATTCCTTTCATTCTTGAAAGCATAACATTTATGCCACTTTTGGTTGAGGGGATGTGAGTAATAATATAGTCAACAATCTCTTAACATTAGCAATATTGACCCATAGCATTCAGATTCTCCTCACAGGTTTGAAATGTTATTTACTATCATCAGCCAAGAAGAAATCTTAAGATTTCATTAATAGTAGATTTTAAAGGTGTTATCCCATTTCTGGTCAAGGTTATATGAATAATAATATAGTAAAAAAAATCTTTTAAAATTAGAAATCTTGACTCAAAGTGTTGAGGCTTTGTTCACAGGTTTGACATGTTATTTACTGTCATCAGCCAAGAAGAAATCTTAAGATTTCATTAATTGTAGATTTTAAAGGTGTTATCCCATTTCTGGTCAAGGGCAGATGAGTGATGATATAGTAAAAAATCTCTTAAAATTAGAGGGGGCACAGGTGGCCGTGTCGTCTAAGGCGCCGCGATTCACTGTGCAGAGTTGCGTCCCTTTGATCCGCCAGCAACCTATGATGGTTGGTTCAAATCCTGGTTCACCCCAATAATGCTTCTAGGTTTGTCAGCACCATCACTTCGTTCGGGCTTTCCTCCCACATTAAGCTGACACACCGTGATATAACTGGAATAATGTTAAAAGCGGTGTTAAACCCAACTCACTTAAAAATTAGAAATATTGACCCATTGCATTCAGATTCTGCTCACAAGCTAGAAATGTGCTTTGCTATCAGCAGCCAAGAGAAAATCTTAAGATTTCATTAATTGTAGATTTTAAAGGCGTTATCCCATTTCTGGTCAAGGTTATATGAATAATAATATGGTAGAAAATCTCTTAGAATTAGAAATATTGACCCATTGCATTCAGATTCTGCTCACAAGTTTCAAATGTTATTTACTATCAGTAGTCATGAAGAAATCCTCAGATTCCGTTAACTGAAGATTTTATAGGTGTTATCTCATTTCTGGTCTAGGGGATATGAGTAATAAAATAGCAAAAAATCTTTTAAAATTAAAAATATTGGTCAATAGCATTCAGATTCTGCTCACAAGTTAGAAATGTGATTTACCATCAGTAGCTAAAAGAAAATCTTAAGATTACCTTAATTGTAGAGTTTAATGGTGTTATCCCATTTTTGGTCAAGGCAAGATAAGTAAGGATATAGTCAAAAATCTCTTAAAATAAGAAATATTGACCCAAAGCACTCAAATTCTGCTCACATGTTTGAAATATGATTTACTATCATCAGCCAAAAGAAAATCTTAAGATTCTATTATTTGTCGAGTTTGTAGGTTTTATCCCATTTCCGGTCAAGGTGATATGAGTATTAATATAGTAGAAAATCTCTTAAAATTAGAAATATTGTCCTATTACATTAAGATTCAGTCCACAAGTGTGAAATATTATTTACTATCATCAACCGAGAAGAAATCTTTAGATTCCATTGATTGTAGATTTTAAAGGCATTATCCCATTTCTGTCGAGGTGATATGAGTCATAATATAGTCAAAAATCTCTTAAAATTAAATACTGACCCATTACATTTAGACCTTTGTTCATAGGTTTGAAATGTTATTTACTATCATCAACCGACAAGAAATTAGAAATCTTGACTCAAAGTATTCAGGCTTTGCTCACGGGCTAGAAATGTTATATACTATCATCGGCCAAGAAGAAATCTTAAGATTCCATTATTTGTCGAGTTTATAGACTTTATCCCATTTCTGGCTGAGGGGTAGATGAGTAATGATATAGTCAAAAATCTCTTAAAATTAGAAATACTGACCCATTACATTTAGACCTTTGTTCATAGGTTTGAAATGTTATTTACTATCATCAACCGACAAGAAATCTTTAGATTCCATTAATTGTAGATTTTAAAGGCATTATCCCACTTCTGGTCAAGGTGATATGAGTCATAAAATAGTCAAAAATCTCTTAAAATTAGAAATATTGTCCTATTACATTAAGATTCTGTCCACAAGTGTGAAATGTTATTTAATATCATCAACCGACAAGAAATCTTAAGATTCCATTAATTGTAGATTTTAAAGGCATTAGCCCATTTCTGGTCAAGGTGATACAAGTCATGATAAAGTAAAAAATCTCTTAAAATTAGAAATATTGACCCATTACATTTAGACCTTTGTTCATAGGTCTGAAATATTATTTACTATCATCAACCGACAAGAAATCTTAAGATTCCATTAATTGTAGATTTTAAAGGCATTATCCCACTTCTGGTCAAGGTGATATGAGTCAAAATATAGTCAAAAATCTCTTAAAATTAGAAATATTGACCCATTACATTAAGATTCTGTCCACAAGTGTGAAATATTATTTACTATCATCAACCGAGGAGAATTCTTAAGATTCCATGAATTGTAGATTTTAAAGGCATTATCCCACTTCTGGTCAAGGTGATATGAGTCATAATATAGTCAAACATCTCTTAAAATTAGAAATACTGACCCATTACATTTAGACCTTTGTTCATAGGTTTGAAATGATATTTACTATCATCAACCGACAAGAAATCTTAAGATTCCATTAATTGTAGATTTTAAAGGCATTATCCCACTTCTGGTCAAGGTGATATGAGTCATAATATAGTCAAAAATCTCTTAAAATTAGTATTATTGACCCATTACATTAAGATTCTGTTCACAAGTGTGAAATATTATTTACTATCATCAACCAAGAAGAAATCTTAAGATTCCATTAATTGTAGATTTTAAAGGCATTATCCCATTTCTGGTCAAGGTGATATGAGTCATAAAATAGTCAAAAATCTCTTAAAATTAGAAATATTGTCCTATTACATTAAGATTCAGTCCACAAGTGTGAAATATTATTTACTATCATCAACCGAGAAGAAAGCTTTAGATTCTATTAATTGTAGATTTTAAAGGCATTATCCCACTTCTGGTCAAGGTGATATGAGTATTAATATAGTAGAAAATCTCTTAAAATTAGAAATATTGTCCTATTACATTAAGATTCTGTCCACAAGTGTGAAATATTATTTACTATCATCAACCGAGAAGAAAGCTTTAGATTCTATTAATTGTAGATTTTAAAGGCATTATCCCACTTCTGGTCAAGGTGATATGAGTATTAATATAGTAGAAAATCTCTTAAAATTAGAAATATTGTCCTATTACATTAAGATTCTGTCCACAAGTGTGAAATATTATTCACTATCATCAACCGAGAAGAAAGCTTTAGATTCTATTAATTGTAGATTTTAAAGGCATTATCCCACTTCTGGTCAAGGTGATATGAGTCATAATATAGTCAAAAATCTCTTAAAATTAGAAATACTGACCCATTACATTTAGACCTTTGTTCATAGGTTTGAAATGTTATTTACTATCATCAACCGACAAGAAATTAGAAATCTTGACTCAAAGTATTCAGGCTTTGCTCACGGGCTAGAAATGTTATTTACTATCATCGGCCAAGAAGAAATCTTAAGATTCCATTATTTGTCGAGTTTATAGACTTTATCCCATTTCTGGCTGAGGGGAGATGAGTAATGATATTGTAAAAAATCTCTTAAACTTAGAAATATTAACCCATAGCATTCAGAATCTGCTCACAAGCTAGAAATGTGATTTACTATCCGCAGCCAAAAGAAAATCTTCAGATTCCGTTAACTGTAGATTTTATAGGTGTTATCCCATTTCTGGTCGAGGGGATATGAGTAATAAAATAGCAAAAAATCTCTTAAAATTAGACATTGACCCATAACACTCAGGTTCTGCTCACAAGTTTGAAATGTGATTTACTATCATCAGCCAAGAAGAAATCTTAACATTCCATTTAGTGTAGATTGTATGATGATATTGTGTATAAAATGTCCTAGGTTGATTATGACCTGTGAACATCTGTATAGATTGATGTATTACCACCTTCCATGGATATGTGTATTTGTCTATTTCTAGACTTGCTAAAGCCAAACTGGGGAAAGTGGAAATTGATAGTTTATACTGAAGGGTTCATTGGTCTGTTGAGGGTTCAAACAACTGAATACAGGCGAGCTACTGCTAGCACTGACCTGACACACTAGCCATAAACATGTCACAAGATGATTCCCTAATTACTACTGACTAGTTGTCTGTTCAGATCTCTTACTGCTCAGGAGATTGTTGGTACTTGAATTCCAAGGAGGAACTATCTCTGTGAAGGGTGTGAGAACCTCAGTGTAAATTTAAGCAAGGTCATTCGCTCATATTGTTAATGTTGTAGCAGAAAAAAATAATTTTACTTTACTGGAATTATTTGAATTATACCTTGCTTCAAACCATCCATTCTGTCATTAGCCTTAAATATGTACAAACCCATGTAATCCTGTGACACATTAAAAGCTGCTTCTTCAGCTCTCATTCTGTTTGATAAGATATTGATATGTTGTCGTATTATGTTCACGTCGCTGTCAGGGCGGCACCAAATAAATTGTGTGAGAATTCACCAATAAAAGGTAGCAATGCTCTCTTGGAGCGAGTTTGAGAACCAACAATTTGACCTTGAAGAATAATGTTTCTGATCAAAGTAACCCCTCCTAACATGTCTTTGAAAGTGTCATCATGTACGCGATAAGTAAAATTCAATATAGCCCTCATATTTTCATCACAGGACATATGATTTGCCTGAAGACTAATTCTTACTAATACTTTGTGAACTCCTGAAGCAAAGACAAAAAGAAACTATTCTGCCTGACATAGATTATCAATATGTACATTTTACCTCAACATTCAAGTAGATCTCTACATTAACTATGGTAATAAGCAGTACTTCTTTGTTCTCATTTCATTTGCCAGGTACTATACTCAACAACAAAAGTTCCTGTGACACCAATATTTTAGTGTATTTTTCAAACAAGTGACGTTTGGTTTTCAATATTGTAGTACATGTATGGAATCTAGTCACAAAAACGCAACTGCTACAGAAAAGCATGCATTCGATGCAAAAGTTGACTTTTATGCAAGCCCCATGCATTTCACTACCCAAGAATGGGTATAAAAACATGTGTGTTAACTGGATTCCATGTGCATTGTTTAGCATCCTGCTGACAACAACCACTCAGAAAAACAACAAATTTACGCAATTATTCCACATTACGAAATGCAACGCTTGTCCGAAAATGAGCGCCTGTGAGCAATTTGGTGTTTATGGCAACATTGGCAACAGACGAATGCAGTCAGAGACCATCCTCGCAGTGGCAGGCCATGCATAACCAATAATCGACAAGACAACTGGATTTGAACAATACACCTACGAAATCGATTTCAGCCAGCAACAGTGACTGCAAGAAGCATCCCTGGCCTTTGACAAATATCTTCACAAACCGTACCTCACCACCTCAGATGTGCAGGGATTGTCGCCAGAAGACCCACCAGAAGTCCCATTTTGACAGGAAACCACCGTCAAGCATGTCTACACTGGTGTAGACAGCGTCTACGCTGGACGGCCATGCAGTGGGGACAAGTTCTATTCACTGACGAGTCTCGTTTTCACCTCAGCCAAAGCGATGGACGGATTCGTGTACCTACGTCAAGGTGAATGTTACTTCAATCGTTGTGTTATGGAAGAAGATTGGTTCGGGGGCGGCAGCATTATGGTATGGGGTGGGATTACAGCAAGACACAGGACCTGTTTGATAGTGGTAAAGGGAAATCTCATTGGACAGCGCTACCGCAACGAGATCACTGGCCCTGTTGTTCTACCGTTTTGTCGTCGTCATGGCCCAGGCATTACCTTTCAACATGACAATGCCCGGTCTCATATTGTTCGACTTGTTCAGCATTCTCTTCAACAAACCAACGTAATTGTCATCCCCTGGCCGGCTCACTCCCCTGATCTCTCACCAATCGAGCACATATGGGATGAGATGGATCGGCGCCTTCGACGTCAACCACGTGTTCCACAGACCCAGCAGGAACTTCAAACATGCTCCAGCAGATATGGACAGATAACCCACATGACTTTGTGCGACGCCTGGTATATTCCATGAGACGAAGACGTGTTGCTTGCATTGCAGCCAGAGGTGGACACACACACTATTGATTTGTAAATTGACATTTTGGCATGTTCATGTTTTTTATGAAATCACGCTTTTTCTGAAGTCAATCAATCAATCTTTATTGTATGAAAGGCCATTGGCCCATATACACATTCAGATAAACAATATCATTTACAGCTGTACAGCGCATTATATAATTATTGGATAACTAATATGATGCTTGACATGTAATAGAAGTATTGTAATAACAGTGGTAATAACCACAGTGACAGCAGTAGTAGTATGAAATACAAAAGGAATACAAAAGGAATGGAATGGAAATATGAAGTTTTATGTCGCAAAGGCTTTCAGCCATAGCATGACGTTCAATACAAAAGGATCTATCAGTAATATACTCATCATGTCATGACAATTTGACAATTTAAATGTATATGCATTTCTAGTAGAAACAAACCGACAAAAATGAAATGTAGATACTCCTGATCTAGATGCGAAAGTTTCAAAACAACTAATTATTTCTGGACATATCGGATTTACTAAGTAATTTACTACGCACTCGTAGACTTTGATAGATGTATTGTAATATCTTAGTTAATTTTTGACTAGGGATACCATTAAAAGATAATATTTTGTTCATGGAATAGTGGTTCTTAGTGATATCAGGCATATATTTCAATCTTAGCAATTGTTTCAGATTTGGTAAAAAACATAACTTTGCATTAAATCTTATTTAATGTCACAGGAACTTTTGTTGTTCAGTATATATTATTACTTATGTGGCCTCGACCAGAAAAAGGGAGAACACCTGTAAAATCTACAGTTAATGGAATCTTTAGATTTTCTTTCAGCTGATGATAGTAAATAACATTTCAAACTTGTGGACAGAATCTGAATGTAATGGGTCAATATTTCTAATTTTATGAGATTTTATACTGTATTATCATAAAATGGGTAGGTTTCTCAGCAGAATAAAGCCAATGGATAAAAACGATATCCGTTGGGGTCATATGCGGATAGAGATGCAAATATCAAAGGTCAAGTTGGGACTACTTTCACTGTTTATAAACAAACATGGCATCGCCCTTGTCATTCAGCGATCAGAATCTGGAGAAATATCAATTACTATGTATTTAACAAGCCAAGGCTCGCTAAATACAATATTTATTCCTAATACAGGATATTTACCATCCCCAAACACACTCGCGTGATAACCTCTATTTATCACTCATATCACCTCAACCATAAGTGGGGGCGGTCGGGTAGCCTAGTGGTTAAAACATTGGCTCGTGACTCCGAAGACCTGGGTTGATTCCCAATATGGGTACAATGAGTGAAGCCCATTTCTGGTGTCCCCCAGTGATATTGCTGGAATATTGGTAAGCAGCATAAAACCATAGTCACTTCCTCGCTCAACCATAAATGGAATAACACCTTTAAAATCTACAGTTAATGGAATCTTAAGATTTGTTCTCGGCTGAAGATAATAAATAACATTTCGCACTTGTGAGTAGAATGTGAATGCAATGGGTTAATACTGTTAATTTTACAAGATTTTTGACTATATTAAGACTCACATTGCCTCGACCATAAACGGAATAATGCCATTGAAATCTACAATTAATGAAATCTTAAGATTTCTGGTTGGCTGCAGAAAGTAAATAACATTTCACACTTGTGAGCAGAATGTGAATGCAATGGGTCAATATTTCTAATTTTAAGAGATTTTTGACTTTTTTATGACTCATATCACCTTGACCAGAAGTGGGATAATGCCTTTAAAATCTACAATTAATGGAATCTTAAGATTTCTTGTCGATTGATGATAGTAAATAACATTTCAAACCTATGAACAAAGGTCTTAATGTAATGGGTCAATATTTCTAATTTTAAGAGATTTTTTACTATATTATAACTTGTATCAACTTGACAGACGTGGGATAATGCCTTTAAAATCTACAATTAATGGAATCTTAAGATTTCTTGTCGGTTGATGATAGTAAATAATATTTCACACTTGTGGACAGAATCTTTATGTAATGGGTCAAAATTTCCAATTTTAAGAGATTTTTGACTATTTTATGACTCATATCACCTTGACCAGAAATGGGATAATGCCTTTAAAATCTACATTTAATGGAATCTTAAGATTTCTTGTCGGCTGATGATAGTAAATAATATTTCGCACTTATGAGCAGAATCTTAATGTAATGGGTCAATATTTCTAATTTTAAGAGATTTTTTACTATATTTTGACTCATATCACCTTGACCAGAAGTGGGATAATGCCTTTAAAATCTACAATTAATGGAATCTTAAGATTTCTTGTCGGTTGATGATAGTAAATAATATTTCACACTTGTGGACAGAATCTTAATGTAATGGGTCAAAATTTCCAATTTTAAGAGATTTTTGACTATTTTATGACTCATATCACCTTGACCAGAAATGGGATAATGCCTTTAAAATCTACAATTAATGGAATCTTAAGATTTCTTGTCGGTTGATGATAGTAAATAACATTTCAAACCTATGAACAAAGGTCTTAATGTAATGGGTCAATATTTCTAATTTTAAGAGATTTTTTACTATATTATGACTCGTATCACCTTGACCAGAAGTGGGATAATGCCTTTAAAATCTACAATTAATGGAATCTTATGATTTCTTGTCGGATGATGATAGTAAATAATATTTTGCTCTTGTGGACAGAATCTTAATGTAATGGGTCAAAATTTCTAATTTTAAGAGATTTTTTACTATATTATAACTTGTATCAACGTGACAGACGTGGGATAATGCCTTTAAAATCTACAATTAATGGAATCTTAAGATTTCTTGTCGGTTGATGATAGTAAATAATATTTCACACTTGTGGACAGAATCTTAATGTAATGGGTCAAAATTTCCAATTTTAAGAGATTTTTGACTATTTTATGATTCATATCACCTTGACCAGAAATGGGATAATGCCTTTAAAATCTACAATTAATGGAATCTTAAGATTTCTTGTCGGTTGATGATAGTAAATAACATTTCAAACCTATGAACAAAGGTCTTAATGTAATGGGTCAATATTTCTAATTTTAAGAGATGTTTGACTATATTATGACTCATATCACCTTGACCAGAAGTGGGATAATGCCTTTAAAATCTACAATTAATGGAATCTTATGATTTCTTGTCGGATGATGATAGTAAATAATATTTTGCTCTTGTGGACAGAATCTTAATGTAATGGGTCAATATTTCTAATTTTAAGAGATTTTTTACTATATTATAACTTGTATCAACGTGACAGACGTGGGATAATGCCTTTAAAATCTACATTTAATGGAATCTTAAGATTTCTTGTCGGTTGATGATAGTAAATAATATTTTGCTCTTGTGGACAGAATCTTAATGTAATGGGTCAATATTTCTAATTTTAAGAGATTTTTGACTATTTTATGACTCATATCACCTTGACCAGAAATGGGATAATGCCTTTAAAATCTACATTTAATGGAATCTTAAGATTTCTTGTCGGCTGATGATAGTAAATAATATTTCGCACTTATGAGCAGAATCTTAATGTAATGGGTCAATATTTCTAATTTTAAGAGATTTTTTACTATATTTTGACTCATATCACCTTGACCAGAAGTGGGATAATGCCTTTAAAATCTACAATTAATGGAATCTTAAGATTTCTTGTCGGTTGATGATAGTAAATAATATTTCACACTTGTGGACAGAATCTTAATGTAATGGGTCAAAATTTCCAATTTTAAGAGATTTTTGACTATTTTATGACTCATATCACCTTGACCAGAAATGGGATAATGCCTTTAAAATCTACAATTAATGGAATCTTAAGATTTCTTGTCGGTTGATGATAGTAAATAACATTTCAAACCTATGAACAAAGGTCTTAATGTAATGGGTCAATATTTCTAATTTTAAGAGATTTTTTACTATATTATGACTCGTATCACCTTGACCAGAAGTGGGATAATGCCTTTAAAATCTACAATTAATGGAATCTTATGATTTCTTGTCGGATGATGATAGTAAATAATATTTTGCTCTTGTGGACAGAATCTTAATGTAATGGGTCAATATTTCTAATTTTAAGAGATTTTTTACTATATTATAACTTGTATCAACGTGACAGACGTGGGATAATGCCTTTAAAATCTACAATTAATGGAATCTTAAGATTTCTTGTCGGTTGATGATAGTAAATAATATTTCACACTTGTGGACAGAATCTTAATGTAATGGGTCAAAATTTCCAATTTTAAGAGATTTTTGACTATTTTATGATTCATATCACCTTGACCAGAAATGGGATAATGCCTTTAAAATCTACAATTAATGGAATCTTAAGATTTCTTGTCGGTTGATGATAGTAAATAACATTTCAAACCTATGAACAAAGGTCTTAATGTAATGGGTCAATATTTCTAATTTTAAGAGATGTTTGACTATATTATGACTCATATCACCTTGACCAGAAGTGGGATAATGCCTTTAAAATCTACAATTAATGGAATCTTATGATTTCTTGTCGGATGATGATAGTAAATAATATTTTGCTCTTGTGGACAGAATCTTAATGTAATGGGTCAATATTTCTAATTTTAAGAGATTTTTTACTATATTATAACTTGTATCAACGTGACAGACGTGGGATAATGCCTTTAAAATCTACAATTAATGGAATCTTAAGATTTCTTGTCGGTTGATGATAGTAAATAATATTTCACACTTGTGGACAGAATCTAAATGTAATGGGTCAATATTTCTAATTTTAAGAGATTTTTGACTATTTTATGACTCATATCACCTTGACCAGAAATGGGATAATGCCTTTAAAATCTACAATTAATGGAATCTTAAGATTTCTTGTCGGTTGATGATAGTAAATAACATTTCAAACCTAAGAACAAAGGTCTTAATGTAATGGGTCAATATTTCCAATTTTAAGAGATTTTTGACTATTTTATGACTCATATCACCTTGACCAGAAGTGGGATAATGCCTTTAAAATCTACATTTAATGGAATCTTAAGATTTCTTGTCGGTTGATGATAGTAAATAATATTTTGCTCTTGTGGACAGAATCTTAATGTAATGGGTCAATATTTCTAATTTTAAGAGATTTTTGACTATTTTATGACTCATATCACCTTGACCAGAAGTGGGATAATGCCTTTAAAATCTACATTTAATGGAATCTTAAGATTTCTTCTCGGTTGATGATAGTAAATAATATTTTGCTCTTGTGGACAGAATCTTAATGTAATGGGTCAATATTTCTAATTTTAAGAGATTTTTTACTATATTATAACTTGTATCAACGTGACAGATGTGGGATAATGCCTAAAAAATCTACAGGTAATGGAATCTTAAGATTTCTTCTCGGTTGATGATAGTAAATAGTATTTCACACTTGTGGACAGAATCTAAATGTAATGGGTCAATATTTCTAATTTTAAGAGATTTTAGATTTTTTTATGACTCATATCACCTTGACCAGAAGTGGGATAATGCCTTTAAAATCTACATTTAATGGAATCTTAAGATTTCTTGTCGGTTGATGATAGTAAATAATATTTCACACTTGTGAACAGAATCTTTATGTAATTGGGTCAAAATTTCCAATTTTAAGAGATTTTTGACTATTTTATGACTCATATCACCTTGACCAGAAGTGGGATAATGCCTTTAAAATCTACATTTAATGGAATCTTAAGATTTCTTCTCGGTTGATGATAGTAAATAATATTTTGCTCTTGTGGACAGAATCTTAATGTAATGGGTCAATATTTCTAATTTTAAGAGATTTTTTACTATATTATAACTTGTATCAACGTGACAGAAATGGGATAATGCCTTAAAAATCTACATTTAATGGAATCTTAAGATTTCTTCTCGGTTGATGATAGTAAATAGTATTTCACACTTGTGGACAGAATCTAAATGTAATGGGTCAATATTTCTAATTTTAAGAGATTTTTGATTTTTTTATGACTCATATCACCTTGACCAGAAGTGGGATAATGCCTTTAAAATCTACATTTAATGGAATCTTAAGATTTCTTGTCGGTTGATGATAGTAAATAACATTTCAAACCTATGAACAAAGGTCTTAATGTAATGGGTCAATATTTCTAATTTTAAGAGATTTTTTACTATATTATAACTTGTATCAACTTGACAGAAGTGGGATAATGCCTTTAAAATCTACAATTAATGGAATCTTAAGATTTCTTGTCGGTTGATGATAGTAAATAATATTTCACACTTGTGGACAGAATCTTTATGTAATTGGGTCAAAATTTCCAATTTTAAGAGATTTTTGACTATTTTATGACTCATATCACCTTGACCAGAAATGGGATAATGCCTTTAAAATCTACATTTAATGGAATCTTAAGATTTCTTCTCAGTTGATGATAGTAAATAATATTTCGCACCTATGAGCAGAATCTTAATGTAATGGGTCAATATTTCTAATTTTAAGAGATTTTTGACTATATTTTGACTCATATCACCTTGACCAGAAGTGGGATAATGCCTTTAAAATCTACAATTAATGGAATCTTAAGATTTCTTGTCGGTTGATGATAGTAAATAATATTTCACACTTGTGGACAGAATCTTAATGTAATGGGTCAAAATTTCCAATTTTAAGAGATTTTTGACTATTTTATGATTCATATCACCTTGACCAGAAATGGGATAATGCCTTTAAAATCTACAATTAATGGAATCTTAAGATTTCTTCTCGGTTGATGATAGTAAATAACATTTCAAACCTATGAACAAAGGTCTTAATGTAATGGGTCAATATTTCTAATTTTAAGAGATGTTTGACTATATTATGACTCATATCACCTTGACCAGAAGTGGGATAATGCCTTTAAAATCTACAATTAATGGAATCTTATGATTTCTTGTCGGATGATGATAGTAAATAATATTTTGCTCTTGTGGACAGAATCTTAATGTAATGGGTCAATATTTCTAATTTTAAGAGATTTTTTACTATATTATAACTTGTATCAACGTGACAGACGTGGGATAATGCCTTTAAAATCTACAATTAATGGAATCTTAAGATTTCTTGTCGGTTGATGATAGTAAATAATATTTCACACTTGTGGACAGAATCTAAATGTAATGGGTCAATATTTCTAATTTTAAGAGATTTTTGACTATTTTATGACTCATATCACCTTGACCAGAAGTGGGATAATGCCTTTAAAATCTACAATTAATGGAATCTTAAGATTTCTTGTCGGTTGATGATAGTAAATAACATTTCAAACCTAAGAACAAAGGTCTTAATGTAATGGGTCAATATTTCTAATTTTAAGAGATTTTTGACTATTTTATGACTCATATCACCTTGACCAGAAGTGGGATAATGCCTTTAAAATCTACATTTAATGGAATCTTAAGATTTCTTGTCGGTTGATGATAGTAAATAATATTTTGCTCTTGTGGACAGAATCTTAATGTAATGGGTCAATATTTCTAATTTTAAGAGATTTTTGACTATTTTATGACTCATATCACCTTGACCAGAAGTGGGATAATGCCTTTAAAATCTACATTTAATGGAATCTTAAGATTTCTTGTCGGTTGATGATAGTAAATAATATTTTGCTCTTGTGGACAGAATCTTAATGTAATGGGTCAATATTTCTAATTTTAAGAGATTTTTTACTATATTATAACTTGTATCAACGTGACAGATGTGGGATAATGCCTAAAAAATCTACAGGTAATGGAATCTTAAGATTTCTTCTCGGTTGATGATAGTAAATAGTATTTCACACTTGTGGACAGAATCTAAATGTAATGGGTCAATATTTCTAATTTTAAGAGATTTTTGATTTTTTTATGACTCATATCACCTTGACCAGAAGTGGGATAATGCCTTTAAAATCTACAATTAATGGAATCTTAAGATTTCTTGTCGGTTGATGATAGTAAATAATATTTCACACTTGTGGACAGAATCTTTATGTAATGGGTCAAAATTTCCAATTTTAAGAGATTTTTGACTATTTTATGACTCATATCACCTTGACCAGAAATGGGATAATGCCTTTAAAATCTACATTTAATGGAATCTTAAGATTTCTTCTCGGTTGATGATAGTAAATAACATTTCAAACCTATGAACAAAGGTCTTAATGTAATGGGTCAATATTTCTAATTTTAAGAGATTTTTTACTATATTATAACTTGTATCAACTTGACAGAAGTGGGATAATGCCTTTAAAATCTACAATTAATGGAATCTTAAGATTTCTTGTCGGTTGATGATAGTAAATAATATTTCACACTTGTGGACAGAATCTTTATGTAATTGGGTCAAAATTTCCAATTTTAAGAGATTTTTGACTATTTTATGACTCATATCACCTTGACCAGAAATGGGATAATGCCTTTAAAATCTACATTTAATGGAATCTTAAGATTTCTTCTCAGTTGATGATAGTAAATAATATTTCGCACCTATGAGCAGAATCTTAATGTAATGGGTCAATATTTCTAATTTTAAGAGATTTTTGACTATATTTTGACTCATATCACCTTGTCCAGAAGTGGGATAATGCCTTTAAAATCTACAATTAATGGAATCTTAAGATTTCTTGTCGGTTGATGATAGTAAATAATATTTCACACTTGTGGACAGAATCTTAATGTAATGGGTCAAAATTTCCAATTTTAAGAGATTTTTGACTATTTTATGATTCATATCACCTTGACCAGAAATGGGATAATGCCTTTAAAATCTACATTTAATGGAATCTTAAGATTTCTTGTCGGTTGATGATAGTAAATAACATTTCAAACCTATGAACAAAGGTCTTAATGTAATGGGTCAATATTTCTAATTTTAAGAGATGTTTGACTATATTATGACTCATATCACCTTGACCAGAAATGGGATAATGCCTTTAAAATCTACATTTAATGGAATCTTAAGATTTCTTCTCGGTTGATGATAGTAAATAACATTTCAAACCTATGAACAAAGGTCTTAATGTAATGGGTCAATATTTCTAATTTTAAGAGATTTTTTACTATATTATAACTTGTATCAACTTGACAGAAGTGGGATAATGCCTTTAAAATCTACAATTAATGGAATCTTAAGATTTCTTGTCGGTTGATGATAGTAAATAATATTTCACACTTGTGGACAGAATCTTTATGTAATGGGTCAAAATTTCCAATTTTAAGAGATTTTTGACTATTTTATGACTCATATCACCTTGACCAGAAATGGGATAATGCCTTTAAAATCTACATTTAATGGAATCTTAAGATTTCTTCTCAGTTGATGATAGTAAATAATATTTCACACTTGTGGACAGAATCTTAATGTAATGGGTCAATATTTCTAATTTTAAGAGATTTTTGACTATATTTTGACTCATATCACCTTGTCCAGAAGTGGGATAATGCCTTTAAAATCTACAATTAATGGAATCTTAAGATTTCTTGTCGGTTGATGATAGTAAATAATATTTCACACTTGTGGACAGAATCTTAATGTAATGGGTCAAAATTTCCAATTTTAAGAGATTTTTGACTATTTTATGATTCATATCACCTTGACCAGAAATGGGATAATGCCTTTAAAATCTACATTTAATGGAATCTTAAGATTTCTTCTCGGTTGATGATAGTAAATAACATTTCAAACCTATGAACAAAGGTCTTAATGTAATGGGTCAATATTTCTAATTTTAAGAGATGTTTGACTATATTATGACTCATATCACCTTGACCAGAAGTGGGATAATGCCTTTAAAATCTACAATTAATGGAATCTTATGATTTCTTGTTGGATGATGATAGTAAATAATATTTTGCTCTTGTGGACAGAATCTTAATGTAATGGGTCAATATTTCTAATTTTAAGAGATTTTTTACTATATTATAACTTGTATCAACGTGACAGACGTGGGATAATGCCTTTAAAATCTACAATTAATGGAATCTTAAGATTTCTTGTCGGTTGATGATAGTAAATAATATTTCACACTTGTGGACAGAATCTTAATGTAATGGGTCAATATTTCTAATTTTAAGAGATTTTTGACTATTTTATGACTCATATCACCTTGACCAGAAGTGGGATAATGCCTTTAAAATCTACAATTAATGGAATCTTAAGATTTCTTGTCGGTTGATGATAGTAAATAACATTTCAAACCTAAGAACAAAGGTCTTAATGTAATGGGTCAATATTTCTAATTTTAAGAGATTTTTGACTATTTTATGACTCATATCACCTTGACCAGAAGTGGGATAATGCCTTTAAAATCTACATTTAATGGAATCTTAAGATTTCTTGTCGGTTGATGATAGTAAATAATATTTTGCTCTTGTGGACAGAATCTTAATGTAATGGGTCAATATTTCTAATTTTAAGAGATTTTTGACTATTTTATGACTCATATCACCTTGACCAGAAGTGGGATAATGCCTTTAAAATCTACATTTAATGGAATCTTAAGATTTCTTGTCGGTTGATGATAGTAAATAATATTTTGCTCTTGTGGACAGAATCTTAATGTAATGGGTCAATATTTCTAATTTTAAGAGATTTTTTACTATATTATAACTTGTATCAACGTGACAGATGTGGGATAATGCCTAAAAAATCTACAGGTAATGGAATCTTAAGATTTCTTCTCGGTTGATGATAGTAAATAGTATTTCACACTTGTGGACAGAATCTAAATGTAATGGGTCAATATTTCTAATTTTAAGAGATTTTTGATTTTTTTATGACTCATATCACCTTGACCAGAAGTGGGATAATGCCTTTAAAATCTACAATTAATGGAATCTTAAGATTTCTTGTCGGTTGATGATAGTAAATAATATTTCACACTTGTGGACAGAATCTTTATGTAATGGGTCAAAATTTCCAATTTTAAGAGATTTTTGACTATTTTATGACTCATATCACCTTGACCAGAAATGGGATAATGCCTTTAAAATCTACATTTAATGGAATCTTAAGATTTCTTCTCGGTTGATGATAGTAAATAACATTTCAAACCTATGAACAAAGGTCTTAATGTAATGGGTCAATATTTCTAATTTTAAGAGATTTTTTACTATATTATAACTTGTATCAACTTGACAGAAGTGGGATAATGCCTTTAAAATCTACAATTAATGGAATCTTAAGATTTCTTGTCGGTTTATGATAGTAAATAATATTTCACACTTGTGGACAGAATCTTTATGTAATTGGGTCAAAATTTCCAATTTTAAGAGATTTTTGACTATTTTATGACTCATATCACCTTGACCAGAAATGGGATAATGCCTTTAAAATCTACATTTAATGGAATCTTAAGATTTCTTCTCAGTTGATGATAGTAAATAATATTTCGCACCTATGAGCAGAATCTTAATGTAATGGGTCAATATTTCTAATTTTAAGAGATTTTTGACTATATTTTGACTCATATCACCTTGACCAGAAGTGGGATAATGCCTTTAAAATCTACAATTAATGGAATCTTAAGATTTCTTGTCGGTTGATGATAGTAAATAATATTTCACACTTGTGGACAGAATCTTAATGTAATGGGTCAAAATTTCCAATTTTAAGAGATTTTTGACTATTTTATGATTCATATCACCTTGACCAGAAATGGGATAATGCCTTTAAAATCTACAATTAATGGAATCTTAAGATTTCTTGTCGGTTGATGATAGTAAATAACATTTCAAACCTATGAACAAAGGTCTTAATGTAATGGGTCAATATTTCTAATTTTAAGAGATGTTTGACTATATTATGACTCATATCACCTTGACCAGAAGTGGGATAATGCCTTTAAAATCTACAATTAATGGAATCTTATGATTTCTTGTCGGATGATGATAGTAAATAATATTTTGCTCTTGTGGACAGAATCTTAATGTAATGGGTCAATATTTCTAATTTTAAGAGATTTTTTACTATATTATAACTTGTATCAACGTGACAGACGTGGGATAATGCCTTTAAAATCTACAATTAATGGAATCTTAAGATTTCTTGTCGGTTGATGATAGTAAATAATATTTCACACTTGTGGACAGAATCTTAATGTAATGGGTCAGTATTTCTAATTTTAAGAGATTTTTGACTATTTTATGACTCATATCACCTTGACCAGAAGTGGGATAATGCCTTTAAAATCTACAATTAATGGAATCTTAAGATTTCTTGTCGGTTGATGATAGTAAATAACATTTCAAACCTAAGAACAAAGGTCTTAATGTAATGGGTCAATATTTCTAATTTTAAGAGATTTTTGACTATTTTATGACTCATATCACCTTGACCAGAAGTGGGATAATGCCTTTAAAATCTACATTTAATGGAATCTTAAGATTTCTTGTCGGTTGATGATAGTAAATAATATTTTGCTCTTGTGGACAGAATCTTAATGTAATGGGTCAATATTTCTAATTTTAAGAGATTTTTGACTATTTTATGACTCATATCACCTTGACCAGAAGTGGGATAATGCCTTTAAAATCTACATTTAATGGAATCTTAAGATTTCTTGTCGGTTGATGATAGTAAATAATATTTTGCTCTTGTGGACAGAATCTTAATGTAATGGGTCAATATTTCTAATTTTAAGAGATTTTTTACTATATTATAACTTGTATCAACGTGACAGATGTGGGATAATGCCTAAAAAATCTACAGGTAATGGAATCTTAAGATTTCTTCTCGGTTGATGATAGTAAATAGTATTTCACACTTGTGGACAGAATCTAAATGTAATGGGTCAATATTTCTAATTTTAAGAGATTTTTGATTTTTTTATGACTCATATCACCTTGACCAGAAGTGGGATAATGCCTTTAAAATCTACAATTAATGGAATCTTAAGATTTCTTGTCGGTTGATGATAGTAAATAATATTTCACACTTGTGGACAGAATCTTTATGTAATGGGTCAAAATTTCCAATTTTAAGAGATTTTTGACTATTTTATGACTCATATCACCTTGACCAGAAATGGGATAATGCCTTTAAAATCTACATTTAATGGAATCTTAAGATTTCTTCTCGGTTGATGAAAGTAAATAACATTTCAAACCTATGAACAAAGGTCTTAATGTAATGGGTCAATATTTCTAATTTTAAGAGATTTTTTACTATATTATAACTTGTATCAACTTGACAGAAGTGGGATAATGCCTTTAAAATCTACAATTAATGGAATCTTAAGATTTCTTGTCGGTTGATGATAGTAAATAATATTTCACACTTGTGGACAGAATCTTTATGTAATTGGGTCAAAATTTCCAATTTTAAGAGATTTTTGACTATTTTATGACTCATATCACCTTGACCAGAAATGGGATAATGCCTTTAAAATCTACATTTAATGGAATCTTAAGATTTCTTCTCAGTTGATGATAGTAAATAATATTTCGCACCTATGAGCAGAATCTTAATGTAATGGGTCAATATTTCTAATTTTAAGAGATTTTTGACTATATTTTGACTCATATCACCTTGACCAGAAGTGGGATAATGCCTTTAAAATCTACAATTAATGGAATCTTAAGATTTCTTGTCGGTTGATGATAGTAAATAATATTTCACACTTGTGGACAGAATCTTAATGTAATGGGTCAAAATTTCCAATTTTAAGAGATTTTTGACTATTTTATGATTCATATCACCTTGACCAGAAATGGGATAATGCCTTTAAAATCTACAATTAATGGAATCTTAAGATTTCTTCTCGGTTGATGATAGTAAATAACATTTCAAACCTATGAACAAAGGTCTTAATGTAATGGGTCAATATTTCTAATTTTAAGAGATGTTTGACTATATTATGACTCATATCACCTTGACCAGAAGTGGGATAATGCCTTTAAAATCTACAATTAATGGAATCTTATGATTTCTTGTCGGATGATGATAGTAAATAATATTTTGCTCTTGTGGACAGAATCTTAATGTAATGGGTCAATATTTCTAATTTTAAGAGATTTTTTACTATATTATAACTTGTATCAACGTGACAGACGTGGGATAATGCCTTTAAAATCTACAATTAATGGAATCTTAAGATTTCTTGTCGGTTGATGATAGTAAATAATATTTCACACTTGTGGACAGAATCTTAATGTAATGGGTCAATATTTCTAATTTTAAGAGATTTTTGACTATTTTATGACTCATATCACCTTGACCAGAAGTGGGATAATGCCTTTAAAATCTACAATTAATGGAATCTTAAGATTTCTTGTCGGTTGATGATAGTAAATAACATTTCAAACCTAAGAACAAAGGTCTTAATGTAATGGGTCAATATTTCTAATTTTAAGAGATTTTTGACTATTTTATGACTCATATCACCTTGACCAGAAGTGGGATAATGCCTTTAAAATCTACATTTAATGGAATCTTAAGATTTCTTGTCGGTTGATGATAGTAAATAATATTTTGCTCTTGTGGACAGAATCTTAATGTAATGGGTCAATATTTCTAATTTTAAGAGATTTTTGACTATTTTATGACTCATATCACCTTGACCAGAAGTGGGATAATGCCTTTAAAATCTACATTTAATGGAATCTTAAGATTTCTTCTCGGTTGATGATAGTAAATAATATTTTGCTCTTGTGGACAGAATCTTAATGAAATGGGTCAATATTTCTAATTTTAAGAGATTTTTTACTATATTATAACTTGTATCAACGTGACAGATGTGGGATAATGCCTTTAAAATCTACAGGTAATGGAATCTTAAGATTTCTTCTCGGTTGATGATAGTAAATAGTATTTCACACTTGTGGACAGAATCTAAATGTAATGGGTCAATATTTCTAATTTTAAGAGATTTTTTACTATATTAAAACTTGTATCAACGTGACAGATGTGGGATAATGCCTTTAAAATCTACAGGTAATGGAATCTTAAGATTTCTTGTCGGTTGATGATAGTAAATAATATTTCACACTTGTGGACAGAATCTTTATGTAATTGGGTCAAAATTTCCAATTTTAAGAGATTTTTGACTATTTTATGACTCATATCACCTTGACCAGAAATGGGATAATGCCTTTAAAATCTACATTTAATGGAATCTTAAGATTTCTTCTCAGTTGATGATAGTAAATAATATTTCGCACCTATGAGCAGAATCTTTATGTAATGGGTCAATATTTCTAATTTTAAGAGATTTTTGACTATATTTTGACTCATATCACCTTGACCAGAAGTGGGATAATGCCTTTAAAATCTACAATTAATGGAATCTTAAGATTTCTTGTCGGTTGATGATAGTAAATAATATTTCACACTTGTGGACAGAATCTTTATGTAATGGGTCAAAATTTCCAATTTTAAGAGATTTTTGACTATTTTATGACTCATATCACCTTGACCAGAAATGGGATAATGCCTTTAAAATCTACAATTAATGGAATCTTAAGATTTCTTGTCGGTTGATGATAGTAAATAACATTTCAAACCTATGAACAAAGGTCTTAATGTAATGGGTCAATATTTCTAATTTTAAGAGATTTTTTACTATATTATGACTCGTATCACCTTGACCAGAAATGGGATAATGCCTTTAAAATCTACAATTAATGGAATCTTATGATTTCTTGTCGGATGATGATATTAAATAATATTTTGCTCTTGTGGACAGAATCTTAATGTAATGGGTCGATATTTCTAATTTTAAGAGATTTTTTACTATATTATAACTTGTATCAACGTGACAGACGTGGGATAATGCCTTTAAAATCTACAATTAATGGAATCTTAAGATTTTTTGTCGGTTGATGATAGTAAATAATATTTCACACTTGTGGACAGAATCTTAATGTAATGGGTCAATATTTCTAATTTTAAGAGATTTTTGACTATTTTATGACTCATATCACCTTGACCAGAAGTGGAATAATGCCTTTAAAATCTACAATTAATGGAATCTTAAGATTTCTTGTCGGTTGATGATAGTAAATAACATTTCAAACCTATGAACAAAGGTCTTAATGTAATGGGTCAATATTTCTAATTTTAAGAGATTTTTGACTATTTTATGACTCATATCACCTTGACCAGAAGTGGGATAATGCCTTTAAAATCTACATTTAATGGAATCTTAAGATTTCTTGTCGGTTGATGATAGTAAATAATATTTTGCTCTTGTGGACAGAATCTTAATGTAATTGGGTCAATATTTCTAATTTTAAGAGATTTTTGACTATTTTATGACTCATATCACCTTGACCAGAAGTGGGATAATGCCTTTAAAATCTACAATTAATGGAATCTTAAGATTTCTTGTCGGTTGATGATAGTAAATAACATTTCAAACCTATGAACAAAGGTCTTAATGTAATGGGTCAATATTTCTAATTTTAAGAGATTTTTGACTATTTTATGACTCATATCACCTTGACCAGAAGTGGGATAATGCCTTTAAAATCTACATTTAATGGAATCTTAAGATTTCTTGTCGGTTGATGATAGTAAATAATATTTCACACTTATGAGCAGAATCTTAATGTAATGGGTCAATATTTCTAATTTTAAGAGATTTTTGACTATATTTTGACTCATATCATCTTGACCAGAAGTGGGATAATGCCTTTAAAATCTACAATTAATGGAATCTTAAGATTTCTTGTCGGTTGATGATAGTAAATAATATTTCACACTTGTGGACAGAATCTTAATGTAATGGGTCAATATTTCTAATTTTAAGAGATTTTTGACTATTTTATGACTCATATCACCTTGACCAGAAGTGGGATAATGCCTTTAAAATCTACATTTAATGGAATCTTAAGATTTCTTCTCGTTTGATGATAGTAAATAATATTTCACACTTATGAGCAGAATCTTAATGTAATGGGTCAATATTTCTTATTTTAAGAGATTTTTGACTATATTTTGACTCATATCACCTTGACCAGAAGTGGGATAATGCCTTTAAAATCTACAATTAATGGAATCTTAAGATTTCTTGTCGGTTGATGATAGTAAATAATATTTCAGACCTATGAACAAAAGTCTAAATGTAATGGGTCAATATTTCTAATTTTAAGAGATTTTTTACTATATCATGACTCGTATCACCTTGACCAGAAGTGGGATAATGCCTTTAAAATCTACAATTAATGGAATCTTAAGATTTCTTCTCAGTTGATGATATTAAATAACATTTCACACTTGTGGACAGAATTTTAATGTAATAGGACAATATTTCTAATTTTAAGAGATTTTTGACTATTTTATGACTCATATCACCTTGACCAGAAGTGGGATAATGCCTTTAAAATCTACAATTAATGGAATCTTAAGATTTCTTGTTGGTTGATGATAGTAAATAATATTTCACACTTGCAGACTGAATCTTAATGTAATAGGACAATATTTCTAATTATAAGAGATTTTTGACTATACCATGACTCATATCACCTTGACCAGAAGTGGGATAATGCCTTTAAAATCTACAATTAATGGAATCTTAAGATTTCTTCTCAGTTGATGATATTAAATAACATTTCACACTTGTGGACAGAATCTTAATGTAATAGGACAATATTTCTAATTTTAAGAGATTTTTGACTATTTTATGACTCATATCACCTTGACCAGAAGTGGGATAATGCCTTTAAAATCTACATTTAATGGAATCTTAAGATTTCTTGTCGGTTGATGATAGTAAATAATATTTCGCACTTATGAGCAGAATCTTAATGTAATGGGTCAATACTGCTATTTATAAGAGACCTTTTACTATATTATCACTCATGTCCCTTTGACCAGAAATGGGATAGCCCTTTCACATGTACAAATAATGGAATACTTGTAGCTGATTTTTATTAATTATCGATTAGATATTTACCCTTGTATTACTGTAATTAAGCCATGCAGAAGCGTCATAACACATTTAAAATTTATTAACTGTTGAATATTTATCATTATTTTTAGCTTTTGAAAGTGATTAGGACCACAAACTTAGCAAATATTGAGGGAGGTCATGATTGTTACTTTTCTAGGGAATATTATACCAATAAGTGTGTTACACAAGGAGTGTCAGAATTCAGAAATTCAGAAATTCTTGTATTTACCCTGTGAGGGTGAAGGTAATACATGGATTCTTACATGAGTTTTGTAAAACAGAATATGTACTGTGTTTATCCACGTTTATCCATGTAATGCCAATCGTCAAGCACGTGTACTATCTTATTCCGTGTATTTTACCTTCCGCTGTCTGGGGTGCGATTGGTTAGCCTATTGGTCAAAGGGTTTACTCGTCACGTTGAAGGCTCGGGTTCGATTCCCTTCATGTGTTCAATGAGTAAACCCTATTTCTGGTGTCCCGTGCCATGATAATCCAGGAATGCTGCTAAAAGCAGTGTAAATACATATTCACCCACTTACTCACTCCTTCTGCAGACGTCTGTCCACTAGACCACTCAGGCAGTTGATTTCGTGTAGAATGGGTCCCCAGCAACACATGCTTAATTTTAATTGTCTTACTAGGTGACTTCATGGATCGGAGGTTCAAGGTCCTCCGACGTGCTGGATGTTTGCTTATAATATCAATCACTATTTTGCTCTCTGCCCATGTGGACCAACATTTTACTGCAAGAACCAGTAACAGCAAAGCTGACCATGCAGGTGATATTCACATGATCGGATGGGGAGTCCGGCTTAGAATCGTATAATGAGAGGTGACTAACGAGCCTCGGGTAGTCAGGTTCGTTATTTGGTTGATTGCGAGACATCGTACATGTCGGCGTGGGACGTTGTTCATACTTAAACCAATCGTTTATTTACATGTATTTATATCGGGGTACATGACACACAATTAACGAAGTCACTATACAAGCATGCCCACCCGGTCCATCGATTGTGGTGCCCGTGAAGACCCGGGGTAGAATAGGTCTTTTCAGCAATCCATGCTTGCCCTAAAAGGCGACTATGCTTCTCGTAAACGGCAACTAACGGGATCGGGTGGTCTGGCTCACTGACTTGGTTGATGCATGTCATCGTATCCCAAATGCATGGATCGATGCTCATGATGTCTATCACTGGATTGTCCGTGTTGTCTGGTCCAGACTCGATTATTTACAGACCGCCGTCATATATCTGGAATATTGCTCAGTGCGGCGTTAAACAACCAACCAACCAACCATCGATTGTCGCCTAACATGACAAGCGAAGCGATGGGTATGTTTTAAGCAATGCCCAACATAGACATACACAATGCACTGTCCATGGATCATCATGATTTTAGGATAGATATATAAATATATTATTTCGACTTGCTTCAATATATCTTTCCTTTATTTCAAATTGAAGCTGCCTGGTTCCTAAAACACTATGGAGTAACTCTATACTCCTTTCTGTTAGGTCTGGTTTACCGGTGCATGCATGCGTGCATGAGGAGTCATATCCGTCTTACCGCTTATATCTGTTAGTTCTACATTTATATTTATACATTTATTATAAATTTGCACACCAAACTTCTGAACTTGCATTACCTGCATCATGTATATGTGATAGGGTTAAGTTAAGGAGGTATTTGAGGTTACCACTAACTTGTATATGTGGGTAGAATGCCATTCTGAAACAATCGTCAATATCAAGCTTGGATACTTCTTAGCATGTTTCAAAGCTTACATTGGTCTGCATCTACAGCATTCTGAAGTATGTAAAATATAATACATCCGATACAAACCCTCTATCGTTATCTATCGTTCTGAGTGATGTATAGTTTATATCCGATATACATACTCCCCCGCGTCTTTCATTTATAATGATGTATAGAACATGTCTGATATACAACACCTCGCGTTTCATTCTGAGTAATGTATATTTTATGTCAGATGTACCTGTGTACTTCCCCGTAACTTTGTAAAGAAGAATTATAAAACACTTTCATCTTGTGTAATTTTCGCCTCAATCTTCTGGCAAACCATATACAATTAACCCATCGAACTAATTAAAAGAAGTGGAAAGAGCTTGTCTAAATACAGAGGCAAGTGAAATAATTGTTTTGAAATTATATAAATATGATTTCTCACATCTACTCATGTGTGAATTACAAGGATTCCATTCAGCACAGTTACATTAAATAAATTAATGAGGATACATGTTTTGCATTTCTATTCAGATCGTGGGATTGGAGGAGACCGCACGTTAAATTGGCCCACAAACAACAGAATACGGAAAATTGTTTACAGTTACAAACAAAACAAAATCTAAATGGAATGCATAATGTGTCGGGGCTCTTTTATTTAACGGCCACAATCCGAAATATTTCATAAACCCCTCGAGTTACCGCTTTTACTTTTGTAATATGGCCGATTCCATTACATTCTATACACTATTGTGACCACAATGTGATGTAGAAACACATCCTTGATTTCAATTATTGATCTAATTATAACATAATTTGTTAAAAGAAATATCGGACAGACAATGTGACATTTGGGCATAAATGTGAATTGCCGCACAGAAAGGCGTGTTAATATTTGTCAAGTACAAAATAACAAAATAATAATAATAACTACAGATGTTTCCAATTTATAGTGAAGAATTTAATGTGCGTTATTTATTTGGAATGGGACATGGAAATATACAAAAGATCATATTCAGTACGGTCCCCCAAAAAATATAAACTAAATCATACTCCGCATATATATCGCCATGTGTTTTAGAGCTAACCGAAAGCATTACCGCAGTAAATGGGGTTTTGCGAAATTGTGGACTGTTTATCCCAGTTCTGGTCGTATCCCAGTTCTGGTCGCTACACAGGTATACCGCGGACGGTGATAGTATGTTATGGAAACTTCTTTCAGTGTGCGTGCTCAGCCTATATTACCGCTAATTGATGAAAACCAAGCCTCGTTTTCACACAGGTTATGAATAGAATCAGTGCTATAGTCCCCCATGGCGCCACAACCCCTGTCACGGGAAGTGAAAAATCAAGGGTTCTACCCCACCCTTATGTAAATCTTTTTATTACAAATGTTATATGAACATGTCATGTTTTCATATATTTCTCATTTCCACGCGTGTCAATTTATCAAAATAATATCAAAATATAACCAATCCATGCACTGTAGAGGCAGTGAGAACATGTTTGTTGAAGTCACGTGACCTCAAACTATTCTCTCACAGGAGAGTCATTCACAAAAGTACGAGTTACATCTGTCTTAAGGGAGGGAGGGGCACCTAACTAATAGCATCACATTCTAGTGACAGATATGTTACTTTTATTACAGTTTAACACCATTTGTTTAAATTTGTCTTGACTGATATGTCATTGAGGGTCTAATTTGTGTGTCAGGGGTCGAAACTGATTGTTTACAGGTTGTAGTGTTTGACATTTTGTTCTTTCTGTCTTAAGCTATCATTAAGCTATTATCACACAGGACAGACATTTGCGCTTAAATAAATCCGAACTTAAATCACACATATGTATTAGTTTGTTGGTTTTAATAAGGAATAGTAACCCTTTACAGCACCGGAAGTAGTCAAGATTTTTCTTTAGTCACTTGACCTCTATGAGTAAAATGATTGGCACAAACTTATCGTCTGCTGTAGCAGAATATCACTCACTCTTCAGGGTAAATTTCTTTTGGATTATACCTTGGCTATTGCATTTTTATGCTCAGTCATGGCTAAATTGTGCGACTTCCAACTGACACCACTGGAGATTTATCAAGAAAGGTATGAACATATTAGAATTCTGACACTTCTAAAACTAATGAATTATGTTGAAGTTTAAAAGCTCATAGAATTTTGCATGTTGTGAATGTATGTGCATTGATGCCATCGAAAACGTCAGAACAAATAGAACAAAATTTGAATGACGGTATTCCTCCTGAGCAGAAAATGTAAGATATCCTGTTATTATGGTAGCCCATGTTGTCCCTGTCAGGTATGCAAAAATATCAAAGATGGGGAAAAATATCAAAGATAGTCCTTCTCATGACATGAATAAACCTTATCACCCAGGTGAAAGCATGAATATTCAGTGAATATACTCTGTAACATGGAAAACTAATTAAAGTACAAAAACACAGTTGTTTTAGTAGACGTTTGGTATCACCACAGTATTTGATACTGACCAGTGCTGTCATATTTTCAAACTGTCATTCAATATTGTAGTACCACTCTGTTGCCTACAGCCATTGTAATTTCTGTGCAGTATTTAGTGTTCAATTGTAAACCTAGTTAAGTTTGTAATACAATTGTTAATTGTAAACTATTTTTGTTGGTTTCACACTAGATCCTTATATGTACAGATTTCTGGGTTAACATGTTTCAATTTGGAAATCGACACTGGCAGAAGTGTGATTGTTTCAAAGTGATTTGTTAGCCATGAAACTTGTCTACACTTTCAACTTCAAGATGTCAAAGTAGTCGAAACTGTCCTGGCTTTCTCGGCTGTGTGTTTCTGCCTTGTCGAATAAGTAGGATGGCCTCTCCTCATAACCAAACAACTTGAGATCGTTAAGGTATATCAGCCGCAGTTGTTCCAGGCCCACTAAAGGAACCTGACTGTAAGCTTGGAGCAGAGCTTCCCGTTTGTTCAGTTTGGCCTCAGGCAATGATCGCTCATACGCACGTAACATCAAGTTCATTATCGCTGTCTTATTTGCTTTACTGCTCTCGTCGGGACTTAATGGGTAGTCATCGTACTTATTAATCAACCCTGATATCTGAAGGGCTCGCCATACACGCCGATGTACCATGTGGTCACTTATGCACTTCAAAGTTCTCTTTTTGAAACCGAAAGCTTTCTGCACCTTGAAAACGATGTAATTGATATTATTTTCTTCTTTGAAATCCTTGATTATCATGCCTCTCTCAGATGCATGAGTCTGGTTGAAAATAAACTTGGCGTCGTGCTCGAATGTTTCCACATTTCCAATAACGTCATATTGTATGTTGCATACGTCACATTGTAACGAGACGGGTCGGAAATGATGATCATATGACTTTGGGTTTACTCCTATCAAATATCTTATCAATTCGCTGAACTTCACATCTTCCCCACAACCGAGGGTCGTGTTAGGTTGGGTGATGCGAACTTTCTTTATGATTTTTTCCCCAAATGACCAAAACATAGCATTAGGACTGAGGAATTTATCAACATATGCTGAAAAAATTCTCTGATAGGGGTCACGTGCAAATACTATCTTAAAAGCTGATTGTATTATAGATCTCATGTTTTCATTCGTTCCATAGTCCTGTTCTGTAAATAATCTCTTGGGGCCGTGTACAATCTCAAATGGAGATTTGTGTTGACCGGTTTCCAGTATGTGCAGGGCTCGGAACCAAAACTTCGTGGCAGCCTTTGGTACATGGCAGTATAGTAGGTCCAGATGTTTGTAATATGATACATGATCCAATGATATATTTGGACTGTTCACCATGGAACAGACGTCTTTTACGTGTGTCGCCCTCCGCTTAAGTTCTCCATCATCAAACCCCTGTAAAGTGACATAAGCATTGTAAATTACTGTAATCACATGTTACAATAATGCACAGCATAATGTACTGATAATCAGGGGATATGGGAGGACCCAGTGGTCTGGGGTACTGCTCGCTGTACAGGGACCGACCGGAATGTTCATGTTCCAGACGTTGCACATTCTGATCCGTAATCTGACTTGATGAACAAGGGACACAGTTCTATGTACGTACAACTTCTTTATACTTCTGAACCTTTTCGGTGTAAATAATAACACCGTTATGAAGCAACGCACATTATGGGTGACAGGTGCTGCTCTCTGTACTGGGTACCATTCCCCAGCTTCTCCGGCTTATTCTGTATCACAATAAAAGAAGTGTTATTTCACTAAAGAAATACTAGTATACCAGAATGCTGTCATTCCTGTTAGAGGCATCCCTTGTGTTTTCCTGCTCATTAAGAAAACCTCCAACTTAAACCAATAAGGATTTTTTAAACTGAAGACGTATAAACTCATATTCTTGAGTGATTATATGTGAAATGTATTTTCATGATCCTCCACAAACATATGCGTCCACGCACGCACGCACCCGCGCCCACACTTACATACCTTAGAAGTGTAAATGGATTTTTATTCCAAATCAAGTATTGTACAACGGAATTTGAAACCCGTCACTGTCTGTTCGGCGAATAAGGTTAAATTCCTGTTGTCCTTGTGGTCTTCCGGGGTACTATTGATCCCAATGTAAAGGCATTTGCTTGTCTCAAGAGTCAACTAAAGTGATTCGGGTGGTCAGACTCTTTGACTCAGATGTTTGCCAGTCATCGCGTCCCGATGGTGTTGATGCCTATCCTTCCCGGGTCTCTAGAATCGATTATTTACATGTCGCAGTGATGCAGCTGGAATATTGCTGGCTGCGATGTTAAACAGAATTCACTTCACTTGAAAATCCGTTTAAGACAAGGGTAGAAAAGTATTTTTTCACACCTTTTACGAAATCATCTTTTATGCAAAGTAGAATATACTCACGACCAAGGCATCCCCTTTGTCCTTCACCCTTTGATGGACCTGGTGAATAGCTTCTCGGTAGATGTCGGCTTTATCCGCAATATTGCCTCGAATTTCTACTCGTGCATGAGTCGCGTCTCCTGCCGGTTCTGGAAATAAAGTTTCCCTAATTGTCCCTATATGAAAATCCAAAACGCTGCATAATAAACTAAGATCTTAAGATTATCTTTAACTATGCAAATTCATCACAAGATATAACACATAGGGGACCGTCAGCACAACGTGGTATTCTCTGGCGTTGACGTTTTATATTTTGGTATGGATGTGGTTTCATAAGTAACTCCAGACTCGTGCATCAGGATATTGTTTCTGAAGTCCTAAAATAAGCCATCGAACGATACCCAAAGGCAGGAAGACAATAGAAAATAGAAATATTACTTGATATAAATACGTCACAATTCCTGTATAGATCATACCATCATTATCAGTACAAATACTTCAACCTATCGACTGGACGTTTCTGGCTAGCCAATGACGTTAAAAAGAGCACAGTATAGTTAGCCTCATTTGGGAGTTAAACGGTGCATTATGAGTACCTTTATGGGGGCATGGGTGTTCCGGCTATTTAGGGGGCCACAATGCGCTGTGCTTATTTGTTGATCTAGCAGTGCCAGGATCTGCATGTGATCCCTGTTTTGTATCTTTGATTGCCATGAAAATATCAGTGCTCTGAATTTCACTTGAGTGGTAACGTCTATGACCTGCGTCATTTTGGCTTTTCTCCAACAACAACCGACACATTTTGACATAATTGAACCAATGTCCAAAATGAACCACATTGCCTAAAGCCTTCTGGTACACTCTTGCCTTCATGAACAGGATCCAAGCAGTATAGCAGGGTCCCTTTCCACAAACGATCTGAGGGCAACGACTGTCATTAGTTGCACATAGAAACACATGTAACGTGTATCGTCTCTTCAGGCAAGTGACTTAGCTCGAAATAGTTCTGTTCAATCAGCTGTGAATGGATACCCGGTAGGATGAGGTGTTAATGTGACTGTTAACCATCGAGCGCTTCATGCAGTTTTGGTTGCATATTCACCAAGAGCTGAGAATGAAATTCGTAGTATAATGCTCCATTGACCGAAATAATAATGCTGCGCTTTGAGGTGATAACCAGCGTGGAAAAAGTACAATACAAATGGATTAATAGTAGTAGTATAACCATCAGTTGTTGGAGTAGTAGTAGTCGCCGTCGTCGTCGTCGTCTCTGTAGTAGTAGTAGTAGTAGTAGTAGTAGTAGTATATGATCGTCTTGCGTTAAGATCGCTTTACGGAAAGGGTACAAACCCATATTCTCACTTTCAATGTACATATACCGTTGTGTCGAACTTTGATGTGTCAAACATATGCTGGTCTCGAAGTGAAAGTTTGGTCCCTAAATATTCCTTCTTTATTCATCATTTTCGGTTGTGTCGAAACTCGCATAACTCGGAAGTAAATAAGTAGGTCCCTTCAGCTTCGACACAACGGTGTTTGACGACCACCATCCGGATGTCGGGTTCATTATCACTATACACTGTACATGTTTTCCTGTCTCTGGAATGTGCTAGTCTCTACAATGACTGTCAACACACTTCTGTTAACCTAGTAGGCCTATGATATAAATAATAAACAGATGTCGATAAAATTGGACACATCACATGCAAAATGCACAACATCCAAATTAACAATGGGAAGTGTAAATCATCTTGCAGATTACCATCAACATACTGTTACACATGATTTACTATCCTTCGTTTACGCCAAGCAGTGTTTCGTGCAGTCATAACTCTGCTTCTCACCGGATCAATTTGGAATGAGCTGAATGTTATACACAATTAAACCAGTAGCCATCAAAGTAAGAAGAGTGTGACTGTTAATTTGATGTGTAATTTGGGCTGGGTGATGAGAGGACAGGGATCCCAATATCTTAATGCTCTAAACGACATTATCAGGGTAAAACAATTATGTTTCATAGCATTTCGAAAGACATTTTCTGAGATTTACCATACACAAAAGAAACTTTTTGATAGTTTTAGCTCTTCTCTCAAGAAATTTTCTCTTTACTTTTAAGTGAAATAATAATTAATTCTTCATATAAATGCCCCTATTAAATTTGTAATCGATTTTAGTTCTATATACCCTACCAAAGTATCACCACTATGAATTGTCTTAGAAGATTATGCTTACACGTTAAGCCTTGATCGATGTTTATGAGTGGTATAATCCAGTAGTACTAATTTTCTTTCTAGGTGGACGTAAACGATTCAATCTGTTACTGCCGACAATGTTGTTAGTTTTCAGGTCAGGGTGCCTCAAGTCGGTATGATTCACTAGAACGATATGTCATTCATGAATATAACTGCAAGCAGCAATTAAGGGCTCCATATCACATTTGTTTTGTTGGATTACCCTGTCTGATATACATGCACGTCCATTTGCATGGTCTCAATGTGGTTGAGCAAACTTGAAAAATTCTGAGCCAACATGTTTCTTATCCGATTAAATGGTTGGTTTTATTCATATCGGCTCTTTTTCTCTAGAACATGTACATATCTTACGCTTATATTTATTTCGGGCAGATCAACGCGATTTCCCCCTCTTCAAGGATGTTTATTCAAATTTGTGGTCCTTTATAGAATAGAACTTATATACTGGACAATGTATAGTCTATGTCGTACTGCTTTGGTTTTGCCTACACTTGTGTGATAAGACAAAGTCTATTTTTCTTTTTCCAGCACGGTCTGATAACCCACGTCTCTTCTTCCTACCCTTGCTTTAGATGAGGGATAACTGCAGCATGCTTCAATGCTTTGGGAACATTTTCTGTGGAACATATCGTGTTGTACAGCACAGTAAGCTTTTGTCATGATCAGGTAAGTGTTTCAATATCACGTAACTTGTTGTGTCAAGATCAGATGTACTGCCTTTTTATGTTGTACGGCATCATTGAATTGTGTCAAACTAAACGAAATAATGTACTCAAGCTTTTTTAGGCTGTTTTGATATATTAGGCATAAACCTATTTTCCTGTTGGATTGATTTGCTGCAAAGACTTGGCTACTGACAGAGATGAGAAGTGCTCAGCTAGAATGGTCCATTTGTCTATGATTGTGTGGGCGTCTGGAAACTATTTTTGCAGGTACGGCTTACCCCTGATTGCGTGTATTTTGCTCCAGACTGTTTTAGGCCTTTTTTTTCTTCCAGAGATTTGCAGAATGTTTTCCTGAACTCTTTCTTAGAATCGTCTAATAGGTGTGTTACTTCTGTCCTGGCTGCTCGGACTTGGGCGAAGGCTGATTTATCCCTTTTTACCCTTTTAAGGCGTTCTTTCTTATTCTCCTAGCTTTTGTTATTTCGCTGTCCCACCATGACATTGTGTTTTGCCGGTTTTGTAGGCATTTTTAAATTGACCTTTCAGCAGCAGCAACCATTGCTGAGGTTAGATTTTGGCAAAAAATGTCGGGATTACCCAAGACAGTTACTGGGGATTTGAACGATGAATATTCCTCCCTGGATTTGGGCATCCGATTCTGGAGCTGCTGCGGTTTATGTACCAGGAGTCTTTATCAAATGTCTGTTTATCTGTCTCACTTTCCCCCTTATGAAACCTTCTAGTTTGTAGCTATATACATACACATGTTTCAAACAATTAATAGCTTTACGCGGATTTGTATAGACGCTGATATCAAACAAACTCATAACTGTTGGATCATTAACGGTTTAATGGAGAAGTTGTTATATAAGAAACTTAAAATTATATCATAGCTATTAAATGTGCGCGCGCACTACTGTGCTTTGTGTGTTAACATCGTGTATGGCCTGTTGCCTATGAAATAGACTTTTCCTTGTCTTGTCTTGTCTTGTCACGTTATTCATTGAAGCATTGTGATTTCTACCCAGGCTTAGTAGTCCATATCTTTCTTCATCTCCTTCCTGGCCTCTTCCATTTCAACAAAAGGTAAACATACTGTTTTAGCTGAGTGCTAGAGTCCTGACGTGTACGAGTTTTGGCGTGTTGAAGTTTTGGGAGATGCGGGTCAATGATCTTACACCCTATATTTCATACCACTACCTATATATCTTCACAGACGTGGTAAGACAAGAACAGACCGACTCAGATCGACTGATTGTACGTCTAGTCGTGGCGTGGCTTGGAGTGCGGTCACCGCATCACTAACGACTACGTCGACAATGAAGAATCGCCGTCAGACTTTCTGCATGTTTTTAAGTGACAGAACTGGTCTCCGTACCGGGTTTATTGGCCACTCGGTCCTGGTGTGGTTCTGTCATGTGTTTATCATCATATACCAGGTCGGCCATTATCTAACCTTCAATAAAAAACATTGACTGCTGTCATCATTTAAGTTGTGTCAGCACCGATGCACTATACATTTTTTAGACCCCTCGAGATGAGATAAACAGCCTATTTGAAGACAGCGTTAGACCTTTCTATTTATTTCATATTGCAAGCCGTTTGGAGTGATCTTGCTTTCTCAAAGTAAGTGAAGCTAACGCGGGACGCATACAACCACAGATACCCCCAGTGATACTGCAGTAATCATAAACCATTCCAACTTTAAAGATGATACGCTAATTAAAGTAACGTTTCTGAATTCTTTTTAATAACAATAATAGCAAAGTTCACTGTGGGAATACTAATATTGAATACCACGTTGTTCACAGGTAGCGACTGTCAAACACATTAGGTTTATCGAGAAGTATTCCTACACTGAATAATCCATACCTCTGGCCATTAAATTCTGTTTATCCACATTTCTAAACCAATCATCCTGCTACACCCGAATTATACAACTCTACCCAGTCGTGACACTTACCCATTCTGCGAGAGAGAGTTATATAACTTGCTAGCACAAGCATTACGACCACAGCGAGGGAGACCAGACTACAGCATCGACTGCCCACCTTCATCATCATGCTGCTGGTATTGTGGAATCACTGCCGATGGGAATAACATCCGTTAAACATATGGCAGTACTACCCTGCATTGTATTGTTGTTAACTAGCTCCAAGTCTATCATGAAGCGAGAACAACTACTTGTTTCGGATATTGAAGCTTGCTACAGGTGAAATTCTATGAAACTAGATGGTTAAAACTAAAACACTACATTCCGTTAATTGTGTACGTTTCAAATTGGACCTTCTTCATCAAGACTAGCATGAATATATGGTAATGGCAACTAAAGTTGTGATGGGCACAGAGACGATACCATACGCCAACCCTTTTTATTTAATGGCAGGATCGTAACATTCTCTTCACGCAGATTTTATATATTTGATACCTATTCCTTGATCTATTTCTACGTGGCAATATCAAGCGACATTAAAATAGTAGATACCTTTGCGGGTTGCCTTTTGTTTGACGCAGCTTTGAGCAGTAATTCCAGTTGTATCACGGCGTGTCAGCTTAATGTGTGAGGATAGCCTGAAGTGATACAGGTCTTAGACATTTACCACTTTGGCGTAACCCACGAGCACGGGAATTAATCATAATAAATCCCAAGACTATCTGGTAATGCTAACTGTAGTTCTTATCATATATGTTGTATTCTGTATCCTCTATAAAGATCACAAACGTAACTACACGTGAACTGTTAAATACATATGTGAAATTGTTATCGTTTATTTGCATTTATGTAATTATTTCTTCACTGATGGAAAACAGAGGTGTATATGTGTGCAGCTCTTTGGAAGGATGTATGTACATATACCACATAGCAAACGAAAACACGAACACACCCTCCTGAAATAGGTATTAGAACAACACCGTTAAAATGTTCGCTTACCTTTCGAAAACCTCCCTGGACAAGTAAAACTATAACACAAGGGGCGTGCTATATATTATCGTGAGATTGATATGATCGCAACTTATGCTGACGTCTAATCACTACGATCGACACTGGAGAATAGCTAGACATTGTATATTAGGATCATATCAGCTTAAAGTATATCTGATTATCTGAGCATGCGAGTGCTCTGTATAATGACTTAGGGTTGAATTAATATACTATTTGAAACGATACGTGAAGAACATTGCTGCGTAGATACCTTTTTATGTAGAGAGGCATGTGTTTATTATATTTAAGAATCCATTTATCACTCGTGGTTATATACTGACAAATGGGACTAGTGGGATAAATTTGTCATTTATGTTAATGATTGGTATCGATAATATTATCATCACGTCAATGTATGACTTTTTTTAGTTTTTGTTTACACTGTGTTGGAGAGATATAGCTGCCTCTTTATTAACATTGTTGCTTTAAATGTAATATACCTGCACAACGCCTCTACTTTACAGGGATGCCTTAAATGTGATATACCTTCACAACGCCTCTACTTTACAGGGATGCCTTAAATGTAATATACCTGCACAACGCCTCTACTTTACAGGGATGCCTTAAATGTAATATACCTTCACAACGCCTCTACTTTACAGGGATGCCTTAAATGTGATAGACCTGCACAACGCCTCTACTTTACAGGGATGCCTTAAATGTGATAGACCTGCACAACGCCTCTACTTTACAGGGATGCCTTAAATGTGATAGACCTGCACAACGGCTGAACTCTAAATGACTGCTTTAAATGTAATATACCTTCACAACGCCTCTACTTTACAGGGATGCCTTAAATGTGATAGACCTGCACAACGGCTGAACTCTAAATGACTTCTTTAAATGTAATATACCTTCACAACGCCTCTACTTTACAGGGATGCCTTAAATGTGATAGACCTGCACAACGCCTCTACTTTACAGGGATGCCTTAAATGTAATATACCTGCACAACGCCTCTACTTTACAGGGATGCCTTAAATGTGATAGACCTGCACAACGCCTCTACTTTACAGGGATGCCTTAAATGTAATATACCTTCACAACGCCTCTACTTTACAGGGATGCCTTAAATGTAATATACCTTCACAACGCCTCTACTTTACAGGGATGCCTTAAATGTGATAGACCTGCACAACGCCTCTACTTTACAGGGATGCCTTAAATGTAATATACCTTCACAACGCCTCTACTTTACAGGGATGCCTTAAATGTAATATACCTTCACAACGCCTCTACTTTACAGGGATGCCTTAAATGTGATAGACCTGCACAACGCCTCTACTTTGCAGGGATGCCTTAAATGTAATATACCTTCACAACGCCTCTACTTTACAGGGATGCCTTAAATGTAATATACCTTCACAACGCCTCTACTTTACAGGGATGCCTTAAATGTGATAGACCTGCACAACGGCTGAACTCTAAATGACTGCTTTAAATGTAATATACCTTCACAACGCCTCTACTTTACAGGGATGCCTTAAATGTGATAGACCTGCACAACGGCTGAACTCTAAATGGCTGCTTTAAATGTAATATACCTTCAAAACGCCTCTACTTTACAGGGATGCCTTAAATGTGATAGACCTGCACAACGGCTGAACTCTAAATGACTGCTTTAAATGTAATATACCTGCACAACGCCTCTACTTTACAGGGATGCCTTAAATGTGATAGACCTGCACAACGGCTGAACTCTAAATGACTGCTTTAAATGTAATATACCTTCACAACGCCTCTACTTTACAGGGATGCCTTAAATGTGATAGACCTGCACAACGGCTGAACTCTATAGGAATGCTTCAAATCTAATATACCTGCAGAACGGCTGTATTCTAAATGACTGTTTTAAATGTGATAGACCTGCGCAACGGCTGTATTCTGGATGACTGCTTTAAATGTAATATACCTGCACAAGGGCTGTACTCTACAGGAATGCTTTAAATGTAATAGACATGCGCAACGGTTGTATTCTGAATGATTGCTTTAAATGTAATATACCTGCACAAGGGCTGTACTGTATAGGAATGCTTCAACTCTAATATACCTGCAGAACGGCTGTATTCTAAATGACTGCTTTAGATGTAATAGACCTACACAAGAGCTGTAATCAACAGGAATTCTTTAAATGGAGTTACCTGCACAAGGGCTGTACTCTAAATGACTGCTTTAAATGTAATATACCTGCACAACGGCCTAATTCTAAATGACTGCTTTAGATGTAATAGACCTACACAAGAGCTGTAATTAACAGGAATTCTTTAAATGGAGTTACCTGCACAAGGGCTGTACTCAAAATGACTGTTGTAAATGCAATATACCTGCACAAGGGCTGTACTCAAAATGACTGTTGTAAATGCAATATACCTGCACAAGGGCTGTACTCAAAATGACTGTTGTAAATGCAATATACCTGCACAAGGGCTGTACTCAAAATGACTATTGTAAATGCAATATACCTGCACAAAGGCTGTACTCAAAATGACTGTTGTAAATGCAATATACCTGCACAAGGGCTGTACTCAAAATGACTGTTGTAAATGCAATATACCTGCACAAAGGCTGTACTCAAAATGACTGTTGTACATGCAATGTACCTGCACAAGGGCTGTACTCAAAATGACTGATTTAATGCAATATACCTGCACAACGGCTTTACTCTAAATGACTGATTTAAATGTAATAGACCTGCACAAGGGTTGTACTCTAATATGCTGTTTTAAATGTAATATACCTGCAACGGTCTCTTCACGAATGCTCTACAGCAGAAATGTAACCGAATCTCTGTGTGAAGTTTTCTATTTTAAACTTTGGCTTCAAATATATTAATGGCTGTGGGGTACATTAGGTTAAACTGAGTAGACTCTGACAAATCGATAGTAAAAGATTAATTGTTTTATATTAAGAATGTTATTATAACAAGCAGCTAAGTGCAAGTGTAACTTGAGTAGTAGTCTAGTTGAGAAGTTCTTCATTTTCCACAAGTTTTAAAGATCAAACACTACATATTGGATTAACATAATAACTTATAATCAGAGTTTAACATTCAACTGGAGTAGCAACTTGAGTAGCAATCTAGTAAATAACTATAACAATAAATAAGTAGAAAATAAGTAGAGAAAGATCGAACAATGAACCCTGAGACATGCCTCACTGAGCAGGACTGTACCATTGTTGTGGGTACTGCCCTACTTCAGTGTATGACAACTGGCTGTCTTAACTAATGGGAGATAACCCAAAGAGTCATTCCATTGTGTGTTAAATGGAGACTTTGTCGTTATTCAGCCCAGATTGTGATGTCCGCTCCAAATTCAGTTTAGCGCGGTTAAATCTACAGGTAACCTAGCTCTACATTGAAAAAACCCCAATTTGTTTATCTGCCAAAAACTCACCAATTTTCTAAATTCTGGACCTGCCTTTGTCGATGATGTTGTTGTTGAAAACGAATGATGTAATGTTACAGTAGCCTATTTCAGTAAAAGTACATAGATCTATCAGTGAGAATTTCCAAAATATTTGATAAATTAGTGAATGACATATGATATTTTAGCATGACTGTAGATCTGAAAATTGTTAACTTAAATGAAGCAAATTGTATTCCAGAAAATCCAGTTACGTGTGAAGATCTGCAGATGAGGGCAGGAAGCAATATGAAACAGAGATGTGTGTTTACATATCAAATGACACTGTTTTTTTATTGTACTTGCTGATAATTACTATTGCTTGGACAATTTCTTATGTTTTTTTTTTTATAATTTGCATATATAAATATCCACATCTTCCCTTGAATTATTTATTCACTCATAATCCACTATAAGGGTTTGTTGAAAATGACAGTGTTAGGCAACAGTTATCATAATTTATGCTTTTAGTGTGTTACCTGGCTCCGGACACACACATCCGTTAAAAATACATCTAAAATATGTTACAATACCCTCTATTTTTTCAGAAGAAACAGCGACATGTTACCTGATTTTGAGTGCCCCTTATTGAATGTTGAATTCAGAGAAATGTTGTTGGTTGATATCTGTGACGATCTGTGTTAAAAGTTGCTACACAATGCATGCAGTAGTTTTCCTTCGTCCAGCAAAAGAAGAGCAACAAAGAACCCTAAGACGGGAGGGGACCAAAGCCTGCTTCGCCTTCCCAATCTAATGTTGTGATCCTGGAATCATTGTCTGACAGGCCACCCCTCCAAAGGTCAGCTTGTGGAATTGAAACTGAAGGCAGATAAGTTGCTTACAGCTTTCTGAACATGCTAAAGATATATCTTTGTAGAGTGTTTCGCTTTACATAATGTTTTTACATCCTCATCATGTTGAAATAGTAGCTTGACACCTTGTCCCAACATTTTTACAATACAATTATGCCATATAAAAAGATGCTTTATTCTTGTGTGAGCATTGATACAATGCCGAAGTAAAGTGATAATGAAAATATTGTATTTTAGGTGAGTGAACAGTTTATTGAAAATGTAAACAATATGTTCTGATTAATTTAACTCAAGTTTACATAAAACATTTATCAACATCACAATATATCATTGGGTAGCGTCTCCTGCAGTCTGCATGCGACAGGTTTGTTCAAAGCTAATATGTACAGTAGTGCCATTGTAGTCAAACAGGTATAGACCATCAGAGGTAGGATTAAGTACATATGTCTGCACACGATAGCACATGTGTTTTGCATATGTGGTGATGCTGTGTTACTTATTGTGCTGTAGATGGGGATTCAGCTGCAGCTTCACTCCTTGGGGCAGTGACATCAACAGAAAGTGCCTTTTTGACAATAGTAAGACATTATAATCTGATGTCAATAGTTCCAAACAAGATTTTTGTATGTATATACGTGGTTTCGAATTCAGTTTGAGTATACAATTGAACACAGTTTGGTTTGAGAATTGCATTTTGCTGAATTTTCTCAAAAGTAAGTTTTTGAACTTACGTTTGTTTCGAGGAATCGGGGCCTGGACAAAGTCTTCTTGCCAGCCAATCCGACGCAAATGGTTCAACATTGCACGATGTTTGTGAGGAGTGAGTGATGCTGCCAACCATGAACACAGATCGTGAAGGAAAGTGATGGTTGTCAAAATGTAGGACCACACTGTTTTCAAGGATCCCGTTAAGGTAACATTGCCAAATTAAGTTATCTCAAACTATTATCAAATCGAGTTTACAGCCACAGGACACACAACCCCATCGGTGACGGAACCACCACCAAAGAGCCCTGAGGAACAAATGTTCTTTTGATGGTGGCTTTCGCAGCGAAATATGAATTAAGCCCCTTTCATTATGCGGTGTTGTCTTCTGTGGCCTTCCTGTTCTTGGTATGTCCTTGTCCTGCACTCTTTGCTTGTGTTTCTGGACCAGACAACTCATGATGATATGGTCAATGCAGAGATTCCTGACAATAGCACAATATGACTTTCCAGTCCTATCCATACCTAAAAAATGCCATTTTTCTGTTGGACGACGTCTCGCCATGACAAGACCCTTTGTTTCTAAATTTCAAAAATTAGAAACTGTAAATGACCAGAAATGAAAATTATGTTTGACCCTTGTACTCGAGGTTATAAATTGATCAAGTATAGATCTGACTGCACAACAGTACGGCTTACAATGTGTGATTTGAACGTTGAAAACATGTATCAACCGGCATGATAATGATATCCTACCTTCAGTTGTTGACAATAGGTATCAACTGAACACTCATAATTATAGTGTAATACCCAATCAAATATTGCCTATTGTACACATTTCATACGTCAGACGTAAAATTAACGTTACACAGCAAACAAATGTTGCTGCAGCTGGTTTGATTAACTGAAACAAATGAAAAATTGAATGTACTACCTGAACTATATTCACTCAATATATCGAGGATGGCTAACATTATTAAATCGGAATCCTTATCGACAATGGGGTATATACTATCGACGGTTCCCTATCGCGGAGTTCCTACAATCAAACAGGATATACCTTTGATGCATGGGCAGAAGAACAAGTAACATACTCAGTTTGCTGCTTTTATAACACTTTTATTTACAGACAAACAGTTGGTTTAATAGATTCTAAGCAATGGCAGAAATACTTGTTGTAGCAGACATATAAAACACAAATGTTAACATCATAAAGATGGATTTGGTCACCTAGAATATTCCATAATGTTGCCTCCAAACTTTCCGAACAAAAAAGTGCATAACGTATTGAATATATAGGAATACATGTTATACAACTGTTCTAATCGCTTAAATACATCATTCGTAAGGCTTTGATACTAGCAGCTACAAATTCAGTATGGCTATATTGGTATTGTCTCAAAACGCGATGAATTATGCCTTATATCCAACATTGAACTGTCTCCAACTGTTGGTAATGGTCAGCTATAAGCGGACTTTCAAGTATTTAGGTTAACAAGATTACGACAAAATAGATATGTAAAGCACTGTTATGTACAATATGTTGCAAACCTATGACAATGTAGGGAATATATACTGGGTATCAGTTGTTAGAAATATTTTGTTTATGTATGGCTATGGTTTTTGTATGGATGGCGCAAGAAGATGGTGATGTTAAAGTGTTCATGACAGTATTTACTAAGAGATTGCAAGATAATTATGTACAAGAAACATATTATAACATCAAAACCTCTCTCAAACCGGAATTATATCTAAATTGCATTAAGAATCTATCTTTTCGTACAGGTTTGGCAAAGTTCAGATCAGGTTACAATGATATGAAAATTTTAAAATAGAGACATTCCAAAGAACAAAATATCCAGTTGATGCTTCTTTCTTAACATTGTGGCGAATGTCTTGAAGATGAATATCATATTTTGTTTATCTGTTTGTATGTGCATTTAAGGTTGAAATATATACCACGCTATGATAATATTTTTTCCAAATTGTTAATTTTTGTGCCACAAACGACGAAAAAATATTTTTTAGTTCAATTTAATTCTGTGTATAGATAATGTTTTCAAGCAAAGACAAATGATACTGATACTTTGTACGTGTGTTATACATACATTGTACAATAGGCCTCATGGTAGCTTACAAACGATTTTTGAATACGTATATTGCAAGTGCAAAAGACCTATGTATGTTCATTCTGGTGTTTACTTGTTTGTTTATGGTGTATCTTTGATTGAATATTTTAAAGGTTCACAAAGTTATTTGCTGAATGCATATTTTTTACTCTTGCAAAAAAGTTCATGTCTGATTTCTGTAACAGCAAAATTGTCGTTAGTGTCTGTGTCGTCATTTTATGCTTTTTGTTTGCTTTCTTTACTACCGGTAGGGCAGGACATGCTTACCCTTTTCGCGAACACCTGGTGTCATCACTGATTTTCAATGGTCCATTCATATTATTTTCACCGTCATTTTGCCCTTTACCCTTTACGTCACATTTTAATTTGTTTGGGCGGATAATCTAGACTGGTAAATAAATAGATGTTTCCGGTTACAATAGGTCCCATCAACCACTGCTTGTTGCAGGATGGTAAGTATACATAGCTCTAGTGGTCAGTGTACGTGATTTGTTCGTTTCGTGTGTTATCGTACCCGACAGTGTGGGGTGTTACTCATAATATCAATCACGGGTTAGTCTGTTCCGAATTCGATTAGTAACAGGTCGCCGTCATGTAGCTGAAAACTGGAATAGTGCTGAGTGTGGTGTTAAACAAGCAAACATTATTTCTCAACATCGATGATAAAGAAGCTGTGTTTGGACTAAAATTCACGTAATAGTAACTTTAATATTTAATATTCATGTCTTACTTTATAATAAAGTAAAACAGATGTTAAATCAAGTAAGCAAACTAACTCACATGTTTGTTCTTTTATGAAAGATTAAGATATATAACACTTATTATTGACTAAGTAAAGTAAACATTTTGACAAAAAACAGATCACAAACCGCATCAATATAAACATGTGACATCAACGTGTACTCAAAGTTTCAAAAAACAAGTAGAACTTTGTAGTTAGAAAACTTGGGAACTGAAATCAACTAACATTAAATTTTAATGTTGAGAGGACAGTATGAAAAAAAGACTGATTCGTTCTGAGCCTCAAATTGCATAATAGTGAAATCTCTTGTTGTGGACATTACATATGATGTCATAGAGGTATATGTATCCGCACAAAAAACTATAGCTGATTGAACAAAATGTTTCGCTGTGACAAGTTAGTAAAATGAGCAAGGTTGTGTGATATTTGGAAAGTGGACAAACTTGAGGAATGTCTCGAAAACACAAAAAAGCCATCCATGAAGATATGAGTTCTAAGTAAGGGAAGGATGACCTTTCCAAAGTCACTTTAAAGAGAAGATCAACGTGGCAGGGAGAGCCCTGAATTCGACTCCAGTCTTTGAAGTCCTGTTATTTCAGCAGCACCAGAAATGATTCAGAGAATCCACGACATAGTGATGACCAGCCGGTGTAAGATTGAGGCCATATTATTGGTTCAGTAGGTATTTCCCAGCAGAGAGAACGATCCATTATCACATTAAACTTGGCAATGAAGAAAGTTGGACTCCAAAGATTCAGACATTTAATAAAAATATGCCCGGCAGTCTCGTGGTTATCTAGCTTTGTTTGAAGCTGAGCCAGAAAGTTCTTGACAACAATTTGTGACTATAGGTGACTTCTTAACAGCCTGCATGAAAACAGTAATGAAAACAGTTCCAGTCTCTGGTCAACAGACACTTTCCTATACCTGGTAGTCCTCTATTCATAAGCAAACAATTTGGTTGGTGGAAAAAGATTTTACAAGTCATCCCCAAGATGCTTGACAAAATCTAGACCTTTGCTAAAACCTTTCAACATCTTCGTACCTAATTGTAGGGTTTGAGCAGTGCCCTGCATAATGTCAGAAAGCATTTCATTTCCTGGTTCAACATGATCTGCAGCTTTCTTCATGGCTGTTGCAGAGCCCTCATAAACGTCCTCCATATGTACAAGGATGTCTTCAAACTCTTCCATGCTTTCTTTTTCTCTTTGACTTGGTTTAGTAGTTTTCATACTTTCCTCAAGCACTTTTAACAGTTCATAATGTCCATTGAATGTTGCAGTATCATATGGTGTCAGGCTCTCAAATTTTGTGTGCGGGTTAGCATCCAAAGACAAGAGCAGATTGGTGTTCTCCAGAGCATGTTTTCCTCCTTCCTCAGCGAGCTTGTGTAACAAAGTCTTGCCATTTTGGAGTTTGTAATTCACTGATGCGCCTCGTTCCATCAAACTTCTCACTGTTTGTTCCTGAAGTTTCTTATCACCATTACATTTCTGCCACAATTTATTACCAAATAAGAGCCGACATACTTTTGCATTTGAGTGTGGGATCAAATCACATGGGGTTTGCTGAAACCAGTTTTGCGCATCCGTGCATGCCCCCGCATTGATGAGCATCATTACAGCATTGTAGCAATGATTCCCTGTGGTCACTGCCTTGTGAAGAGGTGTGTCACCATCTCTGTCAGGTTCGTTTAATCCTACATCCCTATCAATAAGAAACTGAAGAGTCCTGATCGCCCTTTCATCTTGTGACATACATGCTAAATGAAGAGCATTTCTCCCGTTGACATCTTTGTCGTGAATCTTTGCTCCAAGACTCACAAGCTCCTCTACTATGTCTGCTGTGTATTTTCTGGCACACGAACATGCGACATGTAATGGTGATCTGCCAGTATCATCTTTTGCATTCACACTGCAGCCAGCTTCCACAAGGTTTCGTATCAATTTACTTGTATGGACTGCAGGGATTTCACAAACATTGTGTAGAAGCCTGTATGTATTGCTATAATTGGCAGTTTGCATGTATTTCCAGAGTCGAGTAACATCAACTGCCTTGTAACTGTTTGATGTACATACCTGTCTAATCAAGACGTTCATAAGAGTTTCAGCTATTTCTGTTTCATTACGAGATATAGCTATCTCGATTGGTGTTCTTCCGTTTGTGTTTGGTGCATTCATCCTAGACCCATTATCTATCAAGACGAAGGCTACTAGTTCTTTGCTCTCTCCTTTCGATAGGCATGCCATGTGTAGGGGGCTGTTGCCATGTTTATTCAAACCAAATGTACCCCCCTTGTCAATGAGCATCTGGATGATTAATGCAGAATGTTTTCCACTGAGGAAACCTGACATATGTAAGGGGGTATTTCCATTTCTATCGCATGCAGAGACATCTGCTCGGTGACGTAAGAGCATTCCAACAATTGCTGGTGAGGCATCTCCATCAGATGCTGCAGCAAGATGCAGTGGTGTAAGGTCCTGTTCATTCCTTGCTTTCCATGCATTAGGGTTATGCATAAGTTCAAGGTACTCATCTCCATTCTTTGGGCATTCCTCACAAACAATGTGAATTGGAGTGTTTCCATTGATATCAAGTACACATACTGGAAAGGCTTTCACCAATTTTTCTACAGTTTCCTTGTTTTGTGGAACAGAAACCGCTTTGTGCAAAGGGGTCTGTTGACTTCGATTCTTAGCAAATATGGCACCTTTATCTATCATGGCCGTAATGATATGATGAAATCTCTTCATAGCAAGCAAATGGAATGGTGTATCCCCATTCATATCAGGAAGGTTGATATCAGCACCAGCATCGATCAGTACTTCAACTTCTTCAGCCCCACAATCCTTGCCAAGGAGGCAGTGGATTATAGAATTACCTTTCTCATCTTTTGAATTCACTTGCGTTGATTCTTTTGAGAGACACTGTAAAACACTGCATCTCTGTGGAACCATTCGTTTGGTAATCAACTGTAATGGTGTTTCTCCCTTTGCATTCTTATATTTTGGATCAGAGCAAGCACTGACCAGCAGTTCGCAGACCCCTGTACTTGGATTTTCACCATTGACATGACAATGGAGTGGCGTGTTTCCAGCATTGTCACAACTCGATACATTTGCTTTATATCTCAACAAACACTTGACAGAATCCATGTTTCCGGCTGATGAAGCATAATGTAATGCAGTCCATCCATCATCAGTTCCAGCTTCAAGACTAAGCATTTCCAAATGTTCTCTTAATAGCCATCGGAGAGTATCTGGTTTGCTCCCCAATTTGACACTGCTGGCGACATGGAGAACTGTCTCTTTCGATGTTGACAAGCCCATGATGTCCCCTCCTTTTAGTAGAAGTTCTTCAATCACAGGTGTATGGTTGAATCTGCATGCTAGATGAACAGGTTTATATGTCCCATGGCTATTGTTGTTGGGGTTCGCTCCCATTGATAAAAGATCTCTGACAATGTTAATATTTCCTCCTTCTGCTGCATGTGACAAAAGGGCATCCAGGTTAGGAAGTGCAACATCCATTTCTTTGATTGAGAGGTATATGTCTTCCATGCCATATTTGCATGAGCAAAATAACACCAAGTTTCTTATGACATGGTAATCAGGAGTTTGCTGAAGCAGCAAATCTTTGATAATGTCTGTGTACCCGCTTATTACCAAGTTTCTAATGCATGGCTTCAGGTCGCCAAAGGAGAAGCTTGATAATAACCTGAAATATGACCTGGGTAATGAATCAGGTGTCGCCTTGCCCAATGAGCTGCAAATCCTATGAACGCAAATCTGGCATATCTGTTCACCAGAATCATCTAACAGGAGAGCAATTATGTCTGTGTTCATTGTGTCAAAAGCCTTGTGCAAAAGCTCGTGTTTAGAATCTTCAGAGAGTGTCACATCCTTAAGTGTCTCAATAAGTTCTGTATGCTGGTATTGTACAGCCAAATCCATCACTTCAGTGGCATTTTCTGCCATCATGCCATATAAGTCAGGATCGACAGAATCCAGGAACCTTCTATCTGAGAAACAATCATGACTGAGTGTTTGTGACACGCTAACTCTAAAGTTCTTTATGATTCTAGATGTCAGTAGTTGATGCACTTCAAATGGTAAATGAAGTTTCCTGTGTGATTCTTGTGCCAATTTTGTTGTAGTATGTTCAGCCAGAATATCGAAAGGGCAAATTCTCACCATGCATGAAAGATCAAGATTTTTCATTGACAGAAAAGCACATTTGTAATAAGTTTTGTGCTTAGAAAAATCGCCAGTTTCAAATGGACTTTCACCAAGAGAGGCTTTGTCAACACAGCACAAAGTTTCTATCTCATATTTGAGATTCTTGTAATCTGTCATTCCATTACACAAACGTAATGCATCTATAACCATTGCACAATAGATGCCTTTGTGTGATTCAAACAGTTCAGTAATCTTTGGTGTTACTATTTCATATGGGTCCCTGAAAAAGTCTAAACTAAGATTTTTATTGAAGAATTCACAACATTCAAGGAAATCATCTGGGGGGCCTTCATCACATGCATCAAACATGGCAACTTTCGGTAGAATCATTCCATGTTTCCTAAGAAGCCTGTCCAAAATCTCTACCTTTTCAAACCTTCTTAGTTTAAATTCATGTGTTTGGAGGTCAATAATGCATGATCTGTCAAATAGTTTTCCAAGTTTCTTTGCAATAAGATTGTCACATGTCATGATAAGAATGATCTTACCACCTTCGACTTCATTGTTGATCTGCCTTAGCACCGGAATCCACTGTGATTGGAAGTTGTCAATATTTCTACCAAATACATCATCAACTATGACGAGGAAGTGTTTGTCTTGGGGGAGTTCCATCCACTGGTCAGGGCTGATCACCTCCACAGGTGTGAACTTCTTGTCACCTGTAAGTTTCTTTGCAATATACTTGACCATTGTTGTTTTTCCCTGTTTTGATTTAGCAGTCACTGCAACCTTTCCTTTCACCTTGATTATTTCCAGAGCTCTCTTTGAAGGCCTTGTCACAAAATGTGCGCGTTCATCAAAGTCTAGAAAGATGCTTTGTTTAGTTCTCTCTGCAAAGACAGAACAACAAAATCACTTAAATAACATATTGAGGTATTACGTTGTCTTACTATCTTTTCCGTTTTCATTGGAAGTCGTATACACCTTCAAGGAGCAAAAAATTATACGTCTGTCGTGATCACCTTTTGTAATAATAGTATTAATGAATCTATTCAGTGACTATATTCCATCTAAAGGTTTAGTCCTCAGTGGCGCAAATTGGTTGAAGAGCGATGTAGAGGAAGCTATATTCATTATTTCTGTTTTGTGGAGACCTTCTATTTGTCAACCTCACCTATCATTGTTTCTATTGGCGAAGGTGGCGGAGCATGGTAGTGAGTATTTTGCTGAACGTTCCCAAATATTGCTCCTGGGCAGTTAGTGATGTTAGTCGGCCGAAGTAACACCATCTCTGAAACATAAACATTATCATGAAACAGAAGGTGCAATTTGCAGACGACGTAGCAATTGGGGCTTGAAAAAGTCAATGTCAGTTACTTTTTTCTTACATCTGTTAAACAAATGAATTTACGTAAATATATGGTTGTATTATAGTGCAGCCAGTTTAACTTTGTCCGTATAGGTATCAACTGTAACCTGTGTGGATGTAATACCTTGATCAGTTTTCGTTGCAAGTGCAATAGCTTCCTGACATATATCTGGAGAAGAGGCCATCATGGTTCCGGGTATAGGGTTGCCATTCCCACTGTTGTCTGTCGTTTTGTCACTGAGAGAGGATGATGCTCCATTCAGCGCATCAATATTTAATTGCTGAAAGTCCTTACCTAGAATACAAGTGAAATGATTACTATATTTAATCATTGATAAATGTTTTCAAGCAACTACGTATACCTGATTAATAATTGTGAAAGTCAACAATTCTCTCTCATATGCTCATCATTGACATATGTAATACAGTCAAATAGTTTCATGGAAGTGTACACTTGAAATGTCAACAAGGACAACCTCTCAATATGCATTAATACGCCAGCACATAGATTTGATATTTTCTTCACACATATTGAGGACACATTTGTAAAGTACCCTTCATTTTATTTTTTATACATGTCACACCATAAAACCGCATAAATTTTACCAAATCCACATAAAGAATAAAGAACTTAAATCAATTACACAATGATACATGCATAACTGGCTATGCAGACAGACAAAATTACAAGTCCATCATGAATAGCATGGCAATAGTGGCAGCCACTGTGGTTCATAAAGGTCAAAGGTTGAAATTAAGATCACCATTATGAATACACAGGAATACACGTCTTACTACCGATCATTCCACATAATTAACATAAATCAAATTTCATACACATAAATGCAAAATCGGCTCAGCAAATGGTACTTTTAGTGTCCGCCGTGTGGGTGGGGGGCATATCTATAAGCCGTTTGGAACTATGTAGACAATTATAAGGATATTACCATTCCTGGAATCATATATACAAAATTCAGCTTCATTGACCCAGACGTTTCATATGAGGTGTCAAACAAACAGTAAAACTTGAAAAAAACAAACCCGGAGGTATTTGAGGGTTTAAAGTCATGAAAACATTCTGCACAGGTCATTCTTACTGCATATGGAATTTTCATAATGATACATTCAGAAATGGTTGAGCAATGGGCTAAATGATACATTTAATATGGTCGTAGTGGTGACCATGTTTTAGATAGGATCAAAATCTTGTGAGCAGAATTTAGAGTCAGTGTGTGGGTTGGTTTAAAGGAAAAAAAAAAGATGAATCCAAAATCCCCCCAGAAATTCAAATGGTCGATCTCTTTTGGTTACATTCATTCATACAAATTATAGCCTTTGTGGTTCTACGGATGCTGAGAAAAAGGAGTAAAACTTGTGATGCTACAGGTTTAGCTTGTTGAGACGGTACCTGTGGTATGAGAAGGAGAAGCTTAGGTTCTGGTTTAATCCTACTTTCAGGGAAGTCAACAAAAATGAACATAAGGATGGACAATACCATACGCTGGCTTAAAGACTATGGAAAATGAATGAATCAACCGTGTCATTGGTACCTTCATCTGTGTCCTGCTCTCTGTTTGGCTCCGTAGAAACATCTCGTGTAGTGGTGGCATTGGTTTCCATCGTAATAGAAGTGTTGTACATATGGCTTTTATCTGCATGAAACCATTCGTTTGAAATTTCCACACTTCCAAAGAATCTGAAATATGGAGTATCTCAGTTAATGTTTGTTTGTTCGTTTGTTTGTTGTTTAACGCCGCACTCAGCAGTATTCAAGCTATATGACGGCAGTCTGTAAAAAATCGAGTCTGGACTAGACAATCCAGTGATTGACATCATAAGTATCAATCCACGCAATTTGGATTCATGACCTGCATCAACCAAGACAGCGGGCCTGACCACCAGATCCCGTTAGTTGCCTCTTACGACAAGCAAAGTTGCTATTTTCGGCAAGCATCGGTTGCTGAAGACCTATTCTACCTCGGATCTTCACTGATCGTATGTCAGTTAATAAAAGAGTAGATTAGGAGCATGTTTGAATCATTACCTGTACCCAAAATCAGAAAACAGTGAACCCAACAAATCAAGGTAAAACGACAAATATCTAAATGGTGTGTATGAATATTTACATGACAAAGAACAAAAACTAACACGATATTAACCTTACATAAACAGAAGTCAAATGAACAGCTGTTCATTGCGTCTTACATTGCATTATCGCTTTCCGCTTTTTCTCTTCTTCCTTCAAACATATCATTTTAGTCACACTCGTCGCACAACCTTTTCACGGGGATCTGGGATAATGTGACAAGTAGTCTCACTACTAGCAGCATTTGTGTATCTTGCCTAGTAATTAAAGTATTCCAGTTTGTGGTATCTTATGGAACCCCCTGATTCATGTCTTTGTCTCAGACAGTCATGAAGACTTAAACATCGTGTCAGAAGTTTAAGCGGACGTCATTCATCAGGTATTACAGTGAGGAGAGTCGTACGTCCGTGTTCAAACAGCATTGAATCGTCATGGGGGATGAGGAGGCGCAATAGATCATAGAAAATGGTGGCAACCACGTGAGTGTTGTGAGAGGACCCATACATCTCAAACTTCCAAATCAGTTGGATTTTCACTCCCCTAATCTTCAACACAGATGGAAGAAGTGGAGAGAAGAGACAGAGCTGTACCTAGATCTTTCTACGGAAGGCAAGTCTGCAGAATCGAAAATAAAGTACTTTCAATATCTGATCGGGCCGCAAGTGCATGAAACCTTTACCTTGGAAGAGGGTGAAAGAACATTACAGCATGTTTTTGATGTCTTTGTGATCCAAATAAATCAGAAACTGCGGAGAGGTACCAGAAATCTTTACCAGGAATAAGGACACAAGTGAGAGCTATGATGTATACATAACTGACCTGAAAATCCTAGCTACCACATGAGTGAATCACTGGTTAGAGACCGAGTTCTCTGTGGAGTTACAGAAAAGCAACTTCGTGAACGAATCTTGAGAGAGGATGGTTTGTATCTGGAGAAGTGTGTACGCTTATGTAGAGCATTAGGAATTTCTGAGGAACAATTAAGAACCTTGGTCCCTGTGCAAACACTTCACACAGTTGAGGAAAGGAACTGGTCAAACAAACCAAAGAATTGGAACCGTGGACATGCCGGAGGGCATCACTCACAGAAAAGGAAGTATAGACTGCACAGTCAACAGGCCATTCCAGTGAAACCAAATATAAGTAGCAACACAGATTCTGTGGGCGTGAACATGCGAGAAACCGAAATGTCTGCCCTTCATTTGGAAAAACGTGCTGCAGATGTAAGCAGAAGAACCACAGTCCAGCCATGTGTCGCACAATGCAATCACCTCGCCACTCTAGACAACGTGTAAATGACATCCAGGATGACGAAGACTTGGATGAATATTTCACCATCAACTCACTCATTCTCACAGAGCCAGTGATAGATGGGCTTCAGATGCAAGAGGAATCTGAATATCCCAGACAAATATTCGCATCCATGAACATTGCAGGTAAACCAGTCTCATTTCAAGTTGACACGGGAGCCACCTGCAACCTGATACAATGTTCTCTTCTACCTCCTACTACAGAATTACAGCAGACATCCCAGTTGTTGAGGATGTACGACAAGTCATCAAGCCTTTAGGCAAATGCCCTGTAAAAGTAGTCAACCCCAAGGATGGGAGAAAGTACAAGGTAGACTTTATTGATCTCAGTGACCTAGTGCTACGCCAATATTAGGCAGTCATGTGTCTATGAGTATGAAGTTGATAAGAGTGGATCAGGAACACATTACTATGGTTGATACAGTAATGACAGCATCCATGCACTCAATTAATATTCCTCAGAATCTAACATTGAATGGAGTAAAAGAGGAATTCAAAGCTGTCTTCACGGGAACAGGACAGTTTGAAGGAGCAGACAAGATCCAACTCAACAACTCAGTGGCATCAGTCGTTCACCCTCCGAGGAAAGTGCCACTAGCACTACAGCGGAAACTAAAGGCTGAACTAGAGCGTCTTGTGACTCTTAAAATACTCGCTCCTGTCACTGAACCAACACCTTGGGTATTTAGTACATGTATTGTCATCATGGAGAAACCCAATAAACTTAGGATTTGCATCAATCCAAAAGACTTTTGTCAGGCAATTCTCCGCAGTCACTACCCAGTACCAACTATTGAGGATATCCTACAGGACTTTGGCAAAGCTAGTGTTTAGCGCTGTGGACGCAAAGAATGGGTTTTGGCATATGGCTATGGAAGACAGCAGTGGCTATGGAAGACAGCAGTTCATACCTCACAACGTTCAACACCCCGTTTGGATGTTTTCGTTGGTTATTTATGCCATTTGGTATATCCCCCACTCCAGAGGAAATCCAGAGACGGCAACATCAGGTCATAGAAGGGCTCAAGGGTGTATGAGGAGTTGCGGATGATATTCTCATCTGTAGCGAAGGAGACTCCATTGAAGAAGCATCTGTAGATCATGATGCAAACTTCAGAGCGCTCATGGAACGCTGCAGAGCTCGCAACCTGTGGATCAACTCCAACAAGATAAGTACAGGAAGTTACCTTCATCGGACATCATCTTACATCCAATGGCCAAGAGTCTGATCCAGGAAAGACCAAAGCTGTTCTCGATATGCCGCAACCGACAGATGTACAAGGTTTACTTCGCTTCTTTGGATTTGGAACTAGCAAGTTCCTGCCACATCTAAGCAGTGCCTGTGAACCGCTAAGGAAGCTGACTCTGAAGGATATTGAGTGGCATTGGGAACAAATTCATCATGACGCCATCAATGATATTAAGAGGCCTGTATGTCAGGTTTGGGCGCAGCTCTTCTCCAAGATGGTCAACTTGTGGCCTATGCCAGTAGGGCATTGAGAGACCCCGAGACCAGGTATGCCCAAATCGAGAAGGGGTTGTTGGCAGTTGTATATGGGCTGGAAAAGTTCCACCAATACATGTACAGAGGATCAGTTGACGTTCAATATGACCAGAAGCCACCTGAGACTACACAGTGCACCCAAGCGTCTGCAGAGAATGTTGCTAAGACTGCAGCGCTACGAAATACAGCTCGCCTACAGGCCTGGAAATAGATGCAGTTAGTGGGCAAATTAAGCACAGCACCACTGCCTGAAGTTGCAGACACAGGAATGGACCAGGAATTCATCAACTTGATAGACTACGTCCCAATTGCTAAACCAAGAATGGAAGAGATACAGGAGAAAGTGAAGGTCGGACGCTGACCTACAACAAGTGTATGACATCATTTGGAAGGGCTGGCCGGATCAGTTGAAAGGTGTTCCTGACGCTGCAAGACCATACTTCAACTGTTGAGATGAGTTTACTGTACAAGATGGCATTATCTACCGAGGTCAAAGTGTAGGGAACAAGCTGAGGAACCCATGTTGTCACAGTCAGGAGCAGATGGCATTGGTTCTAGATGGCAACAACTATCTCATCACTGTAGATTACTTCGCAAAAGGTCATTCTGACGTGACACGTAATGGGATGTCCTCAGATCTTTGTGTAGCGATAGCGAGAACTAAGATATGATTTTAATGAGATTGCTCAATACTACAACCAGAGTATGAAACAGCTTCCTTTTCTTCAGAGAGGTGATAGTGTGAGAATCTCACCCAAAACAATTGGCGACAAACTGTGGCAGAAAGCAGAAGGACCCCGTTCCTATGAGGTCATTACAGAGGACAACCAGACCCTGAGACGAAATCGCAGACATCTCACAAAAACTTCTGAATCACCAAGTCAAGGAACACTCCAGGTTACAAGGAAATCTCCAAAGCCGACAGACATCAGCTCACCTGAGACGATAAGTGTATACATACCTTCCAGAGGCCTGCATCACAGTCCTGCACACACACCTGCGAAGTCACAGCCAGAATATGGCTACCAAACCCATGAACCCCAGCAGCGTGTTACAACACGGTCAGGTAGAGAGATACGCAAACCAGAATATCTCAAGGGCTACACAGAATAGGACGTATGAAGTTAAAGTGTTAAACGTGATTTAAGTGGGTTAACTAACCGACTTTCAGTCTTACTTTTGTTGTCCATTCTCAGTTAAAGTTAATGTTTCTCAGTTTGAAGTTAGTGTTGAACTCGACATTGTTATGTTGGACAGTCACCAGAGACGCGAAGGTGTTCATAATATTCCCCACTGTGCTTAACATGAAGACTCGAGCAAGTCAAAGTAAACAACAGTGACATACAAGAAATCTGATATACAAGGCACATGTGTGCCAAATATTTTGACTTTAACTTATGACTCTAGTCATCAATCAATACTCCCTACATTCCATGCAAACTTTAATTTGTTTATTGAAAGGGAGATGTGACAAGTAGTCTCACTACTAGCATAATTTATGTATGACGTCATTTGCATAACGTCATGTGTATGACGTCACAACTTTTGGTGTACCGCCATCTTGCCTAGCAAGTAAAGTATGTCCACCAAACACACAGTTTGTGGTATCTTATGGAACCCCCTGATTCATATCTTTGTCTCAGACATGCATGATGACTTAAACCGATAATAGCAATGCCTGTGAAAAGAAGAGCTGCCATCAACCATCGTTTGGTCAGAGGGGCCAAACAAGCATCCCCAAGGGTGGTTAGCGGGATCCCCATCATGCATGATGCTACAGTGGATGATGAGTTTGAATATTCCATTACAAATAATTGCGTGTCTATACTGTCTGGCATTTTGGTTTCCACCGTGACCACTCCCAAACAAACTCCCATCAAAACGCGTCAGTAGTGCAGCAGCTGCAACAAATTTGGGCGCTTTTGGGGTAATTGGGACCCGCGCATTCTCTCAATGCGTGTGGGCCTTGTGGGGTTAACCGGTCTTTTCAGAACGAGGCTCCCAGTGACATGTCAATGCCGAACACGTCAACCAATGAAAATCGTCTGTCGGGGGAATCCCTCATCTTCAACTCCGAGGTTATTGATGCACATGTCAAACACAAACAAAGGAAAAAGTATAGCGAGGTGAGTATATTGAAATCGAAAAAGTATAGCAAGGTGAGTATATTGACATCGGAACACTTCTACCCAACGACCGTGGCATCGAAGTGGACGAAGCTCTTAATATGGTTACCGATACAGCAGGTAAGGCGGTATTGTAATATGTTGGAGAATATGGAACGGTATTGTAGTATATTGGAGAATATGGAATAATATTATAGTAGCGTGCAGTATGTTGGGAGAATATGGAATGGTATTGTAGTATCTAGGAGAATATGGAATGATATTGTAGTAGCGTGCAGTATGTTGGGAGAATATGGAATGGTATTGTAGTATGTAGGAGAATATGGAATGATATTGTAGTAGCGTACAGTATGTTGGAGAATATGGAATGTTATTGTAGTATGTAGTAGAATATGGAATGATATTGTAGTAGCGTGCAGTATGTTGGAGAATATGGAATGGTATTGCAGTATGTAGGAGAATATGGAATGATATTGTAGTAGCGTGCAGTGTGTTGGAGAATATGGAATGGTATTGTACAATGTAGGAGAATATGGAATGGTATTGTAGTATGTAGGAGAATATGGAATGGTATTGAAGTATGTAGGAGAATATGGAATGGTATTGTAGTAGCGCGCAGTATGCTGGAGAAAATTGAATGATATTATAGTAGCGCGCAGTATGTTGGAGATTATGGAATGGTATTGTGGTATGTAGGAGAATATGGGATGGTACTGTAGTATGTAGGAGAATATGGAATGGTATTGTGGTATGTAGGAGAATATGGAATGGTATCGTAGTATGTTGGAGAATATGGAATGATATTGTAGTTGCGTACAGTATGTTGGAGAATATGGAATGGTATTGTTGTATCTAGGAGAATATGGAATGATATTGTAGTAGCGTGCAGTATGTTGGAGAATATGGAATGTTATTGTAGTATGTAGGAGAATATGGAATGATATTGTAGTAGCGTGCAGTATGTTGGAGAATATGGAATGGTATTGCAGTATGTAGGAGAATATGGAATGATATTGTAGTAGCGTGCAGTATGTTGGAGAATATGGAATGGTATTGTAGTATGTAGGAGAATATGGAATGGTATTGTAGTATGTAGGAGAATATGGAATGGTATTGCAGTATGTAGGAGAATATGGAATGGTACTGTAGTATGTAGGAGAATATGGAATGGTATTGTAGTATGTAGGAGAATATGGAATGGTATTGTAGTAGCGCGCAGTATGCTGGAGAAAATTGAATGATATTATAGTAGCGCGCAGTATGTTGGAGATTATGGAATGGTATTGTGGTATGTAGGAGAATATGGGATGGTACTGTAGTATGTAGGAGAATATGGAATGGTATTGTGGTATGTAGGAGAATATGGAATGGTATCGTAGTATGTTGGAGAATATGGAATGATATTGTAGTTGCGTGCAGTATGTTGGAGAATATGGAATGGTATTGTAGTATGTAGGAGAATATGGGATTGCATTGTAGTATGTTGGAGAATATGGAATATTGTAGTAGCGTGCAGCATGTTGAACAATATAGAATGTTATTGTAGTATGTAGGAGAATATGGAATGATATTGTAGTATGTAGGAGAATATGGGATTGCATTGTAGTATGTTGGAGAATATGGAATATTGTAGTAGCGTGCAGCATGTTGGACAATATAGAATGTTATTGTGGTATGTAGGAGAATATGGGATGGCATTGTAGTATATAGGAGAATATGGAATGGTATTGTAGTATGTAGGAGAATATGGAATGATATTGTAGTATGTAGGAGAATATGGAATGGTATTGTAGTATGTAGGAGAATATGGAATGATATTGTAGTAGCATGCAGTATGTTGGAGAATATGGAATGGTAATGCAGTATGTTAGAGAATATGGAATGGTATTGTAGTATGTTGGAGAAACTGGAATGATATTGTAGTAGCGTGTAGTATGTTGGAGAATATGGAATGATACTGTAGTAGCGTGTAGTATACTCACACGCAAAAGAAACGCAAGTCGAGTATGCAGTATACATGTTATTTATTTTCAACAGTAAAGACAAGAAATACTAATAGGGAAAGATTGATAAAAATTTGGCTGAAGACAATTTAATGGATTAAAAGGCAGATTTATTTTCAACAGTAAAGACAAGAAATATTAATAGGGCAAGATTGACAAAAATTTGGGTGAAGACAATTGAATGGATTAAAAGGCAGTTTTTTTTCAAATGTTAAGGGATTACACAGTTTCGGGTCAATACCCAAAATGTCAGTCAATACCTGGTGTGACCACCATTGGCAGTGATCACTTCCACACATCTCCTGTACATTGAGTGGATCAGACGATTTGTGAAGGCCCTAAGGATCCTCCTGCACACATCCAGAGCAGCTGTGCGTAGTTCATCGGGAGTTGTAGGAACTGGGCGCACATTCTGCAGACGCCTTTGAACCTCATCCCACAAATGTTCGATGGGGTTCAGATCAGGGCTGAGGGCTGGCCACGGTAGAACGCAGATGTTGTGTTGTTGCAGAAAGGCCATCTCTGGCAACATGGGGACGAGCGTTGTACTGCTGGAAAATGTGTAGTTGATGTTGTGCAAAAAAGTGGAACAACGTGGGTTCCGATCACTTGGTTGATATACCGATATATTGTCAATGCCGTGGTTGGAGAACAGGACGACGTGCTGGGCGGTGACATCTGAGGTTGTAGGAACGGAGACGTCGGATCACAGTGTCCCGGCTAATGTGTCGATTATGTTTTCCTCTGGTCTGTCGAGCACTTTCACTTGCAGTTAGGAACGGATGTCGCTGGTGTTGACGGGTAACCTGCCGATCTTGTCGAGGTGTGGTGACCCTAGGACGACCGCTCCGCGGGAGGTCATCTGTGGTCTGTGTAGCATTGTATAGATGCAGGAGACGGTAAATTGTGGTTATGTTAACGTTGAAATGACGGGCAACATCTTGGACAGACTCTCCAGCTTCCAAACGTCCGATAGCCTGGTTTCTCTGAAATTGAGTTAGGCGTGGTATTGTTGACCAAGGAGTGGTAGGTCCAAGAATCGGCCACAGTTTTATACCCACTACAGTTCCTGACAGTTCGTGCATTTTCGATTTCGCGATAAATGGGTGCATGATACCTACATATTCATTGAAATGGTGCGTTTCGGCGATTCGTTATTTGATGTTGCGTTTTTACTCGGGGCTTCCAAAATGCAACTAAAAATATTGATAACACCATCAGACTTCACTACATGCTAATATCCAAGGTAATTTTAACGATGTTAATGGAGGGTAATTGCTGTTAATTAAAAGTTGCAATTGGAGTACCTCTACACCTGAACTACGGTAATCCCTTCTTTCTTTGGTGCTGACTGTCTGGGATGAGCGAGAGGTACAATGTCAGTACCCGAGGGCCTTGGACCTATTACCGTAGTTCCTCCAACAAGCACAAAGAGTGATCTTCGTTTAACAGCTTTTATTCCCACTTTGTGTTGCCGGTCAACCCACTCTATTTGTCACTTAATTATGAGACTTCGGCCACAAAGCTTCAGTCTCAGTCGAAATGCTGGTGCTAAAGTTTGGTTTCTGGTTCGAAAGATCGTGACAACAAGCCGAGAACGGAGTACCAGACCAGATGTCGTCTCCCCAGCCGCTCTCCCGATCTCGAGGCTTTTTGGCCGAGAGCGGAGCACCAGTCCTGATGTAGTCTCCGCAGCTGCTCTCTAGCCGCCGCTCTCGATCTGGGGGCTTTTGTCCCTTTTTAAATCGGTACCTACGTCACAGTTCCACTCATTTTTCCATGTATCATTGTCAACCACCTTTCCCCCCTACACTAGATCCTTCTCATCCACTCTTGTCTAACCTCAAGGTCCTTTTTGACTTGTGGTAATGTGACCACCTCAACCCCCGGAATCTGGACTATTCCCCCCCAAACCATATATGAACCCGAGGGCAATTTCCTCTACGTTTCCTCTCCCAATCTATTTTGTCTCTGGCAACCTGCACATTCCCTTGCTATGTTACTTTTATTGTTTTGCTCTGGTACTCCGACCCTCGACCCACTATTGTCACCCCTGGTTATTAGTGGCCCAGTATGTTTCCTGTGCTCTTCAACTCCTACATCGCCTGTCCTCAATATATCTTCCCATGTGTTATACCTATATCTTACTGTTTTAGCCCCTCATATTGCCTACTTATATAGTTACTGTAGATGTCTTAATGAGTTGCTAGTTAACATTATTTCATGCCTACAATACGACCCCCGTTCTGACGAAGAGTGTGTCCCCACACTCTAAGATAGTGCCAATTCTTGTTATAATACCTGGTATACATTCCCTCTTATTTCTATGACTTATTGATTTAACTTCCCTTTAATTATCTAAATAAGTATTACACTTTCATGCCTACAATACGACCCCCGTTCTGGCGAAGAGTGTGTCCCCACAATCTAAGATGGTGTGATGCAGAGATCCGGGCATTGTTCTGAACGTTTAGTAAATATACGAGATAATATGGATTATTATTCCTATTATTAGTCTTGCAACAAGTGGATTTGGTTGACCGCAACCTAACACATATAATATATATGAGATACATTCCAATACATACATTGATATAATCCCGGAAGTCCGGTTTCATAGTACAATGCTCTTGGACTAACAATTACATACAATTCGATAATACAACACGCTAGTTTGCTAACTGAATACTTTCGGGAGTAACCTTCAGACCTGTCGGGGATCATCACTTTATCGATCCCACCAATGACAGTTTGTCAAATGTTACCTTCCATGTATTCTTGATACCGTGAATAACCTGGACAATTTAACCAGTGTACAATGATTCGTAGAAGTACAAGTAGCATGGTAGAGAAGAATTCCTGAGCACATGCCATGGTTTCTCCTTTGGGCGTCTACTATTGGGGAAGGGCCAGGTTTTTGTGATCTATAGACGAGTTCAAAAGCAGTGGAGTGGTAAAAGGTCTGATGTACTGATATTGATGTAATTTTTACAACTTTCGAAACATTTATATTTCTAAACTAAGATTAGGTAACCATAAAATTAAATATTGAACTTGTAAGACATACAAAGCCACCAACCCCACTACATCAGAGGCTAAGCTTTACATGTTTAGCCTCTACCTACTTCACTGTACCCAACACGCTCAAGAAAGAAATATACTCTTTGGGCAATTATCCACACAAAATGTAAAGGTACATATTCACAGCCATGAAAACAAATTATTTCACTACATCCTGTCAAATAATGAAGCCATCAATATCAATTGCATTTGTTTCCACAAAGTGTGCTGTGTGTAACTTGTGAAACCCTGCATTGGAGTGTAGCATACCACCTCCTTCACACGTGTATTGTCGCCCGCGGGACGGTGGGAACTTCCTGCTCTATTTGTAAAATTTCCCTGTTGGGTGAAACGGCCACCACTGCCATTGTGTTTTTCCCTGGATTATGACTGTTATTCTGAGGACAGTAAAATGTTGACTGTGTATGTGTCTCTAGGGCTCTAGGTAGGTGTGTGTGTCTTGTGGTGTTTGGGCACGAAGGTACTGGCTCAAATTAACAACATTTACTGGTTGGAGTGAAGATTGTCGTGAATTAGTGGGCTTGTCCACCTGTTCACTCAGTAAGTGCATTGCATGATTACTTTTGACTCAAACTGAGGGGACCCGGCAGCGTAAGCTGTGTTCTAAATAACTTTAGCAAGTGTAGAATATCGTCTAGAAATCACAAATATTTTTACATTCTGAGATGCATTTCCAAGAACAAGATCCCTGATAAAATCATCCTTGTTTCGACAAATTTGAGCCGTTGGATGTCTGACCACTTGTAAGAAGTAAGTAAAGGGCTCAACATTTGTTGTTTTATGTCAATAAGGTCATTGGCACTTTTTAGCCCAGTGATTGAGTGCAGGGAATTTCATTGAGAAATGTTTTCTTCAAGGTTGTTAGGAGCAATTATTTCTCAATTACCTCGACAAGCCGTGTGTACTGGCACCATGAGACTGGTATGCTACCGGAGTGGTAGTGCTAGGCTCACTAGGTCATATGGAACGACCTTACAACTTGTGTGTGGCATAGAAAATAAAGCTGACACACACCGACACCGTTGATCGACAGTTGTACCGTTATTGTTTGAGTCTTGTGTTAGTGGCCTGATTATGTTCAAGGATCTTGTTCTTTTACAATATGTATTCAACACAATGCATCAAAATATTGCTTACCTAACCAGGCCCGGTCCAATGAAACTTGGCACCAAACAAAATGTTAAAATGTCACAATTGTTAGTTCTGTCTATCACTTCCTGGCACGTCACTCCACCACTGGGTCCAGGTGTAACCGTCGGCTCGTCTCTCCCAACACCCCTCCATTGTAAGCCCGGAGTGGTCCGTGGATGTGCTATCGTCTGCCCCGTTCCGGATGTGCACTGTTCCGGATGTGCAAACGTCTGCACCGTTCCTCCCAACGACTTTAATCTCCCTCACAGTGGAAGTTCTCGTGCAACCGCTGCATAGTCAACTCTCACTAGTTTGCACTGACTTGGCCTTGCGTATTTACCGTGTCGGCACTGACCATGTACCACTTAGGAGGGAATCTGTGCAACCGCTTCACACCGCCACTTCGCTTGTGCACCGCTGCACAACTTCACTTCACTCATGAAACCGCTGCACACCGTCACCTGACAATGCTTTTTGGCAGTCGTCAGGGAAGATCGTACCCCGCATCTGTCCACCACGTATCCAAGATGTGCCACTGAGTTTTCAGGCTATTTCCATAAGGACGTTTGCACAGCCAACCCCCTTGTTAGAGAGACGCTTGGTAGTTTCCCAGGGGTGGTATCGAGCAACTAGTTTTACGTTATTCTATGCCTAAATGGTTAAGGAAGGAGATGATATTATTCAAATCCGTATTTTAAGGTATTTCGATGCGAAAAATGCGAGGCTCCCAGATGTGCCACTATGTTTTCAGGCTTTTTCCATAGGAACGTTTGCATAGACAACCCCTTCTCAGAGGGAAGCTATATAGTTTCCCAGGGGGTGTATAGAGGACCACTTTTAAAGACCGAGAACGGTGGAATTTGCTTCAAGTTGTTGCTAATAGTTTATCAAAATTTAAGTGACAGGCGGACATGAGATTTGGAATCTACTGATAAGGGCGAGGGGACTATGATGGCTGGAATGACCTCTTTGTTTATACACAGTGGGAGCTTGCTTCTGCTGCCTGTCTCCCAATCTCAAGCATCTCCCCACTGTTAGTCCTGCACCATGACTGTGGAATATATTTATTTTATGAAAAAAAAAAAATATCTGGAAACACATACAAAAGCAAGTTAGCCAGCTACAGCTAGCTCTATTCCACAGTATAGGGAATTTTTATTTTATTTTTAGAGTCAAGAAGGATATTGTGTTATATAAGATTTCAGAGACTAAATGTTAGTCTACCCTACTGTCTGCTGTTAGCCTTGCTCCTTGTATTGAATGATAAGTCCATGGGTGTAAAGTTGTTCTATCCTTATAATAGGCAAGTCTAGATAATCGGTCAGTATGAGGATGCAAGTCTTTTATAGGACAACTTATTATTATTTATATAATCTAGAAATTATTATTTAAAAGATTGATTGTTGCCTTAGAGACTTGTGAAAATCTATATCTCTTGTCTACTTGCCACTTTGGTATGGAAAACAAGGAAAAACTCACAATACACTTTATACACTATAAACACTATATGCATGTCATTATGTCACCGAGTCAGTATCATGTAGTCAATCACCAACAGACAATGTTTGCTGTTCAGAGTGGGTTTTTTATACGAATGATCAATTGTGCCAAGGTATTCAGCATGAAAACAGTAATATTAATTACCACTGCTGAAAGCAAACACCTATTTCTACACAATATATGTTGGTTGTACAGTTCATGTTCTCTGGGAATAATCATACATAAATATAAATATTTGCAAGTCAGCATTATTATGAACAGTTACTGGAAATATTCAGCAAAACTACAATGAACATTCTTCAAAGAAAAAGTACTACCTCTACAATAAAATAAAATTGTTTGTTATCCCAGCTTGACGTCTGTGGCAATAAGGATACAATAGTCTGAGTAAATTAATATTGGTATGTCAGCATTATAATGAACAGTGTCTCAAGGATTCCGCATCTAGGATTCCGACAATATGCATTTGTCAATGCAAATAACTACTTCCACACTAGATTTGCTACTCATACCACTTCTGTTGTGATAAATATACATAAACATAAATAAACATCTTTCATAACTCGAAATTCGAGATTAAAAATCAACTTTCATGTATGGAAAAACTATACACAGGGTACTGGTGGGTTAGCCAACAAGGGAGGCTGAAATGATGAGCGATATGTTGCAAAGAAAATGAATGTTGGTGGAAGAGAATGGGCAGTATCCCACAGAAGAGAGATAATGCCACTCTGTGTCTTGATGAAGACAAGAAGTTTATACCCTAACATGGAAGGGCAACCATACCTTGGACATAAGTGGGAAAAGGACGACATATATTCCCAAGGAATAATACCTGTAATGTTCAACATATAAGATTATGTTTGTTTGTAGTTTAACACCGCACTCAGCAATATTACAGCTATATGACGGCGGTTTGTAAAATAACCGAGTCTGGACCCGACAATCCAGTGATTGACACCATGAGCATCGATCCATGCCATTGAGATCGATGACGTGCATCAACCAAGTCAAGCACATTAGTGTCAAAAGGACAGAAAATTCAATGATATAAATGATTTCACTGGATTTATCAAGGACAATTATTATTATTATTATTATTATTATTATTATCATTATTATTATTGTATCAGCAGATAATAACCAAATAAACGTGTGAAGACTTTGCCTAGTTGACCTGATTGGACATCCTGAACATTTGTGTTTTGACTGTGGAACATCTGGTACATATGAGAGTATCAGCATCGTCATTTGTTAGACAGTCAACATGTAAGAGACCTTATCAGATGAAAGTCCTGACAGGGGCAGTGTGCCTGCCAGTTGAAGCTAATTCCACCGTTCACGGTCTTTAAGTCATTTTATGCCTAAATGGTTAAAGAATTAGAAAATATTATTTCAAATCCGTATTTTAAGGTATTTCGATGTGAAAAATGCGAGTCTCCCAGATGTGCCACAAAGTTTTCAGGCTATTTCCCTAGGGATGTTTGCATAGACAACCCCATGCATAAAAGGGGAGCTATATGTTTTCCCATATCCGTCATTTGTGACTATATCGATGCGAATTGTTTTGAATAATTTTTACTTAATTAAGAACTTGTTTGTATGTTGTGGTGCTTAATTTGGTTAGTTGTAACTACTTCTGTGGCTCTTGTTATGCGTGGCTCTTCTTATGCTTTTCATTATCAACATATATGTGCCTTTCATCCCCCAACTATGATAAATCTCAATATAAGACTTCAGCAAGTCTACAACAAGTAAAATGAACAAGCAGCCACTTGGAAGAAAAAACACCATATTCATATCTTAATGTCGGTTTTTCTGAATTGAGCACGTATTGATCTGGATGATCAATTTAAAGACATCAAATTATATTAATTCTTTTCCTAATTGTAATATACAGCTATATGATTGTATATGACAAAATCAATAGTTTTATGTATATATTATAACAACTGTAATAATGAACAATGTTTTTTTGAAGTAAACCCTCACCAACAACCTATTCATAATATGGCTGTAGTGGAGAGTATGTCAGGACTATTGTTTTCTTTTGTGTTCTTAGTTTGCAGTAGATCAGCAAAATATAGGAAGTAAACACCCCTGGGATTGTGTTGATACCATACGAGATGGAACATGAATTATATGAATGGGCAGCGTGATAGATACTAGCTAGACAAATAATGTAACATGTGAACAAGTAGAATATATTTGAATAAGTCCATTAATAACTAAAAAAATGTTGTCAATGCTTTGGGAAAAGCCTGTGTAAGTCTCTTGATCCCCGGTTATTTCTATAAAAAATCCCGGGATTTGTCAGTGGTTAGTGATTTGTGAGTGGCATTGTGGGATAGTGAATCATCGTCAAAATATCAGAACGTAAAAGTAACATATTCCCATCTCAAACAACAACTTACATTTTATTATTATTATTATGTACATAAACATAGCTGTTATTTTTATTATTGTTGTTTTGATAACTTTTTTTCCAGGCTAATTTGCATAATGTCTATAGCCTGTTCCTGCCATGTCAATTTGGACTTAGTTTTATTTTTGAATGTTGAAAGTGCCTACAAATTACCTCCTGTAAAGTACATTTTGTATTGTGCACTGAGATAAAACTAGTAAATCCAGACTAGTACTTTTCCAGTTGATTTGTCATTTTGTATTTAGATCTACGTAATGCTTTGTGTCTATTATTAAATCCAGCAAAACATTTTTTTTTCATTTCCATGAGTACTTAAGTGTGCAAGCCGAGTTGTCACAGTGATTCCTCCGTTGTCAGGGCGCTGAGGTCCCAGTGAATTCGTCCGGATTAGCAAATCATTGTATAAGTTATACCCCTGTGTATACATGTTGACTCTCTTACCTGAATCGCAAGGAAATCCGTGTTTCCGCTCAATACATGTATAGTCCGCGGACTAACGAGTTTTCTCGACCGCCACACTTTGAGCCTGTGTTTATCTCGGCTCGAAGGGCGTTCCACTTAATTTCATGTACTAAAACAATGTCAAGGACAGAAACAATATCAGCTAGTCTACCATTCTCCTCGTTGTCAGACAACAGTGAACAACCTTCCAGACCCACTGCTGAGATCGGGTATTCTTACATCAGCATCGTCAATGGTAATGTTTTCAGTGGTGAACTGTTCTCCTTTTGGTCGCTGGGCTTGATGACTCAGATTCCCCGGGAATGCACGCGATATCGAAAGTAGGAACGTAGTAGTATAGGTAATGGGGGTTTTGCCGCAACTCCACTGGAGCCGGATTTATATACCTATACCACCACTAGAAGGGGAATTTTTTTATGTACAAATGATCATGCGATTCAACGATCGTCATTAGTCATTTTAAAAGAAATATCAATATTAATTGATAATGAATAAAATTTACTATAGCCCACGAGGATATTGGAAAGGTATATGAGCAATAAAAAAATTAGCCACCGCGGCTAAGGTATCTAAAGATGTGGCCAAGGATTGGTTAAAGAAACAAGCGATGTGGCAAATATACTTACCGGCACCGCGTTATATACCGAGGAAGAAGTTTGATATTTTTACAACGAATGAAGTTCATCAGGCTGACCTCTTGTTTCTTCCCCATGATAAGGTAAGACGCAAAACGTATAAATATGCGTTAACCGTAGTGGATGTGGCTAGTAGCTTCAAGGAGGCTGAGCCATTAACCTCGAAAGATTCAACAGAAGTAGCTAATGCACTAAGTCGCATATAGAAACGCGGACCACTAAAATGGCCAAAGCTATTTCAAGTAGATCCCGGCCGCGATTTTATGGGATCAGTAACTAAACTGTTAACAAAGCACAATGTCGAAATCAGGCATGGTGAAAAAGAGGCCCACCGTAGTCAAGCTATTGTTGAAAGATTTAACCGGACATTAGCGGAACGTTTGTTTGGCTATCAGTATGGGATCGAAATGAAATCGGAACGATTGAGATCAACCGAATGGGTGACACGTTTATCAGCTGTTGTATCAGCGCTGAATAATGAAGTAACGAGATTAATCGGGAAGAAACCATCCGATGCGTTTAAAATGAAATCTGTGACTTCCGAATCTTCAGCATCGAGGAGAGGCAAAGAACAAAAACTTCCTCCGGATAGAGTAAGCGTAACATATTTATACCAGCCCGGTGAACTCGAAGGAGGCCTACGTCGTGCAACCGATCCGATTTGGTCCCTTAAGACATATAACATTAGTTGATTGGTTACGAAAGAAGGAGAGCCTATTCTTTATTATCTTAAAGATGGACCAGGCGGGGCATTTGTACGAGAAGAGTTGCTCATTGTTCCCGACGAACCATAAGTAACCATAAGCATAAGTAATTACACCATCCTTATCAATCCATCTCTTTGTATCTAAGGGGGATAATGATGTCTTGTTCATTCTTAATCCATATATCCTATGATTGTAACAACTTAAAGAGTTCATCTCATGTTTGAATGTTCTACCGTTGAATAATGCTTCTTTATACTGTTCGTGCTTGATATGCTTTTTTACCACATACTTCTTAACACCCTTAGCTTTTCGTATCTCTCCATTATCGGACCTCTTTATAGAATACAACTTAGGTCTTAATCCTACATACTCCGCTATAGGAGTCCCAGCACATTCATCCTTCATCTTACCTAACATCTTTTTATTTACTACGCTGTGCAGTGGATTATCTTTTGGGTAATCGCTCGTGTCGTACATATCTATTTTTTCTGTCATATCTTTATACACATCCTCGAATTTTATATTACTCTTCTGCATATGCAACGCGGCTAAGTCGTTATCGAATATCTTGCTTCTGTTAAAAGCCAGACTGGCTATAAGTTTCCTGAGTCTTTCTTCCTCATTAGATCTGACTAATTTAACATCAACACGCTTCCTCAGATTCTCTATAGTTTTACCAAATACTGAGTTATTCATGAGCTTATATAGATTCTTTTCGAAATCGCTGGTAGCTATCTTTCTTAAATCTGTGTTCAACCTTATATAGGGCTCCATCCAAGGGCTTTGATCAAACTTTAGAACTCTGTGTATTTTCTTTAGTTTCATACCTAACGATAGATATGACTGGAGATTTCTGTAGTGAACTATATATTTTGTCTTATCCATCAAATTTGGTACGAGTTTTTCTCCGTTAGCTAACCTTGTATTACCCATCAAGGAGTGTTGATATTCCGACATCCAATCTTTATTAACCATTAATCTTTCGGGAGCTAGCGGATAACTGTTATGATCTTTATGTAACGAATTTGGATATTCCAGGTCAACTTCTAGTATGTACCCTTTATTCACATCATTCACATTGATATCATCCACGTCCATATAATCGACCCACTCAAAACCACGCCTGGGTAAAGGTTGACTCATAGCCCATCCGTACAAATTGTTGGCGTCGAGATATAATATGTGCGTGTCGGGTTTACTTGGATCATATCCTTCCACTAATTTATTATTAGCATTAGAATACCTTTTCGCTACCATCGATATACCACCTCTTAATCCTCTCTCAATAAACAAGTGCATATCGTAATCTGTGAGTAGTTTTAGTTCTACGCCGGTCTTCTTCAACAATGCATCCCATGATAGTCCGGGACTGGAATAGTACCAGGCCGGGTCCAAGCCGTATTGTTTTAAACATGTCTTTCTAAATATCTCGAATATATCGGCAAGTAACAGTACATCGGTTTTTAAGTACAGATCGTGATAATCACCTAAATTCTTACAATTATCCCATACCACCAGAGCGTGTTCATAATCGGCATCGGCTATTTTAGATTCTGTTAAGTTACTATAGAATGATTCAAGGGGTGGTAATTTAGTTTCGTCGAATCTAGACCAATCATCCATATATTCGTAAGCATATACACCTTTTCTCAGCAACAAATGACGTGTTAACCTATCGGTATATTGATTTGTTATCACAAAGTCATCGGGATTGTTCGCATTAGCTAAATTGTCCAGGGAAGATAACAGAAACTGTACAGAGTCTATGAATCTAAGTCCATTACTTTGCTTTATTCTGGCTTTCCCATCCTTGTCCGTATAATGTATAGTTTTAGTCAACGAGAATGATGTGTATTTTTCCATATTATTAGGAATGCACGTTAAGCCGCCGTCGGTCTTTGAGATAGCTTGCATGATGTGATGAGAATCGTATCCTCTAAGGTTATGAAACACAACGGGGATGGGTATTGTTTGAGAATTCATTTTTAGTTTCAAGTTACACTCGTTATGCGCGGCTCCCGATAATTACCCCTGATGTGACAATGATCTCTTACCGAATCCCCATTCAGGAGTTTTTTACAAACATGACAACTCGTTGACCTCTTATAGACCCTCCAATTATCCCTCGTCATACACATGGGTTTTTTACATGATAAATTTTCCCTGATTATTCTCTCTTCATTTTGTAGATATTCAAGGAACTTTCCCGCTGCATTGGGACCTCTGTAAATCACGGGAGTGTTTGTTTTCCCATCATACCTTAAAACTGTATATCCAAACCCACAAGGAATATGTTCTTGAGTTTTGTACGTAAAACTACTATCTTGATTATTATCTTGATTATTTTCTATGGGTTTGATAAGCGCTTCGAAGTCGGCGTAAATTACGTACGGCACTGGCATTTGATTACAATAATGTTCAAATTTTAATATATTTCCCCCCTCCTTAGGCATATCGATCCTGATGGCAGTCTGTCCAACACCTCTACAGTCTTCTTTATGCGCTTCCATTAGATCTTGTCTGCTGTACCCATGTAGGCACCTTTCACAGAAATATTTCTTTCCCTTATATTTAGTTTGATCGTATAATAGCCTGTTTTAACTCTTTATCCATGTATAATGATATTTTCCATCTTTTTCGATTAGAAATGAATTGATTCTGGGAATATGTTCTGGAGCGGAGCTTATCCTGTATACAACAATTCCTTTAGAAGAATGTCGATTTTATCCACACCCCAACCCGAACCTCTATTAGTCCAGCGTTCTAAAGTTTCCTGTATCCTCTGAATTGATGTATCTAATGATGCGTTTATAGTATCGGATTCGGTTATAACTTCTTGATTGCTTCGGAAATATGGTTCGGTATATTCGGTGCTATCGTCTGTGCTACTGTTACTCAATGACATTTTAATCGTCAGCTGCTATTTTATACTATGTAAATCATCTAACTCCTCGTTAATTTTGCTCGATATGATGGGCTTAACATCATTAACATCCATGTTGGAATTAATATCCATCTTCCAACCTCTTAGATATTTACCAACGCCGGCGGATGTGGGTACAAATTTTAATTCTTGTTGATTATTATCTAGTAAAGCGATCAATTCAGCTGTTCTCATTCCAGAATAACCTCTCAGCCCACTGGTTTTTGCTTGAGCTTTGAGTTCTCTAACAGTCTGGGGTTTGTTGTATTCCAAACCTAGTAAAGCGATCAATTCAGCTGTACTCATTCCAGAATAACCTCTCAGCCCACTGGTTTTTGCTTGAGCTTTGAGTTCTCTAACAGTCTGGGGTTTGTTGTATTCCAAACCTAGTAAAGCGATCAATTCAGCTGTTCTCATTCCAGAATAACCTCTCAGCCCACTGGTTTTTGCTTGAGCTTTGAGTTCTCTAACAGTCTGGGGTTTGTTGTATTCCAAACCTAGTAAAGCGATCAATTCAGCTGTTCTCATTCCAGAATAACCTCTCAGCCCACTGGTTTTTGCTTGAGCTTTGAGTTCTCTAACAGTCTGGGGTTTGTTGTATTCCAAACCTAGTAAATCGATCAATTCAGCTTTTCTCATTCGAGAATATACATGTAGACCACATTGTTTTGCCATAGCCTTCAACTCTCTGACAAAAACCATTGTGATTTAATGGTATATACAAAATGATTCATTTGTCTAAATGTTTATTTTTCATATATAAATACGTATTCACCCCAACCTATTCCTCTAATTGATGTAATCTCTCTTCCTAGCATAAATAATCTGCTTCCTGACCTTATATGCACCGTTACTCTTACATAAACTGTAACTACATTTGTCTCCAATCCCACATACAGAACAAACGTAATTTTTAAAACCCTTCCTGGCGTTATAAGCGTGGGTACCACTGTAAATACCCACAGATGGCTTCTGACAGTGAATTTATTTCCCAAAGAGTGTATATTTGCACAGATTCATGGTTATACACATATCATATCATTTGTCTAAAAGGTAAATCACATCTCCACTGGTGAGACGTGGCTATTTATTGATTAGCAGTCAGAGTGACTCGCTCGCCGCCCTAACTAGGTCATGGTTTATGCGTAGTAATTGTATAGCTGAAATTTGCAACAACTGATAACCCCAATATTATGAATATGACCTCGCAGTGTTTCTGAGCCTCTGACGGTGTATAAAACTGACTCATTGTTGGTTTTGGCATAGGGTCAATTTTTTTCCTATAAACAAGGAAGTATTCGTGCATGGCCGATTGGACATCCTTTAACGTTTGAATTGAATGTCCCTGTCTACACAGTTCTTCATGAATAAAATCTAATCTCTCTATTCTCCGTCTGGTCCATTGTGACTGGGCTGCTTCGAGTTGTTCTAATGCTTCATTATGTCTTTTCTGCTCCGAACCTCTCATACTAGAAAATAAAAAATTACTACCCGAAAAAGCTAGAGCATTAACAATAGCTCCACCGACCATCATCGCAATTGTTGCCATGTTTATATGAATATAAAATATTCAAATGTTTAATTACTTCCTTATGTCTTCCGGGATAAGCCCTTGTTTGATGAGCATATCGTTTGTTGCAATAGCCAATACAATATCGAGAATCATCATACCGATATCATAACCAATAAAAGTTAGCTTGAGTGGTGTGGCTTTAGTAATCATTTTAGCTATACGGGCATAGCCAATGGCCAAGCCGCTGACCACCGCTGAATGATACGTTGCGTTTTACGAACATTTTACCGTCTGTAACTGGAGTAATCATGCTTCTTATAGCATTATATGGGGGCTAACCTCTAATTGAACTTGTTGTGACATAGGGGGTGACGTTTTCTCATCTCCAGTCTTATAAAACAACCATACAGCCGCTATAGCAACAACTACTACTGTTGCCCAAGTTTTAATTGGACAACTATTTGAATTATACATTAGTTTCGCTTTCCGCGCCAGTCCGCCCTTTCTACCAGCTGCGATTTTTTGGGGGTTCTTCCTCGTCACTCTGGCTTGTTTTTGTGTTTGTGTTTTTGTATTTGTGGTATTTCCTCATTCACAATCCGTTGTGCAATCAGGGTTATTTCCTCGTTCACTTGTTGTACAATCAGATTGTGTTTCCGCAATCTGTTGTGGTGTCACTTGAGTCTCCATTATTATTAAGTGGGCATGTATGTTTAAATTGACAATACCTAGCTGTTATTAAAGCTGTGGTGAGTGGAGCTAAGAACATTCCGTATCTATGATAAAACTCACAGCTCAGCTTATAGCTGTTCGATAAATGGGTCTTTCTCGAGAGATTCGCATAAATACATGGGAGAAACGTACTAGCTACGACTGTGTATAGTTGTAATATAGCCGACCCTATAGTTTTAGTCATGGTAGCTCCCAGTCTAGACTCGTAACGTGCGTACAGTTTTTTAATTTCTTCGTCGGTCATGTTATCAATTTTTTCGATGGTATAACTTCACCCCAAATATTGGGAACATTTTCCACGGGCTACCAAAGCCGCGAGTCTTTCTCTATGTTTATCTAAAGATTTATCTATATGTTGATCTGGCTCATCTTTGAGCATTTGTTTGATGAGTTCGTCGCATTCCTTAATGTAATACATAAGGAGATATTTAAGTCTAACATAATATAATATGACATATCCAATACAGCCCGTAATAATAAACTGTTGCGAAAGAATGAGGATTTCAAGCCACATTATGTCATAATTTATCATATTTTTTCGCTATTTTTGCTAAATTTTGCTATATTTGCTATAATTTTGCTATATTTTTGCTATAATTTTGCTTTTTTCTTTTCTCGCGCTGCAGTCGTCTATTACGAAAAGGGTTGATTCTCCTTTGTATTTTTCATGACATACTCGTAAACAGTCTGGTAAAAGATCGCCCGGATCGACTTTGTGAACACCGTCGTCATTCATTACCCAATCTCTTGATAGGTATGTTTTATTAACGCTTATAGTTGGGCAAAGAATAATAATATATGATCGAAAAAGTCCCGATAATGACTTTGTAAAATATCTAGAATAAAAGCTGTTTTTCCATAACCCGTTTGCCGCATATGATAGCGCAGTGTGGTTCTTTAGGTAAAAGATTATTAATAGATTGCTTGCAAGAATCGTCCATTCTGTATTTTAAGTTGCGCATCCATAATCACGTATAAATATATGTTTAATTTACCAGCTGATTCCTGGAGCTTCATTATCTGTATAGTGACACCCTCGCTGGCATTTTCTATTCTCCTCCCACTGCCGTGTAGTTGGTCATCATCCGTTGTTCGCATGTTGAGCCATAGCGCGTAATTCGTGGTGAGATATTCACCCATCGATACAACCCCGAGAGACAGATCTTTCACGACCGCGTTAACTTCTGGGCTTCGTTTTATAGAAGGAAGTTTTTTAATCTCATCCCATTGTTGATATATAGTTGATTAGGAACGCCCTCGATAGTCATTCTACTTTTGTAATCTTGGGATTGTAGAACTTCTCGGTATTTCTTTTAAATGCATTGGAGGGTCCTCGAACAACATTAAAATACCCTTTAACGATCTCGTGGGGACGTTTAGATTGACGTTTAGATTGATATTCCACGTCGTATCTTTTTTGTTCCTCGTGATCTTTCGATGTCGAAGCACGTGATCGTACAAAATGGCTAAACTTTCTGTATACTGGTTACGAATTTGTCTGGCTATTTATGGATCTGTTATCATATCATACTCCAGCGAGATATTGTCAATGGAATAGCTAGCATCTTCAGCAGCTTTGATTACTCTACCGTTGTCATTAAAAGTGAGTTCATATTCTAACCTATTGCCTAGGGATGCTTGATAGAAGGGCATGTGGGAATCTAGTAATTCAAAGTCTAGCGGAATAAAGAAACGGTTACCTAATGTGCTAGCAACAGCGAGATCTTTTACGACGGTATTATCACCATTTTCAGCACCCACATGCAGTTTCAATGTGTTCCGATTACAAATACCTTGGTACTGTAAGTTTTCCTGCTCTTTATCCGTTCTCCAGAGATCCATGTAACAATAGTATTCCTCGCTATCGTCGATTCTCAAAACTTCATTACCGCTAATTTTAATCGCGATTTTCTTAACGATAGCACGACCTATGTTCTGAACCGGCTCCCTGTTAACGTCGGTAGAAGTCAAACTAATCGTAAATGCTAGTCGGACAGTTCCCGGAACTAACACATCGTGTGCGCCGAGATTAGGAAAGCGAACCAGAAGCGTTTGATTCTGATCGATGGTACTCGGGTTATTAGTTATAGTTACAGACTGACGAATTGCTTTAACCCCTAATGGATCTCGAAGTCTACGTTGTGGGTTTAACTTGCGTCCTTATTGCGAAGACGTTGTTATATTGAAATTATGTAACCATATGTTTAATATAAAAAAAGGATGATTTTAATCTAGATGATTTTGATAACCCTAGTACAATCGAAGAGGGTACTGATGAAACCAGCTTTACGAATCTTAACAATGAACTTTTACAATCAACTGTTAATGATTATTACGATACCTTTAAAGATGTTAGTCCTATTGTTCGTGACTATTCAAAGTTTACGATAGATAGTAAAGGAATAATGCGACTTAGTGACAAAGCAGATATTGATCTTATGAATTCTCGTACTCGTAAGCCCCTAGCTTTGTCTACGATAGATAGTAAACATGGCATCAACTTTGTTCGTAATGAATAAGGTTTTGTAGCTTACTCACGAGGAGCAAAACTTTCCGCGACGACTACTAAGGTTCTTCGGACTGTGCGTGATGAACTCGGTGCCATAGATAATTTGGAAGAAAGCTCGAAGCTGGCCTCGGACGGACTCGGAGAAATCTTGGATAGCTACTACGATAATTCCACGGTCAGTGTATCACCATATTCAGAGTTCAGTATTAGGGAATTACGAGGCCTTGACAAGGCAATGCAAACAATGTGGGGAGGACTCATCAATAATATAGCCAAGCTATCCGAAATCGACAAGCATATAGCTTATGAGAAGACAAATCTTGAACAGGCGGGTGATGAATTCAGTAGACGCCGCGTTGCAGAAAGATTACGTAACTTAGAAGGGGAAAGATCGGCCCGCCTCGAAGGTGCTTCCAGTAATAGAAAGGGATTTCTTTAACAAATCAGTCGAATTCGAGAAACTATCAATCAAGTCCTCAACAATGACACTACACTGGCCGATAAAATTAAAACATTGTTCAGAGAACAGGGGATAACCATTGCCAGTATTTTAACTGCATTGGGATTTCTTATATCGACTTTGACTCTCGCGTTAACCGGTGGTGGCACAGGTTGTGGTACACCGCCTAGGTCGGATGGTATAAAAGGGTGGATAAAAAAGCATTTAAAAGGATTAGGTTCAGCACTGGGAAAGCTCGCTGGGAAATCCGCGTCGGCACTTCCCGGTATGATAGGGAGTATTGTTTCCTGGCTCTTGAATTTATTAGCTAAGATCACCACTTGGCTTTGTCAAAACTTGTGGGCACTAATCGTAGCAATTGCATGGCTGTTGTACATGTCCGCTAAAGACTATTTATCCAAATCATGAGTAAACCAGCTACGACTCCCCCAGTACAAGCGCTGTTTTTTCATTGATATGTTGTTGATTTTTATCTGCAATATGCGGTGGCACTTGTGGTTGTGCGTAAGTAGATGGTTGAGCGTTAGTAGATATCTGTGGCTTGACTATTCCTGTTTCGCCTGTGTTTGTTTGCGTTATTAATTCGGCAGTAATATTCATTCCAAGTGTTTGCGGTATCGTTCAGTTGTAAAAATTTCGTAACAATATAAGCTAAACCACCCTTAACTCATAAGAGAACCTCTCCAATCGTTACTTGAAAGTTCCCAGCCATAATAAAGATGATGCATTCTTACAAAAAGAATGTTTTTATGTAACAATTTAAATGGATTGAATGGTTGATGAGTTTTTTTAAACTAAATCATCACTTTCTTCTTTAACAGTTCTTTGTCCACTGTATGGAACACCTAGACCAAAAAATTCCTGACAAATACGTTTGAATGCCCACCTATTGTACGGATTATTTGAGGAATTCCATGCTCAATCCTGCGGTAATGGAGCACTAATTTCTTTAAGTATACATCTAATCTGATCGTGCACGTGAAATGATAAAACAGACTTATTTAGTTCAAATGCTGGGGCATAAAGAGATACACCACATCCTGTTGTTGCACACCATAAAGAGTTGTGCATCCATCTTGATCAGATAAGCACGACAAATAATATTCAACTCGAAAGTCCTTCAACTCTACTCAGAGCTATTCCAGTGAAAGATGAAAAATACAATTGCGGTAGAACGGAATCTTTCTCAACATCACAATATAAACATTTAAAGTGTGGTATTATTTCAGACCTCAAAATTTCTGTATTAGATGTAAAACACCAACCTGTACATATAGGATAACACTCCATATTATAAATAATGGTTGATTTCATATTTAAGTTATGATATAGTATCTTTGTATATTTAAAATGTATGTCACACTCCCAGGAATAACAAACGGTCAGTCTGTTCAACTGCTTCATACTATCGATAACTCGGATGGTCAACTTGAAGTCGCCCTATGCGATGTAACGTATTACCCGCGAGGGACCAATATAAATGCTGCAAGAGGTAATAATGAGTTATGGATACGCATAGACAAGCACATTGTACCTGATGGGTATTACAGCATATGCTCACTCAATGATGAAATTTTTAAGCCTAATGGAATTAGTCTCACACAAAATGAGTTGAATGGGATGATGATTTTAAGCACTGGAGACAAGCTTGTAATTCTTGCCCAGAACGTAGTAGAAACACTTGGACTACCAACGATGATAATAAAACCCCACAAAACATTGCATGGAGTTAAATAACCTGATTTAGTTCCCTATAAAGAGTTGTGTATCCATCTGGATCAGATAAGCACGACGGATAATATTCAACTAGAAAGTCCTTCAACTCTACTCAGAGTTATTCCAGTGAAAGATAAAAAAACAATAGCAGTAGAACGGAATCTTTCTCAACATTACAATATAAAAAATTAAAGCGGGGTATTATTTCAGACCTCAAATTTCTGTATTAGATGTAAAACACCAACCTGTACATATAGGGTACTTAAGTGTAACACTCCATATTATAAATAATGGTTGATGCATCAGGCCCTGGAACACTCAGACAATGTAATACAATTGCGCTTTCCGATCTCGGAGACACAGAAGGATTTCGGTAAACACGGTACCGATGGTAAGTTATAGGCTTTACACTTACAAGATAATGTATACAAGCGGAAAGAAGTTACATTCACAGGTAATCTAGGAGATTTAAGCGATGTCGACGTTAGTAGACTCCATAAAAACACTTCGTACAATCTTATTCTCAACGGTGATAATAAATGGACTATGGTCGAAGCAAAAATCGAGTGGCTATTGAATATCGTCATTACCCCACCATATGCGATGATGGGTAAGGCACATAATTTAACTAAGATAATAAATAGTGGCATCGTACTCGGGGCTTATATCCCATCAAAACGAAAAAGTGTGTTAGTCACCCCCCTGCCAGAAAACCCAGGTTATATGTTATATAGTCGTCCGGCCGTAAAAAATGTTAGTTTAAATTTGGTTACTGAATTCAATGATATTAAACAGAACTTGAGTGCAATACCTAATATTTCTACGCTTATTATTGAAGTTTTGTTCGGAGATGCACCGGAAAATGCCTTCGAAATTTTACCAGGCCTATCGACTAAATGGCTCAAGAAACACCACCGTCAACATTGCAGTATTATTCATATTGGAGCATCACCCGTTGCAACCCTTGAGGGGGTCCAAATTATTAAAAGTGACAGAATTTCTCTTACTAAGATATTCATGCCATATAATATTCATTTGATAAGGTTGATGTATACTCTCAAAACATTTAAGCAAGACCAATTAAAGACTATTATATGACCGTAATATACACTATGAGTTTATATCCAGCGCTCAATGAGGCATCTGAAAGGATGGATAATGTTGATGGATTTAGATTACATCAAATAAGCGACATAAAACATCGAATAGAAAAGGAGAGTGAGTTTAGACTTGGGATTGTATAAAAAGTATCGCAGAACTGTGAATGCTCTCGACGGAGTTGACACCGCGCTTGTAACAGCTGGCATGGGACTCGTCGTAGCCGGTGTTGGTTTATTATCAACTATAATCGCCGCGCCTATCGTACTTGGCATGGAAATAGCTGCCGGAGCCTCAGGACTGGCAGGAATAGCGATATAATTCATTACTCGCAAGTTGCAAAAGAAAGCATTAAAACACGATAACATTCGGATACTCGCCGAAGCAAAGTTGAACAGCATTGAGGATCATATTTCAACAGCAATGGCTGATTGTAAGATATCCGAGGATGAGTTTCGCTTAGTGTTGTCAGAACTCACCAAATACAACATAATGAAGCAGGAGATTCGATCTAATTCTCATAAGACCAGTGGTATTAGCGAAGATGAGAAAAAAAGTTAATAGAACAGGGGAGGCAACAAGCGCGTCAATTATTCCGTGCCAAAACCAAAGAACTGGTTGGAGATTAAAAATAGATTGTTAACTATCATTAGATCACATTTACAAGAATGCTTACATAAATATATAATAATGGAGAATTACAAACCAACAAAGGAAGAACTCGAAAAGGCTATGCTCAGGGACAAAATTATCAAATGGAGAGAATTACCACAAGGTATATATTATATCAGTGATATCAAACCAACCAAATACGGTCATCAATTGTTTCTTTCCAATTACCAAGAAGAGTATATATAGTCTGGTCTCCTAGTAAAATGAACGAAGAACTTAGTAAAAATGTTGAATATCGCTTCGTTAGAAATAATGGTATACGTATGAGTAAAAATAATAGAGAATATTTTAGTTTAGTCTCATCATCATTTTTGTACTAATGGTATCATTGATTGGATCCAGATAGTGGTGAGCTAGAGCCAATTTAACTTAAACTCATGACTATCGTTGAATCGCATGATCATTTTTACATAAAAAATGCCACCTGTGGTGGTGGTATAGGTATATAAGTCCGGCTCCAGTGGAGTTGCGGCAGAACCCCCATTACCTATACTACAAACGTCCTTCGTCTTATAAATAGTACGTCGTCGTCCTGCCATCATTTTATTAGGCCACCGTGACACAGCTGAAATGTTGCTATGACTATGATGCACACTTGTATGTAGCTTCCCCTTAAATACCATTTGACCTGTAAACGTCTGGGGTACAATAGGTCTTCAGCAACTTAACTTGCCGTAAAAGGCGACCATGCTTGTCGTAAGAGGTGACTAACGGGATCAGAGTAAGTGAGTGAGTGAGTTGGGTTTAACGCCGCTTTTAACAATATTCCAGTTATATTGCGGCGTGTCAGCTTAATGTGGGAGGAAAGCCCGAAGTGATGCAGGTCTAAGACGTAACGGGATCAGAATATATATATATATATATACCTAACCTACACCTGTACACTCACGCTGCGAAATTGGCCTGTGCCATCTCCTGGGTTGATTACAGCGTATTCAGCAATCAACTTATAAAAGCATTTTCAATTCTTACATTTACATTGTCCTTGGGGAAATAGTCCGTACATCGATGACATATAGTGGCCTACTTCCTGATATGTACACGTTTGTCACTGGCTTTGTTGTTTAACGGGGCACACCGCAGAATATCAGTTATATGGCCTCGTATCTGTACAATCAAGGCACTTTTTTTTCTCACCCTGAATATCCAGGGTCTCAGAGGTGAGGTGAAGTGGGGTTTTACTTCATAGAGGGTGTGGGAAGAGTTCTTGCCTCTTTTACTAAATGGTTGTTTTTCAGATTCCAGGATTCAGTTTTATCCATAATTATTTGGAGTAAACTATGTATGTTCATTCACTGACAGAATAGGTTTTCTAGATATTATTTGCACATTAAAAACATAATTATTCTTTAACCAGTGTATTCATTTGTAAATTAAATTGTACCTGCATGTATCGGGAAAAAAAAACTTATTCTGATGAACTAATGAATGCTTTTTCATATAATTTACTCAAATAAGTGTGGTGGAAGGTGCACAGTTTGTGTCGTTTGCCTTGAACATGCACAGAGTTCCCACCTGGCAACCACCTGCACAGTAGAGTTACGTGATAGCCCCACCCTCACATGAGGACTGTACCCCCTTGGTAGATGTATTGATTCAAAGTATCAAGGTATATGTACACAACTCAAGCTACAAGAATCCTACATGCCGCCTTTCACAATCTAAATCATTCATAGGGTTTTGGTTTGGTTTGTTGTTTAATGCTGCACCCAGCAATATACCAGCTATATGACGGCGATCTGTAAATAATCGAATCTGGACAATCCAGTGATTGACATCATGAGCATCGACATACGCAATTGAAATACGATGACATGCATCAACCAAGTCAGTGAGCCTGACCTGTGTATCAACTCTTAACACAAGATGACGAACAAAGGTGTAAGTTTCATGTTTTATTGATGTGATGATGACTACAATATGGGTGTTTATCTACATAAATGAAATGAATCATTTACCTCTGCAACATGCTTGTTACTTGAACACACTTGGCCTGTCACATGTACAACAGTTCCTTAACCTTCTCCACATCTCAGTTGTTAGGTTCCGAAAAATAACCCCGCTTATGGAATTGCTAAACATGAAACAAATAAACACAGTTCTATGTTTTGTAAATCCCAACAATACCTGAAACTCATTTACATATGCTCTATAGGACTGCCATTGGTATGTTTACATAGAGCTTCACCAGAGATGATCATAACTTATGAAGAGCCGTAACTAACATTTTTGAAAATACTCTTAAATTATTTGCATCATCTAGAAAATTGAGTGATTTCCCCTAACTTCTTAATTATGACAATAGCTGCCTATCTGTGTTGACATTGAGAAAAATAGACATGTTACTAATTGTTTAATTTTTCAGTCAAAGAGCACCAACTGATGCTATTGTCCACGAGGCAGGGAGTATCCAGGTGAGGATGTATGCCTTGAATTAATATGGTGAGCATCCGGATTCATAACTTAAAAACATGACATAAATATGACCAGTGGTTTTGACGCTTAAATACAAGATATTTATACTAACATGGATATTAACAATGCACAATGAGTTTAAATGGTTTCCAAAGTAAATCTACTGCGAAGGGGGAGAAACAAGTGTAAAAATGTTGACACACTGACGACATGTACATGATATAAACAATGGGCAATGGACAGCAGGTGTGGAGAAAACAGAAATAGACATGAGAGAGAGATGAAAGCTTCAAGGTATAGTCGTCACTAGCAGCAAAATCAAAATCAATAATGCTGAAATTGCTAAAAAAAACAAGTGACAAATTGAAACAGATTTTAAAAAAAGACTGATGAATGAAATGTGTGACCTAGATTAATGAATGTAGCGTGAAGCAGCACACCACAGATGACAGGAAGTAGAAAAGAAGGTATGGTACAAAGTTCTCTCACTACTATCACCTAACATGAGATAAAATACTGTGGGACTTTTAAAAAAAAAAAGCACTTCAGTTAAATCTTCCAACTTGGACCCAAACATGTGATTATTACAATGTCCATATTTCAACTGCTTGAGTGAGTGCTTGAGTATGGTTTTACGCCACTTTTAGCAATATCACGAATTGCTTGTGGAAGAAGAAGAATAGATTTCATTCTTCAAACAGCTTTTTTTTTCAGTATTGTTTACAGGTAATGCTGACACTAAGTCTACTTCAATGTAAACACTTATTGTATGTACATATTCCATCAGCAAAAATGATCGACTGATATTATTTACAGACACCAAGATAGAAATATCAACATTCTATCTTTTTAATTTGAATGAATCACCTCTACACAAGAGGAAGGGGAGATACCCGAACATAATGAAACTACAAATGCTGGGATCATAAAACTTGCAGTTATCTTCTAAAAATCAATCATGACTTAAATCACTTGATAGTAAGATATTTCTTTTTCAATTCTAAAAATGTAATTCATAATGAAGATTCCAAGCGTATTACTAAAGGAAAGTTCAATGTCAAACACAATTAAAAGGGTGATCAGTTATTCCTTTTAAAGGATTGAATAAAAATCAGACTAGAAATGTAAAAATCAATTTACAAATATTTGCTGAGATTCCCCCCTCTAATGTCCTTGACAACTTTGACCTTGGTTTCATCCAAAGCTCTGACAATCGCATTAACCAGAAGTTCCTAGTAATGTAGTTTTAAGGCTTGAAGTTTGGATGGTGAATCCATCTGTTTTAGTGCCTTTGTTAGGCTTCAAGCGTCCATTTCGCATTTCATAGCATAAATATCACCAAATGATGGACAGCTTGTCTTAGAAATCACTCAATTCTTCATCGCTGTCGAATGTGTATTTAACGGAGCTCCGTGCCCGGCCTGTTGTTGTTCTTGCAGCACTGGGATAAACAGCATCTTCATCCAGGTTGAAGTCTTCTTCGTCATCACTGAAATCCTTCTTTTTCTGAAAAAGATTTATATCCATCTTTAAACCCACAATGAAAAAGACTTGGAATAGAAGTATCATAATTCAAAACACGATATACAACTTTTCCATTGGATGAGAGGTCGCTCACATGACCACAAAACTGAAGTTCATAAGTGTATGAAAGACACATTTTGATGTTCAAACATCAAAGGACTATTTTTTCCGAGAGTATATTCTTGAAATGAAGTAAACACTGACAGACTACTTCCACATTCCTGGGGAAACAAATTAAATAGAGAAGCATTGTTTCTCATCATTTAGACACTTTAATCTTGAGCTTAGCGTTTTAGCATACATTGGGGTAAGTAAGAGAGTTTGATTACATGGCTGTTGAAGGATATAATCACTACAACCCATCCTAGAGAAGAAAACACTGAAAAGCACATCTAATCTATCTCAGTATCGACTCGATCCATGTCTAGACTACACTGACAGTCTACAGCAATCTATGAATTTACCTTAGTATCTATTTGACACATCTTTACAATCATCCTTCAGTGATCTTCCAATTGATCAGGGATGACAAACACTTGTAATAGCCACAGGTTCATTAACAACCTCAGAAATCTCTCCCGTCACATTTATCATGTCGGCCATTTTGACGTCTTGTACTTGATGTAAATGTATTATGCTTGGCTGTCATTGTGACTAACTTACTGAGGTAGTTCTTAACAGACCTTTCTTTTCACATGAGGATATTATTTGCATACATTTTGAGTAAAGAAACAAAAGAGTTGTTCCTATTGAGCATATCGAGCATACATACGCTCATGTCACCTCTCGTTTTAAGGAACTATTTTATTCTGCGATACATGTTGTCATACGTTTTTCACGAGACTATTCTTGAAATGATGTAAACACTGATGGACTACTTCCACATTCCTGGGAAACCTCTGGGAATACGGAGGCGTCGTTTCACATCATTTAGACCCTTAAATCTTGAACTCAGCAAACATTAGGATAATCCAGCAAGTTTAGCTGCCTGACTGTTTAAGAATATGCTTGCTACGACCCATATTAGTGAACAAAACAAAGAAATGCACATTCAAACTATCATAGTATTAATAGAACACATCAAGAGAAGAGCCGTGCAGAAACAAAACACCTTGTCCAATATCTGTATCAGTCAGGGAGGCCCGCCCCTCTATATATGGAGTTGAATTCCAGGTGAAAATAATGTACCGGTATTGCTACCTGTCCGAATGGAATATTATGATCAAACATGCCTTAGCCTACATTTACATTTTCTGAATCATATAATCTTTGAAAGGTTCATATGTAAAAAAAAAAAAACCCCAAACACACCAAACAAAAACAAACCAGGCTTGAAATTCCATATACAGTCATGCCCCGCTTATACGAACTTCAGATATCCGGAAACCTCGGTTCCCGGACGATTTTCATTCAAAACGAAATAATTACTATATAAATTTACCCGTATATCCGGACGGTCATTTTCATGCACAAAACACTGAAATGCACACAAAATTGTCTCACTTATCCGGACACTTCCGCTGGTGGTAATCCTTTGATTCATGAGAAGTCAATTAACCAAGTGACACTGAGTTACGTTTGAGACGAGCTTATTTGTTGTACATGTAATTCTTCGATAAATATGGCGTCTGTGGAGGTCAGTCAAAGTTGTGTAAGTATAGCCTGTCAACCAGCGAAACGTAAGCGACATGCTGTTACAGCACGCGAAAAAAGGGTAATTTGTCTGTTTAAAGAAAAACACCCGTCAACAAGTTTAGAAACCATCAGTAAGCATTATGGCACTGAATTTGGACATACCATAGGAAAATCGACAATTGGTGACAGTTCAAACTTCCATGACAGACCTTTTGAAACGTGTATGAATAAAGATTGAGTGTATCTGTTTGCTCTGTCATCTGTCATGAGTTGCATAATTGAAGGGAAGTAACTCTTCCAGTAAGAAGCTGGTTTCAGTTATACGGAAATTCATTTATACGGACGAATTGTTAAATGACACAAGTGTCCATATAAACGAGGTACGACTGTAGTATCTGATCAAAATGAAACTGCAAAGTAAAAACAAATCCTGCAAATTTTTTCTTGAGCTAACCCTTGATGTCTTGGACTTTTTCTTGGGCATGAAATCTTCCAACTCGTCACTGTCAGAGGTCATCTTGGAACGTTTAGGTACTGCTGCCCTCTTCTTCTTTGGCTTGTCATCACTGTCAGGGTCTTTCTTCTTCCTCGGTTTCTTTGCTTTCTTCTCTCCCTCTGCCTTGTCTACAAAGGACAACAAACATGTCACAACATATTTCAAGAATGTCTTATCTATTCCTCTGTGAGTGTACCTACAAAAAATGCCATCTTGTCAATTTGCTGATTATGAATGATTGATTTGTTTGTTGTTTAACATCACATTCAGCTATATTCCAGCGACATGACACTGGCCTGCAAATAGTCAAGTCTTGACCAGACAAACCAGTGATTGATATTATAAGCAAAGATCGAATCTGTTGAGTTTGATAACACACAATCAACCAATTCAATGAGCCTGGCTACCTGATCTATTATGTCACCCCTTATGGCCAGCAAAAGTTCCAGGGTGTATATTTTAACTTGGAATACCCACAAGACATAAGCAGCAATGAATCAAATGACATATGAACATACATGCATAGTAGTATTGATAATTCTTGACGCTCATGTTTGTTTGTTGTTTAATGACACACTCAGCAATATTCCAGCTATTGAACCTGACATGAGGATTGATCTACGCAATTGGGACACGATGACATGCATTAACAAAGTCAGCGAGTCTGACCACCGATTCCGTTAGTCAGCTCTTGCGACAAGCATTCGTTGCATGGGTTGCTGAAGACCTATTCTACCCCACATCTTCACGAGTCCATTAAACAGGGTATAATGGTAAAGATATGCAGACTCGTTCCTTGGGATGAGCATTGCCAGTTGGAATTTGGATGTTTTGTTCAACAACAAAGATTTATAACCGAGCTCCAGATGAGCTGCGTATCTGCGTAAAATACGCATCAGAAATGCAGAAATATGCAGTAAAATAAAATCCAAGTGTATCAAATACGCAACGAACATTACAGATATGCTACGAAAATATAACTTGAGCGTATCATCAAAATATTGTGAAGTAACCCTGCGTATTTGATTAGCAAATCAGCAACTTATTTTGAAATTATAAATGGACATTCCGTCAACCTTGCCAAACTCCATGATGACAGTTACATCATGATCATTTGCCATCACACTTTCTTGTGGAAGTATGGTGGTATTTTTTAGTCCTATAAAGCTCTCGAACCTACACGGCACCAGTTTGCAGGGACTAGATGAATAGTGTTTTTAAATATTCAACTTAAATACCCACATGTGTAAAGACTAGTGGGTAACAGAAATTTGAATACGCAGATAGAATTATTGATAACCAATGATTTTAAAATGCATGCGTAAAATACCCACAACACCAAAAGCTTATCTGGATCTCTGATTGATCACTCTAATATTTCCTATTTGCAAGATATAAGCAGAAGGAAACTAGGTCTGAAACCTGGATTGAGTTAACCTGTCACTGCCATTACAAAGTAACCAGATTCTACCAGGACATAGGAAAATACTCAATTCTGATTACTTCCTCGGAATGAATGACTGAGGAAGCTAATACAGACAGGTATTTCTTGCTTAAGTTTTTGTCATTAGGCATTTTGAGAGGATTATTAATATACAATTATGATGAAATTGTGCTGCAATGTTAGAAGTTTAAGTATGTAAGTTTGAGGGACGTTCAGCTATCTGCAACTGTGACAAGTTACAATGATGTGGTGAAACAGGGTTTAACATCGCGTTCATGATTATAGCTCTGTGTGTGTGTCTGTATGTGTGTGTGTGTGTGTCTGTCTGTCTCTGTGTCTGTCTCTGTGTCTGTGTGTGTGTGTGTGTGTGTGTGTATGTGTGTGTTAGTGTTATAGTGCTAGTCCACTGAGATACCCTGCCACATTAACATGAATACCTCACTCAGAGACAGTATACTGACTGAGCTGACCAGTCCTTGTTTTAGCCCCTTAATGCCAAGCGCCAGACAGGGTAACAAGTACCATCTTTTAACGTCTTTGGTAAGATGCGGCCAGGGATTGAAACCCAACCTTCCGCTCACTCTCTACAACTAGACCATATAGGCGGCATATATCACAATGACTTGTGGGACATCACAATAGAATCGGCCCACTAGATATACTTTTGGGGTAAATACTAAAAGTTTGCTTACCAAAAAGCTGTGCTACACTTTCAGTGCTGCTGCTTATATACATGCAAGTAAAGCATACTGATGTAAACAAAGTATAATCTTGGGACTATATGCAGACATATATACTATGTGTACACAATCCGTTCAAAATTATTTTTTTTAAACTAAGATCGATCAATCAAGGTAATGTAGCTCTACAATGAAAACAGTATGTTCATTATGTAATTTTTCTTATATTTGTCTACCAATGGGGAAAACAGGTGCTATGCAAAAAAAACAAGCATTCGAGTTAAGTATACATATATATATATATATAATTAATAAACTTGCAAACAGAAACGCATGTATTAAATGAAAAAGTCAAATGGATAAAAATAGCATGCGCAAATACCCAATGAAGCTTTTCCAGCATGCGTACAACGGAGCTAATTTCCAAAACCCAATTACAAGCTAATTTACTTTCCAAGTCAAGTCTATATTTAGAACCCTTGTATACATGTAACATCTAAAACATTTTTTCATTATTTTTTATAAATCTCAAAATGTTTACTCATTTTGGGGACAACCTCAAAGAGTGATGAATAGACAAGTGAAAAAATATTGGTTAACCAATGAAAAATGTAGTAAACCAATTAAAATAGAAACCGTCAAGTAAAAAACTTAATTGCTCAAAAAGTTATCTGGAGCTCTGTATATAACTGAATGTAATCAAACAAGCAACTGGTGACAGAAAGATAATGAAAAGATGTCAACTATATGACTTTTCACCTGTGACCCCTGACCCTCTGAGTATTTCTCCAAGTGAGTGCAGGTGCTATGTCAGTAATGAGGAAAGCAACCAGACCTTTCGCCACAACATGTGTACACAACAGAGTTACTGGCAGAATTTAAATTTGATAAAGCCTTAATAAAGCACAGATGTTTCAGTCAAGTTAAACAAATTACTTCAAATCTTAAAAGACAATTGTTTTGAGAAAAGAACATGCTGAGTTTGTTTTGCCTATTGAGAACAGGCTTCAATGGATACATGCAAACAAGAACTACAACTCCCATGCAGCACACCTTTCTTCACAGCAAAGAAGTCAGTTTCATCCTCGGAGCTGCTTATAGTCAGTGTCTTGGATTTACTTCCACCTTTGGAAGATGAACTTTTGGACAAGACTTTATCAAACAGACTCTCTACACTAGGCTGGTTCTTGTCTACAGAGAAAACAGATGATAGAAATACAATAGACGGTAAGCCTTAAACAGCTACAGCAACACATAGCAATGAACAAGTTAAGCCATCGTCAATACTTCATGTTGTGAACCATACCCTCTGCAAGCACCCATCATTACAAATGGACGCTATGCAGTGTAGGGATGTGTGTCTATTTTAAGTCAGTTAATGAAATTAGGCCATGTAAAATCACAGAAGCCAACTGAGGTCTGTTCAGTGTGCAAACTCTACACTTCGTGCCAACTCTACTGTCACCCTCCATTGAGGCAACGGGTGGAGTAGAGGGTCACAAAGCTATGACACATGTTGCAGGGGAAATGTTGGCATTGTAATCTGAGCGTTCACTGGAGTGAGTACTCGCTGGATCCAGGTTGTGCTTGTTGGGTTGAAATTCTACACTGACAACAAGCAGCGTCTGTCTTGACAGGTGGTGGAGGAACAAGTAGGGTATTGGAACCCGTAAAGTACTGACGATGGAAACAGCACAAGAATGGCATAGAGTAGATACCGGGTAAGTGACAAAGTGAGAAAATGAAAATACCTACATATATTACACACCCTAACACTTTGTTTACAATAAATGTTTGGTTTTTGCATACATCAAAAAACGTTGTTTGTCACTTTTTGAATAAAATGATTGAAATTTCATGGAACATGCCAGAGATATCACCAATAAAATTATGTGATAATTCAATGTACATGTACCAATATTGCAGGGACAGTGGGTTTAGTTTGCCTCAAAAATTTTATTCCAAGGAATCCCCAAAGTTGTTTTCCTGATAGACCAAAGCCAAACAGTTTTTCGAGGGAACTAGATTAAAGTAAAATATAACAAAGTCAAATTCAGGCTTCAGATTAATGTTTCCTTCATTGAGCAAAGCTAATGTTGAAACATCAAAATGTTATTTCTGTCATGAAAATAACTTTAGTTTGAGACTGAATGCAGAAATCGAAGAGTGTGGAATATGGGGTTGGTATTTGAATATGTCAAGAGAATTATACTGTTTTGTGTGTAGTGTAATGTTTCATTGTGTGAGTGAGTTTGGTTTAACAGTATATGACGACGTGTCATCTTAATGTGGAAGGAAAACCTGAAATGATGCAGGTCTTAGAAAATTTACCATTTTGGTGAAACCCACAAGCACAGACATAGTGCCAACAAACCTAGAATCATAATTGGTACAAAACAGGACTCTAACCCACAATCATAGGTTTCCGTGTGTGACCAAGGGACGCAACCTTGCACTTCAAACTGCAGTGCCTTTGACAACTGGGGTAAGCGTGCCCTAATGATTCTCTGTGATTCAAGTAGATGATGTATAGATACAAAAAGATACATTATGTAGCCTTCATATATATGGTTATATGAAAAACTGAATGTTTTAATCCCCAAATACTGTTTTCTGTGAGAACATAGACAAGGTCTTTGACCACTTTATAATTAATAATTTGACATGTTTTGGTAGGCCTTTCTATGAAGATATGTCTGAGTATCTGAATCTACTACTGCTAGCCACAAACTCACACACACACACACACACACAGAAGTCGGATATATATGCAGAAACTAACACTTGAACTGCTGTGAAACATGCACCGTGCAGGCTCCGCTACAACATAGTTCCAGATCGGAATCAATAAATCTGATACTAACCTTTCTTAGGAGCTCTGGGCTTAGCAGCAGCCTTGGGTTTCATAGCAACTGGTTCTTTTGGCTTTGGTGGAAATATGTCATCCTTGTCTTCGTCATCATCACTATCTATTGTCATGGGTCCTGAATCTAATAATGCATAAAATGGATTATTTTCAACTCACTTACTACTGACACAGGGCATTCCGAACTTCAGCGAAGGGCTGGAGGCCTGATTCAAATTACTTTTGAAAGCGTAGTATGAAATGCAAGTCGCCAGTTTAAAACTAGTGCTGCAAAGCTGAAGAAAAGCTGTTTTCTTATTGGCTTATATCGACTTCCAGTTAGACATTTCATTGCTCAGTTCAAGTTTGCGAAAGGTAGTTGTGATGTTACCTATAATGGGATGTCCTCAGCGGTAGCAAGAACTTAGATCTCATCTTAATGAGACTGAGGTAATCTACACAATGACATGTGATTAATATTGTGTAGTTTACTTAAAGGAATAATTGTTTATTGTTAAGCAAGACTTTACCATATTTCAAATATAAAATTTCAACCAAAAGAAACATACACTTAGAAATCTGATAATAAACAAACATTCTTTCTTAACTAATTTTAATTTCGAGCATCAAGCCAACGATCCTGACACAAGTCCTAACTGAATGTCCTTCCCATTATTCCAGAGAGGGCAGGGTAGACCAGTGTTGGATAGCATGCGATGTTCACCATCAGGACATTATCAGCCTGGTTATACATTGTGACCACTCAAATCATTGTTACTTGATTATTTACAGACTGCCGTCATATAGCTGAGTAATTGCTGAGTGCGGCATTAAACAACAAACAAACAAACCTGCAGTTCAAGGTGGCATAGTCATGCTGCGTCCCTTAGGCGTGACGGAAACAGGATGGTTCAACAAAACATACTCAACAAAATATTCAACTTTTTGAAGAACACAAAAATATCCATGGACCGTGACAAGGAAGTGAGGTGTAAGTACTTACTTGTTGAGGTGCCCCACTTTAGAGCTGATGGCTGCAGGCTGGCCTTGTCGTCGTCACTGTCAGAGAAGTCGGCTGTTATTAGGGGGCTTTCTTTGGCACGGTCTGATGTTTTGTTGGATTGCCTGTTTAAGTCAAAATGGTCGTGTTATGATCATGATGATTCATGGTCCTTAAGGCTTAGATACTGATGAAGACACAATGCAGGATTCCTAAATTATATATTGCTTAATGAGTCAACCAATGTTGTTTAACACTCAAACCAGCAATATCCCTGCTTTCCCATACAATAACCGGATTCATACATACCCGAAGATTGTTGATTCAGTGGGCTTGAAACTGTCTGCATCATAATCATCATCATCATCATCATCTGAAATCATTGGGGACGGTCTTTGTGCTGCTACAGGCTCACTGGACCCATTCATTACAACATTGTCATCCTCATTATCACTGCGGATCTGTTCTTCGTCACTCAGCTCAAACTTCACCTTGACAGCTGTCAAAACATCACTCGTGTCACACTCTAAGACCACACTGTATAAAGCATACTTCCTGGTGGACTGGCAACTCTAAAAATTCACCCCTAATTTTTGTCAGTCCTAACTTTCAAGGAATAAAAAACATGAAAATTACCTGGATGTCATTTTTTCAGCATAATGTTCAATGTCATGATGTCATCTCAGAAGTAACTTAGTTAGACCTACACATGATTAACACAGAGTTCATTTAAAATTGAGAATATTTCAAGCCTAAGTCGCTACACATATATATTTAACCTTGAAGCAAAGCGAAATGTTATTTCCTTGCACTAAAATACACATGGGGAAACCATGATGGTAACAGACAAGCTAACTTCGTTTGAAATATATACTTGTATGAATATCACCGATGTTTTGTTCAACAACAAAGATTTATAACAGAGCTCCAGATAAGCTGCGTATCTGCATAAAATACGCATCAGAAATATCCAGTAAAATAAAATCCAAGCATATCAAATATGCAACGAACATTACAGATACGCTACAAAAATAAAACTTGTGCGTATCATCAAAATATTGTGAAGTAACCCTGCGTATTCGATTTGAAACTTATTTTGAAATTATAAACGGGCATTCCGTCAACCTTGCCAAACTCCACGATAACAGTTACATCATGATCATTTGCCATCACACTTTCTTGTGGAGGTATCGTGGTATTTTTGAGTCCTATAAAGTTCTCGAACCCACACGGCACCAGTTTGCAGGGACTAGAAGAATAGTGTTTTTAAATATTTAACTTAAATACCCACATGTGTAAAAACTAGTGGGTAACAGAAATTTGAATACGCAGATAGAATTACTGATACCCAATGATTTTAAAATGCATGGGTAAAATACCCACAACACCAAAAGCTTATCTTGAGCTCTGTTTATAAGGTACTCTATTTGCCAGTCCACAGGGACTGGCAGTCACATGATTTTCTGGTCTAATTAAGCCTAATTTTACTGGTACCGGTAATTACTAGTAAACAGGAACACGGCTCAGTCTGTCATTGCCCCTATATCAGGGCAGCATGTAAATACTCCAAGCCTGAGCCAAGGAAACCAGTGGTTGATATTAACTTCAACTTCCCACAGTGTTGGGTTATGATGAACCACAATAAACCAAGTCAAAGAACTTGACCACATAACTCACATCATGTGACGAACAATAGAGAGCTCAGTGTATTTTAATCTAGGATGCACGTAGCTTCAAAATGATGTCCCCAAATCTCCAATCTTATTAAAACAGATCTAAGTTCTTGCTGCCGCAACACAAAGATCTGAGGACATCCCATTACGGGTCACGTCAGAACGACCTTTCGCGAACTTTGACCGACTACTGAAATGACTAACAAGAAGTCGACATCAGCCAATTAGAAAGCTGCTTTCTCTAGCTTTATGGTACTCGTTTCAACCTGGCGACTTCCATTTCAGAGTACGCTTGAACCATATGTTGACAGGGTTCCCGATTAAAATTTTAAAAACTGAACAAACGAACAAACGTTCAAACGTTTATCGGAAGTGAGAGATAATTTTGACAGAATCAGTCGTACGGGCCGTAACTGTTGTTCGGAATACTCCTTGTTAACGTTTTCGAGGTTGCATGATTAGAAAACACATTCCGACTGTCACTTTCATCATCTGGTAAGCGAAGCTTTCATCGGTTGGATGAAAGGTCATTCTGTTGGACCCATAATGGGATGTCCTCAAATCTTTGTTCGGCGGTAGCGAACACTAAGATCTGACTTAAATGAGATTGCCAAATCTCTTTTTTTTATTTCCATTTTAATAAAAAAATCTATTAAAAATCCTAATACCTAAAAACAATGCGATCCAATATAGCATGCAATTACTTACTTGTTTGAAAGCAAAACAACCAACCCCACCTCCCGCCCGCACTATATTTTCAAAAGTCATTGCCTGAGAACCAATTCTTTCATTTCTTTAAGCCCTAGAGTACAAAAACTGTCAGTATATTTCCCCACCATGGCCCACTTGCACAAAGTGATCTTAGCGCTAAGATGATTGTAACTCCCATACTTTAACATAGGAATACGATAATCTTAGCACTAAGATCGCTTTGTGTAAGTGGGCCCATATCTGTAAGCTTCCAATTTTATAAAAGGCAACATATTCATGTTTAAGGCCTTTGCAATGCCGGACTGACACAGAACACCTTTTCAAGACTGTGTAAACCTTGTATCATGTTTACGAGCAGCCTTATTCAAAATGTTTATATTTAGGACATATGTAATCTAAGCGTGGGTGATACACAGCCCTATGGATAACATCCCAGCCACCAACCTGCTGCGCGTCTAGGCCCGCGGTCCCTTGGTATAACAATGAAGCTTTCGCCTTCATCATCGTCCTTATCACTGTTCATGTCACTCTTCTCAGAATCCGATGAATCAGACCAAGGGTTCTTCTTTTTTCCTCCCTTCTTCCTCTTGCTCGGTGTTCCGGGGGAGGGACTGCTCTTGGGTTTGCGAACTGCAGATGAGAAAGTGAGTGAGTTTGGTTCATTGTCGCTGTGAACAATATCACAACGTGTCAGCTCAATGTGGGAAGATCTGAGGTGAGGTGAGGTGAGGTGAGGTGAAATGGGGTTTAACGTTGCATTCAAGATTATTGCACTCCTGTAGTGATGTGTGGTGTGGTGAGGTGAGGTGAGGTGAGGTGAGGTGAGGTGTGGTGTGGTGAGGTGAGGTGAAATGGGGTTTAACATTGCATTCAAGATTATTGCACTCCTGTAGTGATGTGTGGTGATGTGTGGTGTGGTGTGGTGTGGTGTGGTGTGGTGTGGTGAAATGGGGTTTAACGTTGCATTCAGGATTATTCCACTTATTTATCAGTGTTTGTGAGTGTGCTTGTACTAGTCCGTACTAATGCCGATTTTATTTATAGAGTTAGCCCACATACCATGCTGCAGTGTAACATGAATATCCCACTCAGACACAGTATACCGACCAGTTCTTTCTTATCCCCTTAATGCCAAGCGCCAGAGGGTAACAAGTAGTACCATCTTTTAACATCTTCAGGAATGACATGGCTGGGGATTGAACTCCCGATCTTCCGCTCTCCGGGCAGACGCTGTAGTACTAGATCAAGGAAGAGGTTGGGAAGACCTTATGTGATCCAGGCCATAGTGCTGACAAACCCACAAACATTACCAAGATGATGAACAATCATGTTTCCATCACGACAAAGGGATGCAACATGACTGAGCCACCTCGAACTGCAGGTTTGTTTGTTGATTAACGCTGCACACAACAGTTTTCCAGCTATATGACAGCGGTCTGTAAATGATCGAGTTTGGACAAGACCATCCAGTGATTGATATCATGAGTAGGGATTTACACAACTGGGATACTATGACATGCATCAACCAAGTATTGAACCAAGTTTGGTGTCACCCATTCGATGATACCTGAATTCTCTAAAGGGATATGTTGTCATTTTTTTCTGCGCATAATACTCAAAAACTCATTTTTCCCCCTTCAAAATACTTGTTGATTAATATGCTCTGTGTATTTGGCAAGTGTATTATTACATTAAACTCATGATAAAAATCACTTTTAAAATCACCTAATATACCGAGCATTAAAAAATGAGCAGGCTAAATGTAATACACATATTCAAGTAACACAGTGCAACGTCATGAACTACTGAAATTTGAAGAGCTTTGTATTTGCATGAAATAAGCAAAATAAAAGATTCTGAGAATATTCTGTACTAGATTATGTTAATATGTTTATTTTGATGGAGATATGTTACCTCTTGTCCCCTCTCCTGCCGGAGCCCGTGATGCCTTCTTTATCTTAGTGGCGCCAAGTCTCTCTGCCAGACTCTTTGGTTCCTCACTAGCATTGTCCTCCATCTTGATGTCCATGTCATCGTCCTCCAGCTTCAGCTCCTTCTTCTCCTGCAAGTCAGTCAGTCAGTCAGTCAGTTTGCTTTAATGATGCTTTCAACATCTTTAGTTATATCACAGCATCTCAGTTCAATGTGAAAAAAGGTAATGCAGGTCGCTAACAGTTACCAATTGGTAACAACCATCAACAGGTGTGGGTCCAACAAACTAAGAATAACAAAACAAAAAGTGAGCAGTCCTCACTAATACCCCTGACTCGACTCTTACACATTTTAAAGTTCAAAACATGAAAAAGCAAACTTTTCTCAGAAAATCAAATTTGCACTGCACCTCATCTATTTGTAGAGAAACTGTACCCCCAATTGGAAAAGAATCCATGAGGTAGTTTTCCAGTTATAGGTCACACAAATGTTGAAGTAAAAAAAAAATAATCTAAGTTCACAACATGGAAAACATTTTTTATCACCCCAAACCCCAAACCACCACATTTTAAAATCCAACACTGAACTACACCTCTTGTATTAGCATGATTAGTATGGAAACTGTAAGGTGTATAATAAACGAGACAAAATATGACCACAGGATTCCAGAACTACTAATAATATGATTTAACAAGTATAATTTTGCCTGAATTTACAGTGACATTTTGCCTGAATCCTGTGATAGTGCATGCTAGATTTATCTCTGAAGTAGTACATTCAGAAGTATTTTTGTTTTCCACTTTCAAACCAGCTACCTTCATCCTGCTCTTCTTGGCAGCCTCTTTAGTGGCCTTAATCTTCATTGCTGAATCCACCCTGGGCACAACACGGCGACCCATGGGGGATGGCATTGTTTCTTGAATTGGCATCTTACGGGCCTTCTGCTTGCCAGGCTTTGCAGATTTAGGTTTGACATTCCTCGATATCTCTTCATCATTTCTCTCTTGTTCCTCCACAGCCTGCGTAAACAATATTAATGATGTCGTACAATCTATCAGTGTGCACAAACACGCTCATCACAGATGAAGTGAATGTTATCTATATTAATTTATTTCAAATATATTTAGTAAAGCTTAACTAAAACAAAATAATATTGGAATAAATTATTCTTGATAAAATAATAGTTACGGGTACAATAGAATTCTATCAAAATTCATGAAAGTTATATTGGTGGGTAATTTTTAACCGAATCACTTGTAGATTCTGAGAAACGTGTACAGCTGATTGCTACTTCTCACTTTGTTTACGAGAAAATACACACGGTTGGTTGGTTGGTTTGTTGTTTAACGCCTCACTCAGCAATATTCCGGCTATATGACGGCGGTCTGTAAATAAGAGTCTGGACCAGACAATCCAGTGATTGACATCATGAACACTGATCCACGCAATTGGGATCGATGACATGCATCAACCAAGTCAGGGAGCCTCACCACCCGATCCCGTTAGTCGCCTTTTACGACAAGCATAGTCACCTTTTACAGCAATCATGGGTTGCTGAAGACCTATTCTACCCCGGAATCTTCACGGGTCAAATACACACGGTAATCTTAATCTTTGTATATAAAAACAAAGCCTATCAGAACAGGAAATACAATTTAATGGGTAAATCATCATGTCTAGGGGTTTGTTTTTTTTATCTCAAATTTCAAGTTTAATATAACCTGTTCGTTTCCCTGAATTCGCTGAAGGCATACGATATAATATTTTTCTGAGGAAGACAAACACGTTTTTATTGCAAATGTAGTGATTTTGTATGTGCTGGTGATATGCTTCATTCCGATTAGCTTTATAGACGGGGTATATAAATTAGCATCGATATTGAAGGCTTGTACGTGAGGGTCGCCTTATACGTGGGGTCGCCTTATAGGTGGCAATATACAACAGTCAATATTACAATGTTATCTAATTATTACAATGTTAGTCAAATTTAAATATTTTTTTATAAATTTGGATACTTGTCCTGCATTACTACCGGTACCTTAATGCTTCTACTGCTGTTTCTTTGACCTAGGAGACAGGTCTGTTCCTACTTGCACAAAGCTACCTTAAGGCTTCGACTGTCATTAGTCCATGATATAGTTATGGAGTTACCATTGTCGTAGCACTAAGATTGCTTGGTGCAAGTGGACCAAAGTCTACAGGAGTTGTTGCACGCACTAGTTGTGCGGCTTCCTTCCTCCAACTTCTAAAAAATATTAGATTTTACTGAAACAGTTTTAGTCTTATCCTGCATTACTGCCTGAAAGAGCCACATGAAGCAGAGAAAACCAGTCATGGAAACCAGGAAAGTAGAAAAGGGAGTCGGCCAAGTTCTAAATTTCGAATCATGCAGCTGGACCTCTAGTCTGGGGTAATTACTACCAGAAAGGTTGCAGGGTCAGTTCCAAGGTCTGGGGTTTGTGACTTGCTGTGCCACCACTAGGGGACAGAAACTATGAACACCTTGCACATCCTCAAGAGCCACGTCTTGGAGATAATGGCTGGTGAAGACAGCATCCGAGGGCCACAAACAAGCCTCCATGATGGATTGGATGGAACAATTGCTGTGGAGAGCCAGGGTCGAAGCGACAGCTCGAATCTCAAGGGGGTTGTTGGCTCTAGGCGGGACCATACCGGCTAGGTCGTAAGCCTACAGGATAATGGAACACAGTCATGGTGAGATAGTGGAAGATCTGAAGAAGGCGAGACCGCAATAAACAGTCATTTCCGAGATGATGCACATTGTGTCTTGGATCGATAGAGGAAAACCCTTAAGGCTCGAACTGGGCACAAGAGTAGTTTATTCTCATCTTCATATCCTATTAACAATAAGGGAGGAATGGTGGATGATCTGTCAGGCTGTCCTGAGAGTTGATTTTTAGTGATGAGATCCCAGGACAGCCAGCTCAAACTCTACTCGGTAGAGTTCAAGGGCATGTCACTTACTGACTTAAGCTGTCGTAGCTAAAGCCAAGAGAAAGACCGTCTTTTTGGATTGAAGAATGACACGGTGCAGTTTGGAGAGACTTAAATACTAGGGGTGACTATTGGTCTGGAAATCACTATTGTGATAACTATTGATATTAAAAGAAACTATTGCGATAACTATTAATATTGCAAGCAACTATTGCGATAAATATCAATAGTTTTCAGCGTGTCATTTTAGACGGATTTTACTCAAAAACAAATTTGAACAGCATTGCATGTATTTTATTGATAAGGTAAATACAATCGAAACTATCGATATTCGTAACTGAAATCGATACTATTGATCGGAAATAGATTTAAGAATTGATTTATTGACTTTAAGTGCTTACCAATAGCAATATATCGATATTTCGATTGATCGTGACACCCCTATTAAATACCACATTCAAATCCCAAGTTGGGGTACTAAACTTGGAACATTGATCCTCAAGACGAAACGAACGCAAGAGTGATTAAAGTTCTGAGATCTTAGTAAATTTGCGATCCGTAGGAACTGCAAACACCGAATTGAGGGCTACCAGATATGTAGTTATGGTACTACCCTTGAGGTGGTGTTTATTTCAGAAGTGGAGAAGGAATTTAGTCATAAACTGCGGTGATGCCAACATAGGATCCGGTTTCTTGTCCTTACCAAAAGATTCAAACACCATTTGTTATCATACAGAGAACGTGTTGAAGGTCTATGTGCTTAGGCTATAGCCTTGGCCGCTCTGGCCAAGTAACCTTTAGCACCTAGGGCCCGGTGGGGAAGTGCCAAGCATGCAGACGAAACTTGTCTGGAGCTGGGTGTGGCAACTGACTGTGGGGATGTACTAGTAGGTGTAGCTACCTTGGGTGTTCAAGAGGGTTGCGACTGACAAGGCCTCCAAGATCCACAAATCAATTTCCAAGTCTGCCACCAAGGAGCGACCAAACGCAGAGATAGATTCAGTGTTTAATTTGGAGTGATTGTAGACATGCTCCAAAGTCATAAGTGCTGTTTATGTAAATTGTTGATTTGACATTGTCCGTAAATGATCGACCCGATAAGGATTGTCCTCGGTAAGATCCTGATCAATGGCTCTTGTGGCCAAGATGGACTTGAGTGACTGCTGAATTTCCTTCTCAACAAAAGCGAGCTGGGTATCAGGCTTTAAAGTGTCTGTTATGTCATAAATCATCGTCCAGACTATGCGCATTATCTGCAGCTTTAAACGCGTGGAGGGGAAAATCTAGCTTCCTGTAACGAGGCGCCTTAGAGGCCGGAATGAAGGACAGTTTGTAGAAATCATCATCAAACACCAAAATTAACTCTGTGAGCAAAGGATCCGTTTTTATTGATGTACGGGAAGGCTAAATTATTGCCATTTAATCAACATTCGGACTCGGGCAGGGAGCAAATGAGACTAACCAGTCCAACATCCAATCAGGCGCTTGGTAAACTTCCAGATGTGTGTCTAACACCAACACAGTCGACTCAAAGGACAGGCCAACTGAGACGAGTCTGAATGATAGTCATAATGTCTACGAAGCGGGGGACCGACTATGGGAGGCCGGAAGCGCTGTAGACATACAGATTGATGGTTGAAAAAGCAGAGGCGCCAGGGTAATCAACCAGTGAGTGAGTGAGTTGGATTTAACGCCGCTTTTAACAGTATTCCAGTTACATCACGGCGTGTCACCTTTATGTGGGAGGAAAGGGAGGGAAGTGATGCAGGTCTTAGACGTTTACCACTTCGGTGAAACCCACGAGCACGGGTATGGTGCTGACAAACCTAGAAACATAATGGGGGCGACACAGGGTTTTGAACCCACAATCGTAGGTTTCTGGTGTGCCCAAGGGACGATACTCTGCACAGCAAATTGCGGCGCCTTAGACAAATGGGCCACCCGTGCCCCCTGGGTAATCAACAAAGTCAAGACGGCATAGGCTGCGTGAAATCCAGAGGCGCCGCATGCGCCACCTCAGCCACAGAAGACAGGTACATTGAATGCATCCAATGTTCCCAGGCAGGATTCAAACACTGTGTAGAGCCGTGAGGCACAAGAGGCGTTTACAATGGGCGTGTCGGCACCAGACGAGCAGATAACAAACAGGTAATTGTGGGGTCAGACACGGCGCAGGCGTGACGTCCATAGACAACCGGGAAGGGAAGAGAGGCACTTCTACATTAGTGATGATTGCAGCGTCATTGGGGATAATAGCACCTCAGTCTCGTGATCGGCTATCTTCAAAGTTGGAGAAGTGGCCCTGTGGTTGGCCATCTAGGGATGCCTGTGGGCACATTGGGTGTGTTGTTTCCTTTAATCCCTGAAATATACAGCGAAGTCACTAGGGGAGAGATCACAGCAAAGCTCACACACTGACGACGAGGAACGGGAGCGTACAATCGGCGCAACAGGGGTGTGGATCCTTGGCTGATTTATTGCCCCGGCACAAAAACATGAAATATAATTTCAAAGATATAGATAAGTGTTGCAAGTAGAATAGACAGACAGGTCAACAAAGAAAGATGGGCATGTAATTGCAACTCTAGTTTTAGAAAGTTTAGGAGAGAAATTACGATACAAAGAGCATAATAATACAGTAAAAAGCCCCAGAATAGAAAACTATTTAGCACATAACAAGATCTAAGATAGACATATTGAATAATCAAGCACAAGACAACCTGGCAAAACAAGATGGTGTAAGTACAACACACACGCGAAGTAAGCACTGGAAGGAGCCAAAGTCAGGCAATGACTATGCTAACATATGCCTGAAAAGACCACCCTAGTACACCAGAGAACGTATTGGTTATCAAAGGATAGGCTAAAGGATAGGCTAAAGGATAGGCTAAAGGATAGGCAAAGGATGCTATGTGGTTCTTCCACTTTTCTCAAACATCTGTTGAGTGCGCCGACTAGCACTGATGAGGTTATACGTGACATGACTTCCGGCCACGTGGTAGCTGTGGGAGGAAGGAAGCCACACAACTAGTGGGAACAACTTCTGTAGCCAGGACCTGGTTCCGTCTCAAAGGTCAGAGTAACAGCAGTAGCAGCATTCAGGTAGTAACGCAGGATAAGACAAAAACATTATCTAAATATTACCATATCAATTATCATAGTTATCTAGACAATCTAGGACAAGAAAACCTGTGGTTGAAAGCATGAACAACATACTGGGTAGGATCCCAGACAATCAGCCATGACTCGCTCATTTTAACCACCTGATCCTCTACATATATCCTCCATGTGTTCAAATGGTAGATGATGACCGTATAATCTTGCTCAATGGGCGATCTTTTTCAATTTGTCTTCCTTTCACTAACCTGCTAGGTGCGCTGACCCTGATGGTCCAACCTTAAACTGACGGCGCATGTGGTATGCGTGATACGAGCACTACATGTTACTATGGACAGTTAACTAGTATAACCTTCACCTCTATCGGCAACGGTCACGCTTGTGTGGGGACAGTATATCTTTTCGCCTAAACAATGATTTATCTATTGCCATGCCGGAAATAAATGTTCCTTGATTTAATTATACATCAGGGGTGACCATGACTGATTATATTGTATAGTTAACCACTAGATAGGCGTTCGAAGCGATGCGGTGAGATCAGCTGATTGTTCATCCCAGGTCGCTTTGTTGACGTTTTGCAATCGGTACTGAAAGTGTTGCCCTTGATGTATGAATATCACACTTTTTAAAAATTAAGTACATTTTTGTATACGTTCCTATATCTATGTTGTAGCATCGCCAAGCAGGCTACATAATATGCATGCATTTCAGTAAGTACAGCGGTGAGGCGATACGGTACGCGAAATGTGAAGATCTCGTGCAACGTTGCCCGTAGCAATATGTGATATTGACAGCAACACATGTAAGTATTTGTCAGATATATGACAGAGAGCAATGAGAAATGTTCTCAAGAAATTGTAAGAGTAACAGGCACTGTAAAATCACGTCATCAACTAGATATCATGATACAATCTTCAAAATAAGTGAAATGGAAATCACTGAAATCTGTTTTGATATTTAAGGGTTAATTGGTGCATGTTGTATAAAAGGATTTTATGTATATGAATGGTAGCTGTTTGTTGCCAAATACTACCATGATTATATTTCAATATGATCAATGAAAGATATATCATTTTGGCCTTCTTTTAATTTTACAAAGTAGAAAAAATATAAATTCAGACACAGAGGACCCTATATATTAGTTAAATACATATTCAAGAGTATTTGTACCAACTACAATTTTTATAAAATAAAACAATATATTCATACTAATTTTTCAGGCAATAATAAATGAATGAAAATTTAAGAAAAAATATACCTTGCCTGAGTGAATCAGTCAGTATGCATATTGACTGAAATTTTCAGTCAAAATACATATTGAGCCTGATTATAGACACTGACTGTAACATGTGTAAGTATAATCTGTTATATGCAAAAACAAATAACAAAAATAAATCCATTTATCTACATGGAATGATTGTGGGATTCAATTTGCATTTATTTAACCATCAGAAGATTTGATGATAAACTTTCTAAATTCATTTTTTCTATATGATAATAATATCTACAAAATATACTTTATACTACAGGTGTCTTGAAGTAGTGTTGAATGAAAATCAGGATACTTAGATACAGCAGGGTAGTGTGTGGGTTTGTATGGGAAATAATTTGTCAACATTAAAATAAATATAATGTTACTAAAACAAGAGATAAAACTATGATTTAGATCTATTTATGCATCATACACATTTTGTGGGGTAGTCAGTATGATTTGTTGTTTGTTGGGACACATCTCTGTAATTAACTACTATTTTAAGAGCATGAGTGTCAGAATTCTATAAGAAATGATGGATCAATGAATTAACACCTGTGATGACTCAGAGCACTTAATGGTGGGACACATGTTATAAGGGGCAGAATAATATGGGTAAATCTCTTATTTCAAAGTATGATGACTGGTATGTATATTCAACTGAGTAACTGAGTGCTTAAAAGATGCATGGTAGATGTTCATTTGGCCTATTTCTAAAAAAATAATATAAATTTAAATATTCAGATGCAACTTTAATTTTGATATAAAAAGTAACATTAAAAATCAGTTGTTTTATTATTTTGAACATTATTTCTTCTTGAAATATTTGTAAAGGCACGGATGTATACATGTACTTACTAGATCTATATAGATTATTGGTAAAGGCCTGTCAAAGATGTCTGTGTGCTGCAAATGTTGGCGTATCACTAATTTGATTAAATTGAAGTCCGTGGTAGTATTTGTTGAGATTTGAATGCTTGAATTGTTGTGGGAAATAACACAAAGGCTGATAAATAAAATGAGTTTGCATTATTTCATCTATGCCATATGTTAGTCCAGACTGACAGAATGCCTCGCTGTTTTCTGACGTAGAAAATACCGTGGCAATATACCATTTTTCATGACGTTTTCCCCGCTATATTCCACAGTGACAATTTGTCTTGTAGTTGAAGACTCAACAAATGTTGATATTATAAACTAATAATCACTACGAAATATGTGCTAGTTACAAATATTCAGTTGTAAACGACCGTTTTTGAACGAAGGTGCAACAGGATAACTCTTTAGCTTGGCTCCGTCTCTACATGTCAGTAGTTGTCGCAGCGCGCATTGATCCGGGAACCAGACCGGAAGCGACAGTTTGGAACGTCGCTTATATCATTTCAAAAGGAGAGTTATTGCCCTTTGGAACAAAAAGATCGCCCATACCATGGTAAGGCAGAAAACAAAGCCCAAACAAATATAAGCTCAATACCATAAAACATAATGCTACAAGGCAGAATATTTGTTTCTTGTTTAGAACAGAAATAAGATTCATCAGCCAGCATTATTTTGCTGATTCAACAGTACCAGCCTCCTCTGTAAGTAGATTTTGTTTATTTTATTTGCATATATATTGCACTGAATAATGATACAGATGTCAGTATTACACAAGACTTGTCATGGAAAGAGAGAAATGGAAACCTTACGTCTAATGCATGCAGGAAAGTTTCCAGATCTTCCTCCCACAAATCTGATGGAGACTTCCTTCTCAGCTTCTCCAACTCAACAGCCTGTAAGCAGAGATGTCACACTCACACTTTTGTTGTCAACAGCATTCAATCATATTAATAATTTTATGTAAACTAAAACATATTTCCTGTGTGTTTAGAAACATTTAGAGAACCTTTTAAAATTAAACAATCTTGCATAACAACTGATGGTCGGGGATCCTTGATTAAGAATTGTTGAGCTATGCCCTAGTTAATAATGTCTATCTACATGCTTAACTACAGATTCTTCACTCATTCCAGGATACGTACAACTTAAATCATGTACAAAATATAGGCTGGTTGCAAGTGAAAGAGATGCTAACCTGCTGAATGTACAGAGAACAGGGTTGGAAACTAATGCTAGCCTGATGCCAGCAGCTCGTACAATTTACACTGGGGCTACAGGTTAGTGAAATGTAGAAGGCTTACTTTTTCAGCTTCCACTACAAACTTAACCCAAACAAGTAAAGCCTAGTTAAGTCTTATGACCAGTAATGTATCTACTACGAGCCATGTGTGGCTAACGAAAGTCTATACTATTTTCTAATGCTGGGGAATGACAATGACAGCATATATAAACATTACACAGGATGGCCAGCATAGAGATGATGTTAGTTAATGGACTCCTCATACTGACTACATCAGCAACTGATGGCTACCTTGGCATCACGCTGCTTGCACAGCTCATCCTTCTTCTCTTTCGTCAGGTTCCACAGCGGCATGCTGAGAATGTAGTTGAAGTCGGGACCGGTGGAGATGTCAGATTCTTCATCGTCTTCATTTTCCTCCATTTCCTGCATTGAAGGACAGGAGGGATATCGTCATGCAAGGTATATCAACCCATAGTCCAGGTAGCAACAGATGGGGGACAATTCCCCAGTATATACAGGCAACAACTGATACCATGGATCTGCAAATCGTTGCATGATGGAAGTCCGATAACAAGGCACCATACCTAAACATGGCTAATATGTGAGCAGAGCAATGTTGTCAAAGCCACAAGAATGGGTATGGTCTGGACAATGCATCTTAACCAGAGATTAGAACGCACCACAAATGGGTCCTGGCAAAATAAGGAATGCCATTCAAGTACCGTGAGGAGCGATGTTTTAAATGAGAAAGTCAGGCTCCCTACATTGGTGAGGAGATACATCTCAGTTTACAGAGCTGACATTAGGAAGTGATGCATTTGTTGACAGATGTTGCCATGAACTGGAAAAAAATCACATGGAATTGAACTGGCTATAATGTCAGGCATATACTGTTGAAGAAATGAAGCTATATACTAAAAGCCATGCAAAACTGACTAGTGTTTATCATGGTTATCAAGATAAGAAAATAAAAGCTGGGTGTAGAAATGGTCGCAGAAACACTTTCATGTTTTTGCTGATTTTGCCATGATTAACAAGGTTTTATTGTTTAGCTCAATATGATCAGACTCAAATTAGAAAAAATGGACGACCAAAATAATAACTTCTCACAAACCTGAAATACAAGTTTTGCTTTGGATTCAATCAACCATAGTACTGTCTATTTCATCTCTCTGTACAATCTGGATAAGAACTATCAGTCTCTCCTTATTACCATCAAATGCAAATTATTACCACCTCACAAACACAATAAAGATGTTTTATAATAGCTTTGTATAAGGAAAACATATTCATAGTGAACTGAATGAATGGCTGATTGATGAAGGTGAAATCCACATAGAACAATGAAACCAGACTGTTACTATTACACACAAATCTGAGGACATCCCATTGCAGGTCACGTCAGAATGACCTTTTTTGAGATTTCTGACTTACAGGAAGTCAACATTAGCCAATCAGAAAACAGCTTTCACGAGCTTTAAGGTACTAATTGTGAGATCTGATTTGAATGAGATTGACATCATATACCGCCACTAAATCACAACTATCAACAACACCAAAAAGATTACAAAGAAATCAATTAATCACATCAATATTGAAATCTCTCAGATATAAAGGAACTAAATCCACTGAAACCATGGTAACAGGAGAAAACTAAGAATACATAAATAAAAGCGCTTCCAATAGCTATTTCAGTTTTCCCTAACATCCGAGAGATTACAACAACTACAGACGACAGAGCCACACAATGATTCTCCTTACCCCTCGGGTGTTCGGCTGCAGACAAACATGTTTAACTTGTTAAACTCATGCAATGCGAGAGAGCGTGAGCATGTACCTACCACTAACTGTTGTTTCATGTCAGTCAGCAAAGTTACAGTTACAGCAATGTGGCCTATGGATATTCAGTCCTTAAGTTTTAGATGTTCCAAATAATGAAGTGTGTTCAAAATCACGGAAGGGCCTGGACTCTATGACATTTTCTGCTGTGTATCATAGCCCAGGGACGTCTACACCCCTCACTCGCCCAAAATCTATTATTCTTATCATGGTTGTGACACCTATCTCTAGAAGCTTATCCCCAGGTTTGCAGACTGAAAGATATCAGGGTGGAAGTACTGGATGAAAGACTGACCATGCTCTTGCTCTGAGCTTCCTTCCATGCCTTGACTGGGTCGGAGTCATAGCCTCGCCTGACCAGCAACTGGATAATTTCCTTCTTCGGTTTGTTTTCTGAAATACACATCCATAAGTAGTAGATCATTAAAAGCAAAGGTGGAGATTACAAAATAGCTTCATTAGATACAAGAATAACCATGTGCTGCTAAAGCTATATATAAGAATATCAAAAGTGTCGGTGAGGTCACTATCGCTCGGGGAAATACATGAATTCTGACACTCATTTCTTAAAATCAGTATGACACATATGCTAGTATAATATTAGTAATGTCTAAATATTTCTTACATTTGTATACTTATCCTGCATTACTCCTTATGCCTTTACTGCCTACCTTACAACAAAAGAGAGTGCCCAGCCATGGTCCTGCCTTAAAAAAAGAAAAACCTGTTTCCATCTCAAGTCTGCTTTTTGTAGGACCATTGCCGCTGTCTCTTTTGTCGAAAGGGAAGCATTAAGAAAAAAAAATTATTTAGAAAAACCACTGTCGTTTCGATGCAAAAACATTAAAGCAGTCCAATTTCAAGAGCCGGCTAATAAAACATACCAATAACAATGGTTCCCTCGATTTTCTCAATGATGAATCGTGCGATGTTGTCCAGCCGAAGTGACTCGGCCGACATCATGCCTTCAAGGTAATCTTTTCTCCTCTTGTACATATCCATTCGAACGTCAAAGAATTCCCTGAGAATTTCTACAGCAGTGGTGTAGCGTTTAATGCAACCTTTGTGATCAAACAACACCATAGAACTGGTGGTAATCTGATTCTGTAGCTTGAACACTTTGTGAAGCCCCGCCTCCTCCGACTGTGCTAGCTTCTCTGGGGTCATCTTCACCAGGAACTTGACAGTGGTGTCTGTGTGATACTCCTTGTAGTCTCTGCAACAACCACACAAGTTGAACATACTGCTGCAACAGCACAAACATGTACACTGGACACTACTGCCAGGTACTCTCAACTTTGACCCACTAACCTACATCATGGGCTTTTCAAAGAATATTAAATGGGATACATATTGCAGAGCTCTTCTTGTACAAGTGAAAATGTTTACAAACTGAAAAATTTGCAATGAGGTGTGCCTGGTGTAGGGGATTTCCTGAACACTCTCATGTCTGTCCATGTTAGTGTGATGAGGGTGTTACTCACGTGATCAATGGTTGTGTCTTGTCAGAGCCGTGAAGGAGTGGCTCCAGCACATCCTCCTTGTAGTTCTGTGTCCATATTTTGATTGGTAGCTCAGTAATCTCTATTGTTTGGTCATCAATAATGGCCACTTCACCGGAAACTAAGAATCGTCCTTCACCAATTTCTTCAATAATTCCTTTGAAGTTCTTGAAGGATGGAAGCTGGGGAAATATGGAAATATATTTGAAGAAGTACTTTGCACAAGGAGAGCAACCTACAATGTTACCTGTTACAGGTTAACCAAGATGGCAGACTTATACTATACTTGAGTGTTGCTAAATCCCTAGTATCACGTACCATTTTCCTTGGTTCCAGGCCATCAATCATCCTCTTGACATTGGCAACCACCTCTCGGATGTCGTAGTTGGGGATCTTGGTGCTCCATCCTGTTCCAATGCCGTCTGCTCCGTTACAGAGGACGGTGGGAATGATAGGGCAGTACCACTCAGGTTCAATCTTAAGGTTGTCATCAAACTGAGCCTTCAGCAACGCGTCATCATTAGAGCAGAACGTCAGGCGTGTGAGAGAACTGTTGAAAGGAAACACATTGTTGTTAGAAATTTATTCTACTTTCACTAGTCCGTAAAAATGATAAGATAAACCTCACATTACCTAATGGCAGAAGTGGCAGTCCAAAGTGAAACATAGAATTTGACTAGTCTCAGACTAGTTCCTAACAGGGGCAGTGGGGTAGCCTAGTGTTTAAAGCATTTGCTTGTCACACTGATGACCCAGGTTCGATTCCCCACATTGGTACATGTTCCCCGCCATGATATTGGTGGAATATTGCTACAAGCTGTGAAGAACCACCCACCCACTCACCCACTCAGAGGGAAGAAGCTGGTATTGGTGATGAGACAGTATTACTTACATCAGAGAGTGCACCAAACTAACAGCTCAATTAACAAAGTGTCTACTGGAAATTACACAAACTTTTATTGATAGCTCACTTCAGAGGTGTAGGAATGTACCGTAACATAATGGGTAACTGGAGACAGAATAATCCTATTTACAGATCTGCTTAATTTTAACAAGAGTTTGCCACTAATGTGGCTATATCCCCCGCCTGTTGCAGAATTTATGACATAATTAAATCTAAACAAACCCTAACCTTTTTTAACCGAGGTGGAACTTGTCATGGAAATTGTAAAAAAAAGAAGAGTTTGGAACCTAAGTCCATCTTGTTGCCATGGAATCGTAAAAAATAAAAATTTATTAAAATTTCTAAATAGCAAAAGGCACCAGTTCAGCATGTACCTGACAGACCTGCAAAGTTTGATGAAAAAATATTGAACGGACGGACGGAGCCCGTTTCTATATCCCCCGCCAACTTTGTTGGGCGGGGGATAATAAATTGCAGCATAAGAAACATGCATGATTGGAAGGGAGGCACTGTTTTACTCATTCCAACACACACTCTAGCCCATGCAGCAAGTTGATATTCTCAACTCACACAGCTAAATGAATGAATTGCTTTGAATCATCATTCTTACTTTGACCAATTCATTTTGAAAAAAAAGGAACTTCTCCATAAATTAAGTAATAAAACAGAGGGTCCTCGTTGCTACGGAGGGCGTTCGGCCGATTCCTGGTGAAAGCAAGGTTTTACACCATGCAGAAATGCGAGTCCAGTAAGCACAAATGTATAGAAAGGATGCACAATATATTCATTGTACCAAATTTTGACAAGAAATACAAAGGCTCTGTAATTAAAATAATTATTAAATCTTACTGTACAGTTCACTACACCATTTTCATTACTTTACAGGACTCTCCTATTTACTGTAAGGACCCTTTGAATTAATATATGGGCATCCCTGGTCCCCGAGATTCGTAGGCCAAGGTAAAGCCCTGTATACCTGAGGGCAGTGAAGATGTAACGGGGACTGGCAGCATCCTTGCCCCCGTGGATACGGGTACCAAACTGACCAATGGGTTGCAAGAGATTCATGTTGTTGGAACCCACAAAGTTTTGAGCCAAGTTGATGATTGTGCCCATGAGTGATACCTGCAATCAGATCAACCACACTTTAAGCCATTTTCAAGAGTCAAATCCCAGTAATACACTGACAAATTACACCAAGTAATAACTGGCCAACAAGAATCTGTTTGGTGAAGCTTTGCTTCACTAGGGATGTCACATGCAAGTACAAAAAAAATGATGTGTTTCTTCTTTGCATGGTAGTCAGTTTCATTGTTGGGGTTTAACATCACCACAAGAGCTCAAGGCGGTCTCAGTTCCAGTGTTGCAATGTTTTTAAGTACCTCATGACAAAGTTTACCTCTCCATGGTGATAGGCAGATTGTTCAGAAACAGAGCCGGCAAGTTGAACTACTTTGACTTCCTTCGAAATGTTCCTCTTGAAACAAGTAAACAGGACCTTCCTCTGCCCAGGCTTCAGGCCATCCACGATGGATGGGATGGAGCGCACGTTGTCCATGTTGCTGAAGAGAATGAGTTCTCGATTGATGAACTCATTGTAGGTAACTTTCTTGGTTTCCTTGCCATACAGGTACAACTGAAATGTCAGTGAGCGAACATTGCTTTTAGTCATGGAAGATATTCACCTCATCAAAACACCAAGCAACAGATCAGACAGAATTACACAAACTTGTAGTTTCCCCACATCAGAATATACTTTACTTTAAGGAAAAAGAATAAAAAACTACTTCATATTTTAACTCTTTGAGTTCCCCTTTCCCCCTTAAAGAAATTATTTTTGGTCCAATATATCTCAAACTATTCGAAGTTGATTTCCTACCTTTGTACTGCATTTGAAGTGCAATGGGTACTGACACCATGCAACAAGCTTAAATCCGACTGGTCTTATAAAAGTGAAATTTATAAAACAGTTTGGCTCCTACTTAATCACCTATGTATTTGGTTATTACAATCTGCACAATCAGTGGAATAGCAGCTCCTTCAGATATGGAAATAGGAATGCAGGATAATTTTTCCTAACTAGTAGCAAGAAATTTTAAAAAAAACACTGTCATGTTTTGCCATCTCTTTTCATGGTTTGAACTTATCTTTCTTGAGTCATATATTGCCCCTGTCCATTATTTCTTAGGTTCACACACCTCAGGTAACCCCATGTCTGATCGACGCTTTCTCTCCTCCATCCAATTGGTCAGCCATTCCTTCCTCTCCTCAATCTTCTTCCTGCTGAACGCCAGGTTGATAGAAGCATCGTCCTCCGTCCCAACATACTTGAAGGGGATCCGATGACGGTCCATGTCACTGAAGTATTCTTTCGCCTCCTTTGATGTGGAGGTTCCCAAACCTAGCAGTGGACAGTTACAGAAACAGTATAAGTGGTGGAAGACAGTGTATATAGGAGCATCAGAAACAATATTAGTGGTGTAGGACTGGATTAATACCAGAAATAGGACTGATGCACTGATTATATCATCTATGGATTAGACTTGAGTGATAATTTGTTCACTTACAGCAATGTCACCCTAGATCATGGCAGGCCATTTCAGCCAAACCAATGGTGGATTGATCGCCTGAACAACAATCCACACGATCAGGGGAGACAATCAGCCAAGGGTACATGTTGCTCAACTTCGTCTATTTAGTGGTCATCCGTTTTTGGCGGCCATTGTGGCCAAGTTAATCTTCACAACAAACAGGACCTATCCTGACTCCCAATGTACTTTTATGTGACACTAATAAAAGAAACAATACTGGGAAAATTGTTCAGGTTTGAAATGTCTGACTGACACCTTCAAGTTAAGAATGTTCCACTCGTGTACATCTGGACAAAGTAAAAGCTAGATGGAAATGAAACAACACCTTTGTAGTACTTTATCTTCCAGGTATGCCAGTTGTCAGTCTCTTTTTTCCACTCTTCAAACTCCGGCAAACTGTAGAAGGATTTCTCTTGTTTGCTTTTTGTAACCTAGAAAAACAAATAATTCATGATATAAGTTGTAGATTTGGACAATAACCAATCAGCTATGTGGAATAAGGCTTTCCTGTCTTACATAAATCTATAGCCTCAAATCTGTCATCCATGTTACATTATGTTGTAATGGGCTGTTCAAGTGTTTTACAAACAATAACACTGTGGAACATTTGATGCCACATAGTGTTCATAGAGATGTTTAGGTGTGTCTTTTCAAAAGCTCTTGTCTAGTTTACTAAATATATTAATAACTGGCCTCATATAATAAACATCATCCAGTTATGTTTGCAAAGAAAAAAGATCTGTAAGTGTGCCCTTCGGACACCACAAAGTATTTTAAGAGGTATTAGAGCCCTGCCACTGACACTCTTACATGGTCGGGTTTTACCTTCACATACAACAGTGGGGGTACAGGGGTCCCCTAATAATTAATTGTAAGGTTCCCTGCAGGCAATATGGGGGTCCGGTAAAGCAATGAAATGGTGTAGTGTACTGTATGTTTAGTTCATTACTTAGAGCCTGGAATATCAATAATCATCATGATCATGTGGACAGTGGTCATGATTGATGGATGAAATAACAGACAACTGTAACTGCTCTTGATGCGCTGAAGGTACAATGAATATTATTGTTCGTCCCTTGGGACGCAGTATATATTTCTTTTTTTGCGTCCATTCTCAACATTAGTGCGTAAAACCCTGCTTGGTGAAGGAACATCAAGTGTTATTCATACTTAGTCACCACTGTGTCCAAATGGTCCCCTGTATTCTGTTACTACTAGAACACAACAACAGAGGAATACCCACAGGAGGACTCAGCACCAATCAGCAGTGCGCTCTAGAACACTGCAATACAAAAGAATTTAACAATCACCTTCACCAGGGGTGTAATAAACTCCTCAATCACATTGAACTTAAGGAGGTTTGGCCAGAAGTGATGTACAAAGTTGATAAGAAGGCCCTTAATGTGAGAGCCATCTTGATCCTGATCTGTCATGATCATTATTTTGCCATATCGCAGACGGTTGATGGCGTCCATGCTGTCATACTTCTCCTTGAACTGCAAGCCCATGATTTTAATCACGTTGTTGATTTCAGCATTGTCCATGATCTAGCAACAGAAATAATGGAAGTCAACACAAGGTGCGGGAACTACCTGCTCTCAACTATCTACACCTATTCCTCTTATAATGCCATGGCGACATATAACAATGCAACTTCCAGTTCCAGACAGGTACATATTTGTGTGTGTATGCACCTCAAAGGCAATTCTTTCACAGTGCCTTAACATCTATAGGCTTCAGGAAAGATGTTTTGTTTGTTGTTTAATGCCGCACTCAGCATTATTCCAGCTATAAGAATCAGTCTGTAAATAATCAAATCTTGACCAGACAATCCAGTGACTGATATCATGAGCATCAATCAATTGGGATACAATGACATACATCAACAAAGACAGAGAGGCTGACCACCCAATCCTGTTAGTCGCCTCTTACGACAAGCACTGTCGCCTTTCACGGTCTCATGAATGAGTGAGTGAGTTGGATTTAACGCCGCTTTTAACAGTATTCCACACGGTCTCATGAAAGAAGTACTTCAGTGAGTTTCACATTGCAGTCAGCATATCCAAGCACTGGCTGATTAATAATCAAGTCGGCATTAAAGCCACAATGAAGGTAACGATGATACCATCGGTTAGTCAAACTTCACAACATCCTGATCCTCATTAGCGATCTATACAGCATGATGTCTTGGGAACCTATTCCATCCCCAAATTATTCTCAGAGTTAACTCTTTCAACACCAGTCAACCAGAAGTGTTTACTGCTGGGACACCGAGTTCCCAGAGACTCTTGTGTGATAGATGAAGCCAACATTTATCAAAGAAAATACCTGCTTGTAAAATATATTTGTTACTACATGTTATACACCATTTGAAAGGTCTGATCCTATGGTTTATAAATATGAAAGTTATGTTTTTCACATTATTTAAAATAATGCATTTACAACTTAATTAAATTCGTTGTAAATAAAAAATGTACGCTAAAACGTTGTTAACATCCAGATTAAGGACGAAGGAAGCGAAAACTTGACGATTTTCAGCAAATATATGATTTCATAATATCCACGTACCTATTTCTGTTTTATTTTCATTGTTTACATAATTGGAAAATCATTTTAAAAAGAATTATAAATAGTTTCTGTCATCACCCATTTCCCGATAACAGCGACTGTCCGCTCAGTAAAATGAAGAAATACCCCCGTTTTCGAGGTTTCGTATGAATAACACGTTCGTCGAAGAATGGCATATGACACATCGCTGGAAAGCTTATTCCTTCATCTACACGCTCGTAACATCGACTGTTTTTTTTCCGTAGTTATAACAAGCGATTTCATTGGATTAAAATTGGTTTCTAATGACGCTTTCTTGCTAAAATCTGCTACAAGTATCGTGATTGGTCAATTTTGAGCACGTGACCTAAGGCAGCCAATCAAATTACAGCTGTGATACCAAGGTCGTGTTCGATAAATTACAGAAGTTCGCGAAAGAATTTTGTTAAATTGTGTTATTCTGAACGTTTTGAGCAGGAAATCACGATATATATTAAAAATATGGAACTTCGTGAATGTATCGTGCTAGGTTACGAGCTGTGACAAAGATTTTTCATGCATATATTTTTGCATTAAACATCGTGTCCGAGCCGAGATGTCATTTGACTTACATTACACGCGATCGCATGAAAAGATGGAAATAATAACTTAGATGTAAGTTTGATTACTTTTAGATATATTTTTGTTGATTTTATTTATTACTTTGTATAATACATTTAAAGATTCGTTTAAAACATCTTTACTTTCCTCTTTGACATGTTCGATGTGGACCCGTTGTCGAAATGTGTGTCCGAGAAAATTTTATTTTCAATAACATCGCGAGAAATAGTGAATAATTTTTTAATTTAACGATAAAAAATGTTAAATTGAAATGGAATATATATTTCAGACATTGTGAAATGTGATAGATTTAATAAATGAATGACATTACAGGTAGGTCCATAAAAATATATACTATTTTGACGTGACTACGGCTTGGCTGGATAACCGGCCTGCGGTGTCTGGGGACTCGATGCTTCTTGGCCGGATAACCGGCCTACGGTGTTGAAAGAGTTAATGACCATTTCCAAATCATTCAGCTTAAAACAAACAAACTTTAATGTATTAAGTAAATCATCCAATATGACATATTTAATATATCATATTCTGCCTACACATGCCCACAGGCAAGCTTAATGTGGGAAATATGGTTACAGTTTGCCGTATGATCCTACCTACCTGTTTGTGAGTAGCCTCCCTTACGTTAAGGACTTTACCCCTGAGGGGGAACACCCCATATCTGTCCCTCCCTATCACGCCGAGGCCTGCAACAGCCAGGGTTTTAGCTGAGTCTCCCTCAGTGAGAATGAGAGTACAATCTTTGGAATTCTTGGTGCCGGCATCATTAGCGTCATCTAGTTTAGGGATGCCTTTCAGTTTGGAGTGTTTGGATGCGTGGCACTTCTTGTTGAGCTGAGCTTGAGCCTTGAACTTCATCCAGCTGAGGATGCTCTCCACGATACCGCACTTGCTGGACTGGTGAACAAGAGGTAGTACTCAGATAACCTCAAGGGAGGAGTAGACAAACTGAGCATATGCACTGCCAGGACACCAACACATACACATTGACATTTATGTTGGAGGAAGCAATGATGTTTAGAGTTTATGTTACTGATCTGTGCAAGCTGCAGCACAATGCATGACAAATGGAATCTTCTGAAGTACCCATGAACTTTCTCCGAGACGATTACTTACAAAATGTGTCCATGAATATATACCTAATTTTTTTTCATCTGCAACCATTCTATTATCATGATTTCAACTCAGGAAAAATAAATGTTAAAATGTTTAAAATGAAGTTGATTAACATGATTGGTAATAATAATAATACCATTTTTATAAAGTTTTCAGTCATCTGGCACTTTGAGCCAAAGCTTTTAACTTGTAACGTCATGTTCTCTTTAGTCTGGGAGTCAAATGTGGGGTTTTCTATCAGGCAATTCACAAACACCCACATGTGGTTCTTGATCTGAAGATAAAATTCAACCATCAAAAGCAAAAACATAAATGTAACTGTTGACATATTTCAATGAGTAACCGACATCCATTGTTCACATCCAGTTGTCCAATAGTCTTGTGTAACATGTTTAGTTGAACCAAGGAATCTGCATCCACTGGTACAGGTACAAATGTGTCTATTTCTAAATGACTGATCTACTCGTGTCAAACAGAGATTATTGTACCAGCATGTGTCACATATTGATTTCACAAGAGTGTCTCTATTCTTGTATTTCCCGAGCGAGTAATGCATGAATTCTTAAATAGGTTTTGTCCAATCAGTACGACATGTACGCAAATACAATTATTTCATTATCGCCCATACTTCTAAATCCTTTTTTTGGCTTCCCTTTTGAAAAGTCACAATAAGATTCTATTGATGGTAACAATGCAGTCAGGATGACGTAAATAGTACACTGATGCGTGTGAAGTGATCTTTGCACAGTGCCAATACAATTTATTAAACCGTGTTATATCTAAACCTGTGGGTAATTAACAAACTTATGTGCAGATAACAAAATACCAGTTTTCAGTTATATTGTAACAATGGTACAAACAACACTAAACAAAAGATTGAGACTTACCTGGAATGGTTTAATGTTGACTCCACCTTTGTTTTTCTTTTTGACGATTTCAATGATTTTAGACACAATTTGATCTGTGATATAATCTACATGTCGACCACCCTGAAAATAGAACAAGTTGGTTGACACGAGGTGCAGCTACATAGCTGATTCCACTACCACGGGAACGCAAAATACAAACAAATACCATGTACCAAAGATACAACTTCAAAGAATTTTGATGCAATGGTCGGAAGAAATTGTATCTGAAATTATCATTTTATCAGGACTAATATATTCCAATGTTGTGTTATCTTAGTTACTACTACACTACTTGTACTTCAAGTAAGACTGTTGGTCATACTTGCCCTTGGTCAAGTAACATCTTTCATAATATTTCAACCCCTGCCCATGAGATACCATGCCACAGAATAACATGAATACTCCACTCAGATACAGTATACTGAATCCGAGCAGACCAGTCCTTTGTTTTAGTCCTTGTTGACAGTCGGTCTGTCCTGTCATAACGTTGAGAAGTGTAGTCAGATGTACACACAGCGACAAAACGAAACAGGGTAACAATTCAAACATATTTCGGCCAAATCCAACTATTTTAATTTGTGGGGAAGGTTTCAAGCCGCAGAGGTCTACAAGCACAGATATAGCTACTGATCCCGCTTGGCTAAGCCTCGTGCCCTCGTAAAATTGTTTCGAAATTTATATCGCCAAAGTTGCCCAAACTTATAAAATGCCTTAGCTACGTCACATTTAGACTATGATTTTCAGTATATTAGACTGTTCTTTTGATAGCATTTATCCCTGTAGTTTATCCAGATTCCCGATGGTTAATTCTGACTCGATCGCCGAATGACGAGGGCGACGCAATGTTTGTTTATAAACAGTGAAAGTAGTCCCTACTTGACCTTTGATATTTGCATTTCTATCTGCATATGACCCCAACGGATATCGTTTTTATCCGTTGGCTTTATCCTGCCGAGAAACCTACCCATTATATGATAAAAGCCTATATTTAGGCAGGTCACACACTGTCACCAATCCTTATTACTTGGCTCTCAGGATAAGAATGGGTACTGGAGACCTACACTCCCAAGGAGGAAGACTTACTTTTGTTGTTGCAATACTGTTGACAAAACTGGCCTGTTGGAAGCCCTTGTCGCTGAGGGTGATGGCAACTTCCCATCTAGGATTTGGTTGCTCGTACACAATCTTTAAAGGGGCCCCTGCTTCATCCGATTTGTCCTTGATGAACAGGTCTATGTAGTCCCTGAAGTTCTTCACCTGGAAACACAGCGTTTTCATCACATAAAATAGAAAAGTTTCCTGACATGTTTCAGATATGATAAAGATATCTAGGTGGTGAGGGTGAAGGTCAGATTGTGGGGAACCAGGAATCACTAGGTGGTGATAAGGTCAAAATAAATTCATTCCGACAAGCCTCATTACAAAACACACAGCCTTGCATCATTTAATTGTCCTCAAGTACCTAGCCATGTCAAGCAGTCATGTAAATCACATCAGTTGACAGTGTATACTAATGCCATACTCAGTTTTAATAAACACCCAAATACATTTAATGCCTCCCCATCAGAGCATTTTATATATTTGGAAGAAAATCTCATGGTTAATTTATTGTGACCTAAGACAATCTAAAACAAAGAAAAAGACATGTACTAAAATTAGTTGTCTTAAAAAGGAACAAACCTAGACGAGAGAAAACTCATTTCTGAACTGTAAGAAAAAAATACTGTAGAAACAAAGTGTCCTACCGGTACTCGTTTTCCATTGAGCATGACTCTGACCCCCTTGCAGGAAGCGGCCACATCATAGGCTCGTCTGGTGAAGAGAGCAACAGTGTCGGCATCCAGGCTCTGCATCTTGAACTTCTCCAGGTCAGGGAAGAAAGTGATGCACGTGAAGTCACTTTCTCTGGCGTCAGTAATTGTTGGCTCCTTCGTTTTGGTCATGTTATCGGTCCATGTCTGCAAGAAAGGTAAAATTTCTATATAAAAAAGCTTCAGCACCTATCCAGTTTTCTTAGCTAACATGTTACACTGAAACAGATATAGTAGTCAAAGAAATATTACTGAAAATAAACCATCATCCTATTAATTAAATCATTCATTTAAATAGACAATTTTTGTATTGCAATCACTGAGTTCAAATTCATCTATTCTTTAGAAATGCATACAAAGATACAGGCACATGCTCACTCACACACAAAGTTGTGTTAGGGCTGCTGTCTACAGGCACCTCGGGCAGGGAAGACCACCTGTGTCCCCCATTGCTTATCATTAGGGCTGTCACAATTTTTGTGCATTTGCACCTTCTAATAATATATGTGTACTCATGTAGTGATTCCCTAACAAATTTGTATATTTCAAAAAGCAAAATTCCAGTTATATGACATTGATCTGTAATCATGAGCATCAATCCACGCAGTTGGGAAACAATGACATGCATGAACCAAATCCCATTAGTCGCCTCTTACGACAAGCATTGTTGCCTCATACAACAAGTAAGGGTTACTAAGAACCTATTCTATCCAGATCTTCACAGTTCACATAAATAAAGAGTGATGTTTTATACTGAAGAGCATAAAATATGCTGAATATTCACCTGTTTGAAACCTTTCTTGTACTCATTACAAGATGTCTCAACAATGAATTTCTTGCTGAAAATATTGCACAATTTGGCACCATAGCCATTACGACCACCTGAAACAAGGGAATAATTTGATATTATGAGCAATGATCTACTGTCATATGCAATCTTTCGGCCTGCATAGGTTGCCAGGGTCTATTCAAACCCAGGATCTCCATGGGGTCTCTTCATATTACATGCCAGTAATTGTAATCACTTTTAACCCTGTGGGTTCAGCCACAAACAAATTTCCACTCTTCAGGAAACATATTAAATAATCAGAGAATTCCAGGCCTTTTTAAGGTTTTCAAATGTTATTTTCAAGTTTTTTTAAGCAGGGTTATTAGGTTTAGCCTGTCAATATAATATATTAGTCTAAAGACCTAAAGAGCAGTATGAACATCTCTTTTCAAGCAAGATTTATTTTCACTACCAACAAATAAAATAAATAAAATAAATAAAGTGTCATGAATTGTAATAATGTTATTAACAATTATATATCATTTTGTACAAAACCAATGCTTTTCAAGCCATTTGGCGACTTTCAACTTCAAGGCTTTCCAAGGTATTCTCAAATTCATGCAAGGTTACCTGTGACTTTCTTCTCAGAGTCGTCATAGTTACTAGAGGTCAGGAGATGGCCAAAGATCATGGTGGGGACGTACATCTTCTCAGTCTTGTGCTCAATGACTGGAATACCTTTCCCGTTGTTCCAAATTTTGATTTTGTTGTTTTCTCTTGAAATCAAAATATGGTCATGTTCTGATAATATGGTCAAATATCCCCATTGAACATGTTGAAGAGGCTACAGTGAATGGGCTGTAGATTTGTCATTTTCGAGAAAAGTGTTGCTAAGATTGCAGAAAAGTGGTGTAGCAGTTACTGTGTGATTCTCACACCCTTTCTACCAAATTCTAGGTCTACAATATGGTTATATGGGCTTCTTGGATAGTCCAACTTTTTGGGTTATCATCATGCCAAGAAGTTGATATGAAGCCAAGCTTAAGTATGTGCACCAACGATCTCTATCCCACATTGATTGTCAAAAATTTATTTACATTTCTTTCAAAAATACTTACATACAGAAAAAATAGGGTACTCACAATCCGAGTTCTTGCCACCTAGACCTCTAATGTATTACGAATAGAGTGGGAATCCAAAATGGTGGCCAAAGTATAGTGAGTAATGAACTACGGACATAAACTAACTAAACTGACCCTTGGAGTTGGTTATAAGCATGTTTTTACTGTAAATGTGTAATAACTAAAGTGTTCTGTGGAATATCAACAAGTCCAGTGTCCAGGAATTCACCTATATGCCCATATAGAATAATGTGAATTTCTTCCAGTTATTAACAGATGCACCTAGCGATATCAAATGCATAGCTACCTTTTTAATCGAGAGACAAATTACCAAACAAACTGAAACCATCATTACAAACAAAATAAAAAAAATTGAAATTGTTCCAGAAAAACTTACGGATCGATGTCTATCTTCAAGCAGTTCATGCTGGGATCCCTCTGTTTGTTATCAGCAGCATTGACTGTAAAATAAGTTACAATATAATACCAAACCCTATTAACAACACAAACATGAGACAATCCCATGTCCAGATGTCATTGATTATGGCTGCTTTATTAAGGGTTCACTTTGACAAATACTTAAATCTTTGAACGATTTGTTCTGAGAGACTTCATTTGAATCTGTCAAACAACCAAGCATCAGGCAAATTAAAACAGATTAAACACCGAAATTAAACACAGAATTGTTACCCATGATTTCATCAAATATCTTGTACAGCCCTGGTACAAATGTGATTTCTCTCTGGACCATAGTGTCAGTTACTTCATCATAGACCCACATAGCCTGCAAAACAAAGATGTGAGGTGAGATGTGCATGCACGTGTGTACGTGTCTGCTTTTACTAGTCTCGACTTATACCGATATTATAGTGCTTGTCCACTGAGATACCATGCTGCAGTTTAACATGAATACCCCACTCAGACTCAGTACACTGACTCTGAACCAACCAGTCTTTGTTTTAGCCCCTTAATGCTGAGCGCCAGGCAGTGTAACAAGTACTATCTTTTAATGTTGTCTGGTATGATGCGCCTTGGGATCGAAAAGAGAGAACATTTAAAACTTAAAACCCAATGGTATGCAGGTTATTGATACAGAATCGCCGTCCACAAGTAACGTTAGCGATACACAAAAGTTATTCGTGGCATCTTTCTCAGATATTACTTATTACAACCACAGCGTCAACTGTCATATATAATTCGCCTCAAAAGTTTCTTTGTGATCACTGCTGTTAGCATGTCTCTTCAAGGTACTTGTTATAAAATGAGAATGTAGCTTTGTTGTTGAATTAGATTTCACATGATGTACAAAGCTGACATGTTGGAGTATTTCTTCCTGTTTGTTTGTTTGTTGTTTAACGCCGCACTCAGCAATATTCCAGCTATATGACGGCGGTCTGTAAATAATCGAGTCTGGACCAGACAATTCAGTGATTGACATCATGAGCATCGATCCACGCAATTGGGATCAATGACATGCATCAACCAAGTCAGCGAGTCTGACCACCCGATCCCGTTAGTCGCCTTTTACGGCAAGCATTGGTTGCTGAAGACCTATTCTACCCCGGAATCTTCACGGGTCTATTTCTCATGAGTTATGCTGCAACCATGTGAAGCGATTTTGCGATATTGTGGTCATTTGAAGCAGAAATATCTTTGGCATTATCAGAACTATGAGTACTATAATTGCAAAAATGTGTAAACTTGATTCTAATTGGACCATTTGTGACTTTCAGCTAATGACAGGCGTTGATAGAAAATTGAGCCGATTAAGGCAATGAAAATCCCGACATTTACATTCAATAATAGAAGCAGCTGTTCTGTGATGTAAACTGTTTTTGAGACAGTTACTCCCTTAATCATATAAAATAAAGCCATCTTCATGAATACGCCCCGTGTCCCACTGAGAGTAAATATATGGCCCATTGATAAAATATTGCAAGAATCCTGCAAAGCTGATGCCTTGGCAGAACACTGTATTTGTCCAGTTAAAATACAAGTCACCTTGACCAAGCAATCACATTAGTTATAACTACATAATATTATACAGGTCAAGTCTCGTTAATCCGTCACTCGTTAATCCGACAATAGGCTTTATCCGACACTAATGATGGGAACCGATTAAATCAGTGCTATTTAGACCCGTTAATCCGACAGTCTCGCACTCCGACACACCTAATTTGCAACGAATTACCGAAGTCACTCATTAATCAGTCTTGTTAATCCGACAGTGATCAGCGTACTCCATGGTCATCTGCCCGCGAGTACACAGCCCGTGTTTTAACGAGACGAGTTGGCTGGTAGCTGCATATTACAATGGCTGCAGAGATAAACTTGCTTAACAATAAACAATTAATGATTTAAATAAAGAAAACCAGATTCATCACATGATTAGACTACCTCAATCTCATTAAAAACAGATACAAGTTCTCGCTATCGCCGAGGACTTCCCATCACAGCTAGGTCACATCAGAATAACCTTTCGCAAACTATGACCGGAAGTCAACATTAGCCACTTAGAAAGCAGCTTTATTAAGCTTTGCGGTACCAGTTTCAAACTTGCAACTTCCATTCCAGACAATGCTTTTTAAAGTATTTTTAATAGGTCATACCAACCCTAACAGTTGTTTTGAGTTAAGCCTTAGAGGTTGCATGATTAGAAAACATATTCCGTTAACAATGTAACATAACATGAATATTTTTCATTATTTTATTATGTGTTTGTATCGCTATCTATCAGGAAGTTGTCTGATTTTCGATCACTACTTAATCTCGTTTATCCGACATAATCATAGAATCATATGCAACCAACCATGTCAGATTAACGGAACTTGACTGTATGTTTAAATATGAATTTGGTAATTTTACAGGCATTTGCTGCCAACTTTGAGGTGATTATAAACCTCTGTGCAGTTCAAGACAATATCTTGAACCAAATATATCTGATACAGATAGTAAACACTACATGAAAGATAAAGGTGTAGAAAATGGTATACCCACAATAATACCGAGTCAGACATAATCAGTGACTTTGTCAACTAACCTGCGTGACTGCTTCAACAGAACCGACATAGGAGTCCGGACGCAGCAGAATATGTTCTAGTTGAGATTTCTTTTGATAGATTCGCTCAACAGACATTCTCTTGTTGCCCCCCTTCTTCCCATGATGCTCAACTGCCATCTCCGTCATCTCAGGGGCGAAATCCCCCCCTCCTCCACCAGCAGCAGCTTTAGGCTTCGGCTTGTTCTTCTCCATAGCAGCCTTAGCTTTGGCCTGCATATTATCAAACAGGGTCTGAAACAAAACAGTAAACATAATAATACATGTATATTTTCAAAGGAAATGAAATAAAAAATGTCAGACATAGGCTGTGTCACATACACACTGATATACATGTATAGAATTAATTCTCAAATATTGGCTAGGTATTGAAAAAATATGTAGAGATCAGCACTGAATTATTGAAAAATGTTATGGGTTTTGGCTTTACACCACTTTTAGCATAATTTCAGCCATCACATAAGGAGACGTCGACAATGAGTGAGTGAGTGAGTGAGTGAGTGAGTGAGTGAGTTGGGTTTAATGCCGCTTTTAACAGTATTCCAGTTATATCGCGGCGTGTCAGCTTGATGTGGGAGGAAAGCCCGAAGTGATGCAGGTCTTGGACGTTTACCACTTCGGTGAAACCCACGAGCACGGGTATGGTGCTGACAAACCTTGAAACATAATTGGGTTGAACCGGATTTTGAACCAAAAAATGGCCACAATCATAGAAAAACAGTACTTTCTTCAACAAATTGCACATCTTGAATATCAATTAGTACTGCAATTCACATCTTAGGGACAGCATTTGCTTAAAATCAATGATAAACCTGCACCAAGATCAGTAACAATTGCATTTCAACATATTCTGTGTGTTGATCGTGTAGATACATATTTCGTTATTTCCCTTGATAAATTTGAGAGAGTGAGATGGGTTTAAGCCACTTTGAACAGTATTCCAGTTATATCACAGTGTGTCAGCTTGATGTGGGAGGAAAGCCTGAAGTGATGTGTCTTTAACGTTTACCACTTTGGTAAAGCCCACGAGCATGGGCATTAAGAAAGCTGAAGCTGTTCCAAGACTTTAATTTTGTAAATTTCTACTTGTTAACCAGCCTAGGCTAGAGGGTTTTTCTGGAGTCAGGTAAAGTATCACAATCCAAGGCAATGCATGACTGGTTGTCCACAACATACTTTACTCATGCTAATTAATGAACACTGTTAATTTTTTGTGTGGATGTTGTGGAATGCCACACTCAGCAATATACCACTTAATATGACCATGATGACAGAGGGTTATAAGTAATAGAGTGAGGAACAGACGAAACAGTTATTAGATAATGAACACACAATCAATCAAATTACTGAGCCTGACCACCAAAACAATTTAGTCAGGGTACCTATTGTAACCCAAAAATATTTTGTGTTTAGTGTTTTTCGAAATTACACAACTATTGAAGAAACTGACAAAAACTGATGTTTGTCTGTGCTTATCTCCTGTTTCATATATGCAAGCAAAATCAACTTTGGAGTATTGTTGGATCATAGGTTTTCGGATGTCTTATGTTCTCAAATGGCTGTGTTTATCGCCAATATTCTTGCTAAAACATCAGCATCACACAGACATTGTAAATACTCAGAAGATGGCTTGTTTTAATAAGAGAAAGTTGTCTCCTAAAAGGGAATGAAATGATGTCTTACAGTTGCTCATGTGATTGGAGAGAAAACCAAAAATGTTTCTTAGTGTCTGAAAACCCACAATACAGTAATACAGAGATATAGTACACAGAACCAAACTTTGTTTAATGACTGCTATCAATGTTCCGTTGATAGGGTAAGACTTCTGCCTGTGCCCCTCCTCAAAAATATATATAACTAAAAGGATTGAGCAGCAATGCATACATATACAACTTTTGGTGAGGGGAATGGGCGGAATTCTTCCCTCAGAGTGATCTCCCACTCAAAACATTGGACCAAACCCTTGACTTGGCTAACACCAAAGAGTTTGCATGATATTTGTCATGAAGAAAAACACTAAAACAGAGAGCATCATCCCAGCATTAGAAACTGACTGTTTTTGTTCACTAGTCCATACAATAACATACAGCAAAACCCTTAAAAAGGGCAAATTTCCACTAGGCATTATGATACCTTATCTTTTGGGCAGTTTGGCAAGAACTAATAGGATGAGTGCCAATTTCTGCCACTGCATCCCTGGCCCACCAAATTGAATTCTTTAATATAATTAGGAGATGGAAAGGTAATGTAGGTCAAGTGACTGATAATGCATCCTATTATGGTTTGGGTATTTGGGAAGGACAGATTTCTCTGTCTAAGCTAGAACACCTACTGGATGTGGCTAAAAAGGGGAATCTGTGGTAGTGAAAAGAATGTTGTTGAAATTATGTCATGATGTGGTCTACTGCTGGTGAATATAAGCCAAGAGTATTGAAAGAAACTCAGAATCTGTAGTTATTATCATGATTAAAGCCCCTAAAAATGATAACAACTTACTTTTAGAGGACCTTCGGATGCCATTCTGATAAATTGGTGCCCGAAATGATTAAAAGTGTTTTTTGCCCTACAAAAAGTTCTTATTTCCAGGAGCTTCGTGTTTCTGAAGCTCTCGAAAATATTAAGCCTTTCCAACTGAAGTCGTTTCAAAATCGCCACAAGAAATCAACCAATGAAAAGAGTCGACACATTCTATTTTTGTTTAGAAAATACAACACCCAATCAATATGAAGATAACTACCACGTGACATAAGGGTCATGACCTTTTACCTCAAGGACGGATGAATGAATTCGTTCACAACTGAAAAAATAATCACAAACACTCACAGTCCATCTCAGCTCGTTTGCTGCTGCCTCGTCAGCCATAGTGTTGTTAAAATGTCTCCCCGCTTAATACCTGAAAAAACACATTTCAATTAGCTACTGCTAACGAAACATAATGAACTGTCAGACATTTTCTTGCTGCCGCTCTAAAGACTGTGTCAGTATGTCGTTAGGAACATATCAAGCTAACATTTTAAAACTATTCTTGATTAAAATATATAAAACACGTATTCAATTCGAACGCAGTTTACACCTTTATGTCTCATACAGCTTAGACACACTGTTTTAGTTACGATTCAATAAAGAATTCGTGTCTGCAAGCATAAAGAACCGCGCTAGCGAAGACAATGGTTTTGGAATTTCTGATAAGGTGCTGTCTGATTTCCGCATGTGCATAAGTTTGATTTCTCAACACTGTGAGATAACGAAATGCGATATTTTTTACAAAATATAATTTGATAAGTACCTTTTTTAACGTGATCCCCTGTCCTGACTGGAAAATGCTCAATCTGCAAATATTTTCCTATGCCCACATTATCAATCGCGGGGCGCCATGATGGTCAGGCTAAACCGGTATTCTTCTTTTTGATTGGCTATAAAAATGTGTGATAATTTACTTTAACCAATGAAAATGTGTTTTACATTTTCTAGACTTTATGGTCTCTCACGAAGAAGAGTTGAAGAAAGTGACAACATCAACAAGCATGGCGTAGTTGGAAATGCATTCATAACAGTTCTATTTCCTCCGACACAACTGCACAAGTGAAACACAATGGCTGGCTCAGCGCTAAAACGTCTAATGGCTGAGTATAAACGTACACGATTGTTTCAGTCGATGTTTGTTTCAATTTCTAATAAACTCTCGACTAAGTGATAGTTGTTGCGGGAAACAACAGGAAAGAACTGATTTCTAGCCTATATCCCTGTTTTAAACCAGCAACCATATTTTGTATTCACCACACTATATTACCATCTGATTACATAGACTGATATGTAAGATATTTACCAAGATAATCACAATGCATATTTACTGTTTTACAATTTTAATCAATGTAGTATGCAGACTAGGTTTAAAATCTCGAAATCTCCTACATGGTAAGATGCTTTGAAAAGTTATCATACAACATAAATTTTTCAATCTTATCTTGTTACTATTTGCTGAAAATACAACTGTCAGCATAGAAAGTCAGATATCTAAATAGAGTCATTGTGAACATAAAAAGTTAGAGTTTTATAGCATTTATGGTGTAACACAATATCCTTGAGACAAACTCTTTTTGCATTTTACTGATAGTTTAAGATATAATTAGTTCATGATATTACAGAGTTGACTTTGAATCCACCTGAGGGCATAATTGCTGGTCCAGTCAATGAGGAGAATTTCTTTGAGTGGGAAGCCCTCATTATGTAAGTTGAATATGAATATTCACAATTATATTTTAGCTAATTCAATTATGGTAAATGGAGGATTAGGTTCCTACAGTGTGTGACCTTGATGGTTAGGACAAATAGTTTGCTATCAATCACTGATCATGCTGATAAGCTCTGATTGGACTTCATTATTTCAGGTGGATATGGTATCTTTAGCAGACAGAGGCATAAGCATATATTCACTCACTGATCATGGTGGTGAACAATGTGAATATACTACTAATGAGAAATGGCCATGGCAAACCTCTTAACATAACATGCCCAAAGTAGAAGACAAATGGTCATCTCCATCGTCGAAGCCATGTCATCTACATGATCTAAGCCAACTGAATTTGCTGTGTAGAGTTGTGTCCATTAAGCATGCAGGAAATCCCAGATTCACCCCCTTTATAGTTCTTTGTTTCTCAACACCATTCCCTTTCTCAAGGATTTCACTAGTAGGACCTACATTACTTTGCCTTATAGGGCTTTCCTGACATGTTTTACGGTGAGTGATGTTCATTCCACTTACTGACTCAAGGTTTATACAATGAGGGACAGAAAATGTTCTAAATGAAAGAAGTTTTGTTTGTTTGTTGTTTAACGCTGCACTCAGCAATATTCCAGCTATATGTCGGCGGTCTGTGAATAATCGAGTCTGGTCCAGACAATCCAATGATTGACATCATGAGCATTTGGATACGATGACATGCATCAATGAAGAGCAATGATGTAGATGACAAAGCCCATACCACTGTTACCATTACCAGATGGATAGTTCATTGTTTTATCCCTTTATTTTCTCTTATGAAAAGACTGTTATTAATGGACTTGGTATCCATTTTCACAATGTTGTGGAATTCCATCACAGCCTTTTTTTGATTGAAAGTTTTCCAGTGATACCAATTTGGTGTCCTATCTTCGTGAAGGGTTCCTCCTGCCCCAAGTATAGAAACAAACCTGAATGAAAGGAAATAATTGAATGAATGTCAATATCTCCAAGACAGAAACATGTAAACACCTTATTCAAATACAACTGATGTTAAGTTCTATTGATTCATATGAAATCTGTTCTTCTCCAGTATACTGTTCATAGTTGCTGAATCTAAACAGATCTAGTCACACTTGTGTATCTAACAATATTGAAGTGATCATTGTAAACCTCCAAGGAGGACACATTAATGGAGGGAACACGGTGTAATGGCAAGGGGATGTGAAAATTATTGAAAGGAGTGCAGTAATATTCTGATGGAATGCTGTAAAAATATATGGCAGCTTCCTTAGATTACAAAGTCTAGACCTAGTCACACTTTATGTTTATTTCTTTTCTCAGGGGTCCGGAGGGTACATTTTTTGAGGGCGGAGTGTTTCCAGCCAGACTGACTTTTCCAGCTGATTACCCGCTGAGTCCACCCAAGATGAAATTTACATGTGACATCTTCCATCCAAACAGTAGGTAGCCTTAGTGAGTCAAGCATGTACCCAGAGGCTTGAAGTATCACCAGAATGTATGCTTGTTTGTTGTTTAATGTCGCTCTGAGCAATATTCCAGCTATATGATAAATAAAGTCCAGACACTCCAGCGGTTGACATCATGAGCATCGATATAGAAAATTTGGATATGATGACTCGCATCAACCTGATGGAAGCCTGACCACCCAGTCCTGTTACTTGCCTGTTACAACAAGCATGGGTTGCTAAAGACCAATTCTGCCCTGCAGTCTTCACAGGACGAATACATCCAGTGGTGTTCCCTTTCTATACGTGACCTAGTGTAATAGCTACCACCACTGAACATTGCTGAATGCATCTCACAGGATCTCAACACATGCCATGTTTCAGTCTGAAGCTGACAACGTTTCAGTCAGTTGCTGATATGAAGTATATCAGTTCTACCCCAGCATGGCATGTTTCACTGTTTTTATGCCATGCCATGTTTTAGTCTACCCTGATGGTCGAGTATGCATCTCCATCCTGCATGCCCCTGGGGACGACCCGATGGGGTACGAGACCAGTGCCGAGCGGTGGAGCCCTGTGCAGAGTGTGGAGAAAATACTGCTGTCAGTTGTCAGCATGTTGGCAGGTGGGTGACAGTGACTTCTTACTTACACAGCTATTAGACGATAGCAGAAAGTTTTGAGACTGGCATATCTGGGTTGTTTTTATGCTTATTATATGTCAATATAACCTGTGACTTGTTGACAACTTGGGGTGCTTCAATCCAGTGACAGGCTGATAAGTGACTTCACCTCTGCGGTTCCCAAATTGAATTGAACAAAACTAAGTAAGGAGCAGTCATCAAATGTTTTACCCTAGAGGTTCAATCACCGAGGAATATTGATGAATGGTTACAGCAGCTGTTTATGGGAAGGCTGCCCTCTGATGACAAAATTAAACGTTTAGTGAAGGTATTTCAAAGTGGGAGAGAGAGTTTGGAAGATGGCCCTCTCTCTGGTCGCCCCACCACCAGTGCCACACAAGAAAACATCAAAATTTATAATATCACTAATGGCTCTGCTACTGAAGCTGTTAGCAATACTTTTTACATTAAAGACACTGCTTATTACTGTCTACAAACTTAAAAAGTTGGAAGAATGATGTTGGATGATAAATAAATTCTCACAATCATATCTTTTGATATCAAATATATCAACACTTGTTGATAAAAGTTTAAAACCTCCTTAGCAAGCCTCAGAATGTTTTCTCTTTTGTCAACTCATGTTGATATATTTGATATCAAAAGACACTCGGGTGAGATTCTCTATATAATATCAACCCAGAAGATTTTCATGTTAGGCTAGTGATAGTGATAACACCTGGATCTCTCATTCTGATCCCGAGAGCAAACAAGAATCCATGGAGTGGAAACACTTTGTGTCTCCCCAAACCAGGAAGTTAAGAGCAACGGATCTACCAAAATAATTATGGTCATCTTCTTGTAGGCCAGCGAAGTCATAACACACATCAGTTAGTTACCACAGGGAACAACTATAAATGGTAAATGTTATGCTGACATATTGAAATGATTACATTAGTCTATCAAAGAGAAGTATTGCAGCAAACTCTGTTGTAGTGTTTTCCTCTGTCTGTCAGGATTATGGTCCAGCTCTCTCCAGTCCATGGCTGCTGTATGGGAATGTGGATATGAAATATTACCCCATCCACTCACTCACCAGATCCGGCACCTACTCATTCACTATGCAAGTGACTACCACCTGTATTAGAATTTGGATACAACACCTGCGTCATATGTTATTCTCATTCACAGAGTAATTATGGGTATCATTGGCACTGTTAAAACCATAATGGCACTGTTAGAATCATATTAATATTGTTAGAAACATAATAGTACTGTTAGAATCATAATGGTACTGTTAGAATCGTATTAATACTGTTAGAAACATAATAGTACTGTTAGAATCATACTGGTACTGTTAGAATTGTAATATTACTGTTAGAATCGTATTAATACTGTTAGAATTGTAATAGTACTGTTAGAAACATGATAGTACCGTTAGAATCATAATGGTACTATTAGAATTGTAATAGTACTTATAGAAACATGATAGTACTGTTATAATCATAATGAAAATGTTAGAATTGTAATAGTACTGTTATAATCATAATGGTACTGTTAGAATTGTAATAGTACTGTTAGAATCATAATGGCACTGTAAGAATTTTCATAGTACTGTTAGAATTGTAATAGTACTGTTAGAATTGTAATAGTACTGTTAGAAACATGATAGTACTGTTAGAATCATAATGGAACTGGTAGAATCATAATGGCACTAGTAGAACCATACTGGCACTGTTAGAATCGTAGTAATACTATTGGAATCATACTAGTACTGTTAGAATCATAATAGGACTGTCATAATTGTAATAGTACAGTTAAAATCATAACTACTGTTACAATTGTAACAGTACTGTTAGAATCATAATGGCATTGTTAAAATCGTAATAATACTGTTAGAATCATAATAGTACTGTTAGAAATATAATAGAACTGTTAGAATCGTAATAATACTGTTAGAATCGTCATAATACTGTTAGAATCGTAATAATACTGTTAGAAATATAATAGTACTGTTAGAAACATAATGGTACTGTTAGAATTGTAATAGTACTGTTAGAATCATAATGGTACTGTTAGAATTGTAATAATACTGTTAGAATCGTAATAATACTGTTAGAATTATATTAGTACTGTTAGAAACATAATAGTACTGTTTGAAATATAATAGTACTGTTAGAATCGTCATAATACTGTTAGAATCGAAATAATACTGTTAGAATTATAATAGTACTTTCAGAATCATAATGGCACTGTTAGAATCTCAATTATACTGTAAGAATGATAATAATACTGTTAAAATCATAATAATACTGTTAGAATCGTAATAGTTCTGTTAGAATCATAATAGTACTTTTAGAATTGTAATAGTACTGTTAGAATCTCAATTATACTGTTAGAATGATAATAATACTGTTAAAATCATAATAATACTGTTAGAATCGTAATAGTTCTGTTAGAATCATAATAGTACTTTTAGAATTGTAATAGTACTTTTAGAATTGTAATAGTACTGTTAGAATTGTAATAGTTCTGTTAGAATCTTGATGGTACTGTTAGAATCGTAATAGTACTGTTAGAATCGTAATAATACTGTTAGAATCATAATAATACTGTTAGAATCATAATAGTACTGTTAAAATAATAATAGTACTGTTTGAATCGTAATGGTACTGTTAGAATCATAATGGCACTGTTAGAATCGTATTGATACTGTTAGAAACATAATAGTACTGTTAGAATCATAATGGTACTGTTAGAATCGTATTAATACTGTTAAAATCATAATAGTACTGTTAGAATCCCACTTATACTGTTAGAATGATAAAAATACTGTTAGAATGATAATAGTACTGTTAGAATCATATTAGTACTGTTAGAATCGTAATGGCACTGTTAGAATCATAGTAATACTGTCATAATCATAATAATACTGTTAGAATCATAATAGTACAGTTGGCATCATGAAGGCACTGCTTGAATCATAATAGTACTGTTAGAATCATATTAGTACTGTTAGAATCGTAATGGCACTGTTAGAATCACAGTAATACTGTCATAATCATAATAATACTGTTAGAATCATAATAGTACAGTTGGCATCATGAAGGCACTGCTTGAATAATTATAGTACTGTTAGTCGTGATAGTACTGTTAGAATCATAATAGTACTGTTAGAATCACAATTATACTGTTTGAATGATAATAATACTGTTTGAATGATAATAATACTGTTAGAATCATAATAGTACTGTTAGAATCATAATAGTACTGTTAGAATCGAAATGGTACTGTTAGAATTATAATGGCAATGTTAGAATCGTATTGATACTGTTAGAAACATAATAGTTCTGTTAGAATCATAATGGTACTGTTAAAATCATATTAATTCTGTTAGAATCATAATAGTACTGTTAGAATCATATCAGTACTGTTAGAATTGTAATGGTACTGTTAGAATCATAATAGTACAGTTGGCATCATGAAGGCACTGCTTGAATCATTTTAGTACTGTTAGTCGTGTTAGTACTGTTAGAATCATATTAGGACTGTCATAATCGTAATAATACTGTTTAAATTGAAACAGTACTGTTAAAATTGTAACAGTACTGTTAGAAATATAATAGTACTGTTAGAATCGTAATAATACTGTTAGAATCATAATGGCACTGTTAGAATCATAATGGCACTGTTAGAATCGTAATAGCACTGTTAGAATCGTAATAGTACTGTTAGAATTGTATTAATACTGTTAGAATCATAAGAGTACTTTTAGAATCATAATAGTACTGTTAGAATCATAATAATTCTGTTAGAATCATAATAATACTGTTGGCACCATGAAGGCACTGCTTGAATCATAATAGTACTGTTAGAATCGTAATAATACTGTTAGAATCATAATAGTTCTGTTAGAATCGTAATAGTACTGTTAGAATCATAATGGCACTGTTAGAATCATAATAATACTGTCATAATTGTAATAGTACTGTTAGAATCATAGTAATACTGTCATAATCATAATAATACTGTCAGAATCATAATAGTACAGTTGGCATCATGAAGGCACTGCTTGAATCATTATAGTACTGTTAGTCGTGATAGTACTGTTAGAACCATAATGGTGGAGGGTGGAAATGATTTTATTATCACATAGTAATGATGCATTGCCTAGTATTTCACCCTTACTTTCAACATTGCAGCAGTAGTGAGTGAGTGAGTATGGTTTTACGCCACTTTTAGCAATATTCCTAGCGATATAATGGCAAGGGATACCGGAAATGGGCTTCACACATTGTACCCACTTGGGGAATCGAACCCAGGCCTTTAGTGTGATGAGTAAACCTCTTGATTTAGCTGTATAAAAAATGCACTAGTGCAAGCTATTAATGAAAAACGCTGCCTAATATTTATGTCAACATGCAGCAAGTACATGTAACAGAAATTTGTTTCTGCCTTAACCTTACTTGTCAACACAACAATGATCTTTGAACACACTCAATACATGTAAGTTAAATTTACCATACTACATCACTTATCTTTGTTATGTGTAATTTGTCATGCTTTTGAGCGCTTGACGTCATCAAACCTTGGGTACTTTAAGATTATCTGCAGATGTTCCTATTATGTTTTACAGAAACATGTCATTCATTCATGTGACACAGGCAATGGACTGGCCTATGTTTCAACTATGAGACCAGGTTTTGTCTGGTGCAACTGGGTTTTATGTCAACATGCATCTGGTGCAAGTTAAGTCAGGTTTCTTAAATCAAGTGCAGCAGTATGTCATAACAATGCAGCAACAACTTTTAGATCAGGGGGTCCGGCCTGATTGCTTGTGACGATGGTTTGGATGGTTGCTCATGCTCTTTATGGCTTTAAACAACATTAACTCACTAACCTACTTGACGTTCTAGAACCCAATGATGAGAGTGCAGCTAATGGCTTTAACCAGCATTGACTCACTAACCTACTTGATGTTCCAGAACCCAATGATAAGAGTGCAGCTAATGGCTTTAACCAGCATTAACTCACTAACCTACTTGACGTTCTAGAACCCCATGATGAGAGTGCAGCTAATGGCTTTAAACAACATTAACTCACTAACCTACTTGATGTTCCAGAACCCAAGGATGAGAGTGCAGCTAATGGCTTTAACCAGCATTGACTCACTAACCTACTTGATGTTCCAGAACCCAAGGATGAGAGTGCAGCTAATGGCTTTAACCAGCATTGACTCACTAACCTACTTGTTGTTCCAGAACCCAATGATTAGAGTGCAGCTAATGGCTTTAAGCAGCATTGACTCACTAACCTACTTGACGTTCTAGAACCCAATGATGAGAGTGCAGCTAATGGCTTTAACCAGCATTACTCACTAATCTACTTGATGTTCCAGAACCCAAGGATGAGAGTGCAGCTAATGGCTTTAACCAGCATTACTCACTAACCTACTTGATGTTCCAGAACCCAATGATGAGAGTGCAGCTAATGGCTTTAACCAGCATTGACTCACTAACCTACTTGATGTTCCAGAACCCAATGATAAGAGTGCAGCTAATGGCTTTAACCAGCATTGACTCACTAACCTACTTGATGTTCCAGAACCCAATGATGAGAGTGCAGCTAATGGCTTTAACCAGCATTGACTCACTAACCTACTTGATGTTCCAGAACCCAATGATGAGAGTGCAGCTAATGGCTTTAACCAGCATTGACTCACTAACCTACTTGATGTTCCAGAACCCAATGATAAGAGTGCAGCTAATGGCTTTAACCAGCATTGACTCACTAACCTACTTGATGTTCCAGAACCCAATGATGAGAGTGCAGCTAATGGCTTTAACCAGCATTGACTCACTAACCTACTTGTTGTTCCAGAACCCAATGATGAGAGTGCAGCTAATGGCTTTAACCAGCATTGACTCACTAACCTACTTGTTGTTCCAGAACCCAATGATGAGAGTGCAGCTAATGTGGATGCAGCAAAGACATGGAGAGAAGACAGACAGAAGTTTGAAGACATCGCTTCCCGCACTGTTCGGAAGTCACTAGGATTCTAACTGAAATAACTGATTTATGAAGGGTGCAATAATAAACAGTAACTATATCAAAACATCAGCTTGTATCTCAGAAGTTTATACCTCCAGAATAAGGGCACTGACAAATAATTTCAAGAGATAATAGTTGCCTTGCCACAATGGTGAGGATATGTTACAAGGGAGGTAATTCTTGAAGGCTTGTTATCCGTTCATGTCAAAACTTTAGTATCATGCTTTAATAATTGGGGATAGTCGATATCAAGTCAGTAGATGTGATTTTGATCACAGTTATATGACATCCATGACACGTAAATGTGTGGTCATAATCTACTGATTACAGCTATATTAAGCTCCATTAGTGTCGCCAGGATTTTTCGGGGAGTGTTTGTTTTGAAAGATATGTATTTTCCTGGCTAGTTGTATTTCTTCACATCAATGATGCTAAACTTGGTGCATGGTTGACAAACATCTGTTCAGTCACAGCCACTGATTTCATTTGTTAATGTTTTGTTGGCATTTTGTGTTGCGTTTTTCACCAACTTGTATGAGCTGTGTAACAGCTTGTCCATCTCATGCCATCACTTGATGGATCTGTTATAGACTATTAGTATAGTACATTTCTGTTGACTGATGTTTCTGCTTTTTTGTATGAACAAATTTAAATTTGATGTTGAGAAGACAAACTTAAGGATGTCCGCAGGTGTGTAGTTGAGGAATTTTAGAAATCTAAATAACTTAGTTTAACTCTTGTCAGAAAAGGGAGGAAGTTGGTATGCATTAACACTTGTTGACTACTGCACCAAATTCAAACTTTGCCATAGAGGTACTATTTAGAGGTATATGGGAAAGCCGATTTTAGAATTATTGTTTGTTGTTTAACGCCCCACTGAGCAATATTCTGGCTATATGTAGGCAGTCTAAATATTTGAGTTTGGTCCAGATAAACCAGTGATTGATATCATGAGCATTGATCCACACAATTGGGATATGATGACATGCATCAACCAAGTCACCGAGCCTGACTACCCGATCCCGTTGGTTGCCTATTATGACAAGAATGGGTTGCTGAAGATCAATTCTAACCAGATCAGGGTTTTGGAATGAAAAAAACTACTTTGTGAAAATTCAGTTAGTGAGGCAACTTCAATAATTCACTGAATCAACATCTTCTCTTTCTAATATGTCAGTATTTACCATGTAAAATCGTGTCATAGAAAAACTACTGAGGAATATTTGGTGCAGCGTATATTATAACTTTGGTTGTTTTGTTGGTGCATGTGTACTGATGTATATGAAACTGTTATTGCCTCCCTTGTGTGTTATCGGTTTATCTCTAGTCAGTATCTGTCTTAATGCTATGTTACTCATTACATAACTATACATTTATGGCATGGTGAAAGATTGGTGAATGAACTCTCCTGTTTCAGATGTTGCACACTCAGGCACGTTATGCTCAGTTTCTGCTCGTTTTTCACATTATTGCAGGAACACTAACATCCTGAGATTTAACTGTGACAGATACTGATATGTTACCATGGTGACTAATTGGACATTGTTCATGTAATATATATTTATTGTCAGCTGTTCGTGGAAATAAACGTATAATCCTACTGCCACTTCTGCCTATTGTATCGAAGGTATCTTTCTCTCTCAAAGTAACATTGTCAGAGGTACTACTTTCATGTGAGACCTAATCAGATGTTTTACAGTTTGAATTGTAAAAGGCACGGGTGGCCCAGTCGCCTAAGGTGCCACAATTCGCTGTGCAGAGCTGTGCCAGAAACCTATGATTGTGGGTTCGAATTCAGGTTCTCCCCGATTATGTTTCTAGGTTTGCCAGCACCATACCCGAACTTGTGGGTTTCACTGAAGTGGTACACGTCTGAGACCTGCATCACTTCGGGCTTTCCTCCCACATCAAGCTGACACCTCCTGATTTAACTGGAATACTGTTAAAAGCTGGGCTAACCCAACTCACTCACTCACAGAATTGTAAAACCTAGATTTTACAATTGATGTATGATGAACTGCTTTGAGGATTGACATTTTATTTGTAAGACCTAGGTTTTACAATTGAAGAGTTAAAAGCCACAATTTTTGTCACATTACAATTCCATGATGTGAGTTCAACCTGTGACCTCACATATTGTTAAGTCCGCTATAAGGTATCCCGATGTTTTCTATTTGTTTCTGGTATTTCTTGCATGTTTACGGTTCATTAGTTGGATAAAACACTCCTCGGTTTTAGTTGAAAATGTAAAACTCCATATCTGTAAACATACGATACCGGCATCAGTTGTGCTGTGATTGTAGTCTATGGGTTTGTAGGATGAAACGACGTTCAAACCCTTTGGGCTTGTTCAAAAACGTCTATATATTAAATTCAGTTTAGTAGAGATTATAAATTTCAAAGTCAAATGTTTCGTCAATACACAACACGAATCGAATCGTGCGAGTTATGTGATGCAGTATATGAAGGAAGTAGAATGACTACACCTTGCACAGGTCCCATTCCCTGTAGGGCTATAGTTTAGGTATATATTGAGTGAGTGAGTTGGATTTAACGTGGCTTTTAACAGTATTCCAGTTATATCGCGGTGCATCAACTTAATGTGGGAGGAAAGCCCGAAGTGATGCAGGTCTTGGACATTTACCACTTCGGTGAAACCCACGAGCACGGGTATGGTGCTGACAAACCTAGAAACATAATCGGGGCGAACCGGGATTCGAACCCACAATCATAGGTTTCTGGCGTAACCAGGGATTGCAATTCTGCCCAGCGAATCGCGGCGCCTTAGACGACTGGGCCACCTGTGCCCCCTTAAGTATACAGGACACAGAAGTACAAAGTCATATCTAATTGGGATTAAACCTCTTGAGGACATTAATCAAATGAATCCATATTTTAAAGACGCAGTTGAAGAAAGGACAAAAACTAACTGCTTGGACGCAGATTTATGATAGATAAAGAAAGTAAAATAAAGAAAAAATGTCTGACATTTATGGTCGTTCAATGTTAAGGTAAATTAAACTGACACGTGTATGGACAGAATTAAATATATGTGCAAAAGGTAGATCGCAAGTAACATTATTAGGTCTTCAGCAACCCATACTTGCTGTAAAAGTCGGCTATGCTTGTCGTAAGAGGCGACTAACGGGATCTGGTGGATGGGACTTGGTTGATACATGTCATCGTATCCCAGTTGCGTGAACCGATGCTTATGATATCAATCACTGGATTGTCTGGTCCAGACTGGATTATTCACAGACCGCCGTCATACAGCTGGAATATTGCTCAGTGCGGCGTTAAACAACACACAAACAATTAAATTAAGGAGAGAGTGCGGTCGTTCGGCTTACATAATCTGGGTTAACCACAAACAGGTACATCCTGGTCGTATGACGTATTGAACTGCAGGTATAAATCTTTGAGATTTATATCACCCCATAAGCAAATGAAACCCGACCTTGGTGGTGTTGTCGGTCTTTTAAAAAAGAACCTACGGGGGTTGATTGATCAGTTTTGAGCCTCACATTTAAGGAATTGCTAACAGTGAAGTCTATTTTTGTGAACATTACATGATGTCACAGAAGTATATTCACCATAAACAACTATCAAATGAGCTCTGTTTTACATAATACCCGTGAAAGCAAAGACGGGAAGCTGTATTATCTGAAATATAAACCACTGCAATTGCATATTTGGGATCTCATACGAATTGCATGGGATGATCATTATGAACTGATTATATTGTAACTGACGTTTATTGGCTTTGTCTTTCAGAATCATGTTACCACTGAACGCTGATAATGTCCCCCCCCCAATGGACACCGGGCCACGCAGGCCAGTCTGTGGCGCAATGTACACTGAAAGGCAAAAGAAACGTCACTTCTGAAAATACTGATAAAACTTAACAGACACGGGCAGTAACATGTCCGGTGGTCAATAAACTCATTAATCGTTGTACTGCTTCTTTTTGTTGCCTTAAAGTCCATTTAACAATTGAGTTTAAAATGGAGTGCTTTGCACAAACGCAACCTACAAAAGTGCAATGGGAAAAGTCTTGTCAAAAACATGATGCACGTGCATATCATGGATATATCGAACGATATATCGTTTGCAACATCGCCACAACACCACCAACACCACCGACGACCGACCGCGTAGTGGTCCTCCAGATCGGTTCATGATACGCCAACATCTGCAGAACCGATTCCGAATGGCCACTGAAACAGCTCAGCAAACCATTGGCAACCACCAGCGTGCCATCAGTGATCGTACAGTCCGACGTCGCCTACCAACAACATCTCGTGCCACCGTCCTGCTCGTGTACCCATCCTGAGAGATCGTCACCGACAGGCCAGACTGCAATAGGCCAGGCAACATCCAAATTGGCGTCAACAGCAAAGGAGAAGAATCTTCACTAGTGAAAGTCACTACTGTGTTTCAACGGTGGATGGCAGAGTCAGGGTCTGGCGAAGGAGGGGCGAACGTTATGCTGATGCTTGTGTTATGGAACGAGACCCGTGGGGCGGCCCAAGCATCATGATTTGGGGTGGAATCGGACTGAAGGACTGAGTGGGATCTGTGGTCTTTCAGAATATTGGTCCAGGCAGGGGTAATGGCATCACAGCTCTCCGCTACATTGATCAAGTCCTCAGACCCCATATTGTGCCTTTTTTTGCCCGTCATCAAAACCACACCTTTCAGCAAGACAACGCCCGTCCCCACACTGCCAGAGTCACCAGGGACTTCCTCCAGCAGCACAACATCCAAATCATGCCTTGGCTTGCCCTCAGTCCGGATTTGAATCCCATTGAACACTTGTGGGATGAGATCCAACGCCGACACAACGACGTACGCCCAAGGCCGGCAACTGCAGCAGACGTGCGTGTAGCGTTCCTGAGAATATGGGCCCATATCCCAACGGCCTTCATCAACAGGCTAGTCAACTCCATGTACAGGAGATGTGTGGCTGTACTCAGCGCCCACCAGGTACTGATTTTGAACCCCCAAGCTCTGATGTCTTTTGGTGCCTCCCCAAATTCACAATTCGCAAAAACATTCCCCAGACTGTTAAGTTCATGTGGGTCAAACACTGACTTTCTCCGATGTCTTTACTTACATATATAAGCATTTGGAAATACAGATATTTATATGATACATCCGCATGACGTTTCTCTTGCCTTCCAGTGTACATGGGTGGTATTTGTCATGTCAGTCTATAGCGGTTGTGAAACGGGATTGCCTACAGAGTAATCTGTTTTACATTCGTTTGTATACTAACGGAAACATATAATCATGCTTCATATAAAGTGGTTTAAATGTTACGTTACTGAAAATAACAACATACTGTTTGGTAGTTGGTCCGATCAATGTTTTATCATATCAAATTCGTTGACCAAACCAGTACCATGTCATCCCAGATGTTCAATGGGGGAGAGGTCTGAAGAAACATGGTCGTACAGCAATGTTATGCTCGCTGCCTCAAACAGCCCGTTACAACACGTGCACCTTGTGGGCTGGCATTATCCTGCTGCAACGTGACGTTACGTCCCGGTATTGGCACACATGGAAGAAGTCGATCTCGAACGTGTCTTCCCGGAGGCGTACGCCATTCACATTGACATCAACAGTGATGAGTTGTGTTCTACCATGCATGAGCTGTGATGCCGCCCCATAGCATCACACTTACACCCCCAAGCTGACGACGTTGAGTAACGCAAGCGTCGTTAAAACGTTCTCCTGACTCTCCGTCAGTAATGGCTGCCGAGATTCCCCGTCAGTCTCCAGATCAAGATCGAATCTTGATTGTCATTACTTACGGAGACTCGATCTTTACTCTTGAATCGGAGACTGACGGGGAATCTGGATTGTCATTACTGACGGTGAATCTTGATTGCCATTACTTACGGAGAATCTTGATAGTCATTACTGTCGGGGAATCTGGATTGTCATTACTCACGGGGATTTGCAATTGTGATTACTGACGGGAAATCTGTATTGTCACTACTGACAGAGAATCTGGATTGTCACTACTGACAGAGAATCTTGACTGTCACTATTGACGGGGAATCGGGATTGTCACTACTGACGTGGAATCTGGATTGTCATTACTGACGGGGAATCTGCATTGTCATTACTCACGGAGAATCTGGATTGTCATTACTGACGGTGAATTTGGATTGTCATTACTGACGGGAATCTGGATTGTCATTACTGACGGGGAATCTGGATTGTCATTCCTGACGGGGAATCTGGATTGTCATTACTGACGGGGAATCTGGATTGTCATTCCTGACGGGGAATCTGGATTGTCATTACTGACGGGGAATCTGGATCGTCATTACTGACGGGAATCTTGATTGCCATTACTGACGGGAAATCTGGATTGTCATTTCTGACGGGGAATCTGGATTGTCATTCCTGACGGGGAATCTGGATTGTAATGACGAGTTATATTGCCCGATGTCGCCCCATTTTGTAGTACCGCAGTTAATGCAACTGACTGGTGCAGAATAACATTGGTCCAACACACCCACAAGGTGACGTGATTGAGGCGCAGAGCTGGATTAACCCAACGACACTAGGAGTCACGTGATCGCTTTGCTACAACTTGTCGGTAAACACTAGGTTGTTGGTTCATATATTCGCACTGAAATTTACAACTAAAGCCGCGCACTTCTTATCGGCAAAATCGACGTTGTTCAGAGATATACCAGCTCGACTATTCTGGCCGTGCAGACATTGATGACATGATCCTGTATAAAATTTACAATGGATTTTGAAGAGAGAATACATGAGATATATTCAGACTTTGTAAGTATTTCTTATATGTGTGGTTCTATCGAGTTACTCTATCATGAACCTCTAGATGTAGCTTAAAATAATAATATAATAATACATGCCGATCGGGACAGGAGAGAACTGTTACGTTAGTGGTATAACGCTATTGTCCAAGGATACGTCAACTGTGGGTCTAGTTCAACTGATCACGGTGATTGTGTCTTGTGAAGTTTGGATATAGTTTATATAAACAATTATATTTTAAATAAAGTTGATGTGATAACTTAATTATAGTTAAATGTTTGTGGGCATGTTGGTCGTGTATTTTCATTTGGATATTTCCGTGTTTTTACAACATACTGAAATCATTTCAAATTTTCAAACCAAAAGCGCTGAAATAAACCTTCTGTGTTTCATGTGATGATAAGGGGTATTAGTTGGGCACAGATGTTAATGTTTTAGTGACTCTCACCCCCTTCATATTCACGTATCATCTCTTAAAAACAACTAATTTCCGTAATGGAGAAATTATGAGAATCAATAAATTCGAATGATTTCTCCGACCTTATTAAAAGCGACAAAACCCTGTCCATATTCATTAGAAATCTCTGCCAAAAGCAGAGCTTATTGTACGATTCCGATTATATCATGAGCATGTGTTTACGAAGTATTAGTAGATAGTGATGATACCTGGTGTTCGCGAAAAGGTGAGCGTATCCGTGGCACCGCCACAAACACATGCAAAGGCAAGTCAATTGTTCGTCTAATGGTTCAAGTCAAAATAGAGAATAGTAATGAACATAATGTTTGTCCCATAAATGTTATCAATGATTAATTAAACCATGTTATGATTGATATATAATTACTTTTTAGTTTTGCACAATGACCAATAGTTTACGTTGTGTCAGATTTACTTTTATGTTTACGTTGTGTTAGATTTACTTTTACGTTTACGTTGTGTCGATTTACTTTTACGTTTACGTTGTGTTAGATTTACGTTTACGTTGTGTTAGATTTACTTTTACGTTTAAATGACAAGGGAATTCATGCAACAACAGCGTGACTTCATAATAATGGTTTTAATTTAAAAAGAGTTAATTATTTTACGTTGGTTGTTTCGCCTCCTCTCTTTATTGCGGTTATAAGAGGGTGCGGCGTTCATCAACCTTCTCGCCTTTGGCCAGCCGCGTCATCCTCACGGTCTTGTTCGCGGATGGTTAATGGTTTTGAATTTATGTAGATCCAATGAAGGTCAATTTAGACGATCAGCCAAATCAGAGAATATTTAGTCGGCCTGGTTGTGTTTCGAGACAATTGCATTAACAGTTATCGGTGAATTTCTTAACATGTCAAGTACATTCCGGTTAGGTTCAACACCATGCTGAAAGCATCAACAGTAATCAAATCATATGTCCCATGTCAAAGATTGAATTACAACGGACTGGTTTCCAAGCGATCAACACTTAATTCTGAAAAAAGTCATATGTTCAACAACCAGTGTTGGGCCATGTTACCAAGCAGTAGACTGTTCAATAACCAGTGTTGTGACATGTTACCAAGCAGTAGACTGTTCAATAACCAGTGTTGTGACATGTTACCAAGCAGTAGACTGTTCAGCAGCCAGTGTTGGGCCATGTTACCAAGCAGTAGACTGTTCAATAACCAGTGTTGGGCCATGTTACCAAGCAGTAGACTGTTCAATAACCAGTGTTGTGACATGTTACCAAGCTGTAGACTGTTCAATAACCAGTGTTGGGCCATGTTACCAAGCAGTAGACTGTTCAATAAACAGTGTTGGGCCATGTTACCAAGCAGTAGACTGTTCAATAACCAGTGTTGGGACATGTTACCAAGCTGTAGACTGTTCAGCAACCAGTGTTGTGACATGTTACCAAGCTGTAGACTGTTCAATAACCAGTGTTGGGCCATGTTACCAAGCAGTAGACTGTTCAACTACCAGTGTTGGGCCATGTTACCAAGCAGTAGACTGTTCAACTACCAGTGTTGGGCCATGTTACCAAGCAGTAGACTGTTCAATAACCAGTGTTGGGCCATGTTACCAAGCAGTAGACTGTTCAACAACCAGTGTTGGGCCATGTTACCAAGCAGTAGACTGTTCAACAACCAGTGTTGGGCCATGTTACCAAGCAGTAGACTGTTCAACTACCAGTGTTGGGACATGTTACCAAGCAGTAGACTGTTCAACTACCAGTGTTGGGCCATGTTACCAAGCAGTAGACTGTTCAACTACCAGTGTTGGGCCATGTTACCAAGCAGTAGACTGTTCAACAACCAGTGTTGGGCCATGTTACCAAGCAGTAGACTGTTCAACTACCAGTGTTGGGACATGTTACCAAGCAGTAGACTGTTCAACTACCAGTGTTGGACCATGTTACCAAGCAGTAGACTGTTCAACTACCAGTGTTGGGCCATGTTACCAAGCAGTAGACTGTTCAACAACCAGTGTTGGGCCATGTTACCAAGCAGTAGACTGTTCAACAACCAGTGTTGGGCCATGTTACCAAGCAGTAGACTGTACAACTACCAGTGTTGGGACATGTTACCAAGCAGTAGACTGTTCAACTACCAGTGTTGGGACATGTTACCAAGCTGTAGACTGTTCAGCAGCCAGTGTTGGGCCATGTTACCAAGCAGTAGACTGTTCAACAACCAGTGTTGTGACATGTTACCAAGCAGTAGACTGTTCAACAACCAGTGTTGGGACAAGATCTGGGTTGTTGTGGGCAGAGATTGGCAGTGGAGTGGAGACAATCCAACAGTAACTGATACCTATGTAGTGCGTGCAGTAGCAGTTTAAATCTCTTCAGTCGCGACCGTACGTATACAACCTCAGCCCAACGTCTATGGTTGACCGTGTAGACTGTCTGGTGGAATTATCTGGAACTGTAGCTGTCATTACCGTTCCACATAGCTTCCTCAACTCAAGTGCATAGTTTGGCAAAATGCCAGCGAGCCTGACCACCCGATCCCGTTAGTTGACTCTTACGACAAGCATAGTCACCTTTTACGACAAGCATGGGTTGCTGAAGACCTATTCTAACCCGGATCTTCACGGGCCTGTGTTCCCCACATAGATAGATTATTCTGGGGTATCGGGGTTGTTGTTGATAAGGCTCTGTGAGTCACATAGAAAAGATTATTCTGGGGTATCGGGGTTGTTGTTGAGAAGGCTCTGTGAGTCACATAGATAGATTATTCTGGGGTATCGGGGTTGTTGTTGAGAAAGCTCTGTGAGTCACATAGATAGATTATTCTGGGGTATCCGGGTTGTTGTTGAGAAGGCTCTGTGAGTCACATAGATAGATTATTCTGGGGTATCGGGGTTGTTGTTGAGAAGGCTCTGTGAGTCACATAGATAGATTATTCTGGGGTAACGGGGTTGTTGTTGAGAAGGCTCTGTGAGTCACATAGATAGATTATTCTGGGGTATCGGGGTTGTTGTTGAGAAAGCTCTGTGAGTCACATAGATAGATTATTCTGGGGTAACGGGGTTGTTGTTGAGAAGGCTCTGTGAGTCACATAGATAGATTATTCTGGGGTATCGGGGTTGTTGCTGAGAAGGCTCTGTGAGTCACATAGATAGATTATTCTGGGGTATCGGGGTTGTTGTTGAGAAGGCTCTGTGAGTCATAGATAGTTTACTCTTGGGTATCGTGGTTGTTGTTGAGAAGGCTCTATGAGTGACATAGATAGTTTATTCTTGGGTATCGGGGTTGTTGTTGAGAAGGCTCTGTGAGTCACATAGATAGATTATTCTGGGGTATCGGGGTTGTTGTTGAGAAGGCTCTGTGAGTCACATAGATTATTCTGGGGTATCGGGGTTGTTGTTGAGAAGGCTCTGTGAGTCACATAGATAGATTATTCTGGGGTATCGGGGTTGTTGTTGAGAAGGCTCTGTGAGTCAGATAGATTATTCTGGGGTATCGGGGTTGTTGTTGAGAAGGCTCTGTGAGTCACATAGATAGATTATTCTGGGGTAACGGGGTTGTTGTTGAGAAGGCTCTGTGAGTCACATAGATAGATTATTCTGGGGTATCGGGGTTGTTGCTGAGAAGGCTCTGTGAGTCACATAGATAGATTATTCTGGGGTATCGGGGTTGTTGTTGAGAAGGCTCTGTGAGTCATAGATAGTTTACTCTTGGGTATCGTGGTTGTTGTTGAGAAGGCTCTATGAGTGACATAGATAGTTTATTCTGGGGTATCGGGGTTGTTGTTGAGAAGGCTCTGTGAGTCACATAGATAGATTATTCTGGGGTATCGGGGTTGTTGTTGAGAAGGCTCTGTGAGTCACATAGATTATTCTGGGGTATCGGGGTTGTTGTTGAGAAGGCTCTGTGAGTCACATAGATAGATTATTCTGGGGTATCGGGGTTGTTGTTGAGAAGGCTCTGTGAGTCAGATAGATTATTCTGGGGTATCGGGGTTGTTGTTGAGAAGGCTCTGTGAGTCACATAGATAGTTTATTCTTGGGTATCGGGGTTGTTGTTGAGAAGGCTCTGTGAGTCACATATATAGATTATTCTGGGGTATCGGGGTTGTTGTTGAGAAGGCTCTGTGAGCTATCCTTGTTTTTGTAGTTGGCTTTGTTAGTCGACATTGGTGATCAGTATGGGAGAACGACAGGATCCCTGAATCTAGACTAGATCAGAACCTTGACACAACATGATCTAGATCACACGTTCTAACCACCGATAGCCATTTTAGTTAGTTCAAACCTAAAGTTGTGACCTATTCTACCCTCAAATCCCCAGGGTGTCAGCCTGAATAAAATGAAGATTAATATAACTGTGTATGTTGCATTCCTAAATTCCCAGATAAGCGGCCAAGCCCCCCTCACGCCCTCCACACGTGAATCACGTGGAAGTTTGATCATTTCCAATCTACACGTCCTTTACAGTGTTACGAACTTATCACTTATAGTCGCCCTGTTTATGGCTCTAATGTAGCAGTGTCGTAAATGAATATTTTTGAAAGACGTCACCAGTCGAAAAGATTTATAATTGTGTTGTGATTTATGCTGCACTTTCACTTGTATTACTACGTTTAAACATAACGTGTCTTACGCGTCTACCACTTCAGTGAAACCATGATCAGGAGTATGGTGCTGACAAACCTGGAAATTGCATCAGAGCAAATCGCGAATCGAACACGCGATCATAGGATTCTGGCACGTCTAAGGGACGCAACTCTACTCATCGAATTGCGGCCCCTTATACAACTGGGACTCTCGTGCCCCCGTTAACGACTAATACCACCAGCTTTTACACAGTAAAACCCTATTAACCCCTCAACCGTCCGGAGTAACGAGAATTTAGTGTTAGTATGGACCGGATGGAACATGGAACTAGATTAAACATGTTACCTCGTGCATGATATCATGGAAATATCATCAACTGAAGATCGTCCTCAATGACACACGAGTGATCGCGGGATTGAATAATAGTTCGTTTGTTGTTTTACGCCGCACTCAGCACTATTCTAGCTGTATATGACGGCGGTCTGTCAACCGCCTGACTAACGGGTTAGGGTGGTCAGACTCGCTGACTTGGTTCATGCATGTCATACTATCCCAATTGCGTGGATCGATGCTCATGATGTCAATCAATAGATTGTCGGGTCCAGATTCGATTATTTACAGACCGCCGTCATTTTGCCGGAATATTGCTGAGAGCGGTCTTAAACAACAACAACAAAATCATACATATCCTATATTGGTAAGTTGTAGTATGGAGACTTTGGCGAGCATTTTACATTTTGTATATTCTTAATCTATGATAGATCACATAGATACGACACGGAAACACACACGAGTAATTATATCTCTGTCATTAAACTGCAATATTAAAATAATCGATTTTTAATACTAACTTTAAAATTAAGGAACTTTAGTAACCGCGTATGAATATTATTTATTTGAGTGAAAGTCCCCATGTATCATACTGCGCCATTTTCTTTTTGAAACTAGAGGCAATAAGTTGAACAAGTGAGAATTGCATCGATGGAGGTAATCAGAGACCATATATCGGTACCTGACCATGATGTACCTTGTTAAAATAGTTCCTGCTTGGTGTCCTCCATTGCATATGGTACGAGGTTAATTGGATTGGCTTATCGAATTGATAATTCATTGTGCCATATTAACTACACACAAGGGTGTTTTATGGCCAATGTAACGATAACACCAAGTGAAGAGAGCATTGTAAACAAAGAAAGTACCGCATGTGATCATACAAACAGTGACCAGCGCAGTGATGGTCTAACGTTAACCAGCGTACGTAAGGGCTCAGTCACACATTCAGGATGTTTACTGCCGTCCTTGATAGGACCATTCCCGATTAAAATTTGTCAAAAGTCTGATCAAAATTCTGTGATTCGTGGCGGGAAATTCACAAACAATCATATATTGTTCAGGAAGCCTACCGATTCAGCCATTTCCAGCCGAATTCGTCCCGATTCTCCCGTTCTCAATCCAAATCTGATCCGATATCTATCTTCCGCATGGTGAAAACGACCGAATCTGTCTTGATAGTAATCCGACTTTTTCTGGTAGAAACTCCCGTTACCATTTTGGGTATAATGTAATATTACAGCATCCCTGCTACTACGTTGTATAATTTTATCTTAGATATGGAGTTGTAACCTATTTGCACAATGTATTATTAAACATATATAATTGTTACCAAAATGTACAATGTAGGATTAGACCACCCCTGCTACCAAATTGTATAGTGTAATATTATACCCCTGCTTACAATTTGTATGATATAATATAAGAGCACCACTGCTTCCAATATGTATAATGTAATATTAGACCACCCTGCTCCAAATATGTTTAATCTAATATTAGAGCACCACTGCTACCGAGTTGTATAATGTAATATTAACCCAACCTGCTACATATTTGTATAATGTAATATTAGAGCACCACTGCTACCTAGTTGTATAATGTAATATTAACCCACCCTGCTACATATTTGTATAATGTAATATTAGATCACTATGCTACATATTTGTATAATGTAATATTAGAGCACCACTGCTACCGAGTTATATAATGTAATATTAGACCACTATGCTACAAATATGTATAATGTAATATTAGAGCACCACTGCTACCGAGTTGTATAATGTAATATTAGAGCACTATGCTACATATTTGTATAATGAAATATAAGAGCACCACTGCTACCCAGTTGTATAATGTAATATTAGACCACTATGCTACACATGTGTATACTGTAATATTAGAGCATCACTGCTACCTAGTTGTATAATGTAATATAAGACCACTATGCTACATATTTGTATAATGTTATATTAAACCACTATGCTACATATTTGTATGATGTAATATTAGAGCATCACTGCTACCGAGTTGTATAATGTAATATTAGACCACTATGCTACAAATGTGTATAATGTAATATTAGAGCACCACTGCTACCGAGTTGTATAATGTAATATTAGACCACTATGCTACCTAGTTGTATAATGTAATATTAGAGCATCACTAGTACCGAGTTGTATAATGTAATATTAGACCACTATGCTACAAATGTGTATCATGTAATATTAGAGCATCACTGCTACCTAGTTGTATAATGTAATATTAGACCACTATGCTACATATTTGTATAATGTAATATTAGAGCATCACTGCTACCTAGTTGTATAATGTAATATTAGACCACTATGCTACATATTTGTATATTGTAATATTAGAGCACCACTGCTACCTAGTTGTATAATGTAATATTAGACCACTATGCTACAAATGTGTATAATGTAATATTAGAGCACCACTGCTACCTAGTTGTATAATGTAATATTAGACCACTATGCTACAAATGTGTATAATGTAATATTAGAGCACCACTGCTACCTAGTTGTATAATGTAATATTAACCCACCCTGCTACAAATCTGTTTAATGTAATATTACATCACCGCTGCTACCTAGTTGTATAATGTACTGAAAAAGCACCTCAGCTACCAGTTGTTGTATAATGTCATATTAGTGCACCCCTGCTAACATGTTGTATCATGTGATGTTGGACCACCTCTGCTTACAATTTGTGTGATGTAATATCATGCTTACAGAATTGTAAATATTTGTAAAAGTATTCGTATAATAATATAATCACTCGTAAAATACATTTTATATAGAGTTGTTCACAAAAGCAATACATATTCGATTCCCAGGGTGTAGACCAGGTTTAGGGTCGACAGCACTCAGTGGGGTACCCTGCAACCAGGAAGTGTTTAGGGACACACATATGCTGTGTTGTATCTAGGCATAGAGCTATAGAATACATGTGTTGAGAAGGTGCCAATGGAAAGGTGACAAGATTAGGCGATTGATTGTTCTTGATATTGCATTCCGAAGGTATCGTGATGGCGTCTCAGCGATAAGAGTGCATGTATTTATTTTAATCACTGTGTGGGCTTGTCAAAAATGAATCATCAATATTTATCTAGTTTATCATTTCGACTCAAGTCTCAGTGACATAACCCTTGATCTTAAAATTTACTTGTCACCCGTTACCGTCTGTTATGAGGCACTGTCTGACACTAACACCGAGGCACTGAAGCATTTTGACACCGAGGCACTGAAACTCATTGACACCGAGGCACTGAAACCCATTGCCACTGAGGTAATGAAACCCATTGACAATGAGGCACTGAGGTAATGAAACCCATTGACAATGAGGCACTGAGGTAATGAAACCCATTGACAATGAGGCACTGAGACACTGACACACTGAAACACATTGCCACTGACACGCTGAAGTACACTGACACAGGTACTGAAGTACACTGAAACAGAGGTACTGAAGTGCACTGACGCTGAGACACTGAAGTACACTGACACTGAGGTACTGAAGTACACTGACACTGAGGCACTGGAGTACACTGACACTGAAGTACTGAAGTACACTGACACTGAGGTACTGGAGTACACTGACACTGAGGCACTGGAGTACACTGACACTGAGGTACTGGAGTACACTGACACTGAGGTACGGGAGTACACTGACACTGAGGTACTGGAGTACACTGACACTGAGGTACTGGAGTACACTGACACTGAGGTACTGAAGTACACTGACACAGAGGTACTGGAGTACACTGACGCTGAGACACTGAAGTACACTGACGCTGAGGTACTGAAGTACACTGACATAGGTACTGGAGTACACTGACACTGAGGTACTGGAGTACACTGACACTGAGGTACTGGAGTACACTGACGCTGAGACACTGAAGTACACTGACACTGAGGTACTGAAGTACACTGACATGGGTACTGAAGTACACTGACACTTAGGTACTGGAGTACACTGACTCTGAGGTACTGGAGTACACTGACACTGAGACACTGAAGAACACTGACACTGAGGTACTGAAGAACACTGACACTGAGGTACTGAAGTACACTGACACTGAGGTACTGGAGTACACTGACACTGAGGAACTGAAGTACACTGACACTGAGGTACTGGAGTACACTGACACTGAGGAACTGAAGTACACTGACATAGGTACTGGAGTACACTGACACTGAGGTACTGGAGTACACTGAAACAGAGGTACTGGAGTACACTGACACCGAGGTACGGGAGTACACTGACACTGAGGTACTGAAGAACACTGACACTGAGGTACTGAAGTACACTGACGCTGAGGTACTGAAGAACACTGACACTGAGGTACTGGAGTACACTGACGCTGAGGTACTGAAGAACACTGACACTGAGGTACTGAAGTACACTGACGCTGAGACACTGAAGTACACTGACACTGAGGTACTGAAGTACACTGAAACAGAGGTACTGGAGTACACTGACACTGAGGAACTGAAGTACACTGACACTGAGGTACTGGAGTACACTGACATAGGTACTGGAGTACACTGACACTGAGGAACTGAAGTACACTGAAACAGAGGTACTGGAGTACACTGACACCGAGGTACGGGAGTACACCGACACTGAGGTACTGAAGTACACTGAAACAGAGGTACTGGAGTACACTGACACCGAGGTACGGGAGTACACTGACGCTGAGGTACTGAAGTACACTGACACTGAGGAACTGAAGTACACTGACACTGAGACACTGAAGTACACTGACGCTGAGACACTGAAGTACACTGACACTGAGGTACTGGAGTACACTGACACTGAGGTACTGAAGTACACTGACACTGAGGTACTGGAGTACACTGACACTGAGGTACTGAAGTACACTGACACTGACGTACACTGACACTGAGGTACACTGACACTGACGTACACTGACACTGAGACACTGACGAACACTGACACTGAGACACTGACGTACACTGACACTGAGACACTGACGTACACTGACACTGAGACACTGACGTACACTGACACTGAGGCACTGACGTACACTGACACTGAGACACTGACGTACACTGACACTGAGACACTGAAGTACACTAACGCTGAGACACTGAAGTACACTGACACTGAGGTACTGGAGTACACTGACACTGAGGTACTGAAGTACACTGACACTGAGGTACTGGAGTACACTGACACTGAGGTACTGAAGTACACTGACACTGACGTACACTGACACTGAGGTACACTAACACTGACGTACACTGACACTGAGACACTGACGAACACTGACACTGAGACACTGACGTACACTGACACTGAGACACTGACGTACACTGACACTGAGACACTGACGTACACTGACACTGAGACACTGACGTACACTGACACTGAGGCACTGACGTACACTGACACTGAGACACTGACGTACACTGACACTGAGGTACACCGACACTGACGTACACTGACACTGAGACACTGACACTGAGGTACACTGACACAGAGGTACACTGACACTGAGACACTGACGTACACTGACACTGAGACACTGACGTACACTGACACTGAGACACTGACGTACACTGACACTGAGGTACTGAAGTACACTGACACTGACGTACACTGACACTGAGGTACACTGACACTGACGTACACTGACACTGAGACACTGACGTACACTGACACTGAGGCACTGACGTACACTGACACTGAGGTACACCGACACTGACGTACACTGACACTGAGACACTGACGTACACTGACACTGAGGCACTGACGTACACTGACACTGAGACACTGACGTACACTGACACTGAGGCACTGACACTGAGGTACACTGACACAGAGGTACACTGACACTGAGACACTGACGTACACTGACACTGAGGTACTGAAGTACACTGACACTGAGACACTGACGTACACTGACACTGAGGTACTGAAGTACACTGACACTGAGGTACTGAAGTACACTGACACTGAGGTACTGAAGTACACTGACGCTGAGACACTGACGTACACTGACACTGAGGTACTGAAGTACACTGACACTGAGGTACTGAAGAACACTGAAACTGAGGTACTGAAGTACACTGACGCTGAGACACTGACGTACACTGACACTGAGACACTGACGTACACTGACACTGAGACACTGACGTACACTGACACTGAGACACTGACGTACACTGACACTGAGACACTGACGTACACTGACACTGACGTACACTGACACTGAGGTACACTGACACTGACGTACACTGACACTGAGACACTGACGAACACTGACACTGAGACACTGACGTACACTGACACTGAGACACTGACGTACACTGACACTGAGACACAGACGTACACCGACACTGAGGCACTGACGTACACTGACACTGAGACACTGACGTACACTGACACTGAGACACTGACGTACACCGACACTGAGACACTGACGTACACTGACACTGAGACACTGACGTACACTGACACTGAGGCACTGACGTACACTGACACTGACGTACTCTGACACTGAGACACTGACGTACACTGACACTGAGACACTGACGTACACTGACACTGAGACACTGACGTACACCGACACTGAGACACTGAAGTACACTGACACTGAGACACTGACGTACACTGACACTGAGACACTGACGTACACTGACACTGAGACACTGACGTACACTGACACTGAGGCACTGACGTACACTGACACTGAGGCACTGACGTACACTGGCACTGACGTACACTGACACTGAGACACTGACGTACACTGACACTGAGACACTGACGTACACTGACACTGAGACACTGACGTACACCGACACTGAGACACTGACGTACACTGACACTGAGGCACTGACGTACACTGACACTGAGGCACTGACGTACACTGACACTGAGGTACACCGACACTGACGTACACTGACACTGAGACACTGACGTACACTGACACTGAGACACTGACGTACACTGACACTGACGTACACTGACACTGAGACACTGACGTACACTGACACTGAGACACTGACGTACACTGACACTGAGACACTGACGTACACTGACACTGAGGCACTGACGTACACTGACACTGAGGTACACCGACACTGACGTACACTGACACTGAGACACTGACGTACACTGACACTGAGACACTGACGTACACTGACACTGAGACACTGACGTACACTGACACTGAGGCACTGACGTACACTGACACTGAGACACTGACGTACACTGACACTGAGACACTGACGTACACTGACACTGAGACACTGACGTACACCGACACTGAGACACTGACGTACACCGACACTGAGACACTGACGTACACTGACACTGAGACACTGACGTACACCGACACTGAGACACTGACGTACACTGACACTGAGACACTGACGTACACTGACACTGAGGTACTGAAGAACACTGACACTGAGACACTGACGTACACTGACATAGGTACTGGAGTACACTGACACTGAGACACTGACGTACACCGACACTGAGACACTGACGTACACCGACACTGAGACACTGACGTACACTGACAGAGGTACTGGAGTACACCGACACTGAGGTACTGGAGTACACTGACACTGAGGTACTGGAGTACACTGACACTGAGGTACTGAAGTACACTGACACTGAGGTACTGGAGTACACTGACACTGAGGTACTGAAGTACACTGACACTGAGGTACTGGAGTACACTGACACTGAGGTACTGAAGTACACTGACACTGAGGTACTGAAGTACACTGACACTGAGGTACTGGAGTACACTGACACTGAGGTACTGGATTACACTGACACTGAGGTACTGGAGTACACTGACACTGAGGTACTGGATTACACTGACACTGAGGTACTGGAGTACACTGACACTGATGTACTGGAGTACACTGACACTGAGGTACTGAAGAACACTGACACTGAGGTACTGGAGTACACTGACGCTGAGGTACTGGAGTACACTGACACTGAGGTACTGAAGAACACTGACAAAGGTACTGAAGAACACTGACGCTGAGGTACTGGAGAACACTGACACTGAGGTACGGGAGTACACTGACACTGAGACAATGAAGTACACTGACACTGAGGTACTGGAGTACACTGACGCTGAGGTACTGGAGAACACTGACACTGAGGTACGGGAGTACACTGACACTGAGACAATGAAGTACACTGACACTGAGGTACTGAAGTACACTGACGCTGAGGTACTGGAGAACACTGACACTGAGGTACGGGAGTACACTGACACTGAGACAATGAAGTACACTGACACTGAGGTACTGGAGTACACTGACACTGAGGTACTGAAGTATACTGACACTGAGATACGTAGGTACTGAAGTATAATGACACTGAGACACGGAGGTACTTACGTACACTGACACTGAGACACGAAGGTACTAGGGTATAATGACACTGAGACACTAAGGTACTGAAGTACACAGACGCTGAGACACGAAGGTACTTAAGTACACTGTCACTGAGACACGGAGGTACTTACGTACACTGACACTGAGACACGAAGGTACTGGGGTATAATGACACTGAGACACTAAGGTACTGAAGTACACAGACGCTGAGACACGAAGGTACTTAAGTACACTGTCACTGAGACACGGAGGTACTTAAGTACACTGACACTGAGACAAGAAGGTACTGGGGTATAATGACACTGAGACACTAAGGTACTAAAGTACACAGACGCTGAGACACTAAGGTACTGAAGTATAATGACACTGAGACACTAATGTACTGTAGTACACTGACACTGACACATGAAGGTACTGAAGTATACTGACACTCAGACACTTGGGTACTGAAGTACACCGACACTGAGACACGAAGGTACTGAGGTATAATGACACTGAGACACGAAGGTACTGAGGTATAATGACACTGAGACACTAAGGTACTGAAGTACACAGCCACTGAGATACGTAGGTACTGAAGTATAATGACACTGAGAGACTGAGGTACTGAAGTATAATGACACTGAGATACGAAGGTACTGACGTACACTGACACTGAGACACGAAGGTATTGAAGTAATATGACACTAGAGTACTGAAGTACACTGACACTGAGACAATGAAGTACACTGACACTGAGGTACTGAAGTACACTGACGCTGAGGTACTGGAGAACACTGACACTGAGGTACGGGAGTACACTGACACTGAGACAATGAAGTACACTGACACTGAGGTACTGGAGTACACTGACACTGAGGTACTGAAGTATACTGACACTGAGATACGTAGGTACTGAAGTATAATGACACTGAGACACGGAGGTACTTACGTACACTGACACTGAGACACGAAGGTACTAGGGTATAATGACACTGAGACACTAAGGTACTGAAGTACACAGACGCTGAGACACGAAGGTACTTAAGTACACTGTCACTGAGACACGGAGGTACTTACGTACACTGACACTGAGACACGAAGGTACTGGGGTATAATGACACTGAGACACTAAGGTACTGAAGTACACAGACGCTGAGACACGAAGGTACTTAAGTACACTGTCACTGAGACACGGAGGTACTTAAGTACACTGACACTGAGACAAGAAGGTACTGGGGTATAATGACACTGAGACACTAAGGTACTAAAGTACACAGACGCTGAGACACTAAGGTACTGAAGTATAATGACACTGAGACACTAATGTACTGTAGTACACTGACACTGACACATGAAGGTACTGAAGTATACTGACACTCAGACAATTGGGTACTGAAGTACACCGACACTGAGACACGAAGGTACTGAGGTATAATGACACTGAGACACGAAGGTACTGAGGTATAATGACACTGAGACACTAAGGTACTGAAGTACACAGCCACTGAGATACGTAGGTACTGAAGTATAATGACACTGAGAGACTGAGGTACTGAAGTATAATGACACTGAGATACGAAGGTACTGACGTACACTGACACTGAGACACGAAGGTATTGAAGTAATATGACACTAGAGTACTGAAGTACACTGACACTGAGACACGAAGGTACTAAAGTATATGACACTTGAGACACTAGAGTACTGAAGTACACTGACACTGAGACACGAAGATACTGACGTACACTGACACTGTGACACGAAGGTACTAAAGTATATGACACTGAGAAACTAAGGTACTGAGTAGTGACATCGGAAAGTATGAAGTGTGTCCTGGATGTCAGGAAGTGTAAGACATGCTGGTTAATAATCAGTTAATGTTTGTGGAACATAGGTCCAAAGACCGTGAATGAAGATTTCACACATGAGTTGTTGGTGCAGGATATGACTGGACTCCGAGACGCCTTCCTTAAGCCTGCATGCCCCATCTACTGTCTCGGCACAAATGTTCAGAATATGTTGCGATTGGAATACACAAATCTCAACCCATGCCCAAGTAACCCAGTCACGTGAAAGAAAACATTCTTTATATGCATTCAAACTCATTTTATATCTGATTTAATTTCATACACATTTGTAATATTGACTTTGCAATCCACTGGCATGCCTAAAGTTGCAAGTTTTATTTGCCTGCCACTTTGCACAATACAGATTACAGTGTCGTTTTACCACGTAATTTCTGAAAATATTTAGATTTGGAGTTGTTTTAAATTGATTCAAGCGGTCATGTAAGAATAAAAGCAACACATGATCAATTTCCAGATGGAGTACAATGCCTCATGTATGTCTAACAACTATGCCCATCCCACGGTGTGCTAGGTCCTTGTTGAGAGGATATGGTGTAGAAAAAACATCAATGCCGTAACTACTTGTCATGTTAAACTTGCGTGTATAACGACTGCTTTAAACAGACGGAGACAGTCATTGTTAAGGCCACAAAGGAATTCTGCCAAGTAACTCGAACCAACACGGGAGTTCCACCAGACACGCACTGTCGCTACATCGTGGCTCTTCGCGTGTATAATGATTTGCTTTCGTGACATCTCACTATCCTACAATACACTAGACATAATATGTTCAACCTAAAATAGGTATCGCTATACTCTGATCACAGTACACGATATGAGTTTAAAAGGCTTTTTTAATAGTATTAGATATGTAATCATATTCTTGTCCGTTAATGGGACACACAGCAACGCAAACGAATTTTTTGTTGTTTTATTTAGCAAAATGTCTGCTTAGTTACGCGAGCGGGTATTTGTGAAACGTTCTGCCACTTTTATGGGTCGAATCAAATTGATAGCCCCGGCCGTCGGTACAGGCGTTGTGGGTAACCTCCCAATTGTCAGGCAGCTTATACCTGGATAAGTCAGCTTGAGTGCACAAGTAATTGTTACCTTGTTGCCTTAGACTAAAGTTGAACAGCCCTACACAAATGACAGAGAACCAAAATTGTCATTAATGTGACAGAATTGTGATATACCATAGCATATCGTTTACAACATGGTATCACCATCTATGAATCACAGTTTTATAACAAATCGGTCCATAACAGTTGACGGAATCATATATTTACGTTGTCGGTGGAGGGCAGTCTTTAAACTGGATGGAGAACGTCTTCCGGTGTCTGGCGGCCTACCTCTGCAGCAATCGAACATTGTCCTCTGCGGGTCTTGATAATACATCTCCAGTGTGTGGTCCGGTCTCTAGTTGGATCCTTGGAGTAAGTGAACCCATCAAGAGACTTGTGGAGTTCGCCCTGCCACTCAATGAACTCAACTCTACGTATCCCAGCCATGGTAATACCTTACCTGACCTTGACTTCATGTGGTTGTGTACAGAATGATACTATATATCCCTTGACGTTTAAGCCTGGTATGCGATTATATGTTGAATATTTTTCGGTATTCATATGTTGATTCATCCTTGGATCTCATAACTGAAACTTTAAAAGTACAAAGGAACAAATAATGAATTACAGAGAGATCTTCAAGCAGGATTATACAGGAAAAGTTATGTAACAATTGCCTGTCTATTAAATGGTATGGTTGTTGTCAGTTAAGCGTTATGTTGTAAGTTTTGTAAATATCTACCATATATGTCTGTCGCATTCACGTACACAGGGAATAAATCGTATTTGGTGCGCGGATTCGACATGTAGAAAGATGACAATGGTGTACGGAAACATACCTTTAAACATTTTATATTTGTAATAATGTAACTTCAAATCGCACCCATTTCATATGCTTTTAAGATTTGGGTAAAGTAACTTTTGTGATTCAGGGGTGAGTATAGAGTGCAAAACTTTGATGGTATTCGTGATTCAGGGGAGAGCATTGAGTGAAAACTGTAATGGTATTCGTGATTCTGGGGAGAGCGGATGTGACATCCTCAGTAATATATCAGACACTAACGCGGAACCATAACGACACCATTGAGCCAAGAGCAACTAACCACGTAGAAAGATGGCACTTCCAACTATCAAAAATCACTGAAGTGACGATCTTCCAACTGACGGCAGGTGCCTCAATGAGACCAAAGAAGACTAAAGTACCATCAGCTGGACGGTACTGTTTCCCAACTTGTTAAGTTATACATAATAAAATAGCTAAAAGTAAAAAGATGCTGTGAACGTTTACCGTGATCCTTGCTCTATTTCTTCTGTTTATAGTATGTGCTATTCATTCTGTAAACATATTAGCATATAAAACTGAAATAATATTTCATTTTTTGAAATGAACAAAGTACACTTTATTTATGTTACAGTTACAATATGTCTCAACACTTACACTCACTGTGACTGCGTCAGTCAACACTAGAGTCTGGAAATAACTACAGCCTTAACCTCCTTGTTATAGAAATTCTCGGGGTCTGGTGATTAAAATACTTCAGGAATAAACGGCGAGCGAGGTGTGTGTGTTGTTCGCACAATAAAACACTGCAGGGAGAATAAACAATAAGGGAGTATTATTCCCCCTTAAGTGTTTTATTGTACGATACACAACGACCACGGGTCGTTTATTTCTTAAATGAGATATCAATATTATGTACAGCCTCTTAAACAAATGTACACACTTTAAAAATGTTTACCCAGATTTTAATAATGATGACTCCCTGAATAGAATCCGGCCTCGGATATGTCGGACCATACATTTTACGAACAGGTTGGTTAAGTTTGGTATTTCCCTCATATTCTCACAATCCTCATGTCGACTACCTGTACCTTTTCTCCGATTACCGATTGTCATACCTCTCCCACTTTTGGATGCGATCATTCGGCCGAAGCTTTTATCTGCGTAGCCCAGCTACTTCTATGACGAACAACTTACAATACACTTACCTTTCAAAAATAACGTACTCCAGTATATCACGTCATCAAGTAGCAAGCGCTGATTCGAATCTCCAGGAATGACGTCATGAGAGAACAATGTTTTATCGTGAAATAAACCACGCCTCGTAGATATCTTATATTGTACGATAAACAACGACCACGAGTCGTTTATTTCTTATATGAGATATCAACATTATATACAGCCTCTTTAAGGATCTTTTATAAAATGTACACGTTTTAAAAATATTTACCCGGCGATTGTCTGTACCTATTCTCCCAATACCGATTGGATGCGATCATTCAGCCATTGCGTTTATCTGCGTTGCCGAGCTACATCTATGGGGGAACAACTAACGTCCCTCTCAACAATAACGTCGTCTAATTTACGACGTCATCAAGTTGCGAGTGCATGTTCGAATCTCCAGATTTTTTATCGTGTAATAAAACACGCTTCGTGCTTCATCGTTCTTTGCGATTTATCGCGTATCTATCTTCTACACGAGATCACTACCTTCTGGCAGTGTGAGAACACCCCGGATGACCCGGCATACATCAGTCAATGATAACAACCAATGATTATCAAAGAGTTGAGTACCAGTGCTACTGCAAGACATGAGAAATAGTTATCGATGTGCGCTGAACATTATTAATTGCAGAAGAATAGGAGAAAGTGACTACGCAAACCCTATTTGTCAAATCTGTTACCCGGCTGCCAGTCATACCTCTCGAAGACACCCCACGTAACTTTGAGTTATTAAGATGTATTTATTACGACATCCAATGCAATTCAAAGTACTTAGTGATATTGTTTCAGAAGAAGGGCATTCACACAGTGAATAATGTTCCTTCGCACTGACGCTCCTCAGGTCTTCATTAGCTTCACGCGGGGGTATATTTGAATTTGTTGTGTGTATATGAAAAAACTCTTTCTTTATTCAGTCAGCAACTCAGATAAGTCAAACATGTTCAAGGCAAGTTGTCGAGTACACTCATTCCCGATTAAATGCTATTTGAGTTTGTTTCAACCCTACACGTCTATGAATGAATGTATACTTTACAATGAGTCTCACCTTAAGCTGATGTCAGTGACTTACTTCCAACCGCCTGGTCGGTGTCACCAGCCCACTCTCGTGTATCATAAAACCCCTTGTGTGCCTTGATGGCAGCACGTGTAACACTGCTTGTGAATTGGGACATTTTTCTCCTGATCAGCTAAATACAACTTGATTATATTTCGACAGAAGTTGGATAATTACATCTGCAGCATCTATGTGATGTTTCATCGTTGAAACCAGACTGAATATGCATTATTTCAAGTGTTTATTTTTGCTATTTGATGAATAAAAGGTTGCTGGATAGAGAACAATACCCTTCCACACATTGGACCTTGTGTGTTTCCAAAAGGTTCTATCAAAACCTTGCCACATGCATTCATGTACAGGAGGGGCTGATTACCAAAGCCGTTGTACTGCAAGGGAGGGTCTGTATTCCCAAAGTCAAAACTGTCCCCTTTTATAGCCAGCTGCTTTAAGGAATGTTAAAACATGTTAGTGCCAAAAGCCACAAAGAGTGTGGTTGCGAACCTGTAATTAGTGAATTCATTAGATACTGTATCAAACATATTCCTAGAGACAAAAGAACCGTCACAAATTTCTATTCAAATGTTATCGAATATGGTGACATTCGACTCGTTTGAAAATGATGAATATAATTGCTGTACGTGGATATACCATCATACCTTACGTTTGTGTGTACAGACCACCTCAATCCAGGAAGAATAATAATCTGATTACAACCCAGTTTCGTGAGGAATACTCTACTTTTTTCTTTGAAGCAAAAACGTTTGATTTTACTGGGAGACTTTAATGTCCATTTCAACAAGGTGGATTCACCAGAAGTGGACAAGTTAATGGATTCTAATAACTAGGTCCAGATAGTGAATCATCCAACCCATCGTTCTGGTCATATAATTGACATGGTCGCTATTGGGTCAGTCATTTTCATTGATAACTGAGTAATTGGTGAGGACAACCAGGATTCAGACCATCATCTTGTGTTGGATATACTGCTTTCACTACAAATAAACTAAACCTACCCTGAAACATCATGGCCATCGTGAGAGATGATATTAGAGAGGACAGAATTTATAACTTATCTCTAATCCACCTCCAGACTATGAGTCATTGCGTAAATGCTATGATACCATCCTAGGTGACACACAAACAGGCACGCTCCTTCTAAATCTAGGCAGATTTCTGTGAGACCATCTGCTCCTTTTCACTGAGATGCACACGCCAAAACCACTTGTCTGAAGGCAGAAAGGCAGTGGCGTAGAAGTACATTGGAAATACACGGACAAGGAGACCCGAGATGCTGTTTCTGAACTCAGGATATTGAAGTCAGATTACAGAATCTTCAAGTTTAACTCTCTATAACTTTATATTCTCGCTTCTGGGGAGAAACAAGGTTACAACTTCCGATGACATCACATCCCTCGCCTCATATTTTAATAATACCTTTCGTGAAGAAAATAGAGGATATCAGAGCAGGTCTTGATTCAGGTGGTAGTCCAGTGTGATATAGGTAACATGGAGGTCTTGCAACCTTTCTCTGAATCAGAAATCCTGAAGATTACCCGTCATTCCAAACTTACATATTGTCCCCTGGATCCAATTCCAACGAAGTTGGTCCTCGTTCAGACAGATGTCTTCCCTCCAGTTATAACAAGAACCGTCAATCTCAGTTTGGAAACCGGCCAGGTACCAGCTGAGCTCAAGAAGACCCTGGTACGAAGAAGAATGGTTTGGATCCCAATAGTATGCATAACTACCGTCCATTGTCGAATTTGGCCTTTCCTTCCAAAGTTCTGGGAAAGGCTGTCAAGTAACATGACAAGTAACAAACAGCCTACGGAGTAGGTCACAGTACGGAAACTATTCTTTAACGTGTCACTGATGATAGTTACGTGGCGCTGGTGTTGGGAAAGTCAGTCTAACTATGTTGTTAGACTTGTCAGGGCCATTCGACACTGTAGACCATGATACACTCTTCCAGTGTCTAAGTCTGCGAATTGGTCTGGCTAGTCATGCCACCGAGCGGTTTGTCCCCTTCCTTCGGGATAGGCGCCAGTACTTATAAAGGATGAGGCATCAGAGGAGAGTGTCCTAAACGTTTGGTGTTCTACAAGGTTCAGTCCTAGGACCGCTTTCATTCACAGTCTATTCAGGAAGCATAAAAGATGTTTTAGACAAATTCAACATTTATCACTGTTCTTTTGCTGATGACACGCAGTTAATCATAAGCTTCTCCCCTGGCGATCATTCTGCTGGAATCAAGACCTGGAATGCTGTGTCTGTTGCGTAAGATCTTGAATGACTAAGAACTTCTTAAAAACCAATGACAGTCTGACTGACGTTTTACTGTAGTGATGATATCGGATGTTCGCGAAAAGGTAAACATATGCTGTCCCACCGGTGGCATCAGTCACAAACACATGCACAAGCAAGTCAATTGTTCACCTGAAAAATCACGGGGCTTTTGGTACAAGTAAAAATAGGGAATTGCATCGGACATTATTTTTGTCACTGATATGTCAAATTTGGAAATGTCCTTTGCATGTCTACCATAAAACGCTTTGAAAGCTCTGCTGAGGCCTTGAATGTTGTATTCTTGATTAAACAACTTCTCAGCCAGAGTCATATGACGCCCTTTGAGATCTTCGTGGAAAGAACGTGCTCAATTGTACCTCAAAAGTTGTGAATTGTTCGCAATTTCTTCGCAAATTATTCGCAAATTTACTACAGAACACGATAACAAACTTTTGCGTTGTAGTATAAGCATGGTATCATTCAAAATATGTTTGTTGATAGTTATATCATTGTGATCCCCCGAACATTCACTAAAGTGTTGCCCGTTATATAATGAGGACGTTAATTCTGGCTTGATATATTAAAAAGGCACTGTCAACAGTCATACATTGATCTCTGGTTAATATGTATGGTGTATGTATGAAATATTGTAAGGGACATTCTCGCGATCTCGACTTTTGGAAACGAGCTAAATATGTCCAAAAGTCAGGATTCCGAGATCGCGAGAACCCGAGATTTGGCCAAAATCTCGCGATCTCGCATTCTCGTGTTTTTGGTTAAAGCACTTTTTGTCAAAAATCGACAACACGAGAATGCGACATTTGGACATGATGTAAAATCTCGCAATCTGTCAAACATCTGGAATCTGTAAAAACATCGAAAAATCTCATTTTAGACGAATCCTACAATTTGGTCTGCGAGAATTTTGTTTTAATGAATATGCTAGCCGTGTATAATATTACTTCATGGAGGAACTCGCTGGCCTGTGATTATTTCTAATAGTGACGGTGTAGCCGCGAATACCTGCAATACTGCTGATGCAGCTTTAAGTAATATTCACTCACTCACTGACGGTGATATTTTGTTCCCAGCTTCCGGGCACTTTGATGTTTGCACAACCATACAAAGGACTTTGTGTATGTAAATTAAATAACATTTTCAAGCACAAGCTATGAGTTTGATAAATGCTACTTGGAGAATGAAAAGTATGAAAGAAGCATGATCACAGGAGTACTAACGTGCGCACGGAGAGCGTCTGAAACGCGAGAACGCGAGATCGCGTGAAAATGAAATGTCGCATTCTCGCGCACTCGCGATTTCGTATTTTTGTGGCCTAATTTGACATTTCGAGATTGCGAGATTGCGAAATTTTACACCGTGTCCATATGTCGCATTCCCGCATTTTCCGCGTTTGGCAAAAAGTGCTATGTACCAAAAACACGAGAATGCGAGATCGCGAGAACGCGATATTTTGGTCAAATCTTTTGGGCACATTTATCTTGTTTCCAAAAGTGGAGATCGCGAGGATGTCACTTACAGTATTCCATAGGTTCAATATCTCAACACCACTAAAGGAAATAGTGTGCATGACATACGTATGGAATACTGTAAGGGACATTATCGAAAATGTCTTATTATCTTACTATCTGTTAAACCAGGAAGTTAACAACGTTCGTGTGTTTCGCTCTTGAACATTTTGATTACCATCAGACATGGTCAGGTTTTCTCGTGACTGCCTGATGCACATTACAGTGTGCATTAAAGATATGCAAAAAAGACATCCATGTACGTCCGTCAGGCTGTAATTGTGAACATTACAATCTAGTAAATATCTGTTGTCCATGTAATAGTACTTGAAAAGGGGTGTCATTGTAAAGTGACCCGTGACTTAAAGAGACGGGGTCCGGGGCAATGGAGCCGACAACTGGTCTGTTAATGTACTTGCTATGTATAAATCCTCCCATGCGAAGCTGACACGCCGTGATGTAACGTACATACTGTTAAACCAAACTCACTCACTAACTCACTCACTCACTCACTCCTATGTATTATGGACATGGGTGTCCCAGTGTTTGTGTCCATCAGGGGCGGTCGGGTAGATTAGTGGTTAAAGCGTTCGCTGGTCACGCTGAAGGCCCAGCTTCGATTCCGCAGCTCATTTCTGGTGTCCCCCGCCCTGATATTGCTAGAATAATGCTAAAAGCGGCGTATATCATACCCACTTATCAGCGTCCATCAGCTTGTCTCGTTTATTAAAAATAAGCGAAAGTTCTAGTTTTTTAGATAAACTTGAAATAACGTAAAAACAGTCGAAGTAACGAGAAAGAAGCTCGTCATTTTGAGAAACTAATTAAAATGACGAGAAAAAAATTTGAAATTTATAGTTTGTAAGGTAAATTTGAAATAACGAGAAAACAATAAAGAAAGCAATAAGTAAAAAATCGTAATTTCGAGAAAATAACTGAAATAACGAGAGAAAAAATCGAACCAACGAGAATATAACTGAATAGCAACAACAAACTAAAAATTTCGAAAAAATAAACAAATAATTGAAACAAGAAGAAACTTAAAAAAGAAAATAGTATGCTACCAAAGTGGGCACCATTATGCTTTTGTACAAAACACAAGTACGGATTCCCAGTATGCTTGTACGTAGTTTGTTTGTAGTTTGAGCTGACTTAAGGGAATCGGGTAGCCAGGCGACTTGGCCAACAGGGTGTCATCCTACTCCGATGTTGTTGATACTTTCAGTCATTAATTTGCCTGGTCCAGACTCGATTATTAGACCGATGGTCAATGCTGCTTTATTCCCTAATTGACGTTTACGCTTGTGTCTAGTAGTAGCCATTTAGTTAAGGGCTGTATGGTGACCAGTGTTCCCGGTCTGCTAGCACGTCACTTTCTATATTGCAGGGTCCAGGTCGACAGCAAGGAAGATATCAGGTGGGAAATGCATAACCATTACTCAATATATGAACCAATGACATTAACATCACAGATACTCTCATGACCTAACCTACAGAGAATCCAGTTCGAGTGTTATTTCAGAGCAGAAGCGAGCTGTATACGTTCTGCCTTAATGAACTAGAGTACAAAGCGTGATAGTAATTCAGTGGTTGGTGTTCTACGTCAATGTAGGTTCTTTTCACAATAGCTATTGGATATTAATTTGTGACAGACGATCTAACATGTATAACCATGACATTTTCTTGCCAATTCTTGTGTAAGGTTGACAGCTGCATCTGTTTGTTACACTTACAACAATCAAACTCAAATTGCTTCCCTGATTAATTGCATTCATGTACTAATTTTAAGTTGCTTATATAACATTCGAACTTTTCTGTGTGTACATATCTAACGTCAGCGCCTGGTAATTATCAGTCTCAAATATCTGCCTGAACAGATTCCATTTGGCGTAACGCCAGATATGTGTGCCAAGCCATAAAATATATATCCTATATAGAGGTTTGGTTTCACAGCCTGTGATCTTGCACCTTCTAACTGACAGAACTGATTTCTTTGATAATAATAATTGCATGTTTAGTCGGAGTGACCCCCCCCCCCCCCCCCCCCCGTGTCCCTAACTCAGCGGGTCGTTCTTATCACAAGCCGATCTAGAAAATACAGTAAGCTGTCTAGTTCGTCAAACTTACCTTTATCTTCGACTGAGTCACACGAACAGTGTCTCGGAAAGGACACTTTAATAGAATATATTATCAGACGGCATATGATACTTCAGTACCCGCCCGTTTCTGAAGCCCAAACATCTCTACCTAGGAATCATATTTAGTCATCTGGACAACATGACCTGAGAACGGTCATTCAGTTCTATTTCATACTAACCAGCTAACTAACTGTCTTAATATTTCGTGGTTATTTCAATCAATTTCGTATACATACTGGCCATAAACTGTTGCTACTTCAACCTTTCCATGTTCTTTTATATATTAATTTCCATCCGTTGGAGGATTGATTGACAATTTCTGAGCCTCACATAAAAAGACTTGACTTAAAGACATTCAAATGATTTATCCACCTCATCCAACTTAATTAACCTCCGCATTGATACACCTTTGCCTCCAACGATGTTGGAAGGATTTTATATGTAAACTGTTATCATCAAATATGTCCAGAGTTTTAATAATGTTTCAGTATGTATTATTATTATTGGATACCCGTGTACCTAACCATCTTATGTAATAGACCAATGTCACAACTATGCACGTTTTCGGTCCGGGTAGGAGCAGTTGAACAGCCATGGTGAAACTAGGGTATGACGTCATCATGTGTATCCTGTTTTATAATTAAGAGAGTTTTATTATTCTCCTGTTCGTTTAAGGCGATATAGCCATGATAAAACAAAAAGGAAAATTCTTTATTCGAATGTGATGTGGATATTGAAGTGCATTTGCTAATCCAAAACTCATTTGTATTCTTATTTTCACGCTACCAACAACACACACCACACAACGCCCCACCAAACCACACCATACCACCCCACCAACTTTTCACTTGATACCATAACGTAAGATAACCGAACAGATTCCTGTTCCTTTATTACGACTTAAAGATATAATTCTAGACGAATTGAGGAAAACGGTTTACATATCTATTGGTTTTGTCAGCCAAATAATTGACGAATGTTATTTATCGTTGTTGAGATTGTAACACATTCTGTGAACTACATCGGCTTTTAACCAGTGTTTTACATTATTAATTAGTGTACATACATTGCTGAACTATGGAACACAACTGGACGCTAACAGTGTTCCCTCCAATAGATACCACCGTGTGTTCACACAACAACAGCAGACATAGCCGAGAAACCTTGGGAATGTACAATGAAGAAATATGATGACATATTTCCACAGGAATATGACAAAACGGGAAACCGCACAGCTGATGTTGTTCCTCTGATAACAGACATTAACCCGAGATACTAATACATATTACACACAACACTGGCTCACATACCCTCTATAACCAAGGTGTAGTGTTCTTAAAGCTACAATCTACGCTACTGAGACGTAAATGATCATATCTTCTCATATAATACACACCGCAAGTGTACAGTTTAGTAATGTAAGCATACTAAATAATGTTCAAATTGAAAATGATCATGTATTCATATTGGTTCATTTCCAGAGAAATCACCCTGCTTTCCACGGGCGTGGCCACCACTCCAACATATATCAGGTGGGGCTAAGCACTTGACATTTCTGAGATAAGCACCTTGAGCGTCTCGAGTGTGAGAGAGAGGTTAACTTACCTTCTCTACGCACGTATGTGGCCTCTTTTGGGGAACTTACATACACCATTTTACGTTCTGATACCTTAGTTATTATGTCCCAGCGTTGTTTTAGTAAATGTAGTTTTAAACCAAGACTGTAAAACATCTTGGTTATGACCCCAATTTAGTAACACAACGCTGACATAGTACAGATATAATAATATTTGACAGGATTTTTCGCTCATGACATTTCTCTGCTATTTCTCTTAGCTCAGTTTTATCAGCATTGTACTTCTCTAATATCTACTTAAGTCAAATGAGTTCTTGTTAAGAAAGAATTTCACTTTTTGGTCTCATTGTTTGTATGACACATTCCTTCTTCTTAAGATGTAAATCTCAGTTCTCTTGCTAATACTATTCAAGCACATGGCAGGATTGCGTCTTGTACTGTTGTTGTACTGTTCTTGTATTGTTCAACATGCATCAGCAACGACAATGGACACCTTCTTACGACGACCCCGCCCACAGCAGGGATTACTATGAGTCACGCCGTTATCAGGTGATATACAGTCAAGTAAACATGCATAAGTAACAGTGTACCAATATACCTAACCATATATAGCTACAATATCTTTAAGGTCCAATGTCCGTATATCAGCACCTCGGTTCCTTATTGCAAAGGTATTCTTTTATTCTAACCCATTCTTTCATTATTCAACATACATCAGCAAGGACACTTGGAACCTCCATACATCGGCCACGACTACCACAGGGGTTATTTTCCGTCACGCAGTTATCAGGTGATATATAGACATATAACTGTGTACAAGTCTACAGTGTACCCATTCTGCAACTAACCCTAATACCCTGAACTATTCATAGCGTAGTTGCGTCCCTTGGATGTCATATAACCTTGCTACTGACATACCCGCTAGGACATTTTTATTATTATTGTTATCATTATTAATATCCTTATTAGGCAAATAAAGTCCCAGTATCCTCTTGTGCTCGTCGAATAAAACGAGGATCGGATGGCCACGATGTGTGCCCTAGGTCCTGTTCTCAATACCTTGGACTGCGTCTTAAGAGACTTATGGTCGTCGTAGTTCTAAGATGTAAGGCTTTTGTCTCCGGGCCCTGGCTAATTGATCGCCATTGTGCCCCGACGACGTTGATCCTTGCTCATTGGAGACTGCGATGTAAAACCACATTCACTCACTCACTCACTCCTAGTATGCTGCTGTTGTTCAACATGCGTCAACATCGATAATAGACGCTTCATATGACGACCCTAAATTATAGCAAACATTACTAGAAACATATAGCCCTGCACATATAATATTCGGTGTACAATATGCATGTGTTCTTGTAACCCATGTTTCCTATACAATATATCCTTCTCACAGTGTTTAATACGACCAATCTAACCACACATCTTCCGTCGTGCCTCAATATCCTCGTCTGGTGTTTCTGTCTTCATCCTGTCCCTATATCTTCGTCTCGTGTCTACGCTGTACGGAATGTGTTTAGATCCTAACACAACCCCAAACACGTTACTTGGTCCATAATATTGTGGCGTTTAGGGTCTAAACATGTCAAGGATCAAACATGTTTATGATTGTGTTATAACAGCTAAACGTGTTTAGAGTCTAAATGCGGGAATTTACACAATATACATATTTAACTTCATACCACATGATATGCAAAGTATTTAAACATGATCAGATCATTAGGATAACACACTGTGATATGCATTTTGTCGTAAAGATGTTTAGATTATTGGTATGTTGTGTTTAGGCTTTGAAACGATAGCTCATTTCATGTGTTTAGATCTTAACTCTTTAGATAGAACACACCAAATGATTATTCCTTTATATATATTATACGTCTCGTGTCTATATAATCCATCTTGTGTCTACATCTTTCATCTCGTGTCTATATAATCCATCTTGTGTCTACATCTTTCATCTCGTGTCTATATAATCCATCTTATGTCTACATCTTTCATCTCGTGTCTATATAATCCATCTTGTGTCTACATCTTTCATCTCGTGTCTATATAATCCATGTTATGTCTACATCTTTCATCTCGTGTCTATATAATCCATCTTGTGTCTACATCTTTCATCTCGTGTCTATATAATCCATCTTGTGTCTACATCTTTCATCTCGTGTCTATATAATCCATCTTGTGTCTACATCTTTCATCTCGTGTCTATATAATCCATCTTGTGTCTACATCTTTCATCTCGTGTCTATATAATCCATCTTGTGTCTACATATTTCATCTCGTGTCTATATCTTCCATCACGTGTCTACATCTTTCATCTCGTGTCTATATCTTCCATCACGTGTCTATATCTTCCATCTCGTGTCTATATCTTCATTCCTGTGTTCATATCTCCCATCACGTGTCTATATCTTTCATCTTGGGTTGATATCTTCCATCTGTAAATCAGGTCTAATCACATGAAGTCGCTTGTAGTATAGCGACTCTATTAGTCTGTCATAATGACACTGAACCAAATATATCAATACAGCCCATGCAAGTCTATAATAGTGGGCGAGTCTAGATTACTGCAGTTTCTGAAAATGAAGAGAATCTCTGGGCTCCTTTTTATTATATTTTATTAAGATAATAAAAAACCTTTTTCCTGTAAAATATGTCAATTTCAGAGACTAGATGTTACACTACGACTTTACCTTCTCCGTCAAATGATTTTTCTGAAATGGCCTCGTTTATATACTCTATTTTGTCGTTTTCATTCATCTGTTTATCGACATCATTGTTGTAAATAAAAGCATTTCTCATGAATCTCGTTTGACATATTCGTAGAAAGAGCATGCTCGATTGTGCTTCAAAGGTGTGCTGTCATTGACCTGAGACGACTTGTGTTTGATCAGTATCTTTGGTTGGAAAGAAAAATATAAATTATCTCACCTTACATTAAAATACTAGCTTCTGATTGGTTAAGCAGAATGCAGTTATTTCTCATGTAGCCCGCGCATGTAGCCCGCTCATGTAGCCCGCTGAAAAATCAATCGAAACACGTCGTAGGTAATTTGTATATCTGAAGTAAGTATCGTTGAGTTGAAAGGTTTGAAAGATGTTTATCTGAATGCATTGGGTAAAGGGACGCAGCTCGGTTCGTTACCGTTGTCTGCTCAGTGAAATGTGTGGACATTTCTTCTGGACCTATAGCAATTAATGTCGGTAAGATAAATTCCCTCGGGCCGCATGGTGTAATGTATGTAGTGTCTGAGCCTGTGTTCTGACGGCTCGGGGGTCCCACTCAGGGTACATTAGACCATATACCCTCGAGATCGGCTCACAACACATAATATATCTCTAAAAAGTAGTATGAATATGTGGACATTAAGAAACTAGCAAAATAAAACAGCAGAAAGAACAAACTTGAATACATATATGGATATTTATGAGAAAAGACATATAAAGATAATCGAGCCAATTCATTACAGAGGAAAGAAAGCAACACTAAGTAGTAGACAGGGACTAAAGGTTGTAAGAAACGTCTGATGCCGCAGGTGGAACTACATACAACAGCTCTAACACTGGTTTACATACCAGAATAATCTGAATCAATGATACACCATGTATGTAAATGTATTGAACTGATACACATACACTTTGCAAAGGTGAAGGGGTTACACATCTGAAAATTTAACAGGGAACATGAGAAGTCATTATGAAAACTATCTAAATGTACATGTAATCCAAACTAATTTGCATGTTTACTGGTCTTGATTTAACCCTACTGTCCGACCTACGGACTACGAATTTATTCTCTGCGTCTACCTTAACACTTGAAGAGTTGATAAGGAGGATAGGCATTTGATGGGCGCCTCACTGTGTGGCAGCAGGTAACATCGCTTTAGTCGTAAAGCTATAAAAGTTTGATTAGAACAATGGGCATGCTCCATCATGAGTTTATCCTAGACAGTGTCCTTATCAAACAACCCCTACATCAACGCCCACAAATAAATACCTACTACACACACCGAAAACAAACAATCTCAAGAGTGCTAAACCACCCATACGACAAACATCTAATTTATATTGGGATGTAGAGTGGGTGTGACTCAGATGTACACTGGGTATGACACAGATAGACAGTGGGTTTGACACAGATGTACAGTGGGTTTGACACAGATGTACACTGGGTGTGACTCAGATGTACACTGGGCGTGACTCAGATGTACAATGGGTTTGACTCAGATGTAGTAGGTTTGACTCAGATGTAGAGTGGGTGTGACTCAGATGTACAATAGGTTTGACTCAGATGTAGTGGGTTTGACTCAGATGTAGAGTGGGTGTGACTCAGATGTACAGTAGGTGTGACTCAGATGTAAGGCGGGTTTGACACAGATGTACAGTGGGTGTGACACAGATGTACAGTGGGTTTGACACAGATGTACAGTGGGTGTGACTCAGATGTAGAGTGGGTTTGACTCAGATGTACAGTGAGTGTGACTCAGATGTACAGTGGGTTTGACTCAGATGCACAGTGGGTTTGACACAGATGTACACTGGGTGTGACTCAGATGTACAGTGGGTGTGACTTAGATGTACACTGGGTGTGACTCAGAAATACATCGGGTGTGACTCAGATGTACACTGGGTTTGACACAGATGTACAGTGGGTTTGACTCAGATGTACAGTGGGTGTGACTCAGAAGTACATCGGCTGTGACTCAGAAGTACACTGGGTTTGTACAGTGGGTCTGACACAGATGTACAGTGGGGGTGACTCAGATGTACACTGGGTGCGACTCAGAAGTACACTGGGGGTGACTCAGATGTACACTGGGGGTGACACAGATCTACAGTTGGTGTGACTCAGATGTACAGTGGGTTTGACACAGATGTACACTGGGTATGACTCAGATGTACAGTGGGTTTGACACAGATGTACAGTGGGGGTGACTCAGATGTACACTGGGTGTGACACAGAAGTACATCGGGTGTGACTCAGATGTACACTGGGTGTGACACAGATGTACAGTGGGTTTGACTCAGATGTACAGTGGGTGTGACACAGATGTACAGTGGGTTTGACACAGATGTACACTGGGTTTTACTCAGATGTACAGTGGGTTTGACACAGATGTACAGTGGGTTTAGCACAGATGTACAGTGGGTTTGACACAGATGTACACTGGGTTTTACTCAGATGTACACTGGGTATGACACAGATGCACAGTGGGTTTGACACAGATGTACACTGGGTGTGACTCAGAAGTACACTGGGTATGACACAGATGTACAGTGGGTTTGACACAGAAGTACAGTGGGGATGACTCAGATGTACAGTGGGTGTGACACAGATGTACACTGGGTGTGACTCAGAAGTACATCGGGTGTGACTCAGATGTACACTGGGTTTGACACAGATGTACAGTGGGTTTGACTCAGATGTACAGTGGGTGTGACACAGATGTACAGTGGGTTTGACTCAGATGTACACTGGGTTTGACTCAGATGTACAGTGGGTGTGACACAGATGTACAGTGGGTTTGACACAGATGTACAGTGGGTTTGACTCAGATGTACAGTGGGTGTGACACAGATGTACAGTGGGTTTGACATAGATGTACAATGGGTTTGACACAGATGTACAGTGGGTTTGACATAGATGTACAATGGGTTAGACTCAGATGTACAGTGGGTTTGACACAGATGTACAGTGGGTTTGACTCAGATGTACAATGGGTTTGACTCAGATGTACAGTGGGTTTGACATAGATGTACAATGGGTTTGACTCAGATGTACAGTGGTTTTGACATAGATGTACAGTGTTTTTGTTTCAGATGTACAATGGATTTGACTCAGATGTACAGTGTTTTTGTTTCAGATGTACAATGGATTTGACTCAGATGTACAGTGGGTTTGACACAGATGTACAGTGGGTGTGACTCAGATGTACAGTGGGTGTGACACAGATGTACACTGGGTGTGACTCAGAAGTACATCGGGTGTGACTCAGATGTACACTGGGTTTGACACAGATGTACACTGGGTTTAACACAGATGTACAGTGGGTTTGACACAGATGTACAGTGGGTGTGACTCAGAAGTACACTGGGTATGACTCAGATGTACAGTGGGTTTGACACAGATGTACAGTGGGTTTGACACAGATGTACAGTGGGTTTGACTCAGATGTACAGTGGGTGTGACACAGATGTACAGTGGGTTTGACACAGATGTACACTGGGTTTTACTCAGATGTACAGTGGGTGTGACACAGATGTACAGTGGGTTTGACACAGATGTACACTGGGTTTTACTCAGATGTACAGTGGGTGTGACACAGATGTACAGTGGGTTGGACTCAGATGTACAATGGGTTTGACACAGATGTACAGTGGGTTTGACATAGATGTACAGTGGGTGTGACACAGATGTACAGTGGGTTTGACATAGATGTACAATGGGTTTGACTCAGATGTACAGTGGGTTTGATATAGATGTACAGTGGGTTTGACTCAGATGTACAGTGGGTTTGACATAGATGTACAATGGGTTAGACTCAGATGTACAGTGGGTTTGACACAGATGTATAGTGGGTTTGACTCAGATGTACAATGTGTTTGACTCAGATGTAAAGTGGGTTTGACATAGATGTACAGTGTTTTTGACTCAGATGTACAGTGGATTTGACTCGGATGTAGCGGGTTTGACTCAGATGTACAGTGGGTTTGACATAGATGTACAGTGGATTTGACTCAGATGTACAGTGGATTTGACTCAGATGTACACTGGGTTTGACACAGATGTACAGTGGGTTTGACTCAGATGTACAGTGGGTGTGACTCAGATGTACAGTGGGTTTGACATAGATGTACAATGGGTTTGACACAGATGTACAGTGGGTTTGACATAGATGTACAATGGGTTAGACTCAGATGTACAGTGGGTTTGACACAGATGTACAGTGGGTTTGACTCAGATGTACAATGGGTTTGACTCAGATGTACAGTGGGTTTGACATAGATGTACAATGGGTTTGACTCAGATGTACAGTGGTTTTGACATAGATGTACAGTGTTTTTGTTTCAGATGTACAATGGATTTGACTCAGATGTACAGTGTTTTTGTTTCAGATGTACAATGGATTTGACTCAGATGTACAGTGGGTTTGACACAGATGTACAGTGGGTGTGACTCAGATGTACAGTGGGTGTGACACAGATGTACACTGGGTGTGACTCAAAAGTACATCGGGTGTGACTCAGATGTACAGTGGGTTTGACTCAGAAGTACATCGGGTGTGACTCAGATGTACACTGGGTTTGACACAGATGTACACTGGGTTTAACACAGATGTACAGTGGGTTTGACACAGATGTACAGTGGGTGTGACTCAGAAGTACACTGGGTATGACTCAGATGTACAGTGGGTTTGACACAGATGTACAGTGGATTTTACTCAGATGTACAGTGGGTTTGACACAGATGTACAGTGGGTTTGACTCAGATGTACAGTGGGTGTGACACAGATGTACAGTGGGTTTGACATAGATGTACACTGGGTTTTACTCAGATGTACAGTGGGTGTGACACAGATGTACAGTGGGTTGGACTCAGATGTACAATGGGTTTGACACAGATGTACAGTGGGTTTGACATAGATGTACAGTGGGTGTGACACAGATGTACAGTGGGTTTGACATAGATGTACAATGGGTTTGACTCAGATGTACAGTGGGTTTGATATAGATGTACAGTGGGTTTGACTCAGATGTACAGTGGGTTTGACATAGATGTACAATGGGTTAGACTCAGATGTACAGTGGGTTTGACACAGATGTATAGTGGGTTTGACTCAGATGTACAATGTGTTTGACTCAGATGTAAAGTGGGTTTGACATAGATGTACAGTGTTTTTGACTCAGATGTACAGTGGATTTGACTCGGATGTAGCGGGTTTGACTCAGATGTACAGTGGGTTTGACATAGATGTACAGTGGATTTGACTCAGATGTACAGTGGATTTGACTCAGATGTACACTGGGTTTGAATCAGATGTACAGTGGGTGTGACTGACATGTAGAGTGGGTTTGACTCAGATGTACAGTGGGTTTGACTCAGATGTAGAGTGGGTTTGACGCAGATGTACAATGGGTGTGACACAGATGTACAGTGGGTGTGACCCAGATGTACAGTGGGTTTGACTCAGATGTACAATGGGTGTGACCCGGATGTACAGTGGGTGTGACTCAGATGTACAGAGGGTTTGACTCAGATTTAGAGTGGGTGTGACTCAGATGTACAGTGGGTTTGACTCAGATGTACAGTGGGTGTGACACAGATGTACAATGGGTGTGACCCGGATGTACAGTGGGTTTGACTCAGATGTACAGAGGGTTTGACTCAGATTTAGAGTGGGTGTGACTCAGATGTACAGTGGGTTTGACTCAGATGTACAGTGGTTGTGACACAGATGTACACTGGGTGTGACACAGATGTACAATGGGTGTGACTCAGATGTACAATGGGTGTGAGTCGGATGTACACTGAATGTGACACAGATGTTATATGGGTGTGAGTCAGATGTACAGTGGGTGTGACTCAGATGTACACTGGGTGTGTCTCAGATGTACAGTGGGTGTGACTCAGATGTACAGTTGGTGTAACTCATGTATAGCGGGTTTGACTGAATAGTTAATGCGGAGTGTTTTTATGAAGATTATACAAATAAGTAATGGTATACTGACACTAGGGCCCCGCTCCGGAACAACACACACCTAAGGCTTATACACTGCCAACGGTTACAACAATGGATACTTCTTAAAATTAAACCTAAGTTTGATCTCACCCTCATAAATACTGGTGAAACTTCGTGTTCAATTCGCAATGTTTAAAATGAATCTGTGCCACTGTTACTTTCTGAATTGTGACAATAAATATTTATCGTCTCATATTTGTCAGTAATTCATATACACGTATATATCGCCCCTTTCTTGGATTGGTATAGTGAACACGCGTGAATAGTCAGGAGGGTTCATTTCTGTCTTATTTAAGCTCATGGTATGCCATAATACCCGTCCTTTCGAGTGTCACCTAATATAAATGAGTGGATACATGTTTAAAAACAAAACAATACATGTTCATCAAGCGTGAAACTGAAGATTGGTATAGAAGTTTGTTATGTTTATAAATAGGTGCCAAACACTGATTACCAATCACAATAAACTGTCGGACAAAAGAAACACACTTGAACATTGGATTTCCCCATCAAAGTGTTACTAGGCTGTCAACATTCAATCACTGCAAACCTAAGGTCTAAAACACAACTGATGCCCGTATCAATTACATCACCAAAGAATAACCGTCTCAAACGTGGGCATACTACTTTCTTTTGCCCGACAGTTTATAAGAAATAAAGTATGCGAAATATTGAAATTGACTCCACTGATAACCTTGTCTTGTCTATCCTTGAAGGGATTGTACACAACAAACATGGTAACAGATGCAGATGAATCAGATTCAGATTTCTGCCTAAACCACCGACAAAAGCAGAACAAAGTGTAAATACATAATCTATGTACATCAAGATAGCTGGTAACCCCAATAAGTAAACCTAGTTTTACAACACACAAGTGCTACAAGGACCACTTTGTGACCAAGCTATAAATACAGAAAGGGGAAGGTCAATATAGGTTTTTGCAGGCCTAGGGCATCCATTAAGTTCATTTTCTGTTTTCTAAGTGTTGTTTCTGTATCCATATGTGTGTATGGATTTGTTGCAGTTAAAAGAAATTGCTGCACCATGTTCGAGACAAGTAAAACATGTGATGTGTTATAAAATATACTGATGATTACCTGTGCATCCGGAGTTATTAAGTATACATATTTCAATATGTCACTTTCATTCACTGGCATCATGATCACATGATAGTTCACCTTAACTTTTCCCCGATTCATGCGTCTTGAATACGCCTAATCTGAAAAAAGCAATGTTCTTCCTGTTTGATAAGACTAACGGACATAAGTACCACTAATCAGACCAGACCTGCCTACCGACCCAGCCGAGACGTGAAGGACTATTTATCTTACCACGTCCGTTTATTACTTTCCAGCATTCTTATAGTATTCAATGGTAAATCAGACGTGTTAACCTGAGACAGTTATCCTGGGACAGTTATTGTAACATAGAGCCAGGGAGGATGTCACTTGGTTCTCCTTATTTGACGGAGGTAAGCTGATGCAAGCAAAACATCATTTTTGAAAGTTTTGACTTATGAGGGAGTATGTTTAGTAGGACTAATATATTTGTTATGCGATAAGAAGTATTACTGTGGAGATTGGTTGGCATGGAATCTGTTCATTCGCTTGAATTCGAAATGCTTAATTTTGTCATGCAATGGTTATTAAGTCAAGTGATTTTACAGATGAACAAATATAAGTAGGAGTAGAATGGTGTACATGAGTTGAACGGGGCGCTTTTGTAAGAGCCAACAGAACAACAAGTGGGAATAGTTTTGTGACAAACATTGTGTTCAAAATGAATATAATGTTTTTACTACTATGTGAATAGTATATAAATGAAAAGTACTATTAATTACCGTCAATACACACATATGCTCATGTCATCTACAAATGGATATGTTATATAGCATTTGTTGGTGTACATTTATTATTCATGTATAAAACGCCTTGTAACCATGATTAACCGGTTGTAACCGGTTGCAATTTAACATACATGTCGTACTCGGTGTGCATGGCATTTATGGGTCAATGTTAAAAGTTCAAACGTCGCATGATCATGGCTCTTCTAATACCACAGAGTAATGATAATAAGATCAGCCCCAATTCGTTAGATTTCTAAAGAGTTAAGGTAAAAATGTATGTGTTTGATAAAATGATATACATGTAATTGTTCAAAATCCAGCAAAATCGGTCAGTTTTAGGTGGACAATGGTCTTATAGCTTCCTCAACGTTCATTATAATATTTATTTTGATGCATTTTGACAAAACTAAGTTGTGTTAAAAGGGACATATCCAAATATGGTTCCAAGATGAATGCTTGTCAAGTCTGCGAAGGTAAGTTTGGGAGCACAGTTGGCCTAGTGGTCAGCTCGACGTGCAGAGTTGCTTCTCTTGTGACACTATCTTATTGTCATGCGTTCTATCCATTGGTCACTTATTTATCAGCACCATACCCGTGCCCATAGGTTTCACCAAGTGGTTAGCGTCCAAGACCTGCATCACTCGGTCTTTGAGCCAACTCCAGCTGACACGCCATCATCGTAACTTGAACGCTTGGAACGATCGGTTTAAAGCGTCTATGAAACAATATCCATGGATTGAAACAAGCCAAGAAAGTTGTTTGGTGGTGTTTTGTGCATCTTATTTCTGTGTAGTATTACCTAACTATCATTAAGAAGACGTTGATAGTTGCTTCACACAAATAAGTATTGGGGATACTGAATTCCGTTTCTGATAATAATAAGCTAACAAGATTAATACAATGAATCAAATATAAAACCTTTTTTTTAATTAACGTTTTACCCATAACCGACCCCGAGTGCATTACGGAATGTCAAAACTCTGTCGGTAGGATTGTGAATAACTATCAGCTGACTCAAAATGAGCGACCACTCCTCAAGGTTTCTTATCTTATATCATAATGAGTTTCAAAAAAGCAATTCCGGTACATCTTCCAGAGGCAAGGGAGTTAAAATCAGTCAACTCCCTTGCCTCGGGAAAATGATTCTGGTACTATGGATCCAAAGCTAACTGGTATAGAGGCCTGCATAAATAATCTAAGTTTAAACAGTATTCCATCAAGAAGTTTAGTTCAAATTGAGCAGAAACTTATCTATTTGACATGCGCACGTGATAAAACACCAGTGCTACTTCCTTTGTGTTCCTTATCTAATCAGTAAGTACGTGCACTGGGGGTTAGCCCTATTCCGAAATGTCAGTATTACTAGTACCAGGAAGTCCTGCTCATCAGGAAGTGATGATCGTTCAGGGGATATTCCCCTAGTTTGTATACATGATCGTTCAGGGGATATGCCCCCTAGTTTGTATACATGATCGTTCAGGGGATATGACCCTATTTTGTATACATGATCGTCCAGGGAGTATGTCCCTAGTTTGTATACAGAATAATCCAGGGGATATGCCCCTAGTTTGTATACATGATCGTCAAGGGGATATGTCCCTAGTTTGTACACATGATCATCCCTAGTTTGTATACATGATCGTTCAGGGGATATGCCCCTAGTTTGTATACATGATCGTCAAGGGGGTATGCCCCTAGTTTGTATACATGATCGTCAAGGGGATATGCCCCTAGTTTGTACACATGATCATCCCTAGTTTGTATACATAATCGTTCAGGGGATATGCCCCTAGTTTGTATACATAATCGTTCAGGGGATATGCCCCTAGTTTGTATACATAATCGTTCAGGGGATATGCCTCTAGTTTGTATACATGATCGTCCAGGGGGTATGCCTCTAGTTTGTATACATAATCGTTCAGGGGATATGCCCCTAGTTTGTATACATGATCATCCAGGGGATATGCCCTTAGTTTGTATACATGATCGTCCAGGGGATATGCCCCTAGTTTGTTTTCATGATCGTCCAGGGGATATGCCCCTAGTTTGTGTACATGATCGTCAAGGGGGTATGCCTCTAGTTTGTATACATGGTCATCCAGGGGGTATGCCCCTAGTTTGTATACATGATCATCCAGGTGATATGCCCCTAGTTTGTATACGGAATCGTGCAGGGGATACGTCCCTAGTTTGTATACGGAAAGGTCCAGGGGATATGCCCCTAGTTTGTATACGGAAACGTCCAGGCGATATGCCCCTAGTTTGTATACGGAAAGGCCTAGGGGATATGCCCCTAGTTTGTATACGGAAACGTCCAGGCGATATGCCCCTAGTTTGTATACGGAAAGGCCTAGGGGATATGCCCCTAGTTTGTATACGGAAACGTCCAGGCGATATGCCCCTAGTTTGTATACGGAAAGGTCCAGGGGATATGCCCCTTGTTTGTATACGGAAACGTCCAGGCGATATGCCCCTAGTTTGTATACGGAAACGTCCAGGGGATATGCCCATAGTCTGTATACGGGAGTAGTTTCATGTTTTGAATCGCCCCGACTTGTTCTTCGCAAAAATAACAATTTCCATTCACGCACCAGTGAAACAATACAAATGTACTTCATGTGTCATCTCTTTGTGTGACTTGCCACGACAGTAAATACACAAACTGTTGCTACATCCATATAGTTCTCATTCTATCATGAACCTCAATGTATCAAAGACGACTAAACATTCATTTGTTATAAAATAGTGTTCTTGGTAAGTGTCCACGAACTTCAACCTTGTTACACATACCAACACGGATTTCCATGAAATCAAGCTCTTTTGTGGGGACACAGGGGACAAATCAGGGGAAGCAGCATCGGTCTCGGGGAGTAGTTGGACGGGTGACCGCGTTCAGCACCTTGACTCCTGATAGTTTCTAGGGCTTCGGTCCTGTCCCACACTGAAGGTGAGGTGAAATGGGGTTAACGTCGCGTCCAAGATTATTACAACTTATAAAGCGACGTGCATGCACGTGTATGTGTGTGGCTGCTTGTACTAGTCCGGACTGATGCCGATTCATAGTGCTAGCTCACTCAGATACCATGCCCCAGTTTAACATGAATACCCCACTGAGACACAGTATACTGACTCCGAGGCGACCAGGCCTTGTTTTAGCCCCTTAATGTCGAGCGCCAGACAGGGTACAAGTACCATCTTTTAACGTCTTTTGGTATGATGCTGTAGGGTATCGAACCCCGGACCTTCTGCTCTCCGGGAGGACGCTCTACCATTAGACCATGGAGGCGGTCGCCCCACACTGAAGCACATGTAGCACATGTGGGTTCTCCTTTGGCAAATTACTTTGTTCGAAATGTGCCTCTGTTCAACAAGCAATGAATGGGTACCCGGAAGGATTATATCGCAATGTGTCCGTTAACCTTCTAGCGCCTCACTGGTGTGTGTGTGTGTGTGTGTGTGTGTGTGTGTGTGTGTGTGTGTGTGTGTGTGTGTGTGTGTGTGTGTGTGTGTGTGTGTGTGTGTGTGTCTTCTTGTACTTTTCCGGACCAGTCCTTGTTTTAGCTCCTTAATGTCGAGCGCCAGGCAGGGTAACAACAAGTACCATCTTTTAACGTCTATTGGAATTGAGGCGGCCGGAGATCGAAACCCAACCTTTCGCTCTCCGGGCGGACGCTCTTCTGCTAGACCACGGAGGCGTCCAATGGGTTACAGATTTTACAATATGATATCAGTTAAAGGAAATTTGCTCAGTCTATAACACACTATGGCCTTGCTGATTTGGAGTCACGTGGTCCATGGAGAGGGCATTCGTTGCGTGGGTTCGAATATCAAATTTTCACCGATAATGATCTTCATAGATCCTGCATTCTGTCCCCAGGAGCGACCAGTCCGCACTGGCTTTCTGCGCACACCAATAACCCAGCCCCCTAGGGACGACTATGGCCGTTCGGGAGGGGCAGCATGGGACGGGAGCTATGCCAACGCTGGTTTTGGAAGAGACTCTCCCGAGAACGACCCCTTTCATGAAAACCCTGACTATGATGGCTCTGACGAGAGTGACGCAGAGAGCCCCGACCAACGACAGACTGTCCACAACGTGGTCATTTGCGAACCCGAGACGACAGGTGAACCATCTACAAGGTATGTAACTCCGCTTGCTAGTGTGTGAGGGAGTCAGTCAGTGTTTGGGGCGAAAGTGAGTGAATCATTGAGTGAGTTGACTGGATGAGTGTGTAGTTGGGTGGACGGATGGGCAAGCGGGCGAGTGTGTGGGTCACCGACTGAGTTCCAAGAAAACAACATCAGTAGAAATCAGATATATCTTTTAGTGATTTCTTAAACCCAAGAAACAGGTTGGTTACTACGAAAGCCTAATGGTGCCACTTTGGTAGTATCAATTTGTTTATTTTAATCGAAATTTCTCGTTATCTCAATTATCGAGTTCTTTCTCGTTACTTATTATTTTCACGTGTCTTTGAGTTTTTCTCGTTATTCCAAGTTTAAATCTTGAAATAACGAGAAAATAATTGAAATAACGAGTAAATAATTTAAGCAACGAGTAAAAAATCTAAATTTCGAGTTTGTGAAATAAACTTGATATAACGGGGAAATAATTGAAATTACGAAAATATGACCGAAGTAACGAAAAAATCGGAATTTCGAGAAAATAAACATATAATTGAAAGAACGAGAAAATTCAAATTTATATAAAGCACGGTAAAGTTCTAACTCTCAGGCACAATATAGTAATAATTAAATAAGTGGAGTAAGATTGATCACAGTTTTAACTGGCTAGCGCTTTCAACTATAACTCTTTTATAAAGATACTGATACGCACCAATATTTGTCGTATCATACAAAACGTAACATCCCTTACTGTCTCGCAAGACGTATTAGTACCATTGTTTCCGGGAATGATGTTAAAACTACCCGCCTTGCTGAACTTAAGAGTTTCCAACTGCATCAAAATTATCCCGCAAAGCTAATTGAAGATAGCATACAGAAGGCGCTAAGTATCAAGCAACTAAAACTGAGAGAAAAGTCTGAAGAAAACAATATGGGGAATAATTTAACTCTAGTATCTACCTTCAACCCTAATCATGAAAAAAACATTATCCAAGTTTCAACGATACCTGCCTCTTTTGAATCAAAGTATAAAAATGGAGAAGATATTGAGCAAATACAAAATTAT